>NC_053492.1:80632336-81232336 GCF_905171775.1 Rana temporaria
AGTACACAGGATAAGACACTAAAGTCAAACCAGATGTTAGTGATTGTAGGCGCAAGAAAAAGGCCTTTAAAACAAGCCAGGCATTTACTATAAAGAGGGAACCAAGCCCAATCCAAGATGCAGACACACAGGAATTTGGTCTGAACGGTAGCAAGTGGGGCCAAACAATGAATTGTTAAATAGCACAAGCAAGCAAAAATATGGAGTGGTTGCAGGTGCAATTATAAATGAGATCCAGATGAAGCTGAATAACTTTCTAGCTGTAGCCAGACTGACTGCACTTCTCTTATTTGTTTTCAGTGGTTTAGGGTGGGAAAGCTAGCAACCAGAGTGTGGAAGTCAAAGGACAGTTGGTGATAATTATATATAACTGCCAAAAAAATACCCTTTGATTCATTGCATCAATGATAAACTACTTCAGAGAGCTTTTCAACAATGTGACCTTAGTCAAGGGTGCCAATGGGCAGGGCTGTCTTAATGAGAGGGCACACCTTTTGGCTTTCCCAAAACCAGCTGGTCTTTGAGCCCACGCTGCCCTGAAATTGGAGGGCCCCATGATGGCACTGAAAGTGATAGATACACAGGGGAGGCAGTCGGCCTCCTACCTACTTGATGTCTGTTTACCTGAACTGTCATCATTGTAGGGGCCCCAGAGCATTACTTTGCCCAGGGGCCCCAGAGCATTACTTTGCCCAGGGGCCCATGATGCTATTAAGATGGCCCTGCCAATGGGATGGACTTTTTATACTGTGGACTGTGTTTATATCAGGAAAACATTTCCACTAAGCACTTGAAGAAGTTACTATGAGTATTATCTAGTTATGTAGTGCAACATTCTGTGGGTGCTCTGAGAGGGGATGTCTGATACTCAACCCCATCTGTTGTCAGTGCAGATTGGCCTTCATCCCTAGGTCTCACAGCTTAATCCAGTAGGCCTAATACAACAACCTACTCTTATGCAGCCTTTTCACAACTCATCTAATGCCCTGTCTGTCCCCTTTGATTCTGTTAAGCAAAGATAGCACGGTGGCCATTCTGCTGCAAATCATATGGGAGAATTGGAGAGAGCCTTCCATGCTGCCCACAGCTCCCAATTCCTGCATCATTAGTGCTCATCAGCCCAACTATTAACAGTCATATTACTACAGTGTTTTTTTAGGTACTCCTAATGCATATATGGATCCACATCTACCCACAAAATGGAGAAATCTCCACCAATCAAATAACAGAACCTTTGTTGCTATACTATTAAGCCCAAATCTCTGAAGACCCTTTAATGCTTCCTTAAAGGGTCACTAAAGGAAACATTTTTTTTTTTGCTGAAATGACTGTTTATTGGGTATAGAGACATAAAAGTTAACTGATTCCTTTTAAAAATGATTAAAAATTGAATTGAATCTATCATATAATGTGCCTCTAGTTTCACTTTCGGTTTTAAAGGTACATACATGAAGTTCCGGGTGAGAGGTGAGTCGGGAAGACTCACAGAACAAAAACAAACAAATCCAGGGCAGTGTTTTGTTTTTAAAATGAATCTGATTGGTTCTGAGGCGTTTTAGACACACAGTAATGACAGCTTAGACCAGGGTTTCTCAACTCCAGTCCTCAAGGCGCCCCAACAGGTCATGTTTTCAGGCTTTCCATTATTTTGCACAGGTGATTTGATCAGTTTCACTGCCTTGTAATTACCACAGCTGTATCATCTGAGGGAAATCCTGAAAACATGACCTGTTGGGGTGCCTTGAGGACTGGAGTTGAGAAACACTAGCTTAGACCACCGTGAGAAAGCTCCCAGTATGATGGTTATAAGGAAACAGGAAACCAGGAAGTGTGGAGATCACAGCAGAATTACAGCTACTTCAAAGCAAAAACGAACAATGAGGACACGAAACCAGTACTGCAGTAAGGTAAAGGAAGCTATTTAGCTAAAACAAATTTTTCCTTTAGTGACCCTTTAAGCCCTGTACACACGATCGGTTTGTCTGATGAAAACAGACTGTTTTCATTGGACAAACTGATCGTGTGTGGGCCCCATCGGTTTGTTTTCCATCGGTGAAAAAAAATACAACATGTTTTAAATTTTTCTTATTGATAAAAAAAACGATAGAAAAAAAAATGACCGTCTGTGTGGAAGTCCATCGGTCAAAAATCCATGCATGCTCAGAATCAAGTTGACACATGCTCGGAGGCATTGAACTTAATTTTTCTCAGCACGTTGTAGTGTGTTACGTCACTGCGTTTGGACATGGTCGGATTTTTGACTGATGGTGTGTAGGCAAGACTGATGAAAGTCAGCTTCATCGGATATCCGACGAAAAAATCCATCGGATTAGATATCCGATCGTGTGTACAGGGCTTTACAGTCAGGTTCAGGTATAACCACAGTTTAAATGGCAATACTTTCAAACAATAAAATGCCACAAGTCAGTCTAATGAGAGAGCAGCTTATATGTCGAATGGCTGTATTTGTTATCCTGGCATCCACGTTATGTTTCTGCAAATCTAAAATATTTTTTTACACATACTTTTGTTATTCATTTTGTATTTCAAGTACATTAAAATTAATTGAAACAAATAAAACCTTTTCAACTACAATCAAACTTCTTGTTACTTACTGTATACTAGCCTCACTCATTTTTGTACCTCACTGTCGTCTAGCTAGATCATGGGTGGAAATTGTACCTTCAATCCACTTCAGGAAGAGAACATGGTGCTTATCGCCAGCATCAGTTAGCGATCATTAAAAAAGCTGATAGGGTTTGTATTATCATGAGCTGGCGAGGTTTCCCTTCCCCCAACTAGGACTGAAAGATATGTAGAGACATGCAAGAGATATGGAGCATATGTTCTTGATTTCCTCCTGAGTTTTTTTCTTTATTCAGTTTCTCCATAAGTTATTTCAGACCATTCTGTAAGGCCATGTATGCAAACACCCCATTCAGAGTATATATTGACAATGGGCTTCATATCTAGCTGTCCTTCCTTTAAGACTAGTGTGCCTACTGGTATGTGAACGTCCCCAGTTTTTAAACTATGTACTGTGGCCATAGGTGTTGCTAACAGGACCACAGGGAAAACATACCTTGTGGTAGATAGCACTTTAGGTGTGGAGATGGCTCCATGCAGCATAGCTCCCAACTGTCCCTGATTTGGAGCAATGTCCCTCTGTCCCTCATTTCTCCTCATTTGTCCCTCATTTTGGTCTGATCTATATAGTTGTATATAAAATGCACTTTTTATCTTTCAAAATGTGTTTCTCAGTGTTAAACCTTTCATCCAATTTCTAAATTGCTGCAGTTGTAAATTTTAAAAGTCAATATAAATGAATAGGAGTGGTAAAAAAAAGTTTTTGTGGATTTAATTAACCTTTTTTTCCCGGTTAATTCATCTTTAAGGGGGTGTGTCGGGGGCCTGTCATATGCCTACATACGTTTGCAAGTAGGTGTTCCTCATTCCCATCTCAAAATGTTGAGAGGTATTAAGCAGCAAGCATGGGTAGGTATCAGGATGAGCAATAGATAAAAGAATAATCCAGTTAACATTAGCCAATGGTCAGGACAAACAGCATACAAGAGTGTAACCCAGTAAGGCCCAGTGGTGGAACAATCAGGGTCGCACCAGTCACACTTGCGACTGGGACCTGCCGTTCTGCCACTGTGGGGGGGCCTCAGGACCCAGCATCTCCCCCTGTCCGGTTGTCACTTCACGCGGGAGGGGGCGATCCTTTCTCTATACAGTTGCAGTGGGAAGGGGCCTCGATCCTTTCTCGATCTGTGGAAATCACAAACTCCTCTCCAGCAGCGGCTCAGGCGACTCTCGGGTACACTCCTGCAGAACATGTCAGAGGCGGAGCCTGCCGAGGCTTGCATTTTGATTGGGCTGGACTCTGGGAGGGGATGCAAATGTGATGGCGCCCGGTCCACCTTCTGGTGCAGGTGCAAGGTTCAAGCTTCATGGAGAGACACTGTGAGAAACTGGAGCAGACAGTGGATATACTCTGATATGGGTAAACCAGATTGGTACACCAGATAAAACTTTGCTAGGTTTCATTGGTCATTGAATCATCTGTTTTCACAAGCTGATCTCCTTGCTATATAGGTTTTTTTCAGCACAACTCCTCTTTTATCTCACAAGCATCACCTTGTAAAAATGACATTACAAAGGTACACCTCCATCCTTAACTAAAATAGATGGAACCTCAGCATCTCCCCTGCTAGCCAGTGTAACACTCTGTTGTCAGTGAGCAAGATTACAGATTCAATTGATTATTATTGTCACTGGGACATTAGGCTGCCAACAGAGATGTTCCTAATATGTATAAAGATGTAAAGAATTGCTAAAGCGGCCATATATACTGTGACAGCGTGACTGATTTTTTTTTTTTTATTATTATTTATTGTTAATATGAACGTGGATGGGTTTATTATTATTGTTTATAATAGGCTACAATAGGAAATCCAAATAAATATCTGCATGTTCGCGTTACCAAGAATGAAAGTAATATAAAAAGTACAGTCACAGTATATATGGTCACTTTAGCAATTTTTCACATCTTCATGCATGTTATGACAATATCTCAAATAGCATCCTAATGTCCTAGTGACAATAATAATAGATACATGCACAGTGGCGTATCTAGGGTATGGCAGCCATGGCAAGTGCCATGGGCGCTATGGGGAGGGGGGCGGCAAAAAGCTACCCCCCACACGAAAAAAAAAAAAACCACCCGTCCTCCTGCGGCCGCCTCCCGCACTAATGTAGCTCCTCCTCATTGCAGCCGCTCTGCTGAAGCACGGTGCCGGAACAGCAATTGCTAATATTGCAACTTGGCCTGGGGAGGGGAGCAACAGGCGCCCCCATGACGGCCGATGACTGGCCATTGATGGCACAGTGGCTGTGTTTGATTGGCACAGTGGCTGTAATTGATTTTTCTTTCAGTTTGTTTGCACCCCCCCAAATAAAATTCAGCACCAGATGCCAGTGGTCCCCAGTGTCCCTCTCTGTCCTCGTCGCACTGCGTCCCTCCCTGTCCCTGGTTATCTGAAAGGTATCAAATGTTTTGACAGGGGCGCAGTTTCAGTGCTTGCCATAGGCGCCATTTTCACTAGATACGCCTCTGTACATGCAGTATCACCGCTAGCACTGGGCACTCAGAGAATGTACTCCTAAATCTCTCATGGGGTGTTCTGGGTCCCTACAGCAGCATCTCTCCCCACTATTCACCACATGTCATAAAAGTTAAACAGTAAACTTTAGGGCTCTTTCACACGGGGCAGATCCGCACGGCGGACTCTGCTTTGCTGAGCAGGGGATCACTAATCTCCACTTAGCAGGCAGATGACCGCTCACTGTGTGGAGACAGACCTGTCGGAGCCCCGCTATCTTCTATGTGAGATCGGATGAAAATGGACCGCCTGTCCATTTTCATCCAATCCTCCAGACAGATGGAAAATAGGGTCACCATCCGTCTGGATTTCATGGACAGGATTGGATCAGATAGCAGCGGGTGTCAGCGGACACGTCACCGCTCCATAGAGGTGAATTAAGTGTCCAAACAGGTCTGCCCGAAACACATACAGGTAGACCTGATCAAACAGCCCATGTGAAAGAGGCCTTAGAGACGAGGAAAACTTCCCCAACACATAAATATGTTAATTTTACACTTCTTGTAGGACTAGACACATATTAAATGAATGCCCCATCCCTAATTAAAGTAAATGGCCTGCCTCCAATTGGTTTCTGGACATGCATTAAAAAAAGTGTCCCTAAAAATGTTTTTGAAATGTTGGCAACTATGGGGGAGCCTGACCTGGGCAGGTATCGGCTTCAGTAAACAAGTGATTCACTTTGCTTGTACACTGAAGCCGATACCTGCCCAGGTCAGAAGCCCCTTCCACTGTATAGACTCGGGAAGTAAACTTCTAGCTGGAAGGAGATCCCGCAGCTTACAATGGGAGTCAAGGACCCTGGATGAGTGGCAAGGACTGTGGGACGGGGTCAGGGGGGCCCTTCATGGTTTCTTGCACTGGGGTCCTGAAGGTTCTAGTTATGCCACTGGTAAGGCCTCTTGCACATGATACTACTGTTTGAGCATCTACTTTTATAGATGTAATTTCAGGCTCTTTCTGAAAATACTTGCGCGTATTTTTGCAAATATGCATTTGCGCATTTTAACGTTCTCATTATGTACAGAATGCAAATGTACATTGCAGATTTTCCTATTTTTTCAATTTACTGAACAATGCACAGCACTTTTTTGCGCACCTGTGTGCATAGGCAAATTACAATTAATTGGCTATGTTTTAGCTCAGTAATGAAAAAAAGGTATACTGAGCTTTTTCAAGCTGCAGTTTGCAAGAGGCCTAAATGTTAGTCATGTTCAGTCCATATCAGGCACAGTTTGATAACATTTAAATAAGATGCGTCCTGTGCCAGGGACCAATCCAACTAGTGTGGCCAGGTTTCTTACACTGCTGCTGAGAAGGAAGATGGGGAAAGTACAAGGTGGAAACCAGTAAGTGCTGAGAGATTGCCTAGACTTGTTACTCCTCAGATGGGAGCAGCTAGGAGTAGAAAAGCTGATGGAAGAAGCTGAAAGGCACACATTCCCAGGTAAAGAGAAGTATAATGCCTTGTACACACAATAGGAATTTCTGATGGACTAAAATCTGATCATCATCAAAAAATCTGATCATCATCATCATTTTTCATCAGAATTCCGATTAAGCTGTGTTCCATCAGTCTTGCATACACACAGTCAGAAAAAATTCTGACCGTACAAACCGCGGTGGCGTAAAATACTACGATGAGCCGAGAAAAATTAAGTTCAATGCTTCCGAGCCAGCGTTGACTTGATTCTGAGCATGCGTAGGAATTTTCTCAGAGTTTTACACAGACGATCGGAATTTCCCATAGGATTTTATTCCATCATAAAAATGTAAATCATGTTCTATTTTTTTACTCTAATGGAAAAAAATCTTATGGGGCCCACACACGATAAGAATTTCTGATGAAAAAATTCCATCAGACTGTTTTCATCAGAAATTCCTATCGTGTGTACGGCATTAGGCTCGGTTCACGCTCTACTCTGAAGCTGCCCCGTACAGCATGACTTCAGCACGGCTTGCAAATGACTTCTGTTATAGAAGTCAATGCAAGCCACTCCGAAGTGGCCCCCAAATAGTGCAGGAACCTTTTTGTAAGTCAGAACAACTTGAGTGGCTCTGATTAGAATTGCTCCTTTGCACAGAATGGAGTGCGACTTGTCAGGCGGCTAAGTCGTCTGACAAGTTGCCCCAGTGAGAACCGAGTTAAGGGTTGTTTCAGACAAGTTTTGTAATAAAATTTGCCTGTCAATTTTGCAGGTGAACTGAAGCTTGACGTGATTTGTCGTGATTCCTCTCAAGCCTGCCTTGCATACACACGTTCGTGAAAAAAAATGCTCGAGCAAAGCGCGGTGACATACAACACGTACAACGGCACTATAAAGGGGAAGTTTCACTCGAATGGCACCACCCTTTGGGCTGCTTTTTCGAATTTCCCCATCTCATAACTTGCTTCTGAGCATGCGCGTTTTTTCCCCCTCGTTAAAGCGTACACACGACCATTTTTCACAACGTGAAAAAGAACGACGTGAAAAAAGCAGAGAAAAAATAGAGCAGGTTCTAAAAAAAATTTGCCCATTTTTCTTGTAGAGAAAAATGCTCTGGAGCCTACACACGACAATTTTAAAAATGGCATTTTTCTCGTCATGAAAAACAGTTGTGTGTACGCGACATTAGTCTATGGGCAAATATAAATGGATTCTTTATCATTTTTTGTATTAAAATGTGACAGATTGGAGGTAATCAGATATAAATGAATACATCTCCATTTACATCTGGCTGCCGTACACCCAAAATGGGTCCCTTATGTCCTGGAAACAAATAAATGAGTGGCCATGGATGTCACAGGAGACATCCATTTTGTTCTGCTTTGATTTATCAGGGCATTTGTTTATGGATCCCCTGATGATTAGGACAGACATGGAACTATGTGACTGAGGCCTTGGTTCACACATGTACAACACGACAGTCGTATAACTGTGGATCCGACTTTGCCCTGCGACTTGAAGTCCGACATGCATCCGACTTCAGTGAACAGGGATCAGACTTTGATCCCCGACAGACACTGTGTCTGGTATGAATCTTTAGGGGAACTCCACACCAAATGTTAAAAAAAAGGCATGGGTTCCCCTCCAAAGGCATACCAGGCCCTTCAGGCTGATATGGATTTTAAGGGGAACCCCCAACGCCGAAAAAATGCCCAAAATTCATACCAGACCCTTATTTGAGCACGCAGGCCGGCAGGTCAGGAAAGGGGGAGGGGGCGAGCGAGCGCCCCCTCCCCTCTTTTCCTATTAGCATGCTCCTTGTTAGCACATGAGCTCTGCAGTATAGCTTCTTAATTTCTCAGTTTAAGCTCTGCTGTACAGGAACTGCAAGAGGCTGGTAAAAAAATATAATTTAGGTACATATACTGTTTGCTTTTAAAATAAAGTAAATTTAGAGATGTATTAATAATTACAGAGTTGCATTAATTTGAGCCTTTTTATTTGCCTGGAGTTCAGCTTTAACCAGATGCCGACCGCCCCACGTTCATTTACTGCGGCAGGGTGGCCACTCTGGGCAGAATCACATACCTGTAATAATTCTGCACTTCCGGGTCTAGGGCACGCACGCGTGCCACCGGAGACCCGCTTCCGCTGTGATTGGACACAGCGGGAGACAATCAGCAGATGCAATGTCTGCCTGGGACCCGCTGATCATTCAGGAGACAGGCAGAATATGATCTGCCTATGTAAACAAGGCAGATCACCATTCTGTGACAAGTGAAGTTAAAGATCCTGTGTTTCTTATAAGCAGGAACATGGATCTCTGCCTTTCCACAGTACAAGCACCCCCACACAATTAGCAAGCACTCCCTAGGAACATAGTTAACCCTTTGATCATCCTTGATAATTTTCATCTGCACTACTGTATTTATTGGTGTATAACACGCACTTTTTCCCCCTGAAAATTGGGTGCAAATAGCGTGTGCGTGTTATACACCTGTGCGTGTTATCTGCCAATAAATACGGTAATTTGTGCTTACCCACTGACCACACAATACTCCGCACCTTTGGCTCACGTTAGCCGTCACTGCAATGTGCTTCCTTGTGATCTATGTTTATACATGAATTGCTTTTATGTCATTAAGATGTATGGTATAGAATTATCAAAATCTAGTTATGTACTTTTCCTGACGCATTCATGGCAGCACACACTGGGTTGTGACTCCGCCCCCACAACCTGACAGGATTGGTTAGCTATAAATTTGAAGGGGAGACGCCCCGCACCATTCTCTTTTTTTATCCTCACCTGACAGATTGGACGAACAAGCAAGAAGCATGCCTCTTACCGCAGATCGCCCCAGCAGGTTCAGCCTCTCCTGTTTGGAAGTCCCTCCTGTACAGTCTCTAAATGAGCTTTATGGTGGGAACCCCCGTTCTGGTGGTCTCAGGGGCTCTGGAATTATACTGGCATCTGTAGCAAGCTTTAAAGAAGCTTCAAATCTCGCAGTGGTCCCCACTTTCGCTCTGTCTTTCCTTCCAGTGCAGTGTGTGCTTCCACAAAGGTATTTGTATCATTACATTTGCCACCTAAGGTTAGTCTGTTTTGTACCTTTGCTTGCCTGTTGTTTTTTTCTCAGCTCTGCTGAGCCCTGTGGTTCCTCTGACACCCCATACTCTCGGGGTCACCGCCGCGTACCCCTCAGCGCTCTGCGCATGCACGCGGCTCAGTAATAATGCCGCCGGTCTCCTCTGCCCTCTTCCAAATGGCGGCGCCGTTTAAAAAAAAAAAAGAAACTGTCCTATCGCTCTGTAGTTCTGGCTGCAGTCCTGCTGCTCTACTCAGAGTGAAGATTGCACCAGGTGTGTGCAGGCTCGTCCCAGTTCAGCCTGGGCCAATTGATTACACAAAAAAAAAAAAAATAGGAACAAATAGGATAGAAGATATAATACATTTATATATTAATTTATAACATATTATAGGAGAAAGTATATCTATAATTAAACAATTAATATAATCCAAAAAATAAAAAATAAAATAAGGATAGATATATGTATATAAATAATTATATTTAATAAATAGAAATGTTGGGGGGGGGGGGGGACATATTGTAATGTTTTCCCTTCTCTCTTTTTTCCCACCTTTCCGGGCTGTCTCCCTGCTATCCTCATGGGGGCCACTGCCCTCGCAGACCACCATCAGCTGACCAGGTATAGAGGCCGTCCAGAAGGTGGTAAGTAGAGAAGAGACAAAAAAGAGAGCTTGGCCACTGACGCTACAGTTTTGGTAGCCCTATCGGGTCAAAAGACGCAAGTTTGCGGCACAGAGGGAGATTCTAGCCATGCTTCCGGCAGAAGGCGCAAGAAGTCACTCAAGGTTACCCTCTTGCTTTCTTCAATCAAGGCATAGCCGCTCGCGTCACAGCCACTCCTGTCATAGTCGGTCCCACCGCAGACGATTACCTTCATCCCAGACGGAGCTATCTTACCCGCACCACAGCAAATGTTTGCCAAATATGCGGGGCGCCAGCCTTGCCAGGGGAATTGGCCTGCCGCTTGTGCTTCATTGAAGTAACCAAGGATTCGGAGGCCAGAGTATATACTGAGCTCCTAGGAGAATCGCACAGGGATCAATTGTGGGCGATCCTTCCCCAAGCACATCGCCCAGCACCCGGCCGTTACGCCAGGCTGCAAAAACCCTCTCTAAGAATGAGGAGTGTGAGCAGGCGTCGGACTGTCTCTTCTTTTAGTTGAACCATTTGCCCATTCAGTCGAGGAAGCGATCGGCTGGGAAGGGGTTATGGCAGAACCTCTGAAGGTTCAGAAATATTTCCTGGTGCTGAAAAGGGGGTCCTGAATCATTTCCCTTCATCAAAGAGCTGGAAAACCTCATAAAGGATGAGTGGGGGAGATCGCATAAGCGGCCCAGTATGAGCAACAAGTTTGCAGATTGTACCTTGTGGGAGTCTAGGATCAATTCTTTGATCAATGCAACTACGGTCGATTCATCTTTAATGCGACTCGCTAGAGACGTTTCTCTACTGATTGAAGATGCAGTTACCATCCGGGACGCTCTTGATCGTGAAATCAATATAGAACTGAAGGAAGCCTGCTCCACGACAGGAGACGCTAGTAGGCCGGCTATCACCATGGCGGCAGTAGCTAAAACTATCGCTGCATGGGCGGCTAACGTTGAGAATTCCATTCTAGAAGGAGCCGACCAGGGGAAGATATTATCCTCCCTGCAGGGAAATTAAGTTGGCTTACGGCTCCTGAGGGGGCGACTTCATGACGGGGAAGAGCCTTATGGCTGAGACCCTGGATAGCGGAGACAGCATCAAAATCTACTGGTGCAAAACTCCATATGGCGGCTCAAGTGTATTTGGCACAAAGATGGACTTGGCCATCTCCAAGGTTACCGGGGGAAAATCCGGGCTGATTCCCTCCGATAGGAGACCAGAGCCCCAGAAGGGCCCCGCTTACAGACGCGATCTTCCTGTCAAGTACAGGGATGCTAGATCCTACCGTCCCGGCAGGAAATTTAGGAGGGACTGGAAGACTCGACCCTCCTTCATGTATTTACAGTAAGCCAAGGCTATCACAGCCGGGGAACAGCAGAAGTCCTTTTTGAGGGTCCGTCTGCCCACCCAGCTCAGGTGGGCACCAGACTCAAGAGATTCGCTCGGATATGGGCAACTCGTATAACAGATTCATGGACACTATCCTCTATCAAGACCGGTCACAATTGGAAATTCATGGGCACATTTCCAGGGAACACATTCCAGCCTACCAAGTACCTCCGCACCAGAAAGGGAGGGGGTTTTATTCCCCTTTATTTCTGGTACAAAAAAAAACAGGGGATCTACGTCCAGTCCTGGACCTAAAGAGGTTCAACAGACGATCAAAATAGAGGCCCTCAGATTGGAAAAGCCTTCAGTCCATTTTGTTAACAGTGGACGTGGGAGACTGAATGCTATCTCCTAGATTTTTCGGACGTTTACCTTCACGTCCCGATCATCCCGCCTTCCAGAGGTCCCTTCGGTTCTCAATCTATCAATCTCATTTCCAATTTTGGTGCCCCCCATTCGGCATCGCCTCAGCACCCAGAGCATTCAGCAAGTCAGGGTGTTCCTAGGGGCAGAATAATATACCAGGTTGTACCGGGTGCAACTCCCTCAAGAGAGGCTGAAGCCCTTACTCCAGAAGGTACAGAATCTGCTATCATCCAGACGTCTACTGTCAGAGCCTGCCTCAGTACCCGGGGGTCCATGTCAGCATCCATACCTTTGATACAGTGGCCCCTGTGACACATGCAAGTCTTACAGAACTCCTTTCTCAGGCAGTGGAATGGAACGTCAATACTCCAAACCATTCACATCCCGAACTGGGTAAAGCAATTAGTATGGTGGTGGACACACCCGTCCAACCTCAGGGAGTCCATTCCAATAGTTCCCCCAAGTCCAGAAGTAGTAACATCGGACGGCAGCCAGGGGGGATGGGGTCCACACTATCTAGACCAAGTAGCCCAAGGACAGTGGCACTTTCGGGCTCAGGGCATAGTGTCAAATATTTTAGAGCTCAGAGCAGCCTTTCAGGCTCTCCTGGCCGTTGCGCCTCTTCTAGAGGGGAAGAGTGTCCTGATCAGGATGGACAACAAGTAGCGGTGTCATGTATCCAGATACAGGGGGGCATCAGGAGTCGCACGCTTCAAGAGGAAGTTTGCCCATATTGGAAAGGGCACAAGAGCACCTGTTAGATCTATGGGCAGTGTACGTCCCGGCAACACAGAATTCGTTGGCCAACTACCTAAGCCGAGAGACACTTTCAAACAACGAATGGTCCCTGAACCAACAGGTATTCTCCATTCTTACGAAAACTTGTGGAATACCAGAAGTCGACCTAGCGGCCACGCCAAAGAACTCCAAGTGTCAGAGGTTCCTGTCCAGAGCCCACTTTCCATCAGCCGAAGGGACAAACTGCCTAGCTCTTCCATGGAGCTTCGAGCTGGGGTACATTTTTCTTCCAACTTCTCGGATTACAAGATTCCTGTCCTGACTTCGGAGGTCCTCAGCCATGGTTATTGTACTAATACCGTTCCGACCGAGGAGGCCATGGTTTACGACCCTGCTACAACTAGGTACGCGGCCTCCAATACATCTTCCAGTAACCTGGGATCTCATACATCAGAGGCAATTCTTCCATCCAGCCCAGAGAAGCTGCATTTGCCAGCTTGGAAGTTGAGAGGGCTAGGTTAGGGGAACTAGGATACTCTCAGGAGGTAATATCAACCTTATTACAAGCTCTAAGGAGCTCCACTGATGTCACCTATACTAGGATCTGGGAGAGGTTCGTGTCGTCGCAGCAAAGAGATTGGAATCCCATCTCAAATTCTTGAATTTCTTCAGTCAGGGCTTAACAAGGGCCTGGGCCCGAGTACCCTGAAGGTGCAAGTATCCGCCCTTTCAGCCATGACGGGTACTAGATGGGCTCTTCATCATCCGGTCACTCTGTTCCTCAGGGCCTGCATAAGATCAGACCACCTAGGAGGCCAGCCTTTCCAACAGGGGATCTCTGTGTAGTACTCGAGGCCCTGTCCAATCCACCCTTTTCTCCATTCAACTTGGTCTCACCGTGGAACCTAGCTCTGAAGATGGCTTCCCGTATTGCGATCACCTCAGCTAAGAGGACGTCGGAGATACAAGCACTTATGGCTACGGAACCCCTATTTAGTGTTCTCCCCTGACAGAGTGGTTCTGAAGCCCTCAGACCATTTTTATCCAAGGGTAACTTCCTCCTTTCATTATAACCAGGACATCGTCCTTCCATCTTTTACTAATGAGAGGGGCAAGTCCCATGCCTAGGATGTCAAACCTACCATCTCCAGTTACTTCACAGCTACATCTCAGGAAGACGGATTCTGTCTTAATTATCCCACACGGGAGCAGACGAGGTCAACCAGCTACCTCCCGTACCATTACCTCTTGGTTGTTAGTGCTATCGCGGAGACATATTCCATCCAGCAACTTACGACTCTAAAAGAGCATTATGGCTCATTCGACAGGGGCAGTGGCCACTTCTTGGGCAGCATATTGCGGGATTTCACCGGAAACCATAGGCAGAGCAGCAACTTGGTCTTCCCAACACATCTTCATTTCTCACTACAGAGTGGATTCTGCTCTCCTGGCTACCGTCGACTTTGGCAGATCTGTTCTTAGAGCCAATTCCTCAGCACTATAGAGAATAAATATTACTGTTTTCTTGCACCCTCCCGACTGGCGAGTTATTTCCCAGTGTGTGCTGCCATGAATGCGTCAGGAAAACGGAAAATTGTATACTCACCTTTCCGTAATTTTCCTTTCCTGACGCATCTTCATGGCAGCACACAGATGCCCGCCCTATTGTTTTATGATGATATATACAGAGAATGGTGCGGGGCGTCTCCCCTTCAAATTTATAGCTAACCAATCCTGTCAGGTTGTGGGGGCGGAGTCACAACCCAGTGTGTGCTGCCATGAAGATGCGTCAGGAAAGGAAAATTACGGAAAGGTGAGTATACAATTTTCCGTTATTGCTACGTGCCATGTCATTTGTTTTTTTCGAAATTGTCGATCCTTTTTGTTTATAGCGCAAAAAATAAAAAGCGCAGAGGTGATCAAATACCACCAAAAGAAAGCTCTATTTGTGGCCAAAAAAAAACCCACTACATTTTATACAGCATGGCAAGACCGCACAATTGTTGGTTAAAGTGATGCAGTGCTGTATGGCAAAAAATGGCCTGGTTATGAAGGGAGGCAAACCTTCTGGAGCTGAAGTGGTTAAAGAGCAAGCTGATTATGCCACGAATATCTGAAAATAGTTAGAAATCATTGCCTGCTAACTATCTGTAATGGTAGGTAAATAATTTAGTAATAGCTGTTGGATTTGTTGCCACAGAAGCCACTATGGCCACCAACCAAGTGACCTGAAATGCTATTTCCCCAACCCTAGAAAACCTGTTACAATGCTTTTTGTGTAGTCATCAGTGTTTACAAGGTTCAACTATGGATAGATAGATCCTCCAGTGCACGCAATATTTAATCCAATGCCAGTTTTGGACTACAAAGATCATATAAAAGTTGAGCTTCCCCCACACTGAAGGCAGAGGGTTGCTATGGGGCTCAGGACCATCTGCTTCTACTATACTCCAGAATATTGTAAGAGCTTTACAAAACCCACTGAGGCTGATGCATAAAAACATTTGACGGAGTGTGCTAATGCATGTAAAAATGGTTGGATTCCCTTGTGCTCGTGTTTGTTTTCCTTTTCACAATCTGCTTTTAAAGGTCAGCCATACATAAATTACCAAGTGTTAAAAATCAAGTTTATGTAAAATAATTTTAATAACATTCCTGACTGAGGAATATGTAGAGGACCCATAAGATGATCAGAAAATATATTTAAAGTAAAATCCTGCCACAGTAAGTGCAATCTAAAATGAGCATATGGTGAAATGTGCAAAAGCTGAGCTTTCAGTGCAAACCACAGGACAAAATGATTAGCAGATCAGAGATGTGGGCGGTATAAAGAGAAGACATAGGCCCAGATTCACGTAGCACTTACGCCGACGTATCTCGAGATACGCCGCATAAGTGTAAATGTGCGCCGTCGTATCTGTGCGCCGTGCCCACAGAACTAGATACGCCTGAAAATAGGCTTCTTCCGACCGACGTAAGTTTCCTACGCCGTCGTATCGTGGGGGCATATTTACGCTGGCCGCAAGGGGCGCTCCCATTGATTTACGATTCGAATATGCAAATGAGTGAGATACGGCGGTTCACGAACGTACTTGTGCCCGGCGCATTAATATACGCGGTTTACGTAAGTCTTACGTCCGGCATAAAGTTACGACTCATATAGCAGGTGTAAGTCAAATGGCTGTACCAGGGAACACAGCCCTCGTTTTTTACGTCGTTTACATAGTACGTGAATAGGGCTGGGCGTAGGTTACGTTCACGTCGTAGGCAGTGTTTTCAATGTGATTCTGAGCATGCGCACTGGGATGCGTCCACGGGACGGCGCATGCGCCGTTCGTTCGGCCCATCATTTGCATTGGGTCACGCTTCATTTAAATTGATCACGCCCACTTCCACCTACTTTGAATTAGGCTGGCTTACGCCTACGAATTTACGTTACGTCGGTGCAATGTTGGGAGCAAGTGCTTTGTGAATACTGTGCTCGCCGCTCTGCGCTACGTCGGCGTAGTGTATATTCGATACTATGCGCCGCTGTATGTGAATCCGGGCCATTGGCTCGGATTCACGTAGCACTTACGCCGATGTATCTCGAGATACGCCGCGTAAGTGTAAATGTGCGCCGTCGTATCTGTGCGCTGTGCCCACAGAACTAGATACGCCTGAAAATAGGCTTCTTCCGACCAATGTAAGTTTCCTACCCTGTCGTATCGTAGGCGCATATTTACGCTGGCCGCAATTGGCGCTCCCATTAATTTACGAATTACGATTCAAATATGCAAATGAGTGAGATACGCCGATTCACGAACGTATTTGCGCCCGGCGCATTAATATATGCAGTTTACGTAAGTCTTACGTCCGGCGTAAAGTTACGACTCATATAGCAGGTGTAAGTCAGCACCCTCAATGCAAATGGCTGCACCAGGGAACACAGCCGTAGTTTTTTACGTTGTTTACGTAGTACGTAAATAGGGCTGGGCGTAGGTTACGTTCACGTCATAGGCAGTGATTCGACGTATCTTAGGGAGTATTTTCGACGTGATTCTGAGCATGCGCACTGGGATGCGTCCATCATTTGAATGGGGTCACGCTTCATTTAAATGGATCAAGCCCACTTCCACCTACTTTGAATTAGGCTGGCTTACGCCTACAAATTTACGTTACGCCGGCGCAACGTTGGGAGCAAGTGCTTTGTGAATATTGTGCTCGCCGTTCTGCGCTACGTCGGCGTAGCGTATATTCGATACGCTACGCCGGTACGACTATGCGCCGCTGTATGTGAATCCGGGCCATTATTCCCATCATATAGCTGTTTTGTGTTTGATAAATTCATAGATGACAACTATTAAATGTCTCCTTTCTCCTAACATGAAGCAAGAGGTTATATAGAAAAGTCACCAAAAATATTCAATTATGTCAGTCTCTGGATGGGTATGAACATTTCTATGTACAGTGCATCCGGAAAGTATTCACAGCGCTACACTTTTTCCAAAAAATTCTATGTTACAGCATTATTCCAAAATGGATTACAGTTATTATTTTCCTCAAAATTCTACAAACAATACCCTATAAAGACAACATGAAAGAAGTTTGTTTAAAAACGTTAAAAATTTATTAAAAATAAAAAACTAAAAAAATCCCATGTACATGAGTATTCACACTCTTTGCTCAGGAAGAGGGAAGCCCAGGAAGAGGGAAGACTCTGGGCTTCCCCAGTGATGTAGCAGAGGGTACGTCAGAGGGTGCAGGGTCACGTGACGGGTGGCCCTGCCTCCTCTATATAAGTAATGTCACAGCTTCAGCACGTCATTCGCTGGGCTGTGTCCAGCGGTGAGAGGAGGTCGGGGATGCTGCGCTCCGGATGAATGTATCTTCTCATCGCTGGAGCGGAGATCACCCGTCGCAGGATCTTCTCATCGCTGGAGATCACCCGCACACGTCGCTGGATCGGGACAACGTTGGAGCAGGAAGCCGGGAACGAATGGATTATCACCGCTGAAGTTTTTTTATTTTTATTTTTTATTAATAAAGGACTTTATTCTACGGTGTGTGTGTGTGTTTTTTTTTTACAAGACTTTACACTTCCTTCGTGAAATGGTAGGGGTACAGTGTACCCCATTACCATTTCACACAGGGGGGGTCAGGATCTGGGGGTCCCCTTTGTTAAAGGGGTCTTCCAGATTCTGATAAGCCTCCCGCCCGCATACCCCCACAACCACCGGGCAAGGGTTGTGGGGATGAGACCCTTGTCCCCATCAACATGGGGACATCCTCCCCATGTTGAGGGCATGTGGCCTGGTGCGATTCAGGAGAGGGGGGGCTGCACTCTGTCCCCCCCTCTTTTCTGCGGCCGGCCCGGTCAACGTGCTCGGATAACGGGTCTGGTTATGGATATTTAGGGGGAACCGCACGTCATTTTTGTTTTTAAATTGACGGCGGGGTTCCCCTTAATATCCATACCAGACCTAAAGGGTCTGGTTATTGAATTTGCGGGGACCTCCGCGCATTTTTTTCCCCGAACTCCGATCCCGGACCTGAACTTTTTCCAATTATTCGGGTTCGGGTCCGGGTTCGGGTTCGCTCAACCCTAGTGGTGAATGATTCTAGTGTCAAAGCGCTGCGCAAACTGTTGGTACTATATAAATCCTGTATAATATTAATAATGTGTGAACGCTTCAAGAGCTAGGACATCAAGTGCTTCTTCAATAGTAGCTTGCAAGTCATTGCATGCTGCAAGGATTATTGTCCCAGTGAAACTTTTCTAAAAAGAAGATAAGCCTGGGCATGCCATGAATCTCATTGGCAGATGAGCCCTTCATAGAATCAGTTGGAATTACCTGGATGAAAGAAAAGCTAGGGGGAAAGACCTTGGTTAGCAAAGAATAGTGATCACAAACAGAACAGATAATGCTAGGCAAGAATATCATCCAGAGATGGAGGACTGAGATGCTGAATGGCTGCCCTTCACACCTGGGCACACCTAAGGAGGCAACAGCTTCATGCTCTGGAAGTCCTGGAGGGCCCAGATGTATGTTCTGTAAATATTTGATAAAAATGCTGCCATCACAAGGAATGCCTATACACAGATTGATGAATACCTTGCAGCCCTAGGTATTTCATTACTACTATGGAGTAGTGTCAGTTTAGAAAGGAATCCCTTCATGCTGAACAAGGCATCTGTATCTGCTGCATTCCAGAAGATATTGGAACACTGCCTTGGGGACATGAACCTAGCTGGCATCCTGATCTATCTAGAATATGTAGTTGTTTTTTCTGCCACGTTCGAAAGACCATCTTGCACACTTAGATGCTGTTGTCCTAGCTTCAGCAGTTAAGGCTGAAGCGCAAACTCTAGGAGTGCCATCTATTCAAGAGTGACATTGAGTTGTCATAGCTTTTTCGAAGGATATTATCAGTGTTTCATTAAGCACTATATCCATCACTTTTCCCTGATTGAAAAAGTTCTACATAAGATAGGTTCAGAATCTTCTTCAAATTATGGCTTTTGACTTCTTGAAGCAAGTTGGGTCCTGTGTTGGCCTTTGCTGACTTTTGTCTTCAATTCTGGCTTAGGCCCGATTCACACCTATGCATGTTGCTTTTTAGCGTTTTTGCAGTGCTTTTTTGCTGCGTTTTTTGATGTGCGTTTTTACCACGTTTTTACCACGATTTTACCGCGATTTGCGTTTTTTTTTTTTTTTACATCAATTTTTTTTTTTTTACATTTCCTTTAACAACCAGCTATAAACAGGCAAAAAAAAAAAAAAAAACGCAAATCGTGGCAAAAACGCGTCAAAATGCGGTACTTGCTTTTTGCGGGAAAAAAAAGTCCTCGACCCTTTCCAAAAACGCAGAGGCACAAAAAAGCATTGATGTGAACATGTTCCATAGGAACCCATGTTAAAAAATGTCCCTGCTTTTCTGCAAAATGCACCAAAAAACGCATTAGTGTGAATCGAGCCTAAGAACGGTTCAGTACTCATTGCCTAGGGGCCATAGTATTGCAAGTATTAGGCAGCCAGGAAAGCATCATCTCCCACAACAGTCAAAGCCTACATGCAACTAAGAGAAGCAGTAAAAACTACAGTTCCTTCAAGCTGAAGCTGACTGGTGTTGGCAATCACCAAATGTTTACTCGACAGGAGCCAAATCCAAAGTCTAAATGAATAACAATCTACTGTATTGGTGCACCTTCAAAAAAGCTAAACTTGGTGGTCTGGGGCAATGCTGAGCAGAACATTCTGGCAAAGTTTGAATTTGTCTTTGCATTATCAGCTATAAAGAGCAGCAAAGCAGCAGATGCTTTGTCATGGTACCCACTAGCCAGGACTCATTGGGATTTGGATGATAGAGCGATAGAGATAGAGAAAAAAATGATTGTATAAAAGAATACAACTTCGGAAGTAATGTAATACATTTTATTGTAATGTACTCTTTTGTTTCCGAACATGCGTGGTCTTGGTCTTCTGATTTTTGTTCGGATTAATACTTTACTAAATAAACAAAAATCATACATTCCGGCATTGTATGAGGAAAAGTTTTGTGTTTGTCTCTTCGGATAATTCACTGTTGTGATCGTCACCCGAAAGCTGTGTGCTGACGATCAGATTATCATACGTTTGCTTCAAAAGCGGTATTTTTCATACAGTTGTCTGATCATTTGTACTAGGCATAAGAGAGAGAGCCTCAAGTGAGTTTCATACTAATACTGGAAGAGAAAAACTAGACAGAGACACAGGGAGAGGATTCCGTGGTTGTCCCCCTAAAAGCTATTACCACAAAAAATGAGAAACTGCTGAGTTAATGGTCCCGTCTCATCCTGAGAGATAGTATACTGTAACAAAGAATAATGTTCCATCATGACTCATCAGTGACCTGGTAGGTTGTAGTGTCAAGGGCATAGGTTCTCTCTGCAAAATAAGTCACAGGGAAGCAGGACACTGGGGTGTCCATAAAACGTTCATCTGGTTTAAGAGACAAGCCATGTGTGTGGTTCTGGTCCAGTTGTTTGAATCAGTCTGCCAACATTGTTGTCTAATGGAGATGAGGTCTAGATTCTACCTCTCACTTGGCACAAGTCTGCCCCTCTGGAAGTACTGACTGTCAACCTTCTTACAGTATACTCAACATTTTAGAGAATGTTCTGGAAGAGGGGCAGAACCGGGAGCTGGAGTGACAGGAAGCTCATGTGAAGAGCCCTAACCAATCCCCAACTGGAATTGGCAGGGGGCAGGTCTCCTTCATAAGCTCAGGTCCAGCCCACTGGAGGGGAGTTGTTGGCTGGGAGACATGAAGAATGGAGTGCTAGATCACAGCAGGAGGGGGGGGGGTGTGCACCTCGGCGGAGGAGGGCTGGGAGGGAGCCTCGTCCTTACACGGTCCAGTTAAGTTCTTCATCATGGACTGTAAGGTACAGTGGATATCTGGAGGAGGCATGCCAGAGGAGCTGGGTACGAGGCCAGAGGAACGACTGTTGGGTTTTGTGTCAAATCGATGTGGCCTGCGGGCACAGGATTTGCAAGTCACAATACAAGCTGCTAAACTACCAGGCTACAATAAGGGGTACTGGAGGCCCCTGACCTAACCTCAGCAAGTCAGTAAGCATCTAGGATTATTCAGAGTAGTCCTTGGTAGAGATGGTCTGCCGGTTCGCCAGGCGGTCATTTCAAACTTTTGTTGTTCGCGGCGATGTTCGCGGCGGTCCGCAATGTTACATGGGTAAGAACTTTGACCTATGACACATTCATCAGGTGGTGCAGGACAGCCAATTGAGACATTTCAGCACATGGACATACCCCCTACCTTATAAATAGACCTGATCTGGCGGCCATCTTACATTCTGCTTTTTGTCAGTGTAGGGACAGGATGTTGTTTGGAGCAGGGACAGGCTGTATTCATTCAAATAGCTATCTAAAAGGTCCACAAAAGTCCTTTCAAGCACTGGTATAGGTGTGCTACTTGCTGTGCACTGCAGTATATAGGTGTCTAATACATTCATATACTTTTTGTCAGTGTAGGGCGAGGTTGGCGTTTCCAGCAGGGACAGAGTTTAGCGACACAAATCGTTACCTAACAGGTCCACAAAAGTCCTTTCAAGCACTGTTATAGGTGTGCTACTTGCTGTGCACTGCAGTATATAGGTGTAATATACACTTATAATATACTTTCGAATATAGAAAGCATATTATAGTGGATTTGTATTGTGCAGCATTGTGACTGGCTGTGTATTTGGTTACTGCTGAATTTTTGCCTCTTTCGCTGCGTTTCCTCTGCTACACACATTAAAAAAAATTCCTGTTTTTTTTTCATAACTGGTGAAATAAACCAGTGGCCCCCCAAAATCACAGATTTTGTTATATACCTTCTTCCACATATACTGCGCTTCTCTAGAGAGGCAGAGGACGAGGCAGGCCCTTCCGCAGGGGTGGTAGGGGTAGGGCAGGAGAACCAGGCCGGAGTCGAAGTGACCCAAGGTGCGTTCCATTACGTCAAAGGACGCACCAGACTTGGTTGAGTGGTTCGCCACCAACACATCCACCATATACCCTCCGCTTGAGTCACAGGAATTATTTTCCGATCCATCAGAAGACATTTCGGATGCTCAGCCATTCTTGGCATTGGATCAGGAAGAGGAGGTAGCAACAGCCGCCACTCAGCAGTCTGACGACAGTACTCAGATCAGACAAGGAAGTTGGTGCCCGCTGTTGCTGCCTACTCCGAGATCTTTACTGTTAGTGATGGGGAAGGTGACGTCAATGATGACGTGTCTACAGACATCATGTGGGTGCCCACAAGAGAGGAAGAGGAGGGGGGTTCAGAGAGAGAGATGGACCAGCAGATAGGGAGGAGAAGCAGGCCGAACTTACATTGCACAGGAGGGACAAAGCAGACTCCTAATGTATCAGGAGCAAGCCATCAACCATGTACGGTCACATCTGGCACTCCCAGGAAGCCGACCCATGGCTCCGCAGTGTGGGCTTTTTTTAACGTGTCCGCTGCAGACAATAGTGTTGCCATCTGCAGCCTTTGCAGTCAACGCATAGGTCGCGGTAAGCCCAACACTCACCTAGGGACGACCACCTTACGAAGGCACCTGGCCTCCCATCACCGAGCCCAGTGGGAGCAACGCCATCAGAACCCACAAAGCCACACTCCAGGCTCTCACCGTCCAGCCTCTTCTCCTTCTCCTTCCCCCTCTATGCTCACAATTGTCCTCCACTCCACCTTCAAGGAAAAAAAAGAATGAAGATAGATCAGTTGTTATGCAATTCCAAGGAATCACAATCACAATCACATCCGGGCAAAATTTGGAAATTTATAGGAGAAAAAAGCACATGCACACAGTTGGCTAATCTCAGATAAATCCAACGCAGCAGTGGTTCTGGAGGCGGCCTGCTTTGGCTCCTATGAAGCGTTAAGAAACCTAATTTACTGTGGGCCCGGAAAACCCTTTCCTTTGACAGTGACCATGAAAGCTATTGTAAAATCATGGCTGGCAGCTAATGCTCTATGTCCAATACCCCCTGGACACATTTCACCACATAATCCTCTTTGGAATTTATGTCAATACCTGATCCCAGTGTGTGGGCACTCAAAGGTATTAAATATGCGGGTCAAATATATAAAAACGGAACTATGGACTACCTAATTCTCATTTATTTAGGTTTCTGCAATATCGACACACCTTCAATACCCAATTAGAGAATTCCCAGGTGGCCTTCAACTTCAAGTTTTGAGGATTTGCTCGGGGACAAATCTCTACCCAAGCCCTTGTCCGGCATATATAAAGTGTTATTACCCAATGTACACATGGGCCTAGACAGCCTAAAAGCCAGATAGTAGAAGGACCTCCCCACGCTAGACTCGAAGGAGAGGAAGTAGATGTGGGAGTGTTCCTTCTCCCAGTTGGTTTCGGCCAGGAACAGCCTAGTCCAGTTCAGAATCATACACAAAGTGTATTTCGTGCCCATGCACCTACACAAAATATACCCATCAATACCCGATTCCTGCTGGAGGTGTACCTCACCAGCAGCAGATTTTATTCATATTTTTGGGAAATGTTCCCTGGTTGAGACCTTTTGGACTGTGGTTGCTGCAACTATTCTGGCAGTCACTACAATCCAAATCCCATTGGTGGTGGACATCTGTCTGCTGAGCCTTGTAACTCCTCTGGCTCATAGCCGGGCAGTTAGAACCCTATTAGGAATACTACTTTACTATGCTCGTAAAGCCATTGTCCTATCTCCCTCTGCTCCATCAATAAACCTCTGGAAACATTTGATTAAGTTAGCCCTTCTTTTATACAAAAAAAAAACATACTTGTCTAGAGGCTGTATCAAGAAATTTCATAACGTGTGGAACATTTAGGTGGAATCCCCCTATTCTAATGTTGATTCCCTGGAAAGTACTCATCATTAACATTGGTGGTGAACCTCTACATTTAGGTTCTAGTCAGGGGAGTCACTCCTGTTGTCTGGAGCAGGGAGAGGGTGTTTATATATCATTCCATGAGTTAAGCATTGTAGAATGTCTAGGAAGAGAATTGATTGGTGGGATTCCTATTATTCCAGCCTTCACTGGCGGTAAGTGTCTACCAACTGTTTTGTAAGTAATAGGATGCCTATTTCCATTGTTTTGTTATGTATTCAAGCCTGGGTATGCCCAATAGGCTATGTTCTGTACAGTTATCTCAAAACTAACAATAAAAATAATAATAATAATAATATATATATATATATATATATATATATATATATATATATATATATATATATATACAGTATATATATTTTTTTGTCAGATCCTCAGAGAGTTCTTTGCCATGAGTTGCCATGTTGAACTTCCACTCACCAGTATGAGAGAGTGAGAGCAATAACACTAAATTTACCACACCTGCTCCCCATTTACACCTGAGACCTTGTAACACTAACGGTTCAGAGAGGGGAGGGGTGGGTTAAGAAACCTGGGGAAAGAGTAGAGAGGAGAGAAGAAAAGAGGAGAAAAAAGAGAAATAAGAATAAAGAGAAAGGAGAGGAAAGAAAAAGAAAAAAAAGGGGGGCGTAGGGGGAGAAAAAAGAAAATTAAAGCGGAAACACAAGGATAGCACTCACATGGGCCACATCTGTAATAATATTAGAGGAGAAACAATATCAAGCAAGTGGACATTGATGGTCAGACTTTAAGGCCAAGGAAGTATGGTTTTGTAAAAATATATAATTTAATAGCATATAAATAAATTAAACAAGATATACATAAAATAAATAGGTTCAAGAAATTATCACAAATTCATCAACAGCAGATGACCACTGTACATTCCTCCGAAGACGCCAACGCACGTTTCGCCGTGGGGCTTCTTCAGGGCGAGGATGAGGAATATAGAGTTAGCAGAGAGTTAGAAACTTATATGGCTGGTGGTCCCTCGATGGGTGCGTCCACGGGGCATATAAGATATAGATGGAAAAATACCAAGTCGGGAGGTAAGCTTTAGGCATAAGCTTCCATATGTCGAAAATCTTAGGTGAGTCGAAAGAGTCAAGACTATAAGTCCAAGAGGTGGAAGAAATGTACCACAGGGAAAGTTGATACTCGGACTATTTTTATGAAGTCCTAAGCACACTGGGACAGCAGATGGCAGTATAACAGCAATGTGGAGGGGCTTACATAAAGAAACCCTTTCTGTAGCAGCCTTTATGTGGGGCTTTTGTACAGGCCCTATAACTGATTGCAGCAATGCGTCTGTGTCCCAGGGTGTACACACGGTAACACGTGTAACACGTGTTACCGTGTGTACACCCTGGGACACAGACGCATTGCTGCAATCAGTTATAGGGCCTGTACAAAAGCCCCACATAAAGGCTGCTACAGAAAGGGTTTCTTTATGTAAGCCCCTCCACATTGCTGTTATACTGCCATCTGCTGTCCCAGTGTGCTTAGGACTTCATAAAAATAGTCCGAGTATCAACTTTCCCTGTGGTACATTTCTTCCACCTCTTGGACTTATAGTCTTGACTCTTTCGACTCACCTAAGATTTTCGACATATGGAAGCTTATGCCTAAAGCTTACCTCCCGACTTGGTATTTTTCCATCTATATCTTATATGCCCCGTGGACGCACCCATCGAGGGACCACCAGCCATATAAGTTTCTAACTCTCTGCTAACTCTATATTCCTCATCCTCGCCCTGAAGAAGCCCCACGGCGAAACGTGCGTTGGCGTCTTCGGAGGAATGTACAGTGGTCATCTGCTGTTGATGAATTTGTGATAATTTCTTGAACCTATTTATTTTATGTATATCTTGTTTAATTTATTTATATGCTATTAAATTATATATTTTTACAAAACCATACTTCCTTGGCCTTAAAGTCTGACCATCAATGTCCACTTGCTTGATATTGTTTCTCCTCTTGTAACACTAACGAGTCACATGAAACAGGAGAGGGAAAATTGACAATTTGGACATTTTCACTTAGGAGTGTACTCACCTTTGTTGCCAGCGGTTTGGACATTAATGGCTGTGTGTTGAGTTTTTTGGAGGGACAGTAAATTTACACTGTTATACAAGCTGTACGGTTACTACTTTATATTGTAGCAAAGTTTAATTTCATCAGTGTTTTCACATTAAAAGATATAACAAAATATTTACAGAAATGTGAGGGGTGTACTCACTTTTGTGAGATACTGTATATGTGATTTGGCAGGTTCCTTGTTTGGTCAGGAAAAATCGAAGGCAGAAAATTCTGTCAATCAATCTGATGGAAATTCTAACCTTTACCCACATGATTTATTAAATAAAAAAACAGGTTGTAAAGTTTGGAGCACCAGGATGCCCACCTCTTGTTTAGTCTGGCCAGGATCTAAAGTAGCAAAATAAATAAGAAAAATAAACAAATACATAAAACTTCTAAAGATTCCAACCTTTACCTTATAGTATTAAAAAAAGTTTTTAATGGAGTTGCGCTCCAATTTATTGGCAAAAAAAAATCCATCTAAAGTACGCCAAGGGGTACTCGCACCACCAATGACTGAGAAAAGTTGGTCAGTGTCGACCAATCACATTTCAGTGCCAGTTTTTTACTGTTGATTTTTAAATGAAAGGGAAATCTGCACTGATTTTTACTATTCCCACTGTCCAGTCTTTATACATTCACCCTAGATGACTGACAGCAGCTGGGAAAATGAAATCACCTTGAAAGGAGAGGTGAGAAGTTATTATTGGAAGCACCATAACATATTCTACAATCTCTAGTCTTTGAGTTAACAAACTGGGATTTGTTGCAGGTCACAGGTTCCAAGCACTGAAAGCAATTTATCTTTTTTTTCTCCTTTTTTTCAGAATGGTTAGCAATTTACTTTTCAGACTTGTAGTCTACTAGACAAGCGAGACAATAGTGCACTTACCATTATTCTCTTGTTAAATCCAAGAGAGCTTCCGGCTCTTGATTGCCATTTAAGAACTGTGAGACAGATTCTTCTGCCAACTCTTTACTTCACTCAAGAGGAAACTTTAGAAATTTTTTGGGAGGACCTTATTGTGTTTCTGATTTTTAACTTTCAAAGCTAAGAGTGGCAGAGCAAATGTAATTTTCCACTGCTGTGTATGTGAAGAACAACTTAATAAAATAAAAGTCTACAATCCTTAGCATGTACTACTGGGTGTTGTTTTCAATCATATAAACATGTTAATACATTTCAGTATGGTTTAAATGTGTTGTTATTTGCTTGAGGAAAGCTGGCCAAGACAATTATTTCTCAGGAATATACTGTAATATAACCGATGCAATGTTGTCTATTGATATGGGCGTTAAAGCAAATACAAAACTATAAATCTTACTTTGAAATCAAAATGCATTTTTGTGCCATTTGGAAAATCATTGTTCTCTTCATTAAAGCATTATTAAAAACATATAGTCAAATGGAATTTATGTGTAAGCTGGTATCAAGTGGGAACTACAGTATATAGTCTGCCATTTCTGACTATACATTCTATTATTTCCCAGGGGCGTTGCTAGGTCTACAAAAGATCTGGGGCTAGAGCCCATAACAGCGAAGTAAAGAAAGTCATATGCATGTATATAATATATGCATATATAATATATATATATATATATATATATATACACACACACACTGCAAAGGCTGCGGATATGGTATAGGGGTCAGAGGCTGGGGACATGGTACATGGGTCGGAAGTCTGCAGAGGGGTCTTACAGAGAGGTGCGTGCCACTGCTGAGACCTCACAAAGTGCCTCTGCTGCTTACATTTAAAAATGTTGCCGCCCGGTGCCATTATTTCACTGCGCATGTGCCTGCCTGTTCGAAAATGACCGAACATGTACGTGCTTGCCCTAGGGGCGGGTCGGCGCATGTGCAGATGACACTCCAGCCCCCTCATCATACCATACAGGTTTAATGTTACTTTATGGTATGTGATGAGGCTGGGGTTTTAGTGGAGGAAGAGCAGCTGGCTGGAGCATAAAAACAGGTAGGTGAATGAGCCCCCCCCCCTTTCACACACACACACACACACACACACACACACTGCAAGAATGGACTTAATTTCCTTGAGATGGGCTGTATTATGGCACCACATCCTCTGCTGTTATTGCCCAAATTCATGAATATGTTAGAAATAGACTGGGGCTTTTTAGGTGCTACAGAGATATTCTACATACACATCATATTAAAAATAATTATTTTGTGAAAATGCATCTATGTATGTAGTACCTGAAAAGTCTCAGTATATTCCTAACATATTCAATAATTTTACTTTCACTTTTTACCATACCTGTCCTGCTGAGGTACAGGACAAGTTTAAAGCACAGATTTGTACAGTGTGGAAGGCAGAACAATCGTGACTCTCAGGAGAAGAATGCAGTCTGCCATCCGTCCTGTTATCTTGAATTGGGGGAGCTCCGGTGACTACTTTATGGGTAGCAATGATCGCTACTGTGTTGTCCTGCTTGCTCCGTCCTCCACTGCCTGACACAAACACTAGCATGGAAGAGATCAAGTTTCTCCTTTCTGTACATTCCTCTGCATGCTCGCTACCCTCTCCTCACTTGTCCATTCACTCACCCAAAGGGTGTCTTAGATGAGCAGTGACAATGTCCAGTCTCCTGGGGTGACATTCTCCTCCTCCCTTGCTCAGCTCAATGTCCAATGTGCGATATTTGTCAGTGCTGACATTTCCCATCCTTACTCTAGCTAGCTCCTCTCCTGCTCAGGACTCAGATTTGGCGCCACAAATTCAGCTTCTCTGGAGCCAATGAAAGAGGAGGGTTGTGGATTGAAGGCTGAAGCCTCCCCCACAATTAGAGGCTAGCGAGCGATTCTCTCTCTTCTATTTACAAACAGCCACAGCACCCGATAAGAAACTTGGGGCTACAGCCCCAGTAGCCACCTGCTAGCGATGCCACTGCATTCACCCAAACAAAGCATAAAGATGAGAAATTCTAACTATCCTTTTAAGGTACTGTGCTTTTAGCAGAAAACATGAAGTCCTCCAAGGGGGGTTCTCTCAGCAGCTCAGCTTTCTCTGCCCCCATCCCTGCCCAGCAGTGACATCTTACCCTACTTCCACTCACAGCAGTGACTCAGCAGCTCAGCTCATTCTGTTTCCTGGTCCTCAAAGTGACTCAGCAGTTCAGCTCACCCTGATCTCCTATCACAGCAGAGAGTCAGGCTGCAAAGCTTACCCTACTAACACTCACAGTAATGACTCAGGCTGCAAAGCTTACCCTTCTTCCAAACAAAGCAGTGACTCAGCAGCTCAGCTCACTCTGTTTCCCATTCTTAGGAGTGACTCAGCAGTTCAGCTTACCCTACTCCTACCCACAGCAGTGATTTAGCAGCTCAGCTCACTCTGTTTCCCGATACTAGCAGTGACTCAGCAGCTCAGCTCACCCAGCTTCCCTATCACAGAAGTGACTCAGCAGCTCAGCTCACTCTGTTTCCCAATACTAGCAGTGATTCAGCAGCTCAGGCCACCCAGCTCCCCTATCTCAGCAGTGACTTAGCAGCTCAGCTCCCCCTACTAGCAATGACTCATCAGCGCAGTTCACTCTATGCCTTCCCAGCAGTGATTTAGCATTTTTCACCAAAGATACAGCACAGTAGAAACTCAATACACTGAGCCTATGGGGCTTTCTCCTTTCCAGAGGCAGAGCAGGAAGTGAGAGGTACTCTTTACGAAGTGGGAAGAATCCCCCTGTGTCCCTTTTTGAAGACTTTCCCTCACCTCTTCTGTGGGTGACAGCTGTAAAAAAATGTTGAATTTCCCATTACTTTTTGTCTTAGGCCCCGTACAGACGACCGAACATGTCTGCTGAAACTGGTCCGCGGACCAGTTTCAGCAGACATGTTCGGTCGTGTGTAGGCCCGAGCGTGCAGGATTCCAGCAAACATTTGCCCGCCGGGCCTTTTCCCAGCTGGCAAATATTTCTGGACTTGTTTTAAAACAGCCCGCTGGAATCCTGCCCGCTCGGACATGTTCGGTCGTCTGTACAGACCTACCGTACATGTCCGAGCGCCCGCCATCCCTCGCATGCGTCGAATGACTTCGACGCATGCGTGGAAGCATTTAACTGGCAGGGCCGCCCACGTCGCCGCGTCATCGTCGCGGCGACGGCGCGGACACGCCTCGCGTATTGTTTACAGGCGGATTTCTGTATGATGGTGAGTACAGCCACCATACAGAAATCCTCGGGCATACATGTACGGTAAAAACTGTCCGGCGGACCGGTTTCATCGTACATGTATGCTCGTCTGTACGCCGTCTTAGAGACAATGGTCCTCAGAGGGTGAATCTAAGTGGAGTATTAGACAACAAAAAATAGGTTTTATTACAAAACTTTTGGCTACACATACTTGTTAAATGGGAAAGTCATTAAAAAAATCTGATTATTTTTATTTACTGTGCAGCAAGACAGTATATGAACACAATTTCCAAGCATTTAATTGCTTTGCAGTTGTTTACTCCTTGCCTGCATAAACAAAAACTTCCCCGGAGTGGGAATCACATCTTGCTTCTCAATAAATAGTGTACACCTCTAGTAATTTGTTGAAAATAACATGTACTCCAGCTAACAGTCGACGATTGTGACCGCGTTCAGCTAGGAGAGCGAGTTCAATTGAGGTGACACAATCAATGCCGAAGCATGCTGCACTGAACCTGCACTGAATTTTACCTCCGATCCCCTGCGCCAAGGATAATAACTGTGAACTGCAGGACAGTATCCTCTCACAGCAAACTAATGAGTTTTTGTAGCACCTCGGAACATCCTGTACACTCTGATGTCTCATCTATATCTGGGAAAAAGTGCAACTGTCAACTTTACTGCTGTTATTCATTCATAAACATAAAGTATAGTTGCATATTTAAGTACGGTTTCACAGATAAATGCAGAGTAAATACACCACCATTTTTATTTTTTGGTTGTTTTCTTTACTTGTTCCCTTTTGCCTGGAAAACAAAAATAAGTCCCTCTGCAAAAAAGCACACCTAATGTGGTGTAGTGCCACCCTTATAGGGTCCACTGAAAGATGACTGTGCCCAGAAGTTGCCCTGACCTTGCAAGCCTCCCAACACCTCTAACACCCTGCATAATTCAAAGAGAGAATGCAAATGCAAAAGACACCAAGGAAACCACAGAGATTGCAAATTGATATTTTACTAAATATTTTTGAGTTAACAAATGAAAGAAGTATGTGACATGTGGGTATTCATCAAATTGCAACATTAGCATAAAACAGAGTTATAGAGATATACAAAGAAATTGCAATAACAATAAACCTGACAATAGAGTTTAACAAATCTTAAGCCTAGTACACATGGGCCGAATGTCAGGCGAAAACGAAAGAATGAGGCGACTAAAATGTATTATGTGTTCACACTATATTGCCAAAAGTATTGGGACACCTGCCTTTACACGCACATGAACTTTAATGACATCCCAGTCTTCAGCTTCAACTCTTCCGGGAAGGCTTATGTAAAAAATAACAGCACCACAGAAATGTGCTCAAACGGACATCTGCTGCTCTGATCATTGTAGAAGTCAATAAAAAACAATACATAGTGATAAGAGTGGTGCTAATCCGTACATTAACTCAAAAAGACTACAATCTTAAATAGTGAATAATCAAAACATATGCCGCGTACAGGCGGTCGTTTGTTGTGATGAAAAAAAACGTCGGGCCATATTCTGAGTATAGTTACGACAGAGTATCTCAGGATACTCCGTCGTATCTCTCTTCTTTGGCCCGCGTATCTATGCGAGTGATTCTTAGAATCATTTTCGCATAGATACGCTTAAGATCCGACATGTGTAAGTCACTTACACTGTCGGATCTTAAATGTAATTACCCAGCCGGCCGCTAGGTGGCGTTTACGTTCAGGTCTCATTTGTTTATGCAAATGAGCCTGATACGCCGATTCCCGAACGAATTTGCGTCGCGTAACCATCGCTAACGTCGTTTGCGTAAGCGTAAGGTTACCCCTGCTATATGAGGGGTAACCTTACGCTCGTAATTTTTAAAAACGTCATTTAAAATGACCGTGTGTGGGGAAAACGTTGTTTTATGTCTTCTGAAAAACAACAAAAAAAAAAATTCGAGCATGCTTCAATTTTTTATGTCGTTTTTCAAAACGTCGTTTTTTGTGTCACAAAAAATTACCGTGTGTAGCTAAAACAACGTTTTTAAACCTGCACATGCTCAGTGTGTATGCTACATCGTTTTTGAAAATGAAGTTTGAAAAACGTTGTTTTTTTTCATCACAAAAAACAACGTTTTTTAACATCACAAAAAACAACGTTTTTTTACATCACAAAAAACGTTTTTTACATCACAAAAAACAGATACACCGGCGTAATTCTTTTGAGAATCTGGCCCAGTACGTCTATATATAAAACAAAGATATCAAATCCTGGATTTAAAAAGTCCAAATGATAAAACAGCGCTAGAATTGGATAAATGTCCAATTACATATAAACATTTGAGTGATGACGTTGCAACAAACAGTCCTAAAATGGTGAGTGCTTCTAGAAAATGGATCAGTGGTGAACCCTACACAGTGGCGGCTGGTGCTCAAATTTTTTGGGGGGGCGCAAACAAACGAAAAAAAAAAAAAAAAACAATTGCAGCTTTACTGTGCCCATCAAACACAGCCACTGTGCCCATCAAACGCAGCCACTGTGCTACCTAATGCAGCAACTGCGCCATCAAATGCAGCCACTGTGCCATAAATTGTAGTCACTGTACATCAATTGTCGCCACTGTGCCATGCCATCAAACGCAGCCACTGTGCCATCATTTATTGCCACTGTGCCCATCAATTGTCACCACTGCGCCATGCCATCAAACGCAGCCACTGTGCCATCAATTGTCGCCACTGTGCCCATTAATTGTCACCACTGTGCCATGCCATCAAACGCAGCCACTGTGCCATCAATTGTCGCCACTGTGCCATCAATTGTCACTACTGTGCCATCAATTGTCAACACTGTGCCATCAATTGTCACCACTGTGCCCATCAATTGTCGCCACTGTGCCATGCCAAACGCAGCCACTGTGCCATCAAACACAGCCACTGTGCCATGCTATCAGATGAAGCCACTGTGCCATCAATTGTTACCACTGTGCCATCAATTGTCACCACTGTGCCCATCAATTGTCGCCACTGTGCCATGCCAAACGCAGCCACTGTGCCATTAAACGCAGCCACTGTGCCATGCCATGAAACGCAGCCAATGTGCCATCAATTGTTACCACGGTGGCATCAATTGTCGCCACTGTGCCCATCAATTGTCACCACTGTGCCATGCCAAACACACCCACTGTGCCATCAATTGTCGCCACTGTGCCCCGTAAAATGCTGCCAGATTGCCCCCGCCAGGCACTTACCTTTCTGGGGTCAGCCATCCTCCTTCCACCATCCCTCAATGTCTTCTCCCACCCTCGATGACGCTTCAGCCAATCAGGTTACCGGTAACCAGAACCGGTGAACCTGATTGGCTGAGACGCCTGTTAGTGTTAACCAGGGAACGCACCCCCCGTGCGTCCCCTGGTTAACTATTTGGAAGCCGATTACAGCCCTCAGGCTCTGATAGGCACTTCCAAAGCCAACCAGCTGCCGTTATTCAGATGGCCGGCGCTCACCAGGGGGCTGGCCATCTGAATAGTGGGCGGCAGCGACAATACATGGATTCATGCAATGCATGAATCTATGTATTGTATTCAGTGGCGGTGCAGGAGCGAGAGGGAGTGGCGCTCCTGCGCCCTCTATGGACGCACCGCCATTGACCCTACACCCAGGGCTGCTGATAGCGGGGACCTCCAGTCCTCCTGTAGGGGGCCCGGGCACACAGGGGGGCCCAAACAGCAGGGGGAATTAGTGAGGTCTGGCGGAGAGGTAATTACAGAAGGATGCCCTTTGCAGCTCTCTGCAACAGCTGAAAGACAGCTTCCTCCCCTCCTGTCAGCTTTCAGCTGCTGCAGGGAGAGACACAGACACAGGGCATCATTCCTGTAATTGCTTCCTTGACACCAATCCCCCTCCCTGTTCTTCCTGCTTCTGATCCCCCCTGTCACCGTGCCACCCCATCCCCCACACACTCTGCTAATCCTACCGAGTACCACATGAGATACCACATGCGTGAGAATTTTAGCCTAAAATTTTCCTATGGATAAAAAACTGACAGAAAAAAACAATCGTCTGTCCATCGGTCAAAAATCAATGCATGCTCAGAATCAAGTCGACGCATGCTCGGAAGCATTAAACTTAATTTTTCTCAGCACATCGTAGTGTTTTACGTCACCGCTTTGGACACGGTCGCATTTTTGACCGATTGTGTATAGGCAAGACTGATGAAAGTCAGCTTCATCGGATATCCAACGAAAAAATCCATCGGATTCGATTCCATTAGATATCTGATCGTGTGTACAGGGCTTTAGTCTTATGCCACAGACACTCAAGAGCGGCTATGTTTTTTGAGACTTCTAGTGTCATCTGTTTGCCAGGGTTGTAGAGGACGGCGCCTGATTATGTGTGTAGTGAGGGGGCAAGCTCGTCCAGGGGAGAGCACAGGGATGTATTGTAGACAGAAGTGGCTAGATTGGGGCAGAACAGGGGTGAGATTTTGTCATAGAGGTGATCAGTAGCAGAATAGAGAAGAGAAGGGTTGAAGTGGAGAAGGTTTCTATGGGTAATTGTTAGGCATTGTACTTTTGTTTTTTCTACTTTTATGAATCAATACATTTTTAGCAATATTACACTATTGGCATCTCCATTGCCTTCTTGTTGTTACATATCCTTATCTGGAATCCCTGGTACAGAGGTTCTAATCTGGTTTTCCTGTCCGATGTGCATGCAGGCACAATCCTGCATAGGCGTAACAGACTATTGTTTAATTATAATAGTCCAGTGTTTCTGGTAAGCGCATCTTTTTGCTTCAACACAATTAGTGGGTGATAAAGAAGATCGGATTTGTGGTGATGGCTTTCTTCTCCTTTTTCACATAAAGCAAACTTTCACATAAAGCAAGAAGATTTGTTTACACATGTGTGATGCATTGATCGAACACACTATTGGGACTATATATTATGTTTTTGACATAGAGACACTTTCGGATGTTTTTTGTCAACTAATTTTATTATTTATTTGTTATTGCAGATAGTGATATATTTATATTTATACATATATTTTTTTCACAGGATCACTTTGTTTAATATTAATTAGTAATTGGTATCACCGAGTGGTCTAGCGCCCTCTATTTATATTTTTCATTATCACAATCAGTATTGTTTCTGAGGTGCAGCTGTTGTATTTAAGTTAATTTATTTTATTATTTGTTTGGCGCTGAATTTAATTTTTTCACAGTTGGAGAGAGAGGTCGTGGAAAACAGGGAGAGAGCGAAACTAATAAGGTGGTGATCAGAGAGAGGAAAGGGATTGTTGGAGAGGTTGCACAGGGTGCATAGGTAGGTCAAGGGTGTTGCCATCAGAGAGTCGAAGCATGTGCCCATTGCTTCAAGCCAAATGAGGAGCTTAGACTAAGAAGTTTAGAAGTGGCAGGAGAGTTAATATTAACAGGGATGTTGAAGTCACCGAGAACGATTGTGGGCATTTCAGAAGAGAGAAAGTAGGTTAGCCAGGCAGAGAAGTCATCAAGGAAAGTTGATACCGGTCCAGGGGGCCGCTAGACCACAGCACATCTCAGGGAAATTAGGGAAAATAGACATATACAGTAAGCTTCAAATGATTAGAGGGACAGAGAGAAAGGAGAGAGAAGAACCTGGAAGGTGCTGTGTGGGGATGGGAGGATTCCCACTCCACCTCCTTTTCTCACTTACTGCACTGAAGCTATGGACGAGCTGCATTTTGACTCTAGGACAGGACTACATAACTCCCCCTCCTCTCCTTTCACCAGAACATGGAAAGAAGGTATTCTGCAAGTAAACTGGGCAACGCTAATAGCACTGGTTGAGATAACACTGAATATTGCATAGGACACAGGACATTATTGAAATTCCACCAGAAACAACAGGTGCTTTTTTTAAACTTATCAAACAGATATACCAAAATGCTTTCAGTGATATACAGTATTTACCAGACCAGAAGTGAGCAAATAAGATAAGTTTATTATTAGGGTTTACATACATTTTAAATCAAAAGGTATTTACATGTCATCACCTCTGCACCAATCATGGAATAGAGGGGTGCATCCAATTGTGTACCCTGTGTGCACATGTAGACACTAGGGCCCAGATTCTCAAAGGAGATACGAAGGCGTATCTCCAGATACGCCGTTGTATCTCTGAGTCTGGGTGGTCGTATCTATGCGCCTGATTCTTAGAATCAGTTACGCATAGATTTCTAATAGATCCGACCGGCGTAAGTCTGTTACGCCGTCGGATCTTAACTGCATATTTACGCTGGCCGCTAGGGGCGTGTACGCTGATTTACGCCTAGAAATATGTAAATCAGCTAGATACGCGAATTCACGAACATACGTCCCGGCCGACGCAGTACAGATACGCCGTTTACGTTAGGCTTTTCCTGGCGTAAAGTTATCCCTGCTATATGGTGGCGTACATGCGGCGTACCAATGTTAAGTATGGACGTCGTTCCCGTGTCGAATTTTGAATATTTTACGTCGTTTGCGTAAGTCGTCCGTGAATGGGGCTGGACGTCATTTACGTTCACGTCGAAACCAATACGTCCTTGCGGCGTACTTTGGAGCAATGCACACTGGGAAATTCCATGGACGGCGCATGCGCCGTTCGTGAAAAACGTCAATCACGTGGGGTCATAAGTTATTTACATAAAACACGCCCCCCTGTTCCAAATTTGAATTAGGTGGGCTTACGCCGGCCTATTTATGCTACGCCGCCGCAACTTACGGAGCAAGTGCTTTGAGAATACAGCACTTGCCCCTCTAAGTTGCGGAGGCGTAACATAAATCGGATACGTTACGCCCGCGCAAATATACCGCCGATCTACGAGAATCTGGCCCTAAGACAGGAGGATCAGTATGTTTAATACAAAAAATAATTTTAAACAAATAAAAATCAATAAAACCATAAAGGAAACCTGTAATGCAGAAGAATGGAGGATGCCATTGCTGACCTCTGCTTCTGAGGATGTGTCAGGGCCTGGATCACCTGATGGTGGCACTATGGTCCCCTGGACAGAGAGTTGTAATTCCAGTGTCAACCAGTGGGTGTCTCTGAGATGGGACATATTATGGTACTCCCCTTTAAGTGCCTTTTTGCTTCAGTTTTATGCTTTGCTGCTGTCATATCCTGTTGTCATGTATCCTAATCGTGCTCCTACCTGTACCTAGCTGCATTGTACCTGCTCCCCCTTGTTCTTGATCTCAGTTTTGCTTCCCCTTCTACTCCCTGCTTTTTGGTCTTCCCTTCTCTCCTTCCCACAGGCAGCTAAAAAGGACACAATAGGATCCAGAGTGGGAGAAGAATTCAATAAATAAAGTATGTCACATTCACCAGCCCCTTGCTTTTCCGAATGAACACAATGAGTGATTAGCACTGATCACTCACTGTGTTCATTCATAACTGAAGCATAATAAACAGTGTTTATTTGGGGGGGGGGGGGATCTGTCAGGTTAGCTGTATGGGGCCCTCTGGTTTCTAACAGCCGCCCTGGTTATTAGTCAGATATTCTGTCACTGGATTTTTGGTTTACTTGTATTTTTATGTTTGCTGTGTGCTGGTATTTGGATGAATTTTGTTGCACTGTAAATAAATCTCACTCAAAGCATATGTAGTCTGGTTTCAGTTTCTAAGTGTAGACATTCACATCTGGACATCCCTGCTGCCGATTCCTGACAGGATGTTTGTTCCCTGGCTGTCCTGCTGAATGAAATTGATTCACTCATTCCTCTTGAACAGGTCTGCAGATTAGGATTTCTGATCTCTATGCTTGTTTCAGGTCACTGACTCAACACTGACGAAAGACAGCCAAGTAACTAGCATTTCCAGTAGACGGTTAGCGAGTGAGTGAGTGAGTGAGTAACTTGTATAGCGCAGCAAATGCGAACTTAATCGCCTCAAGGCGCTTGTCATCCAGAGTAGTACAGATCTTTCAGAAGAGGTGGGTCTTTAGCTTTTTCCTGAATGCCCGATGGTTTTCTTCCAAGCGGATGGTCGTGGGTAGAGCATTCCAGAGCCGTGGTCCTTGGACCGAGAATCTCCTTTCGATTTGTAGCGGGATTTAGGAATTTGGAGAAGGTTTTGGTTGGTTGACCGAAGCATGCGCTTGGTGACGTACGGTTTTATTTTCTCGCATAAGTATTGAGGAGCTTTTTCCTGTGAACATTTGTGGGTGAGGCAGAGCGTCTTGAATGTCACCCGGTCCTGTACGGACAGCCAGTGGAGGGACCTCAAGACTGGGGCGACTGATTCCCACGGCTTTTTACCTGTTACCAGTCTGGCTGCCGTGTTCTGGACGACTTGTAGACGCGCCATCTGGTATTTTGGTAGCCCTAAGTAGAGGGAGTTTGCGTAGTCGAGTCGTGAGTTGATGATTGTTCCGACAACTACTGCCGTGTCTTCTTTCGGGATAAAGGGGATGAGTCTACGTAGCATGCGGAGCAGATGATGAGAGCTGCTGACGACTGATCCTATTTGTGCATCCATTGTCATGTCTGAGTCGAAGATGACTCCGAGACTTTTGATTTTTTTGCTTGGTGCGATGGTTTGTCCGAGGATGGTGGGTGGTGTCCATGTGGTCCTAGCAATGGATTTTTTATTTGCGTGAAGGATGAGTAGTTCTGTTTTCGATCCGTTAAGTTTGAGGGAGCTTTCGGTCATCCAATTGTCGATCAGTGTGAGGCACTTTCCAAGTTCAAGAAATTGGTCTTTTTTGTTGGTGATTCGAAGGTAAAGCTGCGTGTCGTCCGCATAGGAGTGGTAACGCAGGTCCTGTTTGCTGATGATTTTGAGGAGCGGGCGGATGTAGATGTTGAAGAGTAGAGGTGAGAGGGGTGATCCTTGCGGGACTCCGCATGTGATGGTCCGTGTTTCTGATGTGAAATCTCCAAGTTTCACGGTCTGAGTACGATTTTCCAGGAAAGATGCGAACCACGGTAGGGCTGCGTCAGAGACTCCTGCTACTTCTTTGAGTCGCGTGAGCAATATGTTGTGATCTACTGTGTCGAAGGCTGCACTAAGATCCAGCAGCACTAGGAGACAGGATTCTCCGTCATCTGCTGCTTCAAGGGCGTCATCCCATATCTTGAGAAGAGCCGTTTCTGTGCCGTGGCCTGGGCGAATACCTGATTGTAGAGGATCTAGGAGTTTGTGGTCGTCCAGGTGGGGCTGGAGCTGTTGCACTACTGCTTTCTCCATGATCTTGGAGATCGTGTTCAGGCTTGTTACCGGTCTGCGCTGGTTAGGGTCTTTCGGATCGAGGTTGGGCTTCTTTAAGAGAGGTTTTATTATGCCTTGTTTGAGGTTGTCCGGAACCATCCCTTCCCTGAATGATTGGTTTATGATGTGCGTTATGGTGGGTGCCAAGATGTCCGTGCATTCTTTCAAGAGTTTTGTCGGGATGATGTCGTTTGGGGATGTGTTGTCTCGGAGGCTTCTGATGATGTTTTTTGTGGTGTCGATGGTAATTGGGATCAGCTCGAAATTCATCGAAGTTTTGTTGATTTCTTCTTCTTGCTGTATCTGAGTGGGGTTTATGTTTTTTTTCTGTTGAACTGTTGCCCGAATCTTTTCAATTTTGTCGATAAAAAAGTCTGATAGTTCGTTGCAGAATTCTTGTGTCTCACTTGCAGGGGGCTCCAAACAGGAGGGGTTCATAGCCTTAGAGACTAGTTTAAAAAGTTCCCGTGGATGGTTTATGGCTTTGGAGATGGTGTTTGCGAAATGGTCTTTTTTGGCTTTAAAGATTACTTTGTGGTAATTTTTGGTGAGGGTTTTGTACTTTGTGAGGTTTTCTTTTGATGGGTTCCTCCTCCAGGCTCCTTCAGCTCTTCTGCGTTCCTGTTTCAGTAGAGTGAGAAAGTCATTAAACCAGCCTGAGTTATTATTTCGGTTGAGAGCTCTGCGTTTTGGAGCGACTGTATCTGCTGTTTGTAGTAGTGCTTTGTTTAGAGCGTTGAGAGTTTGCTCCGTTGAGTGGTTCGGATTTGGTACGTCTATTTTAGTTGCTAGTGTGATTTTGAAGAGCTCAGAGTGTAATTTCTTCTTTGATCTTGCCCAGTGTATAGTTGTTGGGAGTTTGGGTTTTTGAAGGACGGTATCGGTGGTTAATATGAATTTGATGGCGTGGTGGTCCGTCCATGGTAAAGGTCTATTGTCCATAGTGTTGACATTCACGTTTTGTATGAAGATGAGATCCAAAGTGTGACCTGATGTATGTGTTGAAGTCTTTATCAGTTGCTGCAGACCCCGTTCTTCCAGTTGGTCGATGCAGGCGGTAGCGATGGGATCCTGAGTTGAGTTAGCCCAGAGGTTGAAATCCCCAAGTAGCAACAGGTTTTTGGTTTTCAGAGTGTGCGTCGAAAGGAATTCGGAGAAGGGTGAGAGGAGATGCGTTTTCGGTCCAGGTGGTCTGTAGCATAGTAGTATATGGACGGTTTCTTCTGGTGTAGTTTGAAGCTGCAGGGTCAGCGTTTCCATAAAGGGCAGAGAGTTCTGTAGAGTAGGTTTGGTGAGAGCGAGGTGGGATTTGTAGATCACTGCAAGGCCTCCTCCTCTTTGTCCTGTTCTATGTTCGGTTAGCAATAGCGAGCTCTGTATTTCTCTCAGTACAGCTTCCTTTAACCACTTGCCAACCACGTCATGAAGATATACGTCGGCAGAATGGCATGGCTGCGCAAAGCAAACAACGTTGCTTTGAATTTCGCACCCCTTCCGCGTGCTCCGTGACCGTGCCCGGGGGAGCTACGGACTCGATGTCTGCCAGTGTCCCACGATCGTGTCACAGAGCTGCAAAACGGGGGGATGCCTGTGTAAACAAGGCATCTCCCTCTTCTGCCTAGTGACACAACACTGATCTTCTGTTTCCTGTCATCGGGAACAGTGATCAGTGTTGTGTCACATGTAACCCAGCCCCCACACAGTTAGAATAACTCCCTAGGACACACTTAGCCCCTTCCCCAACCCATACTGGTTAACCCCTTCACCGCCAGTGTCATTTACACATTAACCAGTGCATTTTTATAGCACTGATCGCTGTATAAATGACAATGGTCCCAAAATAGCATCAAAAGTGTCCGATGTGTCCGCCATTATGTTGCAGTCACAATAAAAATTACTAGTAAAAAAAAGATTATTAATAAAAATGCCATAAAACTATCCCCTATTTTGTAGACGCTATAACTTTTGCGCAAACCAATCAATAAACGCTTATTGCGATTTTTCTTACCAAAAATATGTAGAAGAATACATATCGGCCTAAAGAGAGGAAAACATTTTTTATATATATATTTTGGGGGGATATTTATTATAGCAAAAAGTAAACAATTTCACTCTATTTTTGTTTATAGTGCAAACAATAAAAAACGCAGAGGTGATCAAATACCACCAAAAGCTCTATTTGTGGGGGAAAAAGGATGTCAATTTTGTTTTGGAGCCACGTCGCATGACCGCGCAATTGTCAGTTAACCACTTAAGGACCGCCTCCTGCACATATACGTCGGCAGAAAGGCGCGGCTGGGCTTAAGCACGTACAGGTATGTCCTCTTTAAGTGCCCAGCCGTGGGTCACGGGCGCACGCCTGCGGCGCGCGCCCGCGACCCGGTCCGAAGCTTCGTGACCGCGGGACCCGCGGACCCGATTGCCGCTGGAGTCCCGCGATCGGTCACTGGAGCTGAAGAACGGGGAGAGCTGTGTGTAAACACAGCTTCCCCGTTCTTCACTGTGGTGCCGTCATTGATCGTGTGTTCCCTTTTATAGGGAAACACAATCAATGACGTCGCACCTACAGCCACACCCCCTACAGTTAGAAACACAAATGAGGTCACACTTAACCCCTTCAGCGCCCCCTTGTGGTTAACTCCCAAACTGCAATTGTCATTTTCACAGTAAACAATGCATTTTTAATGCATTTTTTGCTGTGAAAATGGCAATGGTCCCAAAAATGTGTCAAAATTGTCCGAAGTGTCCGCCATAATGTCGCAGTCACGAAAAAAACGCTGATCACCGCCATAAGTAGTAAAAAAAAAAAAAAAAAAATCGAAAAATGCAATAAAACTATCCCCTATTTTATAAACGCTATAAATTTTGCGCAAACCAATCGATAAAAGCTTATTGCGATTTTTTTTACCAAAAATAGGTAGAAGAATACGTATCTGCCTAAACTGAGGGAAAAAATTATGTTTTATATATTTTTGGGGGATATTTATTATAGCAAAAATTTAAAAATATTCAATTTTTTTCAAAATTGTCGCTCTATTTTTGTTTATAGCGCAAAAAATAAAAACCGCAGATGTGATCAAATACCACCAAAAGAAAGCTCTATTTGTGGGGAAAAAAGGACGCCAATTTTGTTTGGGAGCCACGTCGCATGACCGCGCAATTGTCAGTTAAAGCGACGCAGTGCCGAATCGCAAAAACTGGCCAGGTCCTTTAGCTGCCTAAAGGTCCGGGTCTTAAGTGGTTAAAGTGACACAGTGCCGAATCGCAAAAAGTGAAGTGGTTAATATCTTCTTCCTCAAAAATTGGCAAAGTGGTAGGAGTTACATAGCAATGCTGGAAAAATAATCAAAATCATAACAATCTTTATTTTACATAATGTTTATTGCACATGTCCTATATGCAAAATTGCAAGCAATGTACCCTGCCAGGTCTTCACTGGACACTCTTTTTGGATAATATATCATTCATGTAATTTCCTCATCTTAGAAAACAGATGCTTCAGAATTCAGATGTTTTTTTAGTGAAAAATGCTTATTTACTGCAAAACTCACAACAATGACCTTTGCTTGGCTCTGCAACTGTAATGAATAGATTATTTCAGTAGAATATGAGAACAATCTTGGATTAATCAAGACACAATTCTTGGGGAAGGCTCGTTGTAGGGAGACTATGGGTTAGATATGTTTTTTTTGTTTTTTTTGCTGACAGACACTTGTAATTCTGATGGCATACACTTCACATGTTCTGATTTTTTTACAGTTATATATTTTTCAGAGGCCGTTAAGGAGACAGAGCTTCTGTTGCCTGCAGTGCCTTAAAAAAGTACTCATACTTCTTGAAATTTTCCACATTTTGTCATGTTACAGGTACAACCAAAAACGTAAATGTATTTTATTGGGGTTTAATGTGATAGACCAACACAAAGTGGCACATAATTGTGAAGTGTTGGAAAATTATAAGTAGTTTATAAAACTTTTTACAAATAAATATCTGAAAAGTGCGGCATGCATTTGTATTCAGCCCCCCTGAGTCAATACTTTGTAGAACCAGATTTCTTTATTTCAGCTGCAAGTCTTTTTGGGGATGTCTCTACCAGCTTTGCACATGTAGAGAGTGACATTTTTGCCCAATTATCTTTGAAAAATAGCTTAAAGTGACACTAAAGTTTAGGTGAAAAAACACGAAAAAAAAACATTTAAGCTCTGTCAGATTGGATCGAGAGCATCTGTGAACAGATTCTCAATCGGACACTAAAGGTTTTTTGTTTTTTTTTACCTCCACTTACCTCCACTGTGCAGCTTGTTTTGCACAGAGTGGCCCCGATCCTCCGTTTTTGGGTTCCCACGGCAGATCTCGCAGCTCCTCCCCACATTAGATAACCCCCAATGGAAAGCTCTCTCCCGAGCGGGTTACCTTGCGGGCGCTCTCCCGAGTCATTCATTCAGCATCCATAGCATCCATGTTTGACTCGGCCCTGCCCCCTGCCGCCCACGTCATTGGATTTGATTGACAGCAGGGGGACCCAATGGCTGAGCTGCTATCAATCTATCCAATCAAGAGCCAGGAAGTCGTGGAGAGAGCGACGGCGGGGATGTGTTTAATGAAAATTCGGGGCTCAGGTAAGTAAAATGTGGGGGCAGGACACTGCAAGGTGTTTTTTCACTTTAATGTATAGGCTGCAATAAGGTGAAAAAACATGAAAAAAAAACGTTTAAGCTCTGTCAGATTGGATCGAGAGCATCTGTGAACAGATTCTCAATCGGATTTAGGTCTAGACTTTGACTGGGCCATTCTAACACATGAATATGCTTTGATCTAAACCATTCCATTGTAGCTCTGGCTGTATGTTTAGGCTCGTTGTCTTACTGGAAGGTGAACCTCCACCCCGGTCTCAAGTCTTTTGCAGACTCTAATGCCACGTACACACGACTAATTTTAATGGTCTAGAAAAAACAATTTTTTTTTCAACTCGACTTTAGTTAAGCCGGCCTTGCCTACACACGATTGCTCTAGCAAAGCGCGGTGACGTACAACACGTACAACGACACTATAAAGGGGAAGTACCATTTCAGAGGGAGCCACCCTTGGGGTTGCTTTTGCTGATTTCGTGTTAGTAAAAGTTTGGTGAGAGACGATTCGCGCTTTTCAGTCTGTTACAGCGTGATGAATGTGCTATTTCCATTACGAACACTAGTTTTACCAGAACAAGCGCTCCCGTCTCATAGCTTCTGAGCATGCACGTTATTTTCACGTCGTTAAAGCCCACACACGACCATTTTTTACGACGTTAAAAACAATGCGAAAATTTAGAGCATGTTCTAAATTTTTAATGCCCATTTTTAACATCGCAAAAAATGCTCTGGAGCCCACACACGATCGTTTTTAATGACATAAAAAAAGAAAAAATTCACATTGCGAAAAACGGTCGTGTGTACGCGGCATAACAGGTTTTCTTCTAAGAGTGCCTGTATTTTGCTCCATCCATCTTCCCATCAACTCTGACCAGCTTCCCTGTCCCTGCTGAAGAAAATGATCCCTACAACATGATGCTGCCACCACCATGTTTAACAGTGGGGATGGTGTGTTCAGGGTGATGTGCAGTGTTAGTTTTCCACCACACATAGCATTTTTCTTTTAGGCCAAAAAGTTAAATTTTGGTCTCATCTGACCAGAGCACCTTCTTTCCCATGTTTGTTGAGTCCCCCACATTGCTTTTCGCAAGCTGCAAAAGGGACTTCTTATGGCTTTCTTTCAACAATGACTTTCTTCTTGCCACTCTTCCATTAAGGCCAGATTTGTGTATTGCATAACTAATAGTTGTCCTGTGGACAACTATTACTGTAGACAATAGTTGATCCTGTGGATCTCTGCAGCTCCTCCGGAGTTACCATGGGCCTCTTGGCTGCTTCTCTGATTAATGCTCTCCTTGCCTGGGTCTGTCAGTTTAGGTGGACGGCCATGTCTTGGTAGGTTTGCAGTTGTGACATACTCTTTCCATTTTCAGATGATGGATTGAACAGTGCTCTGTGAGATGTTTAAAGCTTGGGATATTTTTTTATAACCTAAAATTGCTTTAAACTTCTCCACAACTTTATCCCTGACCTGTCTGGTGTGTTCCTTGGCCTTCATGATGCTGTGTGTGTGTTCACATATGTTCTCTAACAAACCTCTGAGGGCTTCACAGAACAGCTGTTTTTATTCTGAGATTAAATTACACAGGTGGACTCTATTTTCTAATTAGGTGACTTCTGAAGGTAATTGGTTCCACTAGAGTTTAGTTAGGGGTATCAGAGTAAAGGGGGCTGAATACAAATGCACGCCACACTTTTCACATATTTATTTGTTAAAAAAAATTAAAACCATTTATCATTTTCCTTCCACTTCACAACTATGTGCCACTTTGTGTTGGTCTATCAGATAAAATCCCAATAAAATACATTTACGTTTTTGGTTGTAACATGACAAAATGTGAAAAATTGCAAGGGGTATGAATACTTTTCAAGGCACTGTATGTGTAAAACACATGTAGTTTTTTTTTTTAAATATCTCCTGTGACCAGTGGAAAGCATTAATTGATATTCACATCAGTTACTGCCTTTAAAAGAATCTACTCTGTATTGTCCCGCAGCAATCACACATAACCAGGATGAATGTTTATTGGAAGTTGATTACCTGCCAGTATGTTTCAGTGCATTGTGTTATTCAGGGCCGGTGCAAGGATCTTTGACACCCTAGGCGAATCCTAATTTTGCGCCCCCCCCTCCCCGCTGCGCCCCTGACATCACTTTACTCTGCCCTTGCAACACATGTGACCTATCTGACACCCCCCTTATCTGACACATACACTGACCCCCCTCACCTGACACAATGACCCCCCCTCACCTGACACACTGACCCCCCTTACCTGACACACTGACCCCCCTTACCTGACACATACACTGACCCCCCTTACCTGACACATACACTGACCCCCCTTACCTGACACACTGACCCCCCCTTACCTGACACATACACTGTGACTGGCCCACCTGACTCTCACACACACCACACAGACAGAACCCCCACTCGGCACTCCACAGACAGTGGAGACCAGGCCAGCGCCATCCTCCCGCTCCACGGAGGTCAGCTGCTCCTCTCAATGCTCCGGGCTCCCATCTCCATTGAGCCCCGCCCCTCCGCTGCACACACAGACACACAGCGCTGCACCAGAGGGACAGGCTAGAGCAAAGGAGTCCCGGAGCAGCGCTGTGTGACCGGTCTAGAAGATGTAACAGTGCAGCAGGGCGCTCAGCGGGACACATGAGGGATTAGTGGTGGCGGCGCACAACGAGCGATTAGGAGAGGAGAGCCGAGCTCACACAGAACAGGGGCTGTGGTTGCGCCCAGGGCTGGCCTTAGGTGTTCAGGCGCCCTGTGCGAGCAAAGCCTGTGGCGCCCCCCCCATCTTCACCGATAGATAGATAATTTTGAGAAAAAAGAAAGAAAGAAAGGGAGGAGAAAGAAAGGGAGGAGAAAGAAAGAGAAAGAAAGAAAGAAAGAAAGAAAGAAAGAAAGAGAGAGAGAAAGAAAGAAAGAAAGAGAGAGAGAAAGAAAGAAAGAAAGAGAAAAGAAAAATAAAAGAAAGAAAGAAAGGGAGGAGAAAGAAAGGGAGGAGAAAGAAAGAAAGAGATAAAAGAAAGAGAGAAAGAGAGAAAAGAAAAGAAAGAAAGGGAGGAGAAAGAAGAAAGAAAGAAAGAAAGAAAGAAAGAAAGAAAGAAAGAAAGAAAGAAAGAGATAGATAGAAAGAAAGGGACAAGAAAGAAAGGGAGGAGAAAGAAAGAAAGAATGAAAGAAAGAAAGAGATAAAAGAAAGGGACGAGAAAGAAAGGGAGGAGAAAGAAAGAAAGAATGAAAGAAAGAAAGAGATAAAAGAAAGGGACGAGAAAGAAAGGGAGGAGAAAGAAAGAAAGAATGAAAGAAAGAAAGAAAGAAAAAGAAAGAGATAGATAGATAGATAGATAGAAAGAAAGGGACGAGAAAGAAAGGGAGGAGAAAGAAAGAATGAAAGAAATAAAGAAAGAAAGAAAGAAAGAAAGAAAGAAAGAAAGAAAGAAAGAAAGAAAGAAAAAAAGAAAAAGAAAGAAAGGGAGGAGAAAGAAAGGGAGGAGAAAGAAAGAAAGAGAGAGAGGAGAAAGAAAGAAAGGGAGGAGAAAGAAAGAAAGAGGAAAGAAAGAAAGAAAGGGAGGAGAAAAAGAGAAAGAAAGAAAAGGAAAGAAAGAAAGAAAGAAAGAAAGAAAGGGAGGAGAAAGAAAGAAAGAAAGAAAAAGGAGAAAGAGAAAGAAAGAAAGATAGATAGATAGATAGATAGAAAGAAAGGGAGGAGAAAGAAAGATAGATAGAAAGAAAGGGAGGAGAAAGAAAGAAAGAAAGAAAGAAAGAAAGAAAGAAAGAAAGAAAGAAAGGGAGGAGAAAGAAAGAAAGAGAAAAGAAAGAGAAAGAAAGGGAGGAGAAAGAAAGAAAGGGAGGAGAAAGAAAGAAAGAAAGAGAAAAGAAAGAAAGAAAGAAAGAAAGGGAGGAGAAAGAAAGAAAGGGAGGAGAAAGAAAGAAAGGGAGGAGAAAGAAAGAAAGGGAGGAGAAAGAAAGAAAGAAAGAAAGAAAGAAAGAAAGAAAGAAAGAAAGAAAGAAAAAGAAAAGAAAGAAAGAAAGAAAAAGAAAAGAAAGGGAGGAGAAAGAAAGAAAGAAAGAAAGAAAGAAAGAAAAAGAAAAGAAAGAAAGAAAGGGAGGAGAAAGAAAGGGAGGAGAAAGAAAGAGAGAGAAAGAAAGAGAGAAGAGAGAAAGAAAGAAAGAAAGGGAGGAGAAAGAAGAAAGAAAGAAAGAGAAAAAAGAAAGAAAGAAAGGGAGGAGGAAGAAGAGAAAGAAAGAAAGAAAGAAAGGGAGGAGAAAGAAAGAAAGAAAGAAAGAAAGAAAGAAAGAAAGAAAGAAAGAAAGAAAGAAAGAGAAAAAGAAAGAAAGATAGATAGATAATTAGATAGATAGATAGATAGATAGATAGATAGATAGATAGATAGATAGATAGATAGATAGATAGATAGATAGATAGATAGATAGATAGATAATTAGATAGATAGATAGATAGATAGATAGATAGATAGATAATCTGACAGATAGATAGATAATAGGGAGAGAGAAAGAAAGAAAGGTGAAAAGAGAGAGAGAGAGAGAAGGGAATGAAGGCCACCCCTACATCAGTGTACAGTGTACTCACTCACTGGATGGATATCACACTCCTCCATCTTTCCCTTCTGTTTGCTGTGCTTAAAAATTCCCGCCCACATCCCCTGTATGCCGGGGAGAGTGGGCGGGGCAGACACAAGGAGAGGAGGGGAGGAGTAAAAGCAGCTCCTCTCCTCTAACTGGCTGTGTGGGCAGCAAGGGGAGGGGATAGATGTCAGAGCTGGCTGTGATACGCCCAGCTCATCTCTCTCTCTGGAGCTCTCAGTGTGCTCCGATCCCCCTGCTGATCTGTCCCACTCGCAGCTGGCGCTTGCGCCCTAGGTGGTAGTGCGCTCCAAGCGGCTGCTTACTTCGCCTAGTGGTAGCGCCGGCCCTGGTGTTATTACATCCAAAATGTTATATGTTAATGCCCAACTCAATGAAAATGTATATAAAAAAAAATCTTGCTGTGTCTAGGAGAGCTTCACTAACTTTGGCTTTTTTCTCTCTGTTTTCACCTGGTGATCTGGCCAGTAACATACCTCCTGTATTACTGAGGCACAACTCTGGATGAATAAAAACAGGAGGCAAAGCAGACAGCAGCTTGGTCAGTCTGGGGAGGAAGGGGTAGTGTTAAATTATTATTATTATTATTATTATTATACAGGATTTATATAGCACCAACAGTTTGCGCAGAGCTTTACATCAGGGAAGACAATACAGTCACAATACAAATCAATACAGGAGGTATCAGAGGGCCCTGCTCATTAGAGCTTACAATCTAGAAGGGAGGGTCAACTTGGAACAAAGGGTAGTTAGCTGTGGGGGATGATGAGATGGACTCAAATGAAAATACAGTTGTTAGGTGTGGGAAGGGTAGGCTTTTCAGAAGCAGAGGGTTTTCAGGGATCCTCTAAAAGCTGATAGAGAAGGAGATAGACGGATAGATTGGGGTAAAGAGCTCCATAGGCTTGGAGAGGCTCTGGAAAAGTCCTGGAGACGAGCATGGGCGGAGGTGATGAGAGAGCTAGAGCAAGCTAAAATGTATTAGCAGATTTAGATCCACTAACAAATTGAAGCCAAGCTCCAACTCACACTTTATAATCAGTTACAGCAAAAAGTGTTTTTCCTTTTGGGATAAAGGTTTTGCATGAATAAATATAAGCTGATAATTTTTCCAGTGTTAAATGCCAGCGTTAAATGGTTTATCACATCCATGTAAACTGATACATTTTGCTGGAAAGCTTGTGCTTTTGAAAAACAACAGACTTACTGGCTGGATCACCAGAAAATCTAAGAAAAGAAGCCTCTAAAAGGATACTAATACAGCCAACACATCTAATGCCTCGTACACGCGACCAGTTTTCCCGTCGGGAAAACTGCCATGACAGCTTTTGACCAGGAAAACTGTCCATGTGTATGCTTCATGGCAGTTTTCCCGACAGGGAAACCTCCGGGAATCCCGGCGGGAAAAATGAGAACATGCTTTCTTTTTTGCTGCCGGGATTCCCGGCGTTTTTTAAGCCGGCAGCTTTTCTATGGGGAAAGCCTGCGGTGGAGCATATATACTGCCGGGTTTCCCAACCAAAGCTCTCATGGCCGTTTTCCAGCCAGGAAAAGCGACCATGTGTAGGGGAAAAAGCTACCGAGCAGGTTCTCGGTTTTCCCCTTGGTTTTCCTGGCGGACTTTTTTACCGCCGGGAAAACCGATTGTGTGTACAGGGCATAAGAATTGGTAAGCTGCAATATAATAAATGATTGCTTTTGGGTTCAATATTGCTTTAACCCTGTACTGTACATCTAGGAAGCTGGAGTGCAGTGTGGAGTTGGGCTATACAGTGTACGTACAGTATGTCAAGGAAAAATAATAAAACAAAAATTGCAATACATCCCTGCAACACGTGCACCATTATCCCTGTTGTATCCCTTTAAAGACTCTGCAAATACAGTAAAATACTTATTATACTTATTATCCCTAAATGTACTCAGCTCCTAGGAACTGTTGTGGGCTAACAATACACAGCAATGTTGTGGACTGAAGGTTGTCAGCTGTGCCCAATGTCTTTTGTTAAACTACTCAACCACTCCCTCTCTCAGATCGTAATCAGTGCTGTGGGGCTCTGTGAGCTATTTGCTTGTGCAGTGTGTGTTTGCTAGCAGATCTATCACACAAACCTGCATTGCTGACTGATCAGTTGTGAATGAACAGTCAGTGCTGGTGAGGCTATGTGATATATCTACTGGATGCTAATAAACATACTTGGAACCAGCAGATACATCACACAGCCCAGACAGTGGGACCGTTCATTTACAATGTTAAACCATTAGTCAGCGCTTCAGGGCTGTATGATAAATCTGCTGACTGATAGTAAACATACACTCCCTGCAGCATTGACTGATCCTTTACTATTGTAAATCAACAGCCAGCACTGTCAGGACTGTGTAATATATTTGTCAGTGCCATGAATGTTTAGTAGCAGCTGGCAGCTTTATCATACAGATGGACAGTGACAATTATTCATTATTAATAGTAGAAGAACAGTAAGCTTTGAGAGGTAGGGCAGTGAAACAGTGCCGACTGTAACTATATAAATTGGGCTTCAGCCTGGGGTGGAGCTACAGCACAAAAAAATATATATTTTTTTCAATCACTGCATTAATCTTAAAAGGACAACGTGCTATGGGCACTGGGTCTGCTGGTTGATTCTACAAAGATGTGTACCTTCTAGTGCACAGGTGTCTAACACAAGGCCCGCGGGCCGAATCCGGCTCTCCAGGCCATTTCATGTGGCCCTTGCACCTCTCTTGCAGTTGCAGGAGAACTCCAGCCCTCCTCTGGTCCTCCCTGGACCCATTAAGCCTCTTACACACGATCAGTCCATTGGTCTGAAGGACCGTTGTCATAAGTTAACCGATGAAGCTGACTGATGGTCCGTCGTGCCTACACACCATCAGTTAAAAACTGATCGTGTCAGAACGTGGTGACGTAAAACACAATGACGTGCTGAAAAAAATGAAGTTCAATGCTTCCAAGCATGCGCCGACTTGATTCTGAGCATGAGTACATTTTTAACCGATGGTTGTGCTTACTAACAATCGTTTTTTTTCCATCGGTTAGGAATCCATAGGTTAAAATCAAAGCAAGTTGGCTTTTTTTTAACCTATGGTTAAATAACCTATGGGGCCCACACACGATCGGTTTGGACTGATGAAAACGGTCCATCAGACCGTTGTCCTCTGGTTAACCTATCGTGTGTACGAGGCCTTACTTTCTGCTTTCAAGCAATGCATCCAGCTTCTTCCCAGCAGCAGCATAAGGAAAGGGGGGTGCACTGTGATAAAAGAGAGAGTGGGGGACTCAACTTCTGATGGTGGGGTGGCTCTTGACATCTAATGTAAGAGGAGGGGGATGCGCTGGACATCTAATCTTACAGATACAAGCGGCCCTTTTGAGGGCAATCATAATGCTGATGCGGCCCACAATGAAATTGAGTTTGACACCCCTGTTCTAGTGTGATTATTCTTAAGGGATAATTATTCCGTAGTCCATAATAAGAATTAAAAGGGCTCTTTGAGATAACATAGGAAATGCACAAAGGACACAGGAAAGCTCTGAATTTCTGGCAAGATCAACAGGTATTTTTTTGAACTTATCTAACAGAGATAACAAAATAATTACGGTATATTTACCAGACTAAAAGGGAGCAAGTGAGAGAAGTTGGGGTTTTACATACACTTTGAGTTAAAGTGGATGTAAACCCTCCATACATCCAATGAAGTAAACAGTCTCAGATGATACACAGGGATGAACCAAATCTCCCTACATAGGTTTTACATGTATATCTGCTGTCTTCACATTTATATACTGTTTAGAAAGTTCAAATCGTGTTAGAAAATGTTCTCTTCCTGGTTAACACAGATTGTGATGTCTGGGCATACAGCCAAGATAGCTAACATCGCTGATTGGAGGAAAGGCACACACCCCCTCTCCACAAAGGCAGAGACTCTCAGAGAGGTTTTGTAACAGGCTCAGCTGCCTGCTAATCTATTTTAGCAACCTCCCCTGACAGAATTTTCAGGCTGCTTTTATCTGATGTGTCCTAGAATTTGTCAGGAGTTATTAGGCTGATAATAGAGGAACGGGTTGGGAGAGAGCTACGGGACTTGGCTCATTGAAGAGAGATAACAAAATACTGCAGATAGATGTGCCCAGCTCAAATTTCATTAATTGGGTTTACATCCACTTTAAGGCTTTGGGAGGAGTAAGCTCACATAAACAGAGGATCTATCATATAGGACCATAGGGGCAGATTCAGGTACAATTGCGGTTGTGTAACGTAACCCATTTACGTTACACCGCCGCAAGTTTTCAGTGTTAGTGCCCGATCCACAAAGCACTTACCTGGAAACTTGCGGCGGTGTATCGTAAACACGTCCGGCGCAAGCCCGCCCAATTCAAATGGGGCGGGTACCATTTAAATTAGGCGCGCTCCCGCGCCGGACGTACTGCGCATGCCCCGTTCGCAATTTTCCCGACGTGCTTTGCGCGAAATTACGGCGGCGTGACGTGTTTGTGAATGGCGACGTGCGTACTTACGCTGGGAAGAAAAAAATTCAAAAGCAACGCGGGAACGACGGGCATACTTTAACATAGTGGAGTAATTTTACACCATGTTAATAGCAGCCCTAACTTTGCGACGGGAAACTAAGACTTGCGCCGACGTAACGACGGGAAAAACCTTCGTGGATCGCCGTAACTGCTAATTTGCATCCGACGGTGTAAGTCAATTACACCTGTCGGATCTTAGGGCTATCTATGCGGAAATGATTCTATGAATCAGCCGCATAGTTAGAACAACAGATACGACGGTGTATCAGGAGATACGCCGTCGTATCTGTTCTGTGAATCTGGCCCATAGTGCTATGTTTATGTGTTCCATGTCTTCTAGTGAGGGTCCCAGGCTTAATTGAAGTAGATATTTTGTTAGTGCTTTTCCTGGCTAAGAATGCAGCAAAGGTATGTGTACATTTTCCATTACATTAACCTACTTGCATTTGTGACCTCATCACACTCACCTTTGATCAGAAATGTAGTTCTATTTTACTCTCAATCACCTTTAATCAATGATGTTTGTAATTACAGTTCTGTGAGTGACATTTCCAGATATACATTTCATGACCATTTTTGGAATGTACCAGTGTCTGGAATGATATCACTGTGACATGCATGCAAACATTTTCAGAACATGTACATCGTTGTATTAAATGTCTACTACCAGCTATGCAATTTTGTAAACAAATGAGATGAAGCACTATAATTTAATATCTAATTATATAGCGAGCATGTTTGGAACCATTAAAATGTAATGGACTGTGAAGGCGAGGTGAATTTACAGAGCGTTAATGGATTTAATGACACGCAACATTAGGTAATGAAATGTTGCTGATTATTGGGAAAAAAATTACTTTTAAAATAATCTGATTTTGTATTGCCAAACATGAGACCCCACCTGAAAAACAAATAGGAACCTGACGAGCTAAATACAATATATGGCTAGAATTTTGTGGGCACTCCTCCAATTTATTGAGCTCAGGTGTTTCCAGTGAAGGGCACTGTTGATGCTACAACACAGAAAGCCATTTTGGAAAATCTTGGGCTAGATTCAGGTAGGGGGACGTAAGTTTGTGCGGGCATAGCGTATGCTATTTACGCTACGCCGCCGCAATTTAGAGAGGCAAGTGCAGTATTCACAAAGCACTTGCTCCGTAAGTTGCGGCGAAGCGTAAATCTGCCGGCGTAAGCGCGCCGAATTCAAATTGTCAAGAGGTGGGCGTGTTTTATGTAAATAAAACATGACCCCACGTAAATGACGTTTCTCACGAACGGCGCATGCGCCGGCCGTGAACGTATCCCAGTGCGCATGCTCCTAATCACATCGCAAATAGTCAATGCTTTCGACGTGAATGTAATTTACGCAAAGCCCTATTCGCGAACGACTTACGCAAACAACGTAAAATTTTAAAAATTTGACGCGGGAACGACGTCCATACTTAACATTGGCGCAACATATCACACTAATGGAATAGTGATATCACATAAACAAGATAAATGTAAGAGCTGACAAATAATCAGCATATAGTATTAAATGCAAAGAGAATAGTGAGTCCAAATATAAATATATATACTCAAATAGTGAATAGTGAGTCCAAAATATATAATACTCATAAGGCGAATGTGCAAAAATATATAAAGAATATTGTGCAAAAAAACCGGAATGGAAGTTCAATCCCAATAGTAAACACAAATCAGCTGTCAGGGCAGATATTCTGAATGCACTGGATGAAGGTGAGCACCAGCTCTATGGTGTGAGTGCACGGCCGTGCGATAGAAGATAAACCAGATCCCTGGCTGAGCTCCCGGGACTCTTACCTCTCAGCCCTCCTAAATGGGCATTGATGTACAGGTCACTCGCAGCCTTCTATGGGTGGTCCCTGATGTTTCCTCTCTTGATCTGATGGATCCTTCCTTAATTGGGACAGATGCTCCTCGAAACCAGATGGATGATGTGGGTTATAAGAGAGAGAGAGAGGGGACTCCCATAGTGAGGTAACGTTTGGTGCAGGTAAAATATGTTTATTGAGGAAAAACCTGCACTTACATTAAAAGAAAAATAAAAGTGCAACGAGGAAACAAACAAGCGGCGTTTGAATCGCCAGCTTACGTCACTCCGGGTGTACGTCCTCCAATTCCTACGCGTTACGACACCACGTGTCTTCGTCTTTTCCCCAGACGAAGACACGTGGTGTCGTAACGCGTAGGAATTGGAGGACGTACACCCGGAGTGACGTAAGCTGGCGATTCAAACGCCGCTTGTTTGTTTCCTCGTTGCACTTTTATTTTTCTTTTAATGTAAGTGCAGGTTTTTCCTCAATAAACATATTTTACCTGCACCAAACGTTACCTCACTATGGGAGTCCCCTCTCTCTCTCTCTTATAACCCACATCATCCATCTGGTTTCGAGGAGCATCTGTCCCAATTAAGGAAGGATCCATCAGATCAAGAGAGGAAACATCAGGGACCACCCATAGAAGGCTGCGAGTGACCTGTACATCAATGCCCATTTAGGAGGGCTGAGAGGTAAGAGTCCCGGGAGCTCAGCCAGGGATCTGGTTTATCTTCTATCGCACGGCCGTGCACTCACACCATAGAGCTGGTGCTCACCTTCATCCAGTGCATTCAGAATATCTGCCCTGACAGCTGATTTGTGTTTACTATTGGGATTGAACTTCCATTCCGGTTTTTTTGCACAATATTCTTTATATATTTTTGCACATTCGCCTTATGAGTATTATATATTTTGGACTCACTATTCACTATTTGAGTATATATATATTTTATTTGGACTCACTATTCTCTTTGCATTTAATACTATACTTAACATTGGCTATGCCTCATATAGCAGGAGTAACGTTACGCCGGAAAAAGCCTTACGCAAACGACGTAAAAAAAATCCGCCGGGCGCACATACGTTTCTGAATCGGCGTATCCACCTAATTTGCATATTCTACGCTGAAATCGACGGAAGCGCCACCTAGCGGCCAGCGTAAATATGCACCCTAAGATACGACAGCGTAGGAGACTTACGCCGCTCGTATCTTAGCTTAATTTAAGAGTATTTGGTTTGCAGAATATGCTTAAATTTACGACGGCGTAGATTCAGAGTTACGACGGCGTATCTACTAATACGCCGGCGTAACTCTCTGTGAATCTAGCCCCTTGTCTTTCCAACATTGTGAAAACAGACATAACAACATGGTTTAACTAACTGCCTTGTCTCCCAGGTTTCCTGCTGGAGCATGAAGATTCTAACCGTGCTGCCCTAGGCTGCTTGCTAGACCATCCATCGCTGGGCAACCCCATGAGTTTAGTTCAGAGGCGACCTGACCATTTGTGCACTCGGGCACTGCCCAAGGGACCCATGCCATTAGGGAGCCCCATCAGGGTTGCCAGCTTTAGTAAAACTAGGGACAGTATGTAAAAATCTGTGTTTAAAAAAATAAATAAAATAAGATTATAGCTGCTCTGCCTCTCCAGTACCTTTTCACCTTTTCAGTGTGTGTATGTGTATTCTGTGTGTATGTATACTGTGTGTGCATACTGTGTGTGTATATTGTGTGTCTGTGAGTGTATACTGTGTATGTATACTGTATGTGTGTGTGTGTGTATATACTTTGTGGCCCCATAATCTATTGCCCAGGGGGCCCCATAATCTCCTATTGCCTGGGGCCCCACTAGTTGTCAGTCAACCCCTGGTTTAGTTCAAGCATGAAAAAAGGTTGTGTTGTGCTTCTAACTAGGGATGAGTTTTGATTTGTCAGAAGCTGGGTTCAGGTCAGCTAGCTGTCATTTTTGGTTCATTGAACTGCAGGTGGGAGATTCCCTGCTCTTCGGCTGATGTTACAAAGGGGATGAAATTACATAACATCAATGACTTAATATGACTACATGACCATACTAAGTCAGTTTTTATTGGCCCACAGCACATTGGACTAAGAATGACACCTTGCATGACACCTCCGCGGACCAGTTTCAGCAGACATGTTCGGTCGTGTGTACGGCCGACTGGACAATTTTCCGGCGGATCGGACAGGTTTCCAGCGGACGAATGTTTGTTAGCATGCTAAGAAACATGTCCGCTGGAAGCCTGTCCGTCGGACATGTTCGGTCGTCTGTATGACTTACCGGACACGTCCGCTCTGCCGAAAGCCCTCGCATGCGTCGAAGTGATTCGACGCATGCGTGGAAGCATTGACCTTCCAGGGTCGCGCACGTCGCCGCGTCATCGTCGTGGCGACGGCGCGGCCACATTACCGCGTATCCTGTCCGCGCGGATTTCGGTTTGATGGTGTGTACAACCATCAGACCGAAATCTCCGAGCAGACATGTCTGATGTACAGTGCAAATTGCCCCTACTGCCCTGGCTCATTCCTGACCCCCCCCCCCCCCCCCGCGCAGCACTGCTTGCTTCCTTCCTCTTCTCTCCCAAAGGCTTCTGCTGCTGGCACACACAGGGAAGTTTTAAAAGGAGTGGGGGAAGGGGCCAGTAAATATATAATTTGCCGGCCCCTTCCCTTTGTGAATGAACACAGTAAGTGATCGGTACCATGTTATTGAGCTTTGGAGTGCACACCCTAATGCAATAGGCTGCGCACACCTATGAATATAACAATGATTGTTACTCTCAACTGTAAGGCCTCGTACACGCGACCGAACATGTCTGCTGAAACTGGTCCGCGGACCAGTTTCCGCGGACATGTTCGGTCGTCTGTACGGCCGACTGGACAATTTTCCGGCGGATCGGACAGGTTTCCATCGGACAAATGTTTCTTAGCATGCTAAGAAACATGTCTGCTGGAAGCCTGTCCGTCGGACATGTTCGATCGTCTGTACGACTCACCGGACATGTCCGCTCGGCCGAAAGCCCTCGCATGCGTCTAAGTGGTTCGACGCATGCGTGGAAGCATTGACCTTCCAGGGTCGCGCACGTCGCCGCGTCATCGTCGCGGCATCGTCGCGGCCACGTCACCGCGTTCGCTGTCCGCGGGAAATTTGGTCTGATGGTGTGTACAGCGATCAGACCAAAATCCGCCAGCGGACATGTCCGATGAAAACGGTCCGCGGACCGTTTTCAGCGGACATGTCCCGTCGTGTGTACGAGGCCTAAGAGAGTAAAATAAACAATGCCCTATATACTGTATAAGAGCTGTTTTTATAGACTTTGGAAGGGTCAGGAACTGTGACAGGTATCCACTGCTGTCTTTGTCTCCACCAAGGAGGTTTTTGTTAACTAATCTTTTAAATGTGGATCCATGCAAAAACTATTTTCTGTGTCTTCCACTTTTTCTGTGTCTTCCACTTTCCTGACTAACCATGGGAAAACTATTAGGCCGAGTACTCACGGCAGGACATGTCCGATGAAAACGGTCTGCAGACCGTTTCCATCGGACATGTCTGGCCGGGGACTGCCCGGGGACTTCTGTTCGATGGCTATACACACCATCGAACAGAAGACCGCGCGTAAACAATACGCGGGGCGTGTCCGCGGTGTCGCCGCGACAATGACGCGCCGGTGTGGGCGGCCTGCCTTGAAAATGCTTCCACGCATGCGTCGAAGTCATTCGACGCATGCGAGGGATGCGGGCGGCAGGACATGTACGGTAGGTCTGTACAGACGACCGTACATGTCCGGGGCGGACAGGTTTCCAGCGGACTGTTTTAAAGCAAGTCCAGGAAACAGTTGTCTGCTCAGAAACGGTCTGTCAGACAATTGTTTGCTGGAATCCTGTCCGCGCGGCTGTACACACGACGGAACATGTCTGCTGAAATTGGTCTGCCGACCAGTTTCAGCAGACATGTTTGGTCGTGAGTACGGGGCCTTATGAGGGCATATTCACCAAGAAAATATCTGACAGAGGTTCAACTTCCAACCACTCCAAGTTGTGAAACCCAAAGGACACAATGCCATATCTAGTGAAAGAGATGATCCCAATATCTCATACAGGAATTCACTTGTGTCCATTGCACTGTGCACTAATGAGAGTGTCAGAAACAAGTGGTAAAGGGTGCTGTGGACTTCACTACCCAGTATTTCCAGCACATTGGAGGAGAAGAGAGGACTTTTTCCAGGCAATTCTGGAGTGATGGGGGTCTTTTGTGAAAGGAAGTCGCATAGTTACATAGTTGGTGAGGTTGAAAAAAGATGCAAGTCCATCAAGTCCAACCTGTGTGTGTGTGTGTGCTTTTATGTCAGTATTACATTGTATATCCCTGTATGTTGTGGTCATTCCTGTGCCTATCTAATAGTTTTTTTTTTTTTTTAATTATCGATGCTCCCCAATGAAACCACTGCCTGTGGACGAGAATTCCAAATCCCTACCACTCTTACAGTAAAGAACCCTCTATGCAATTTAAGGTTAAATCTCTTTTTTTCTAATTTTAGTGAATGACCGCATGTCTTTTTAAATTACTCCATATCCCCTTTCAAGCGTCTCTTCTCCAGAAAGAATAAGTTCAGTGCTCGGAATTTTTCCTCATAACTAAGGTCCCCCAGTCCCTTTATTAACTTTGTTGCCCTTCTCTGGACTCTCTCCAGTTCCAGCACATCCTTCCTGAGGACTGGTGCCCTGAACTGGACGTCATACTCCAGGTGCGGCCAGACCAGAGTCTTGTAGAGCGGGAGAATTATTATTTTATCTCTGGAGTTAATCCCCTTTTTAATGCATTACAATATTCTGTTGACTTTACTTGCAGCAGCTTGGTATTGCATGCCATTGCTGAGCCTGTCATCTACTAGGACCCCCATGTCCTTTTCCATCCCAGATTCCCCCAGAGGTTCTCCCCCTGGTGAGTAGATTGCATTCATATTTTTGCCACCCAAATGCATTATTTTAAATTTTTCTACTTTAAACCTCATTTGCCATGTAGTTGCCCACCATATTAATTTGTTCAGATCTTCTTGCAAGGTTTCCACATCCTGCGTATAAATTTTTGCCCTGCTTAGCTTAGTATTGTCTGCAAGTACTGAGATTGAGCTGTTTATCCCTTCCTCCAGGTCGTTTATGAATAAATTAAGTAGGATTGGTCCCAGGACAGAACCCTGGGGAACCCCACTTTCCACACCAGACCATTCCGAGTACTCCCCATTTATCACTACCCTCTGAACTCGCCCCTGTAGCCAGTTTTCAATCCATGTACTCACCATTTGGTCCATGCCGACAGACCTTAGTTTGTACAATAAACGTTTATGGGAAACTGTATCAAATGCCTTTGCAAAAGCCAGATACGCCACATCTAGGGCCTACCTTTATCTAGATGACAGCTCACCTCCTCATAGAAGGTTAATAGACTGATTTGGCAAGAACGATTCTTCATGAATCCATGCTGATTACTGCTAATGATAACGTTTTCATTACTAAAATCTTTTATATAGTGCCTTATCATCCCCTCCAAGAGCTTGTATTCTATTGATGTTAGGCTAACTGGCCTGTAATTCCAAGGGATGTATCTTGGCCCTTTTTTATATATTGGTGCTACATTGGCTTTTCTCCAATCTGTTGGTACCATTCCAGTCAGTAGACTGTTTGTAAAAATTAGGAACAATGGGCCAGATTCACAAAGAGCCGGCGTAACGTAAAAATTCCCATTTAAGTTACACTGTATTAAAAATTTCTACCTAAGTGCCCGATTCACAAAGCACTTACCTAGAAATTTTCGGCTGTGTAACTTAAATTCCGCCGGCGCAAGACGTTCCTCTCTAAATGGGGGCGATTCCCATTTAAATAGGCGCGCTCCCGCGCCGGCCGTACAGCGCATGCTCATGACGTCATTTTCCTGACGTGCATAGCGCAAAATTACGTTACGCCAAGCTTTGTGGATCGCGCTGGGTCAATAAAGTTGCGTTTGGGGGAAAAAAAGATACGGCGGAAAAAAATAATTTAAAACAAAAAAAAACGCGTCGCTGGACAGAAGGGTCTGCTTTTACAAGGTGTAAACAGTTTTACACTTTGTAAAAGCAGCCCTAATTTTACGATTGCAAACTAAAACTTACGGAGAAAAAACGAAGCTGAAAAGCTTCGTGGATCTCCGTAAGTGCTAATTTGCATACCCGAGGCGGCATTTCGACGCGAAATGCCCCCAGCGGCGGATGCGGTACTGCATCCTAAGATCCGGCAGTGTAAGTCCCTTACACATGTCGGATCTTCTGTCTATCTCTTGGAAACTGATTCTGTGGATCAGTTCCAATGATAGAAACAGGGATACGACGGCGGTATCAGTAGATACGCCGGCGTATCCCTTTTGAGGATCTGGCCCAATGTTCTGGCAATTACTTGACTGAGTTCCTAAAGGACCATCGGTGCAAGCCATCTGGTCCCGGTGACTTATTATTGTTACATATTTTAAGTCTATTTCTAATTCTATCCTCTGTTAGCCATGAGGGTGCTTCCTTGACGGATAAACATTGAGGATAAACATTGCAGTTTTGGTTACTGAAGCCCCCCCGTTTCCCTCATGAAGACTGAGGAGATGAATAAATCCAATACCTTCGCCATCTCTCCATCCTTAGTAACCAGATTCCCTTCATCATTCTTTATGGGACCAATATAATAGGACCTCCCTTTCTTACTACTTATATACTTTTTTTTTACTCTCCTCTGCTAATGTGCCTTTCGTGTTCTATCTCAGCCGACCTGCTTGCACCCTTACATATCTTGTTGCATTCTTTGTAATGTTGGAATGCTGATGATGATCCCTTCAGCCTTGTATTTTTTGTAGGCTTTCTCCTTTGCTTTTATATGCATTTTTACATTGGAGTTAAGCCACCCAGAACTTTTATTAGCTCTTTTAAATGTATTTCCCATTGGGATGCACTGGCGAATACCCTTATTTAATATGCTCTTAAAGAATACACATTTTTTTTCCGTATTCTTTGCTCCTAAGATTTTTCCAATTTAGTATCTTCTAGCAAGGCTTATAGTTAAGGGAAGTTGGCTATTTTGAAATTCAGTGTCTTTGTATTCCCCTTATGTTTCCTATTTGTGTGATTTATACTGAAACTAATTGACTTGTAATCGCTGTTTTCTAAATAGCCCCGTATTTTCAACTCCTTGATCAGGTCTGTATTGTTGGTAGTCAGTAGGTCTAGTAATGTTTTGTTTCTTGTTGGTGCATTTACCATCTGACCCATGAAATTGTCCTGCAAGACATTTAGGAAATGGCGAGCTTTAGATGAATGCGCTGTTCCTTCCACCCAGTCTATGTCTGGTTAATTAAAATCCCCCCTTATAATGACACTTTCCATCCTTGCCGCTAATCCAAACTGTCATAGGAGGTCAGCTCCCCCTCCCTCTGGTTAGGGGGCCTATAGCATACTCCCGTATTACTTTCCCCTTAGTTTCCTCTCTTTGTAGCTCTACCCATAAGGATTCCACCTCCACCCTTGCTCCATTAGTGATGTCATCCCTTGCATTCACTTGTACACCATTTTTGATATACAGGCATTTACCCTCCCTAACCCTGCAATATAGGGAATACCCTTGAATGGTTGCCAGACAATCATGAGAGCTGTTGAACCAAGTCTCTGAAATTCCCACAAAATCTAAATCCTCCTCGCTCAACAGTAGTTCTAGTTCTCCCATCTTGTCCGCCAGACTCCTGGCATTGGTGAACATGCCAACATGCCACGTAGTTTAGTCCAAACGCATACTTACCTTGGGTTTAGGTGCTTTAGTCAACCTACCACTAATGCCCCAATACTACCCTCTGAAATTTGTTCCGCACTGACTATCTCTACCTCTGGACCCTCCCCCATGTCGCCTAGTTTAAAAGCCCCTCTAACTTGTTGGCCATCTTCTCTTCCAGCCAATCTGCACCTTCCCCATTTAGGTGCAGTCTGTCCCTGCTAAAGAGCTGGTAACCGACTGAGAAGTCGGCCCATTTTTCGAGGAACCCAAATGTCTCCTTTCTACACCAGCTCCTTAGCCACTTGTTTACCTCCCTAATCTCCCGCTGCCTTTCTGGTATGGCTCAAGGTACTGGTAGTATTTCTGAGAATACTACCTTGGAGGTCTGTGTGAAAAAACATCCTAGATGACAGAGCTGAGAGAGTGAGCCTTTTTAAGGAGGACTGGTTCACTGGGTTCCAGGTACCTGAGGACAGCAGATCACAAAGTGTTCTGGACTGAAAATCTGTGTACCAGGAAGGGTGAGCTGAACTATCTGTGCTTATCTCAACACTGTTGAGATAAGTTAATACAATAAAGATTGTGTCATGTACAGTACCTGGTCTAAGGCCGATTTAATGAGAGTGCTTCCCTTGTGGCCCCGGAAGGTGGGAACAGGGAGTGCAAAGGCTCAAAGAGGCATGGGTGCCATTTAGGTAGATCTGCTAAAATCTGTTTGCAGTACAGAAGACCTGGATAGCTGTAAGCTGGTAGCTGGTCTCTCAGGACAGATGACAGGACTTCCGTTGCCAATGAAGATTTAGTGGAACCAGGACAGGGACCACAGGCAAGGTGTCACCCAAGCAGGATCAGGCTGGCAGGACCGGACTGAAGAAGCATAGTCAGGATGGGAGCCAAAGTCATACACATGAAAGCATGCCAGGGAGTAGGCAGATGTGTGGTCAAGAAAAGACCTCAGGTCATTCATAGGGATCCAGTGAAGCAAGCAGAAGAGAAGGGTAGTCAAGAGTAAGCCAGGGTCATGCATGGTAAAGCAAGAGAACCAGAGTCCTTAGAGTAAGCTGGGGTCAAAACCAGTGATCAGGCAGCAGAGAAGTTCAAAGGCTACCCGGGATGGTAACCGGTAATCCAAAGAATACAGGAAACTAGACATGTGCGGTTAATTTCGTTCTGAATTGAAATTTGGACAAATTTTAGTTTTTTGGAAATTCAGATGTATCCAAGTAGACAGGAAGGTAAAGGAAATCTCCTGAATAAGGGTCCTGGATAGCAATAAAAAGCTGACAAACATTTCATCCCGTCTCCACTCTATTCAAAACTCACCAAGCAGCATGAGAGGTGGAGGAAGACCATATCTTTTTAATGGATTAAGCAGAAGCAAGGAGATACATCTACTGCATGACCTCAGGTACACCTTCCTCAGGAGTGTCCAAACTTTTTTCAAAGAGGGCCAGATTTGATGAAGTGAACATGCGTGAAGGCCGATGATTTTGCTTGACATTCTTTGAACCATTAAAATTAAATGTAAATTAACTAATACACTGGCAAACAATAAGGGCGCGTACACACGGTTGGACATAACCGATGAGAATGGACCGCGGTTCAGTTTCATCGGTCCAAACCGACCATGTGTATAGCCCATCGGTCTGTTGTCCTTCGGTCCAAAATTTTAAAACATGCTTTAAAATCGAACCGATGGACCGCTGACCGATCGGGCCAAACCGATGGTTAGTACACAAAAGCATCGGTTCAAAACCCGTGCATGCTCAGAATCAAGTCGACGCATGCTTGGAAGCATTGAACTTCGTTTTTTTTTCAGCACGTCGTGTGTTTTACGTCACCGCGTTCTGACCCGATCAGATTTTGAACTGATGGTGTGTACACACATCAGACCATCAGGCCACTTCAGCAGTGAACCGATAAAAACGGTCCAACGGGCCAATCTCATCGGTTTGGTCCGACCGTGTGTACGCGGCCTTAGAGACAATGGTCCTCAGAGGGTGAATCTAGGTGGAGTATTAGACAACAAAAAAGAGGTTTTATTCCAAAACCTTTGGCTACACATACTTGTTAAATGGGAAGGCCATTAAAAAAATCTGATTATTTTTATTTACTGTGCAGCAAGACAGTATATGAACACAATTTCCAAGCATTTAATTGCTTTGCAGTTGTTTATTCCTTGCCTGCATAAACAAAAACTTCCCCGGAGTGGGAATTACATCTTGCTTCTCAATAAATAGTGTACACCTCGATTAATTTGTTGAAAATAACTTGTATTCCAGCTAACAGTCGACGATTGTGACCGCGTTCAGCTAGGAGAGCGAGTTTTTTTCAGCACGTCGTGTGTTTTACGTCACGCGTTCTCACCCGATCGGATTTTGAACTGATGGTGTGTACGCCCATCAGACCATCAGGCCACTTCAGCGGTGAACCGATGAAAACGGTCCGTCGGACCATTCTCATCGGATGGACCAGTCGTGTGTACAAGGCCTTATTCTCATACCTTTGTGGCTGTGTGTGGTAGAGTCTAAGGCCCCCTACACACGGTCGGACCAAATCGATGAGACTGGCCCGTCGGACTGTTTTCATCGGTTCACCTCTGAAGTGGCCGTACGGCCTGATATGTGTACACACCATCAGTCCAAAATCCGATCGGGTCAGAACGCGGTGACGTCAAACACACGACGTGCTGAATAAAACGAAGTTCAATGCTTCCAAGCATGCGTCGACTTGATTCTGAGCATGCGCGGGTTTTGAACCAATGCTTTTCTGTACTAACCATCGGTTTGGTCCGATGGGGCAGCGGTCCATCGGTTCGATTTTGAAGCATGTTTAGAAATTTTGGACCGAAGGAAACCAGACGGATAGCCTATACACACGGTCGGTTTGGTCCGATGAAAATGAACTTCGGTTCATTCTCATCGGACCAAACCGACCGTGTGTACGGGGCCTAAGGATGAGCTCCGGCGTGTTATTTGGATACACTGTATTTATTGGCGTATAACACACACCGGTGTATAACACTCACCTTCATTTTAAGAGGGAAGTTTCAGGAAAAAACATACATTTTAAATAAAGAACTGTGAAGCAAAATAAGGGTCAGTGCCCATCAATGCAGCCTAATCAGTGCCCATCTGCCTCGCCATTGCCATGAATGCAGCTTCACCATTGCCATGAATGCAGTCTCACCATTGACATGAATGCAGCCTCGCCATTGCCATGAATGCAGCCTCATCCTTGCCATGAATTTACTGAAGGTCATTATGGGAGTTTGGATGGGCCTCAATCTTGTTTATTTGGTTAAAAATAACAAACATGTTATCCTTACCTCCTCTGTACAGTGATTTTGCAAAAGCAGCTCAGATCCTCCTCTTCTCAGGTCCCTTGCCGGTGTTCCTGGCCCCTCCCTCCTGCCATGTTCCCCCACAGCAGTCAGCTTGCTATGGGGGCATCCGAGACGCTGCTCCATGTATCCATTCAGAAACAGAATCATGGCTCGGCTCTGCCTCTCCTGGTAGAAGAAAAAAGGATGGACAGTCGCACTCCAAAAAAACATAAGGTTGTCTTTAATATAAAAATGGAAAAGATGAACTCCAAAAACAAGCAGAGAACGGGAATAACATCCTACGCGTTTCACACTAAAAATCAGTGCTTAATCATGGCCCCCCCTACCTCTCCTGGTTGGCTCACTGACTTTGACATCAGTGGGAGCCAATGGCACTTGCTGCTGTCTCAGCCAATGAGGAGAGTGAGTCCTGGATAGCAGAGACTCTTGTGCACATCACTGGATTGTGATGGGGCTCAGGTAAGTATTAGGAAGGCTGAGGGGGGCTCCTGCACATATACGTTTTTTTTTTATCTTAAAGGGGTTGTAAAGGAAAAAAATGTTTTCATAATAAGCATCCTTTACCTGCAGACATTCCTCTTTTCACTTCCTCATTGTTCGTTTTTGCTCAGAAGTTGCTCTATTTCTTCTCTGTTCTGTTCACTTCCTGCTTGTCTGATTGTTACTCACCACCGTGAAGGGAGGCTTTACTGCGGTGGTCAGTGAAGTGCTCGCCCCTCCTGGGAACTACATTTGTGCGGCAGGACGCTCTGCGTGTTAGAGACTTCAAGGAGGTGTGAATTACTGGGCATGCCACAATTCATACTGGGAAATGTAGTTCTTACATGAACGAGCGATGCAAACCAGGAAGTGAATGAGAGAACAGAAACTAGAACTCCAAAGGTGATATAGATGAAGGAATTTAATAGGTATTTACTTGTTTTTTTAACAGAATCATTACACTATTCTGTCTGTCTACCATGCAAACATTAATTTTCAGCAAAAAAATGTTTTCCTTTACAACTCCTTTAAGGTATAGAACGCCTTAGGAAAAAAAAAACTTCCGCCTTTAATTTTTCACTTTTCAAACTGCACCTGAAGAAATGATAGCTGTAATTTGATTGGTCAGTGGAGAGTTTAAAAGCCTGTATCCAAATTATTTTGTATTACAGCATAGCATACTGTAGTGATCAATAACAAAGAGAAAATGTTTTCTAGCTACTAGAGGAAAGGTCACATCAACATTTTATTTTATTTGTTGTATCTTTAAATATATATATTTTTATCAATGCTAAATTCCTCAATATGTTCATTTTTATTAACAGATGGATAACAAGCACAGACTTCTTCATCCATATGGGATTTGACATATTTTAATATATTACATTGTGAAAGAACATTTCTGAATCTCATGAAAAGAGGGTTTTATACCTCCCTTGTAGTAAATGTGACAAACGTGTTGTTTTTGTAATACCGGAAATGAATGTAGACATGTAATTATGTGAAATTGTAATATCTGAATAGAAAACATTATGCTTTGAGAGCTATGCACACTGTAGAAATAAGCATCTCTCTGTGTTTTTCTTCGGAAATCGGGTAATATCAAGTTTAGGTTATTTGACTGCTTATAAAAAAGCTCTAGGCAATGTTTCATTCTTCATTTTGAAAATAATGAGAAATCTTCTTTTTTTTTTTTTTTGTATACAGAATACAACAAATGCCTTTTCATGCATTCTTTTCATTTATTTTACAGATAATTTACCATTCAGTCTCTTTTTTGACATTTCTTCTACATTTCAGATTTACTTCCAAAGCAGATCATTAGTACAGCTTTCCACTTTCAGAACTGCAGCAACCACAAATAAAATGTATTGACAAAAAAATGACAAAGTGCAGCGAAACATAAAATCAATTGTTTAGTAACCTGTATAGACAGACCTCCCTTTTTTCACCAAGGAAATATCATTCATTGGATGAATAAGCTTAAAGGGTTTGAAAAGGTTCATGTTTTTCCACCTTAATGCATCCTATGCATCCTATACACCTGGCAATGACGGCCTCCCCAGCCCCCCAGTTTTGTGCACGTCCCCCAATGTCTTCTTCTAAACGGAGTCTTGCTGTTGATTGGCTAGATTGGATAGATTGATAGCAGCGCAGCCGTTGGCTCGCGCTGCTGTCAATCACATCCAATGACACGGCGCGCCGGGGGGCAGGGGCGAGTGATATAGTCAGCAGCTATAGCTGCCGGCTGTATCACGGGAGCCCGCCAGCAAGCTAACCCCCTTGGGAGAGAGCTTGCCATGAAGGGGGTTAGCTATTGCAGGGAGGAGCCGAGACAGCTGCCGAGGGACCCCAGAAGACGTGGATCGGGGGCACACTCTTTGCAAAACGAACTGCACAGTGGAGGTAAGTATAACATGTTTGTTATTTTTAAAAGTAATGAAGCCTTGCAACCCCTTTAAAGTGATATTTAACCCCTCATATCTCATTTTACTGGTCAACTGCTAAGAACCTTAGGCAGAGAGCTCAGTTATTGCATAGGAACTCGCCCAGGGGGGTAATGCCCCCTTTATGCCCCCCAGCTCAGTCTCTACCTGCTGTGAACATTCAAGCTTTGGTGGTTGCCATGTTGCCATGCACACAGGGTAAGTTCCCGGGACCTGCACCCGCATGTCATATAGGGACACAGCAGCTACTAAAGACTAAAATGGAATGCTGGCACAGGGATACACGCAGTACCTATCCATGCAAGTAAAAGGCGGACCTGCATGGGGCACAAAGCCAATCATCCTACAGTATGTGAACGAGCCATAAAGGTACTGTATTTAGTAATTCCTTAATGTCAAGTCATTATTTTATTAGGATTATTACTGTTGGTCTTTTATTTTATTTTATTTATTCTGTATTAAAAACATTATTGTTTACAGTCATACACTACTGTAGTGACATTTAAGTCTGCTGTCCTTTATTCATCTAAGGAAAGTACCTCAATTTTAGGTCAATAGTCCTGCCACTGGCAAAAAATCTCACCAATGGCAGAAACACTTTTGGAGGACACAGCAGGGAGGTAAAGCAATCACCTGCTTGCATGTCTTGCTTGATCCTGGACTGGACAAGCGAGAGAATGCTCTCTAGCCAGCAACTTATATGGGGTTGTACACCTGTCCTGCACCCACCCACCCACCCAAAACCTGCACATAATGCCCTCCGTCATAAACTTTGCACTCCTCTCCTACACATACTGCCCTCTGTTATTTACTTTACATACTGCTGTCACACCCCGTGCACGTCTCTACTGTATATTGTGCCAGCTGTCACAACTTATGCAATTCTCTCCTTCACATACTGAAATCCCATCGTCACACACTCCTCTTCTTCACAAACTGCCTGCTCACACAATCCTTGCACTCCTCTCCTGCACATAATGCCTGCTTTCATACCCCTTGCACTCCTTTCCTGGACATACTGCCCTCTGCCATACCCTTTGCACTTCTATACTGCATATTTTGCCAGCTGTTACACCTCTTGCACTCCTCCCCTGCCAATTCTGCCTGCTGTCATGCCCTTGCACTGCTCTCCATGCACATACTGGCTGCTATCACACCCCTCGCACGCCCCTTCTGCTCATACTGTCTGCTGTCACACCCCTAGTACTACTTTCACATACTGCTCACTGTTACAACCCATTCCTTTTTCTCCTGTACATACTGCCCCCTGCCACTCCTCTACTGCACATACTTTTTGCTTGCACTCCTCTTCTACAAATAATGCCTGCTTTCACACACCTTGCACTCCTCTCCTACAAATAATGGCTGCTTTCACACACCTTGCACTCCTCTCCTGCACATACAGCCCTCTGTCACACCCATTGTACTCCTCTCCCGCACCCACTGCCCTCTATCACACCCTTTGCACTCTTCTCCTGCACACACTGTTTGCTTTCACACCCTTTCCATTCCTCTCCTACGCCCACAGCCCACTGTCACACCACTTGCACTCCTCTCCTGTAGGGATGAGCCGAACACCCCCCCGTCCGGTTCGCACCAGAACCTTCGAACGGATCGAACGTTCGCGCGAACATTTAGAACCCCATTGACGTCAATGGGACTCGAACGTTCAAATTCAAAAGTGCTCATTTTAAAGCCCCATATGCAAGTTATTGTCAGAAAACGTCTTTGAGAACCCGGGTCTTGCCCCAGGGAACATGTATCAATGAAAAAAAGTTTTAAAAACACTGCTCCAGAAAAAACGACCATTTAAAAAAAAAAAAAATCCATTGATACATGTTCCCTGGGGCAAGACCCGGGTTCTCAAAGACGTTTTCACAGGCATACTATAGACACCCAGCAGGTACAATATTTAAATGAATTTTTTTTATTTTTTTTTATTTAAGCATCATGATGCTTAACCACTTCCATACAGGGCACTTACGTACCTTCCCGCCCAAGCCAATTTTCAGCTTTCAGCACTGTCGCACTTTGAATGGCTATTGCGCGGTCATGCTACACTGTACCCAAACAAAATTGGCGTCCTTTTTTACCCACAAATCGAGCTTTCTTTTGGTGGTATTTGATCACCTCTGCGATTTTTTTTTTTGCGCAACAACTAAAAAAAGACCGAAAATTTTGAAAAAAATTACGTTTTTATTTTTTTCTGTAATTTTTTTGTAAATAAGTAAGTTTTCTCTTTCAATTACGGGCACTGATATGGTGGCACTGATGGGCACAGATTAAATGGCACTGATGGACATCGACGAGGTAGTACTGACGGGCACAGATGAGGTGGCACTGATTGGCGGCGCTGGTATGCGGCACTGATGGGCACACATAGGCGGCACTCATGGGCACACATAGGCGGCAATGATGGGCACTCATGGGCGGCACTGATGGGCGGCACTGATGGGCACTCATGGGCGGCACTGATGGGCACTCATGGGCGGCACTGATGGGCACTCATAGGCGGCACAGATGGGCACTGTGGGGTGGCACAGATGGGCACTGTGGGGTGGCACAGATGGGCACTGTGGGGTGGCACAGATGGGCACTGTGGGGTGGCACTGATGGACACTGTGGGGCGGCACTGATGGACACTGTTGGGCGGCACTGATTTACTTGTTGCCAGTCAGTGCCCATTTGTGGGCACTGATTGGCATCATTTTTTTTTGCATCTTTTTTTTTTTTTTCCCAGACCTTTTTTTTTTTTTTTTCAGACTTTTTTTTTTTTTTATTTGGACTTTTTTTTTTTCAGTTTTTTTTTGTTTTGCCCTTCCCTGGTGGGCATCCCTGGTGGTCCATGTGGCGATCCGAGGGGGGGCTGCGCTGATAAACAATCAGCGCGAACCCCCCCTGTCAGGAGAGCCGCCGATCGGCTCTCCTCTACTCGCGTCTGTCAGACGCGAGTGTGGAAGAGCCATCGACGGCTCTTCCTGTTTACACCGTGATCAGCCGTGGTTGGACACGGCTGATCACGTGGTAAAGAGTCTCCGTGAGAGACTCTTTACAGAGATCGGTGTTGCGGGGTGTCAGACTGACACCCCGCAACAACGATCGCCGCGATGCGCGCCCCTGGGGGCGCGCAGCGGCTCAGAATCCTGAGGACATCATATGACGTCCAGTCAGGATTCTACAACCACTTTGCCGACGTCAATTTGTCATTGGCGGGCGGCAAGTGGTTAAATTACAAAAAAAAAAATGAAAAATTCCTTTAAATATTGTATCTGCTGGGTGTCTATAGCATGCCTGTGTAGCTTTATGGTGCACACTGCAGAGGACACAGGCAATACACCACGTGAGAATACTGCAGCTAGCACAATCAACTACCTGCCAGTAAATTAGGAAGAACTGATCTAGCTAAGCTATACAGTGTATAAATATATTTATAACACCTGGGATCTGATCCCTCCTGTATTGAATTGTATTGTGACTGTACTGTCTTCCCTGATGTAAAGCTCTGCGCAAACTGTTGGCGCTATATAAATCCTGTATAATAATAATAATAATAATAATGTATATATATCCTCTACACACTGTAACATTAACTGACTAACCTGCCTGCCTGCTCTATCTACCTAGAAAAAATGACACGCTTTCTGACTGATCTATAACCAGCACCGGAACACACTACACAAGGCCGACCTGCAGGCGGCCTTTTATAGTGTGGGGCGTGTACTAAACCCCCTGAGCCATAATTGGCCAAAGCCACCCTGGCTTTGGCCAATTACGGCTCTCTGTACTGACGGCGCTGTGATTGGCCAAGCATACGGGTCATAGTGCATGCTTGGCCAATCATCAGTGCGCAATGCCACAGTAAATTATGGGCCGTGGCGCGTCACTCGAATTTGGCGCGAACGACCCGTTTTGTTCGTATTTCGATCAAACATACGATATTCGAGTCGAACACGAAGCTCATCCCTACTCTCCTGTATATACTTCCCTTTGTCACACCTAGTGCACTCCTCTCCTGTATATATCTCCCTCTGTCACACCCCTTGCACTTTTCTCCTGTATATACTTCCCTCTGTCACACCCCTTGTGCTCCTCTCCTATATATACCTCCCTCTGTCACACCCCTTGCACTCCTCTCCTGTATATACCTCCCTCTGTCACACCCCTTGCACTCCTCTCCTGTATATACTTCCCTTTGTCACAACCCTTGCACTCCTCTCTTGTATATACCTCCCTCTGTCACACCCCTTGCACTCCTCTCCTGTATATATCTCCCTCTGTCACACCCCTTGCACTCCTCTCCTGTATATACCTCCCTTTGTCACACCCCTTGCACTCCTCTCCTATATACAGGTATATCTCCCTCTGTCACACCCCTTGCACTCCTCTCCTGTATATACCTCCCTCTGTCACACCCCTTGCACGCCTCTCCTGTATATACCTCCCTCTGGCACACCCCTTGCACTCCTCTCCTGTATATACTTCCCTCTGTCACACCCCTTGTACTCCTCTCCTGTATATACTTCCCTCTGTCACACCCAGTGCACTCCTTTTCTGTATATACTTCCCTCTGTCACATCCAGTGCACTCCCATGCTATATATACCTCCCTCTGTCACACCCAGTGCACTCCTCTCCTGTATATACCTCCCTATGTCACACCCCTTACACTCCTTTCCTGTATATACCTCCCTCTGTCACACCCCTTGCACTCCTCTCCTGTATATACCTCCCTCTGTCACACCCCTTGCACTCCTCTCTTGTGTATACTTCCCTCTGTTACACCCCTTGCACTCCTCTCCTGTATATACTTCCCTCTGTCACACCCAGTGCACTCCCCTGCTATATATACCTCCCTCTGTCACACCCCTTGCACTCCTCTCCTGTATATACCTCCCTCTGTCACACCCCTTGCACGCCTCTCCTGTATATACTTCCCTCTGGCACACCCCTTGCACTCCTCTCCTGTATATACCTCCCTCTGTCACACCCCTTGCACGCCTCTCCTGTATATACTTCCCTCTGGCACACCCCTTGCACTCCTCTCCTGTATATACTTCCCTCTGGCACACCCCTTGCACTCCTCTCTTGTATATACTTCCCTCTGTCACACCCCTTGTACTCCTCTCCTGTATATACTTCCCTCTGTCACACCCAGTGCACTCCTTTTCTGTATATACTTCCCTCTGTCACATCCAGTGCACTCCCCTGCTATATATACCTCCCTCTGTCACACCCAGTGCACTCCTCTCCTGTATATACCTCCCTCTGTCACACCCCTTACACTCCTTTCCTGTATATACCTCCCTCTGTCACACCCCTTGCACTCATCTCCTGTATATACCTCCCTCTGTCACACCCCTTGCACTCCTCTCTTGTGTATACTTCCCTCTGTTACACCCCTTGCACTCCTCTCCTGTATATACTTCCCTCTGTCACACCCAGTGCACTCCCCTGCTATATATACCTCCCTCTGTCACACCCCTTGCACTCCTCTCCTGTATATACCTCCCTCTGTCACACCCAGAGCACTCCTCTCCTGTATATACCTCCCTCTGTCACACCCAGTGCACTCTCCTGCTATATATACCTCCCTCTGTCACACCCCTTGCACTCCTCTCCTGTATATACCTCCCTCTGTCACACCCAGTGCACTCCTCTCCTGTATATACCTCCTCTGTCACACCCAGTGCACTTCTTTTCATGTATATACCTCCCTCTGTCACACCCCTTGCACTCCTCTCCTGTATATACCTCCCTCAGTCACACCCCTTGTACTCCTCTCCTGTATATACTTCCCTCTGTCACACCCCTTGCACTCCTCTCCTGTATATACCTCCCTCTGTCACACCCCTTGTACTCCTCTCCTGTATATACCTCCCTCAGTCACACCCCTTGTACTCCTCTCCTGTATATACTTCCCTCTGTCACACCCCTTGCACTCCTCTCCTGTATATACTTCCCTCTGTCACACCCAGTGCACTCCTCTCCTGTATATACCTCCTCTGTCACACCCAGTGCACTTCTTTTCATGTATATACCTCCCTCTGTCACACCCCTTGCACTCCTCTCCTGTATATACCTCCCTCAGTCACACCCCTTGTACTCCTCTCCTGTATATACTTCCCTCTGTCACACCCCTTGCACTCCTCTCCTGTATATACCTCCCTCTGTCACACCCCTTGTACTCCTCTCCTGTATATACCTCCCTCAGTCACACCCCTTGCACTCCTCTCCTGTATATACCTCCCTCTGTCACACCCAGTGCACTCCTCTCCTGTATATACCTCCCTCTGTCACACCCAGTGCACTCTCCTGCTATATATACCTCCCTCTGTCACACCCCTTGCACTCCTCTCCTGTATATACCTCCCTCTGTCACACCCAGTGCACTCCTCTCCTGTATATACCTCCTCTGTCACACCCAGTGCACTTCTTTTCATGTATATACCTCCCTCTGTCACACCCCTTGCACTCCTCTCCTGTATATACCTCCCTCAGTCACACCCCTTGTACTCCTCTCCTGTATATACTTCCCTCTGTCACACCCCTTGCACTCCTCTCCTGTATATACTTCCCTCTGTCACACCCCTTGTACTCCTCTCCTGTATATACTTCCCTCTGTCACACCCAGTGCACTCCTTTTCTGTATATACTTCCCTCTGTCACATCCAGTGCACTCCCCTGCTATATATACCTCCCTCTGTCACACCCAGTGCACTCCTCTCCTGTATATACCTCCCTCTGTCACACCCCTTACACTCCTTTCCTGTATATACCTCCCTCTGTCCCACCCCTTGCACTCCTCTCCCGTATATACCTCCCTCTGTCACACCCCTTGCACTCCTCTCTTGTGTATACTTCCCTCTGTTACACCCATTGCACTCCTCTCCTGTATATACTTCCCTCTGTCACACCCAGTGCACTCCCCTGCTATATATACCTCCCTCTGTCACACCCCTTGCACTCCTCTCCTGTATATACCTCCCTCTGTCACACCCAGTGCACTCCTCTCCTGTATATACCTCCCTCTGTCACACCCAGTGCACTCCTCTCATGTATATACCTCCCTCTGTCACACCCCTTGCACTCCTCTCTTGTATATACCTCCCTCAGTCACACCCCTTGCACTCCTCTCCTGTATATACCTCCCTCAGTCACACCCCTTGCACTCCTCTCTTGTATATACCTCCCTCTGCCACACCCCTTGCACTCCTCTTCTGTATATACCCCCCTCTGTCATTCCCTTCACACTACTGCATATACTGCCTACTAAGACATTTCTTTTGCATTGTTTGTTACATCCTCAACCGTTCTGGTTCTGCAATGGGCATGTAATAATAATAATAATAATAATAATAATAATAATAATAATAACAATAGTTTTCTAACCAAAGCAGAAATTTTCGAAATGTTAACTGAACATTATATTTGTGCAACAAGAATCATTCCAGAGTATTGTAGAAACCAGTGGTACCAATAATAAAAAACTTCTTTCAGATTATTGGAAGAATATTTTCTTAGCAAACCGCAGTCGTTCCATTTCACATATCCACGCATGATTTCCAGAACATTTCTTCCGATAAAAGCAGGCCCTCTTTTGTTTGTAGAATTCAGTGTGATTCATGCGTCTTTATCCTGCCTGTCTTGCTGCATATTTTATCTGTTCTTTGTGCTGCGGCTGTTGCTAAAACAAAGGGATGAGTCACCAATCCTTCTCTCCGGTGGAAAATTCATGTAGCCTGAGTGCATTGAATGAAGATACTGTGCCCTCCATTTCAGCCGCTGCAGCTTACTATGTAGCCCCATAATATACTCAGCTACTAAACATTGGACTATTTTGCTAGGAAGGGTTTCTGCTATGCTGACATTATTTCTCTTTTTCTCTTGTAGAATAGAATGGTATAAGATGAGACAAGAAGTTGTCTTGAATGCCTGTCATCTATTTATGCAGTGCTGATGTAATTTCCATTGCAGTTGTTCTAAGCATGGGCTTTGTGGCTCTCTATAACAAAATATTGCAGCTCCCAAAAATGTCCATAACGTCAAACTAATATTTATGCAAAGATCTGCAGAGCTATTCGTTCAGTGCAACTGCATGTACATTCATTTTGTTTGAATGGGGGCAAAAATGAAATGCTATTTTCTTCCAGGATGAATGTTATCCATTTATACAGAATAGAGTGAATCAGGAAATTAGCTCAATATGATCAGTAGATGGAGCTAATGATCATAGGAAATAAATACTTATTAGTGTTATGGGCCGTACACACGACCGAACATGTCTGCTGAAACTTGTCCGCGGACCAGTTTCAGCAGACATGTTCGGTCGTGTGTAGGCCCGAGCGGACAGGATTCCAGCATACATTTGCCCGCCGGCCCTTTTTCCAGCGGGCAAATATTTCTGGACTTGTTTTAAAACAGCTCGCTGAAATCCTGCCCGCTCGGACATGTTCAGTCGTCTGTACAGACCTACCGTACATGTCCGAGCGCCCGCCATCCTTCGCATGCATCGAATGACTTTGACGCATGCCGCCCACGTCGCCGCGTCATCGTTGCGGCGACGGCGCGGACACACCCCGCGTATTGTTTACGCGCGGATTTCTGTATGATGGTGAGTACAGCCACCATACAGAAATCCCCGGGCAGACATGTACGGTGAAAACGGTCCGGCGGACCGGTTTCATCGTACATGTATGCTCGTCTGTACGCGGCCTTAGTAGTGGCCATAATGCAGTATTTTCCCAACCACTCTATTTCTAATTAATAGGGAAGCCCGATATTCAAGTCGAATGTAAGTTCGACTCGAACATTGGGTGTTTGCCTGCTCGCCGAATTTAGAACATTATGGGGCGTTCACGGGAAATTTGAGCACCCACGGAATGCCCCATAATTCACTGCGAGATCATCCATGCACTGCGAGATCACATTACATTGACAGCTGCTGATTGACCAAAGCATGCACCAGACCTGCATGCTTTGGCCAATCACAGCGCGCTGTGAGAGCCATGATTGGTCAAAAGGAAGGGTGCCTTTGGCCAATCATGACTCAGGGGGCTAAGTCTATGCCCCGCACTATGTAAGGCTGCGTACATAGTGGCCTTACATAGTGTAAAATTCATACCAGGCCCTTCATACCCAAGCATGCAACCTGGCAGGAAGCAGGAAAAGGGGGGGTGAATGAGCGCCCACCCTCCTGAACCGTACCAGGCCACATGCCCTCATCATGGGGAGGGTGCTTTGGGGTCCCCATTCACATAGGGGGGTCAGGATCTGGGGACCCCCTTGTTATTCTGATAAGGTGTTTTGGGGGGGACCCCAAAGCACCCTCCCCATGTTGAGTGCATGTGGCCTGGTACGGTTCAGGAGGGGGGTGCTCTTTCGTCCCCCTTTTCCTGCTGCCTGCCAGGCTGCGGGCTTGGATAAGGGTCTGGTATGGCTTTTGGGGGGGACCCCACACCATTTATTTTTACATTTTGGCTTGGGGTTCCCCTTAATATTCATACCAGACCCAAAGGGCCTGATATGGACTGGGGGGAACCCACACTGATTTTTCTGAATGATTTTTATGTATATTGCCATGATCCGACAATACATTACAGCCACGGGCAGTTTTAAATATTTTTTTTTTTTTTTTAGAAATGTCATTTTGCTGTGGTACTGTTATGAACATTGGAAAGATGCGCTACTTTGCAGGCAGACTAAAGAGACACCCACAGAACAATATTTAAAGTAATATTTAATTTTATTGTTTCACTTTAAGCATTAATAAAATCACTGCTACTGAAAAAACGGGCGTGTAATTTTTTTTGAGAATTGATACATGTCCTCTGGGGCAATTTTTTTAGAGAATTGATACATGTCCGCTGTGGCAATCACTTGCATGTAAGCGTTAAAAATTAACACTTTTAATTTTTCACATTCGTGTCCAACAGACTTTAACGGTGTGCGCACACATTTGTTGCCTGTTTACATGTTCTGCTGCGAACCGAACCGGTGGGTGTTCGACTTATCCCTTATAATGAATCAATAACATTCAATCGTCTATAACCAAGACTCAGGGTGATTCCCTGTGATGCTGAATGCCAAATACACTGGAGGGCGGCGATGGCATGGACCACACTCGGTGCAAGTGCCAGAAGTAGATTCATGCTCACCCACCCATTGGCGGCAGATGGACAGAGATCGTCCTCACATCATGGCGCCCTGTGACATCCTCGGATGAACTGAGAAACTGACAACTCTGGCAAAAACACAAGATGTGTTCTGTTATGTTCAATAGCTAATTTGCTTCGTAAGAGGCTCTTTACCAAGATCAATGTAGCGGAGTGTCAGACTGACATACCGTAACAACGATCGCAGCGATGTCCAGTCAAGAAACCAGAACCACCGCCCGGCATTCTGCAATAGGCCAGGCAGGAAGTGGTTAAAAAATCTAACAATTGATTTGTATTATTGTATACCTTTTATTCTGTTAAATATACCAACAATTTTCTTTTTAGAAAGTGCAAAAAATACTGTTTTTTTTCTACTAAAAATTAATAGAGCAGATAACTTGCTGAGCTGTCTGCCTGTACTGCACTGTTAAAAATTAGCATTCTTACAACTTACCATATCTCTGTGATCTACATAACACCATCCTTCCTGTTTAATGGCTATAAGCAGGGCTTTTTTTCTCAAACCTAACATGCTGGAACTAAACCACGACCCCCCTAAAACCCCTCCCCCACACACACCCTCCAAATCACATCAAATAGTGGGTGTGGTCTGATTTCACAAACAGTAGGAGGGTCTTAAAGGGGCATTAAATACCAGGATTGCATTACATACAGAGTGCAGAGTTCAGGGGGGTTATACACAGAGTGCAGAGCTGTCACTTGTAAACAAAGAAACTGGACTTCTGTGTTTACAAGTGATTGTGTTGAGCAGGCCCCCCCTAGGGTCTGAGCCAGAGGTGGTGGAACTGAGTTCCACCTGAAAAAAATCCCTGGCCATAAGAACAGGGGGAGGAGTTCTCCCTACGATGACACCATTCTTTATCTGTAAATACAGTACTTTGAATAAGTGTTGTCACACTAACACAGGAAGTATGTTACTGGCTTGGATTACCAGGTGAAACTAAAGGGGAGAAAATAAATAAAATAAATTCTGCTGCCACATCTAAGGACTGATATCTATGCTCAAATATATTACATTTTTGTTTGTGGGTTTAGACATATCCAATATTGCTGATTATTTGGCAATGCCCGCATGAATTTAGAAAGTATATGTGATTTGTACTTGGTTCTGTGATCTCATTTTATATATGACAGATTTGCTTTAATAGTTTATTTTTATTTTTAAATAAAGACATGCTCTCTAGGCATAAAGGTCTTGTAAGTGAAATACAAGGCAAGATACTAATTACATAGGTGTCAGGGTAGACTTTGATCTCCAAGAATTTTCAGCATCCCAGTGGAGGAAGACATTAGGAACCTTCTGGCACTGACATGGAATGTGTGGAATGTACTATTTCTTGTCAACCTCTACTCAGTCCATGATTACTGAGGAAATGTAAGATTTAACCGCTTCATAGTCAAGAGTAGATGTTAGCAACCTGCAGTGGAGACACACATTGCAGAGGCTACCTGTGCAGTGGAGGGTTCGTAGAACATGACTAAAGTTCAGGTGCTGAAACCAAACCTGAATTAAGTAAATTGGAGCCAAATATTAAAAAACAATAACTGTCATTTTGTCAGATAATAGGCAAGGAATTGTGAAAAAAAATGGCATGGATGGGGCAAGGGGGCTGGTGGGGGGAAGGTCGTCTGTGTATTAAAAACATTAATGGGGTTCATAAAAATACATGCCAGACCCTTATCCCTAATTGGTCCCATTTAAAAAACAAAATTCTATACAAGGCCCTTATCCAAGCATGCTGTCTGGTAGGCCAGTAAAGAAGGGAGGATAAGCATGCCCCCCTCCTTCCTAAACCATACCAGGCCGAATGCATTTAAGATGAGAGGTGTCTAATAAGGGGGACCCCACTGGCAAAACGCCTTGTCCCTATGTTGATGAGCCTCCAGTCCCAGCTGATACCTCTTATGGGGAAACACGTTGGGTGGAGCAGCATTCCTTGACGTCACCACAAATAAGACTGTTGGCAAGATCAACAGCTGTATTACAAATGTGATTTTCTCAGTTTTTTTAAAGTTCTACATATCTTTTAATAAATATATGTTTGAAGTACTACACCATGAAGCCTCTTCCTTCCATTATCCTATGTACCTGAGACAACCTAGAGACAGATGATCCATATCCATAAGAGATCTTTCATTTTAACACCCCGGTCACATTGGAGAGGAGCAGTGTTTGGAGGAGTCTGGGGAGTCTGGAGAGTCTGGGGAGAGGATTATCCATGTTGGCTGACACTTGAATGAGCACAATTGATCTCTATATTTTGAGATCCAGCAGTTCTGGTAAGCTGCGCTGATGATTTTGTATTTACAGAGTAAACCCTGTTTTTACTAAACTATTCCTATTGATAGGAGTGTATCTTTCAATCTCCTGTTGGCTCCTGACTTCTCAGGCTCCGCTGGTATGTATCTTTACTTAGGCATCAGAGTCCCCTTTAAGTGTCCTGGGTGTGTCTGTATCAGATAGCCTCACATTGGGGCATGGAGGGATGTAAAGAGGGATGCTCGATTGTGTAGTATTTAAAACATTTATTGGAATCAGCAGCAGTAATAAAAACAGGTACTCACAATGTGAAGTATCAAAGAGGCATATCAAAAATGAGTAGCGAACTCGTCCAACATCACTTCCGGTGCCCTGCATTCTCGCACGTGTTCGTCACAATCACGTAACTTCATCAGGGAATAGCTAGAGGCCTTTTAGGAAGTGTTTTTATATATGGTTGTGAATTGATAAAGGTAATTACTATAGGGGCCATTTTCTTGTAGCTCCAGTCGCCGGAAGTAGTACGTCGGCCATTTTGGGATGTTTTTTGTCGCCAGAAGTAGGTCGACGGCCATTTTCATTGTTATCTATGGAAAAACACTAGGTATCTACGGCAGCCATTTTCTTGTAGCTCCGGTACCCGGAATTGCAACGGCGGCCATGTTTTTGTGGAATTGTTCACAGTGGGCAGTACGACGGCTATAGCTTCAGTTAATGAAAACACAATCTAGTACAATAAATGCACGTCCGTTTGGTGGCCATTTACTGGTGGCCACAAATGGAGAGATGGCCTAAAAGGCTAGAAGCATCAGTAGAATGGACCGGGTCATCTAGGGGGTTTGTGGGAACTATGAAAAAGCCCCTAACACTAATAGTAAAAAGATATGTACATGGGCATACGACTCCATAACCAATATAGAAATGTTATGGTAAAAGGTCATGCTCACTTACTGTGTGTAAATATGGAAAAAACAAGAAATGGTTAAAAACAAGCGGCCCATGTCAGTAAAAATGTGGATGATTAAAATATAAAAAATTAAGCATACGACAGGTAGGTAAAAAAAATCAATGGTGGTAGAGGGAGGTTAACTCTCTAACAGCAAGAATGGGTCAGTACATCGATCACTACTTACAACCAGCTGTACAGAAGACGCAAGCTTATGTGAGAGATACCAAACAAATGCTACAAGTTTTGGAAGACATCCCAAAAGAAGAAGGCCCTTGGTGGTTGGCAACAGCAGATGTTTCATCTCTCTATACGGTTATACTACACCACCAAGCTTGCAAAGCCATCAAATGGGGATTAAAGAAACATTCCATGCTACCATGTGTCCAAAGAAAATACCTTGTGAAATGTCTTGATTTCTGCCTAAAATATAGCTATATTTGGTATAACTGTAATTATTACTATCAATAGACGGGCGTGGCTATAGGAGCAAAATTTCTCCAATTGTCCAAAAGGTTTGTTCAGTTACAGAAGATATATCGATGATATCTTCATTGTGTGGAAGGGGGAACAAATTGAATTATTGAATTTCCTTCAAAACCTGAACATAAACAATAGAAATATCATACTTACCTGGGAAATAAGTGATACAAATTTGCCTTCCTAGATCTAGAGATCTGCCAAGAAGATAAAGCACTATTTTCCAGAACCCACTTTAAGAATGTGGATAGGAACAGTTACCTCCCCCTGGAGAGTTACCACCACAAAAACTGGTTGTATAATATACCAAAAGGACAACTCATGCGCCTTTTATATCACAAGCTGAAAAGATGGGACAGAGATTTATAGAAAAAGAATATGACAACACATTTATCAACAACAAAATAACTGAAGTAGTAGAGATGGATCGAAATACACTTATAAGAGATAAATCAAGACATGAGACCTCAAAGGACATGGTACCAATTATTTTCAATTATAGCCTCCAACATAAACAAATCGAAAAACTCATCAAGTGCCACTGGAATATCCTATAGACAGATAAACACCTGCAGGATACTCTCCCTAGTCTTCCTAAATTTGCTTACAGAAGAGCTCCCACAATTCGGGACAAGATTGTGAAAAGCATCCCAAAACCCACAGGAAGAGGTTTGACCTTCTTCACTGGCAAGGGTTTTTTCCCCTGCAAGCGCTATTACGCATGTGTGAAAACGAAACACCCAAATGAAAAGAAAAAGGACTTTACCTCTACCACTACTGGAAATACATATGCAAATTGAAGAATGTATCTGCTGTAACACAGAAGGGGCTGTATATGACCTAGAGTGTAACTGCGCCCTACAATACATAGGCCGGACAAAAAGACCCCTAAAAATTTGAATAAAAGAACACGTGCAAAACATAATCAAAGGTTTCGATAAGCACAGTGTATCAAAACACTTTGCTACTCATCACAACAAAGACCCCACACAACTCAAATTTTGGGGCATCGAACCTTATGTAAGACACTGGCAGGGGGGCCATAAAGTTAGGACACTAACACTATGTCATTTTGCTTGCCAATGTAATTTCTGGTGCAATTGCATATTATTACCCCTCTCCCTCTACCTTTTTTGGGGTATTATGCCTTCTGGGCTGCCTTCAGATTAATTTTAGTGAGATTTCCCCCTTTTTTACCTACCTGCCATATGCTTAATTTTTTATATTTTAATCATCCACATTTTTACTGACATGGGCCGCTTGTTTTTAATCATTTCTTGTTTTTTCCATATTTACACACAGTAAGTGAGCATGACCTTTTACCATAACATTTCTATATTGGTTATGGAGTCGTATGCCCATGTACATATCTTTTTACTATTAGTGTTAGGGGCTTTTGCATAGTTCCCACAAACCCCCTAGATGACCGGATCCATTCTACTGATGCTTCTAGCCTTTTAGGCCATCTCTCCGCTTGTGGCCACCAGTAAATGGCCACCAAATGGACGTGCATCTATTTTACTAGATTGTGTTTTCATTAACTGAAGTTATAGCTGCTGTACTGCCCACTGTGACCAAATCTACAAAAACATGTCTGCCGTTGCAATTCTGGGTACCAAAAAGCTACAAGAAAATGGCCGCCATAGATACCTATTGTTTTTTCCGTATGATAACCATGAAAATGGCGCCGATCTAGTCCCAGCGACAAAAAACATAAAAAAAATTCCACCGTACTACTTCTGGTGACCGGAGCTTCAAGAAAATGGCCGTCGTAGATACCTATTGTTGTTTTGACCATAGATAACCAACAAAATGGCCGCTGGAAGTAAATGACCACCAAATGGACGTGCATCTATTTTACTAGATTGTGTTTTCATTAACTGAAGTTATAGCTGCCGTACTGCCCACTGTGACCAAATCTACAAAAACATGTCTGCTGTTGCAATTCCGAGTACCAAAGCTACAAAAAAATGGCCACCATAGATACCTATTGTTCTTTCCGTAGATAACCATGAAAATGGCTGCCGATATAGTCCCGGCGACAAAAACCACCCAAAAATGGCCGCCGTACTACTTCCGGCGACCGGAGCTACAAAACAATAGTCACTATAGTAATTACCTTTATCAATTCACAACCGTATATAAAGACTCTTCCTACAGGCCTCCAGCTATTCCCTGATGAAGTTACGTGATTGTGACGAACAAGTGCGGGAATGTAGGGCACTGGAAGTGATGTTGGACGAGTTCGCTACTTGTTTTTGATATGCCTGTTTGATACTTCACATTGTGAGTACATGTTTTTTTTTGTAAACGTATTTTTATTCAATTTTCAAGACACGTACACAATAACAGACTAACAATGACCGGTCAAAACTCTGATGCCTAAGTAGAGATACATACCAGCGCAGCCTGAGACGTCAGGAGCCACCAGGAAATTGAAAGATACACTCACAGGCTGTTACCTTACAGCCGTAAGGTAAGGGGACACCTATACCCTAAATTGCACGGAGAACCAGCAACCACCTACCAGTAGCACTCCATACCAGAGATTGACTACCAGCACCTTCACCCTGATCACTGTGTATACACAGCCATCCATCCAGCTTGCACTTTATGGACATTATATACACTGTTTTGCTTTTAAATTCATTTTTATTTCATATTATGAAATTTAAGTGTGAATTTATTTATTTATGGGAACATATGTCACATGATGATGTCATTTTAGGGATGTTATGAGTTTTATTCTTACATTTATTTTTTAATGCACTTTTCACAGTATTTGGACACTTCAATAGCCCACCTTTTATACTGTTGCAGCTGATATTATATTTTATATAATGTCTCTATTTATTGACCATCTGGTAAGAGTCAGTACTATCTGTGGTGGAGGTCTCCTGTTGGTCTAAAACACAGCGTGGTTGATATCACTGTTAGTCGGAAGATTCTTTTTCATCACACACCTGCGGACTACTTTAACCTTTTGGCTCACTTGGACTGTCAATATGTTGTATTGATTTAGATATATTTGTGTCGCTTAGTGGTTATATGTTAATTGCACTTCTTCATGGATGGTGCTTATCACCATATATTTAACTATTTGGTTTAACTAGTCACAGGATTTTTCACTATTTTTAGATTTTTTATTTTTGAACTAGCGCGACTTCTTTTTTCTCATTTATTGACCACCCACCTATTGCCTTTAAGCGTACTTGTCACGCCAGCACATTTTGCACTTTATCACCAATTTACGTACAGCGCAGCACTACTTCAAATTTTTTATTAATGGCTGTGTGTTGAGTTATTTTGTGGGGACAGCAAAATATACACTCTTATACAAGCTGTACACTCACTACTTTACATTGTAGAAAAGTGTAATTTCTTAAGTGTTGTCACATGAAAAGATCTAATAAAATATTTTCAAAAATGGGAGGGGTGTACACACACAAAAGAAAAAAAACGTCTAAATAAGTAATTTTTTTTTTCCAGCAAATTTAACCATGTCTTGTATCAGCGATGGTAAGTCATTATCCTGAAACAATTGATCCCAGGGGCAGAAGAACCTGATCCATCCAAAGCCATCTCGCTTTGCAAATAATGTCTCCTTGCCAATTTTTTCCTTGCTCTGGTCACACTAAAAATGTGAAGGTTCTTAGTTCAGAACACTGAAGCACATATTTACAATAAGGACAACTTCTACGGTGCTAGGATACTACATAGGGCTTCGACCTGAACTTTTCCCTGCACATTTCTGTTTAAGGCAAGAAACAGAAACTTTTCTGGATAGCCCCATTAGAAAGAAATGATCGATAGTTAAACAAAAGATAGAGGTTTATTCCAGCAGAGTTAATCAATACCAGTTTTGTCAGTGCATTACAAATTTTCAAGTACACTTGCAGTTAAAGTGGAAAGTGAAGTTTTAGGCTTTTTATGAAATTATGCTTTAGCAGAAAACAGGGAAAATAGATACATTTTGATTCCATTATTTAACAGAAAAAATAAAGTGATCCTTTTGCTAAACTTAAAATTTAAAAAATAAAAAAAAATTGCCTTTCAAAGAAGAAAATCAAAGCAGAACTAAACTGTATCGGATCAACACAAACATAAAACAATATTTGAGATTTTTTTTTATATCATCCATCTATATCTTCATGCATTATTTTGTTATTTTGTTGAGAAATCACGTTGAAAAACACCCTCCTAGGATTTATAGCTGCAGCTTGAGATGGGGCAGATGATTCATGAAGCATTCATTTGTTGGAATCCATCTGCTCTTAGCTCAAGCATACAGATAGAAGAGTGTGCTAGCTGAGAAAGCCCCTCCTCCAGATGAAAGAAAAAAATGCCCATAAGACTCCTGGGATGTATGACTTCATTTTGGGACAGAAACCAGGAAGCAACTGAAGACATTTTAAAAAAAAGTTTAAAACAAGTAAATATAATATACCTTCTTATCTATTTATTAATGCTAGCACCATAAGGATTACAAATAGTGTGGATTGAGAGAGTTTAGTTCCACTTTAAAGTGTATACAAAGGCAAAACCTTTTTAGTATGAAATAAAGTAAGGAAGGGTTATACACTTTTTCAAGTGTTTACTGCTGGATCTGCTTGGTAAGCATATTGCAAATGTAAATGTTGTAATTACCTGTTGAGCCAGCAGGAGAATCTCTTTACATACATTTTTCTGTATCTTCTTTCCTTTGCTATGGTAAAAAAAAAAAAAAAATCTTGTTTATAGAGCTCTCCAGCTCAAGCAAAAATGTATACTCACAAGTTAATAATTAATACAAAATATCAATTTTAAAATATGAATTGAAAGTAGATGTACAGTAACATCTTACTGAATGAATTTAGTTTTCTAAATAACTGTGTATTTTAAACAAACCCCATGTACCTTTATGTAATCCTTTTTTGCTCTGCATCTCCTCCTGTTTCTTTCAACTACTTGTCTTCATGCATGCACTGCACTGCACATAAAAGTTCTGGAACAACTTTTTTATAGCGACTGTGATGCATTTGCCTATATGTCTCAGTCTAATTCTCCCTGCTTGCCCTGGGTGATTCTGTCCTCGGCTACCAGGTTATTGACGTGCTAATGTCCCCTCACTATTTCTAAAGGTTAATTGATCTATTGTGTTGTGTGAAGGAGATCTGTGTTTAAGTGGCTTGTGGTAATTATTCTGATTGCTCAAGTGTGGTAATTATCTCTCTATATGCGGGGTCGAGCGGTCTAGTTAATGTATTTAGTACAACTAGTAATCAGCGTCCTTGATGTCATTGTCTAAAGAAAATGTGTTTTCAGCATCGGCTCCGTCGTGTCTGTCTAATCATCTGTATGGAAGCCCCAGTGTGAGGGGGGCGGAGATTTGCCATTGTAACAGTTTTGGAAATGACATATAAGCTGTGTGATATAACATTAAAGTCTGTCTTGTTCTAGCAGTAAGCCTGGACTAATGTGTGGCTTAATGGGCGATCTCAGGAATATTCCTCCTAGTGGAATATTGGGTGATGTTCTTATGGAAGAAGGGAATCTTTGACGGGGATATCATACCGATACCGTCACAGCGACTATGACAGAACAATGGGTATCAACACTATCAACACAACCTCTTTTAAGCTAGTCTCCACCTACACAAATTAGGTAGATGGAGGAACCCCCCCCCATTTTGCGACATTGTATTTTGACAGCGGCCCCCACTGCTGTCAGACTACAGTGATTAGCAGCTGTAGCTAATTTTTAACATCTATAGTCACATGACTGTCTGCAGCCAATGGTGGAGAAAACATTTCCAACTTTCTCCTTCGACGGGTATTGCTTAATTTTTCAAAAATAAATGGATTATACTTGCCCAATGACTCTGATACAAAACAGTTTTCAAACATTTTACATCTTTTATTGAATACAAAAACATTTCCTTTTTAAAAAGCAGGGTCCATACAACAAAGTGTACAACGTCTTTCTGGCTACTGCCACCAACCCCTAGTTAATAATACTATAATGGTTCTTCCATGTTTGAAACTTCTGTTGTGCATGTAGTACACATACACATCCATATATCACTATATACTAGTACCACAGTTCTAAGGTGCAGGTAAGTGACTACTATAGGGGTGATTATGGAGTTCAGCCAAATTTAGTGCTTGTTCGACATGTTTCGCAAAGAGATTGCGCTTCTTCAGGAGCTTAACAGTTAAAACACATTGTATACCTAAGTGGAATAAATTGACAATAATCTATTTCAAAGGTAAGTATTATGGATGGGTCGAACACCCAACCCCCTCCCCTCTAGCAAACATGCAAACTCTACTCAACTCTATGGGACACGTACATGGAAAATCAAAAGTCCTAATTTTAAAGGCTTATATGCAAGTTATTGCCATAAAAAGTGTACGGGGACCAGGTACTGTCCTAGGGGAAAAAAAGTTTTTAAAACAAATGTTTAAAGGAGCAGTGATTGGCCAAAGCATACAGGTCAGGTGCTTGCTTTGGCCAATCAGCAGCCATCACAGTTCATTATGGGGCACTCCGCGGTGGGCGAACGTCCCGCGAGCGCCCCATATGTTCATAGGACAAATGAACACCTGATGTTCTAGTTGAACTTACATTCATCTCGAACATCGGGCCCATCTCTATTAGGTATATATAATCTATTTTTAATTCTTATGTTACTGATAGCCTGCAACTGTATCATACTCAAACTGCGTAATTCAACATTCATACATAGTAGATCAGAAGTCGAACAAATGACACACTTCTGTCAAGCAGGGACGGCCACACAATAATCAAAATGCACCTTGTCCCTGCTGAACCAGCGAAACTTTGATCTGTCTATGGCCAGCTTTAGTCTTTAACATGGGAGCATAGTGACAGCACAGGAACCCAAATGGGAGACAGTTGTCACCCCATAATAGAAAGTGCTTGCACAAGAAACTGCATGTCATATCACCAGGTATTCATTTAATAAAAGCTGCAGATTGAAAAAGTTTGAAAGCAACTTTTGAACGTACATGAGCATGCTTATAGCTTTATGAGATTTTAGAGTTTGGGGTTATATATACTTTAAACTAAAAATAATCAAACAAAACAGACACAAAACTATCCCTTGTACCTTTAAATTAGGTAACTATGGTACTCTTGGTGTTCTTAGGTGTTAAAGTAGATTCTAATATACTGTATATAAAATATAGCAGCACTTTTTTAACATCTACAGTCACACATTTCATTAAGTCCACCCAAGTTAATGTCATATGAAGAGTAATATTGAACAGAACAGTAACTATGCTCTCATCCCTGCTACCTAGATAAATTGCTTATTGTTGTGCAGTATCTATTTCCCTTGTTGGCACCAGACAGTCTGTATCTATGATGTTTTATAATTGATCACTTCTTTAGTAGCAGTTGCCTGGCAACCAATGCTCTTATGCTTCCTGTCATCTTGCTAGGGATTTCCCTGCATCGCATCTTATGAGGATCTAAATATAAACATCTGCGGCTGGGAAAGGGGGCAGATGTGACAGGGTTCAGTTAACCTACAGCAGCCATGATTCAACTGGAGCAAAGAGCATTCATCCATTACAGATACATTGACAACAGCAAGCAAGGTCAAGCAGTAATGTAGACAAAGAAGGGAGTGCATTACATTGTTTTTAGTTTCTGTTATTCTAAAAAAAAAAAAAAAAATCCCAGTTAGCAACCTCTATGTCCTGGCTTGTTGCTGGAATGTGAAAATCATTGATAAGTTATAGTAACTATAAACTATGGGATATATATTGGATTTTTAATTATTTTATGCAAGTAATGGTGGCAATCAGCGACTCATAGTGGGACTGCGATATTGCAGTGGAAAATCACTTTCAATTTATATGCAATCAGGAAGGCCCTAGTACAGTACTACACAGTTGAAGGTAAATCTAAAGCAATTTAATAAGAAAGTTGTATGGCGTATGGCCAGCTTAATACAGTGATCAGTGCTAAAAATATGCAGTCACTGTACTAATGACACTGGCTGGGAAGGGCTTGAACATCTAGGGCGATCAAAGGGTTAATTGTGTGCCTAACCAGTGTTTATGTGTGTACCAGTGGTGGCTGGTACTAAAAAAAAAATTGGGGACAACAAACAAACTCCCCCAGGTCTACACTCACTCCTCCAGTGGCCACAGTGCCACAGCTTTCCTGGCTTCTCTTTTTGGCTAACCCGGGAGGAGAAGCTGGAAACCGATAGCAAATATTGATTTGCCAGTATCACAAGTGGGAGCACAATTTTTTTTTTTATACCAATTAGAGCTTCAGGCTCTAATCATACAGACCTCATAGAAAGCCATTAGTCCGGCGTTCTGCATGCAAACTAGGAGGGCGGCATCCCTGTGCCCCTATAGCAATGTTTCTCAACTCCAGTCCTCAAGGCGCCCCAACAGGTCATGTTTTCAGGATTTCCCTCAGATGAAATGGCTGTGGTAACTACTAAGGCAGTGAAACTGATCAAATCACCTGTGCAAAATGATGGAAAGCCTGAAAACATGACCTGTTGGGGCGCCTCGAGGACTGGAGTTGAGAAACACTGCCCTATAGACCAGCCGCCACTGGTGTGTGTGGTGTGGTCCTTTACCAAAGGATGTGCTGGATTTTATTCCCTGCTTCGCCCACTGACAGGATGGAGCTATGCAATGTTTACATATGCAGAGCTCCATCCAGTGTGTCCTCTTGCTGATCAGCAGGTGTCGGTGGCCATCCATTGAAAGCAGCGCGGGCCCAGTACCTAGAAGTGCAGAATCATATGTTTTCACATGATTCTTAATAATTAACAGTAGGATCTTTTTATTGACTATTGCCACATACGATTGGAGCTGATTTGGAAATATTTGGACAGTAAAAGGGTTAGTCTTTTTGAAGGACTTACAGCTTAGAATTCCAACAAATACCCTTCACGTTGTAGAAAATGCTATCAACAGGGCTGTTCATGTTGCCTCCTCAGGTAGGGGAGGGGGGTAGCAATCAGGATAGTTGATGTCTCTAAAGATCATTGTGTGCTCATAGTACATTCTGTACAGAAGGTCATGGAATTATTACGTTCCTTAATCCAGTTTCTGGTATTCACAGCATGACTTTCTATTAGGCCTATAAACTTTTAACAAAATGGCATACACCAGTCAAAATGGAAAATTTTGATTTGAAATACTTATGGCCTGCCAGACATGGCTGTCATTTATCATCTGATCATCTGGAAATCCCTTTTTGCCTACCTGCTTGTAAAACAGGAAGGGTTGTCCTAACCCTGACCACTGTAATGTCCTTGCTATCTCTCGCATACAGAAAAATTGATTTATCAATACATCACTACAAAAAGGTATTCCATAGCCATCAGTCAGATAAGGCAACAGCATAGGGGATATACCCATCCACCCATCACTCATGTGGCAAGCTCCTTGGAATGAGTTACATCAAATCAAATGCAGAATTGCATCTGTATCTGTAACATGGTTAAATTTTTGTAAAGCTTTAAAAAAAAATCACCTCAAGGCCTGAATGGGATTTTTTTTTTGTATTAGATAAATAGTAACTAGTTTAATTAGTGCTTCAAGGCTCTGATGGAGTCTAATTACACTTTCTGAAGGATACAGATGCATATTTTGAAACATTTCAGCCAAAACCTAAATTCATTAATGACTAAGCCAACGTACTAAATACTTTTCCATGTCGGTATTCTGTCTGTGGATGTCCTGTGTGGAACAAAAGTTAATGATCTGCAGCCATTGAAAAATCATTGGCCTGCAACCTCCTCTGTCAGATGGACAAATGGTGTGTCTTGCTGGATGGACCTCACAAGGTATTGCAGTGCTCCTAATCTGATTGAAGCTAGAAGATAGGCAACAGACATTTTCAAAGACAAGTCAGCATATGGAGGCAGCATATTTTACTTATGATTTGTTTTTCCAAAATAAATGTAACGCTAATCACAAAAATCCAGTATAAGCTTTGACATTATGTGATTTCAAATGTTATTTTTAAAATATTTTTTAATCTATTTTGTTCATGCACTTCGGGTGACAACACTCTGTGTATATATACTATATAGATTGTATAGTATTGTAGCTCAGTTTACAGCAAAGAAAAGGATTCTGGCAGCAGCGGAAACCTTTACACAGGCCCATATACAGGAGGAGACTATTATTCTAGAGCTGTGTACTCCCAGTGTTGAGCCCACCCTCCACCCAAAAAAGAAGGCACACAGTACGTGGACTGCAAGGACTCTGGGAAGTGTAGTTCTAACAGACTGAGCTAACTTAATAGTCTGGAAAGAGGAAAGAACAGATCCCATGAGGCACTGGGGCACAGAGGGGACATTCTTTGTTCCTGTTGCTTTCCCCAGGCTGAGGAGGAGAAGTGTGGAGGTTACTCAGAGAGATTAAAAGCACATAAGGCTACTAACAGGCTGCTGACCACAGCATCTGAGAGTGAGAAAGGTACAGTGACAGACATTCTGGGACATTGGAGGCGTCACGGAAGCTGATAGAGTCTGCTGCCCGATCAAGGGGGAAAGACGCTTTGGACACAGATTAGCTGTACAAAGGGAGAACACCTGCTGACACATGAAGTTGGTGGGAGGCCGCTGGCCAAATCCATTCTACACTTTGACAAATGAGGGACAGTGTTATTTGCGAGTATCCCAGAGCCAGTGACAATATAAGTATTTAGAGGGAACAGATTCAATACCATCATCAATGCTTACGGGAACATTATCCCGAGCACTCCAACATAACAGTTGGGCCCCAATAAGCAGACCAGCAGAACATAGTATATTACAGTCTGCAGGACTGTTGGAGTGGCATGATTCTTTGTATTTAGTATTTCCCGAGTATAGGCTTTAGTAGAAGTTGCTCTCTACACCCATTGCTTTTATTTACAATAGATTTCTGTCTACTATTTACCTATTTGCAATATATTCCTTGCTATAGTTTAACTGTTTGCTGTATTAATGCAGCTGTTTCATAGCTGTTTTATTACCAGGGTACTGCATATACATCTTAAATACATTTTCCAGCCAAGTGTGTCAGGGAGTGTGGTGTTATTTGCAGAGTTGTTGGTACAGAAACAGAGGACCCAAGAAATAGTGGTTCTTTCGACTTTAAAGGATAAGTTCATGTTTTCTAACATGTTACATCCCCCGCCCCCCCCCCCCTCTATCCCTGATGTGACAGCAGACCGGGGATCTTCTCCCCGTGTCTGCTGCCACAATAAAAAAAAAAAAAGATGCGGCCAGGTGGGCAGTATTCTGTGAATGGGAAACTACAACTACCGACAGCCCTTGCTGCTGTCGGGTTGTAGTTCTCGATGATCTACCCCGGCGCTGTTGAATGCTGTGGTAGTTCTTTGAAAGTTCCTGTCAGTGTGTAACTGAATGCTCGTACAAGGTACAAGCACACCGCTTACACACAGGGACTGCAAGAGCTCTGCATAGCACCCACAATCTTTTGATCATGGGTACAATGCTTTGCAGGCTCCCAATAAAAAATAAAAATAAAGGCCCATTTTTTTGCCTGCAAAAAAAAACTTTTCCTTTAAGCACTAGTTTCTAAATGTCAACAAAGGATTGTCTAGATGCTATACAATGTCTTCTGTTATCATATTTTGCATATTGGACATGGTTGATGGAGAGTATTATTTAGATATTGCTACTTTGCTTCTATGCAATCCAACTTTGTTCTGTGGTCACAATTTCCTGTCTATCTGTACCCCCACCCCTTTCCCATTACTCCCTCTATCTTGCTCTTAAAAAAAAAAAAAAAAAAACGTAAAATCTGATTGAGGAAAATGATTCTCTCCATCTGCTGACAAACAATTAATATTATCCCAATAGGTCATCTTTTTTTTTCATCAGAGGAAAAAAGGATTCATAGTGTATTTTGCCTCCTTCAAATAAAACATCTGCTGTGATGAGTCACATATAAATGCTTCCAGGTACATTGATAACTTACATTATCGAGTGTAAAAAAGCCCAGCGGAGAGAGATGAAGGAGTATGTGGAGACATTCGCTGCAGTAAAAGAGATATTAGAGACATCAGCCTCAGGAAATTCTAAGGAATAATGAGTGTAACATTGCGTATGACTCAACATCTTGATTGGAGACATGGCCCAGACTGACATAGTTTGTACAGGATAAAATAGTGAAAGAGGATTCAATTATTGATCTTGCTATTCCTAGGTTATCTTATATTTCCATTTACATTTTTTATAAGAAAGAAAGTTACCGCTCCAGGTGGATTGTGTTAGGATGATCAGTATGGTCTCAGAAGATCAAGGGTGCTGGCAATGCACAAGGCAACAAATGGAACAAATCATAGCTATGATTAAGCACTAGTTTATAGTGCGAAACACGTCAGATGTTTTACTCCTGTGTTGTGTGCTATGACTTGTAGTGCATTTTTCCTTTTTTAAATAAAGACAACCATCAAGGTTTTTTGGAGTGTGGCTGTCCATATTTTCTTTTTCCATTTGTTACATTTTTTATAAGTAGCAGAGATGCATTTTTTTTAAACACATCTGTAACTGTTTATAAGACATACACATATATGGATTATATTTGTATTATTTTAACAACTTAAGGACCGAAAGGATTTACCCCCTTAATGACCAGGCCATTTTTTGCAATTCGGCACTTTGTTAGCTGACAATTGCACGGTTGTGTGACGCTGTACCCAAAACAGTTTTTTTCCACAAATAGAGCTTTCTTTTGGTGGTATTTCATCACCTTTGTAGTTTTTAGTTTTCGCGCTATATACAAAAAAAGACTGACAATTTTGAAAAAGAAACACGACTTTTTGCTATAATAAATATCAAATGTTTTATTTATTTATTTTTAAACAAATTTCTTCATCAGTTTATTCTTCTACATATTTTTGGTAGATTAATGGCATTTTTATTAAATTTTTATTTATATTTAATTTATAAAATTTAATATTTTTTTACTAGTTATGGCGGTGATCATCGATTTTTAGTAGGACTGCAATATTGTGGCGGACAGATCGGACACGTTTGACACTTTTTTGCGACCAGTGACATTTATGCAGCAATCAGAGCTATAAAAACGCACTGATTACTGTATAAATGTTACTAGCAGGGAAGGGGTTAACACCAAGGGTGATCAAGGGGTTAAATGTGTTCCCTGGAAGGTGTTTCTAACTCTGGAGGGATGGGAATGACTAGGAGTACAGATAGTTTGCTGTTCATAATCACTAGGAACAGACGACCACTCTGTACTTCCTTGTCAGAATGGGGATCTGTTTGTTTACATTGACAGATCCCCGTTCTGGGAGGTGGCAACCTTAATTTGCAGGGCTGCTGCCACCACACCTAGATACTGTGAGAGCCACCCATCAATTGGACTCCTAGGAGTGAAAAAGACCAACATAATAGACTTCCAGAGTGGTGAGAGGCTTGTTGCCTAAAAAACAGCCATTGAGATGGTCTTCCAACTGCCAAATGTAACAAGCATTCAAATTCAAGCAAACTCCACGTGGCCATACTGTACAATTGGTTAAAGAGAAACTCCACTTTTTTTTAGAAAGAAATATTCTCCTCTGGGTGATCTATGTACATTACAGGGATTTTAACAAACTTTGTTGCAGAGTCCTACCTTTTGTTATTCTGAAGAAATCCCTGTGTGTTTGTCTTTGTTCATGTGGTAAATGAATCTAATGGGAGTGGTTTCATAATTATCAATCAGCTGCTGCACCCGCAGAGCTCTAATGAGAAAAAATGTAGGGTCTGCCTCCCTTTAGATGTGATTTCCTATTGTAAGTATCTCGCCAAAAATGAAATTTTTGTTGCAGCGGGTGCCTGATATCTGACTTGTATCTTAGTGTAGACTTCTGGGAAAATCAGTAAGCTAATCACATAAGCAAGGAAAACATGTTTCTGGGGGGGGGGGGGCATTCTGTGCACAGAACACCTTCAGGTAGCCATAATGCTTTGCACTTTACACAAAATTACAGAGCTGCAGATTGAAAAGGAAAGGTAATTTTTATTTTTTTATCAAAATACCAACATACAAAATTTTCCTTCAAAATGCAACCTTGAATATTGTATTTGATGCACGGTGGAAAGGTCATTTTTAATAACATTCAGTAACAATATGACTTGAATCACAATTGTATATGCTATATTATTGTTTTTTATTTGCTTTTTTTTTTTTCTTCAAAAGTGGAGTTACCATTTACCAAGGCTGGGTCCTTCTTTAGCATGGTCTTAAAGACAGTTTATTGACTACCCTGGACAGCATTCACTGTGTATGGTCCATCCACTTCCAAACAGACAAATAAGCATGTTTTTAACTAAGGATGAGTGGAACAATTTCAGCATAATTAGCAAATTTGCCTTTGCTGAAATGTCATTGATCTTGGCCTCTAATTTTGCTTCGCTGTAAAATGAATATTAAAAACTTTTCAATTTTAAAGAAAGATTTGTTCAATCCTTTGACTTTGGGGAAGTCAACGTAAGGTGAGTTTATGAAGTATGTGGGGTCACTAGTAAAGTAAATGTGTTGCTTTGCCCTTTGTTGGAAATGAACTGGTTTACTTTAAAGTCAAATGAAAGCAATTAGGTGTAGTAGTTTTTTAATCATGTGATTTGGTAATGCTGATAAGTACGGATATCGAAGTGTGAATATTTGTGAAGGGTCCAGCTTATTTCATATCTCATTTTAGATCTGAAAAAATGAATTTACGGTATCTCTTATCTAAGTTTTTTTTATATGTAATTGGGGATGTTCAGTCACATACTAAAAGGGTTAAACCAATCACTCGCTTTCACAGATGATTAAGCAACCACATAGCATTATAACTAAGCATCTGGCCCTGTGTCACCGGAAATGTTAGTGAGGCGGATGGCTCTTACTGAAGTTTACCTTTAAATAGGATATCTTAGAAGTGCATGCACTTTTCAGCCAGGAAGCTAGGCTCTGAGTCAATAACAAATACATTTTGGTTTTCAGTATGTGTGTACGCTTCTAATTGAAAAAGAGAATGGAAAGAGATGATTCATAATTTCCATTAAGAGGAGCACTGGCTGTAACTGACAAGCTGCCAAGTCTGGCCTTACAAAAATAACACTAGCATGTTTTCTGTGTATGGGACCTCAGGGTGCAAGCCATTGTCTGCACAGCTAATGGGGTTGGTTTAGAAAAAATTGGAGCACAGTTGGATCTGCCAGCCATAATTACCAATCCATTTGCACCAAGTTATAACATTTCTCTCTCTTAAAAAAAAAAGTTATTTAAAAGGAGAAGTATATAAACAACCAGTGCTACATTATATCTTAGTGCAAGTGATCATAAAAATAACATACTAGTAAATACAAATGTAGCAAGGGCCTCCCGACCCCTAGAGGCCTAATGGTGACCTCCAGAGTCAGGGAGAGCTGACATCCTTCCTTGTTGAGTGGGTTACCAGGCATGGTGGGTGTAATGCAAGAAGAAATGATGGGCGCCAGTAACTTTTGGATGCGAACAAGAGATTTATTGTCTCTTAACAGAACTGTGGGAGAGAGGGTTAGGCTGCGTACACACGATAGGATCGCCAGAGGAGAACGGTCTAAAGGACCGTTTTCATCAGTCCAAACCGATCGTGTGTAGGTATAGGTATAGGTTACTTAACCTTCGGTCAAAAAAATTAAAACTTGCTTTAAAATTTAACTGACGGACTGGTAACCGATAGGTCAAAACCGATCGTTAGTAAGCAAAAGCATCGGTTAAAAACCTGCGCATGCTCAGAATCAAGTTGATGCATGCTTGGAAGCATTGAACTTAGTTTTTTGCAACACGTCGTTGTGTTTTACGTCACCGCTTTCTGACACGATCGTTTTTTAACTGATTGTGTGTATGCACGACGGACCATCAGTCAGCTTCATCGGTTAACTTAAGACAACTGTCCGTTTTTATCGGATGGACTGATCGTGTGTACGCTGCCATAGGGCCAGGACACCCTTAGGTAGATTCAAATAATTGGCAGACTCTGAGACTTCTATAGGTAGACAGCTATACAGTGGAAGACCTCCAGTCGGATAACACTTCTGTTTAGGTAGGATCGCTGTCTCCTATGGCAACTAATCTTGTAATGCCACGTACACACGATCGGTTCGTCTGATGAAAACAGTCTGATGGACCGTTTTCATCAGACGAAACGATCGTGTGTGGGCCCCATCAGTTTTTTTCCCATCGGTGAAAAAACTTAGAACCTGTTTTAAAATTATCTGATGGTTAAAAAAATGATAGAAAAAAAAACTATTGTCTGTGGGGGAATCCATCGGTTAAAAATCAACGCATGCTCAGAATCAAGTCGACGCATGCTCGGAAGCATTGAACCTCATTTTTCTCAGCACGTCGTTGTGTTTTACGTCACCGCGTTCTGACACGATCGTTTTTTTAACTGATGGTGTGTAGACAAGACTGATGAAAGTTTGTACAGTACAGGGCATAACAGTTACTACTTGTGCTCTGTAGTTTGCACCTAAAGTTTCTTTGTGTGTACCAGTACTGCACTTGTGCTCTGTAGTTTGCACCTAAATCTACTTGGTGTGTACTGCACTTGTGCTCTGTAGTTTGCACCTAAAGTTACTTTGTGTGTACCAGTACTGCACTTGTGCTCTGTAGTTTGCACTTAAAGCTACTTGGTGTGTACTGCACTTGTTCTCTGTAGTTTGCACCTAAAGTTACTTTGTGTGTACCAGTACTGCACTTGTGCTCTGTAGTTTGCACCTAAAGTTACCTTGTGTGTACCAGTACTGCACTTGTGCTCTGTTGTTTGCATCTAAAGCTACTTGGTGTGTACTGCACTTGTGCTCTGTAGTTTGCACCTAAATCTACTTGGTATGTGAGGCACTTGTGCTCTGTAGTTTGCACCTAAAGTTACTTTGTGTGTACCAGTACTGCACTTGTGCTCTGTAGTTTGCATATACAGCTACTTGGTGTGTACTGCACTTGTGCTCTGTAGTTTGCACCTAAAGCTACTCAGCGTTATTCCAAAAGTTCTTTGGTGTGGGCCTTTTTTGAGACGAGTGCATGAGATCGCACCGCTGCTATTTGCAACATATGTCTCAAGCGTATCTCGACATATGTCGACCTGCCATGCAGTTCATTGGCAAGCGTACCTCAAAGACCCACACCAAAGAACAAAGCGGACCTCCCCTTGCGCCTCATCAGCTGGGATCTACAACCCCACTATACCCTCAGTCCTCTCAGAAGCCTGCACTGATAGGAATGAAGGTGTAGAATTAGGTGTGTCACAGCCTAGTACATGCGGGCAATCTACTATCGGTACACCAATGGCAAATTGAACCAGGCAAATTTCCCTGCCCCAGCTGCTGCAGCGCCAAAATAAGTACTCTCCCAGCCATCCACATGCCCAGCGGTTGAATGCTAGCTTAGCTAAATTGCTAGCACTTCAACTGCTGCCTTTTCAGTTGGTAGATTCTGCCCCCTTCCGTGAGTTTGTGGAATGTGCGGTACCTCAGTGGCAAGTTCCCAAACGCCACTTTTTCTCACGGAAGGCTATTCCGGCTCTTTACCGGCACGTGGAAGGCAATGTCCATGCCTCGCTGGACAGGGCGGTCAGTGGTAAGGTGCATATTACCGCTGACTCATGGTCCAGCAGGCATGGACAGGGACGTTACCTATCTTTCACGGCGCATTGGGTGACTCTGCTGGCAGCTGGGAAGGACGCAGGACAAGGTACAGTAGTGTTGGAGGTTGTTCCGCCACCACGCCTCCAAAATGCTACTACTGGTTGTGACACACCTCTCTCCTCCACCCCCTCCTCTTCTTCTTCCTCTGTGGCCTCTTCATGTGCTGATGTGTCCTCGGAACCAGCGGTACTCCGTAGGCGTTCAAGGGGCTACGCAGGTATGCAGGCAAAGAGATGCCATGCGGTGCTTGAGCTTGTGTTTAGGGGACAGGAGCCACACTGGGGCAGAGGTTCTGTCAGCTCTGCAGGGGCTCAGAGGTGGTTGACGCCACGCCAGCTTAAAGCGGGGGTTCACCCTAAAACATCTATATACCGTTATATCCAGCATACTGCTGACATCGACAGTATGCTAGATTTTTTTCTCTGCTGTACTTACCGTCTAATAGTTGTTTTCACCCGGCTTCCGGGTTCTCGCTCCCCCGGGGAGTAGGCGTTCCTAAGACGAGGCATAGATGATTGACGTGCGGGTAAAGCGCGTCACGCCTTCCGAAAATATCCGAGCTGGGTCTCGGCACTTTACGGCGCCTGCGCAGTCAGCTCTACATGGCAGGCGCAGGCGCCGTATAGCGCTGTAAAGAGCCGAGTCCCCCTCGGATATTTTCGGAAGGCGTGACACGTCAATCATCTATGCCTCGAGCACAGTGCATCTCCTGGGAGGATCAACACTCGCTCCCAGGAGACATTGCACGGAGCTCCCTGTCGGGGAAAAGGAGCGACACGCCCATTCCCCGCAAGGAAGAAGACCCGGAAGTGAGGCTGAAGACAGGTAAGTGTACACATTAAAAAAAAATGACAACGCTACAAGCCTTTATTAAGGCTGCAGATAGCATAGATAGAAAGTTAATTTTGAGGGTGAACCTCTGCTTTAAGCCAGGAATGGTGGTTTGTGACAATGGCACCAACCTCCTCTTCGCCCTGTGACAGGGACAACTGACCCATGTGCCCTGTTTTGCTCATGTCCTTAATTTGGTGGTGCAGCAGTTCTTGGGCAGATACCCGGGCTTACAGGATGTCCTGAAGCAGGCCAGAAAAGTCTGTGTGCATTTCCGATGGTCATATAATGCCAGTGCTCGGCTGGCAGACCTCCAAAGGGAATACAACCTGCCCAAGAACCGCCTAATCTGTGACATGCCCACCAGGTGGAACTCTACGTTGGTCATGCTGCAGCAGCTGCACACGCAGCAGAGGGCCATCAATGAGTATCTGTGCCAATATGGCAGCAGAACTGGGTCAGGGGAGCTTGGTTTTTTTCCCCCGCCAGTGGGCCTTGATCAGGGATGCATGCACTGTCCTGTCACCATTGAAGGAGGCCACGAGAATGGTGAGCAGTGACAGTGCATGCATCATTGAGACTGTCCCTCTTATTCACATGTTGGAACACACGCTGCATGGAATAATGGACAGGGCCCTTGAGGCAGAACAGAGGGAGGAAGAGGAGGACTTCCTTACCTCTCAAGGTCCCCTTTATCCAGACAGTGGTCCTGCTTGCCTGCCTATCACACGGGAAGAGGATGAGGAGGAGGTGGAGGAGGAGGATTGTGTCAGCATGAAGGTGTAGCCTAGCACTCAGCATCAGCAGCAGTCTTCAAGTGATCAATTACAGTCCCAAGGAACCCATGGACTTGTACGTGGCTGGGATGAGGTGGCTGCGGATCATGTCGTCCTCAGTGACCCAGAGGACTCGACACCGAATGCCTCAGCAAACCTACGCTGCATGGTCTCCCTGATCCTGCAGGATCCTCGTATTCGTGCTATCAAGGAGAGGGATCATTACTGACTGGCAACTCTCCTTGATCCACGGTACAAGAATAAGGTTGCGGACCTTATCTTGCCGGCGCAGAGGGAGCAGAAGATGAAACATCTCCGGGAGGCCTTGCAGAATGGTCTGTGCAACGCGTTCCCAGAGACTGGGGGGTTACAAAATCCAGGTCCTGGACAACGTGTTCCTGAGGCTTTGGTGAGTCACAGAAGGAGCGGTGGAGAAGGTGGCCATCTGACCGATGCGTTCAGACAATTTTTTAGTCCGCAGCCCCAAGGTATGACCGGTTTCAGAAACCATTGCCAGCGTCTGTTTTACATGGTGCGGGAATACCTAGGGGCAAGATCAGACTTGGACACCTTTCCAACCGAAAATCCTCTGGCTTACTGGGTCTTGAGGATGGATCACTGGCCAGAGCTTGCACAGTACGCAATTAAGCTACTGGCTTGTCCTGCATCCAGCGTTCTTTCAGAACGCACATTCAGTGCTGCTGGAGGCTTTGTAACCGATCACAGGGTGCGCCTCTCCACCGACTCGGTCGATCGACTGACCTTCATAATAATGAATCAGGCTTGGATCACCACCAGCTACCAAGCACCTGATGCTGATGTAACAGAGTATTTTTTTTTTTAAATGTCAGATGATCCCTTCAAGACTGCCTATGCTGATGCTGAGTGACTATCCTGTTATGCTGAGTGAATATCCTTTTCCTCCTCAATGATCTTGCTGATAGCTTATAAGAACATTGTTGGTTCTGGGCACCGCCACCAGTGGCTAAGGCACAATTTTTTAACTTTTTTTTCCATTGATACATGTTCCCTGGGGCAAGACCCGGGTTCTCAAAGATGTTTTCCGACAATAACTTGCATATTGGGCTTTAAAATTAGCACTTTTGAATTCGAACGTTCGAGTCCCATTGACGTCAATGGGGTTCTATATGTTCGCGCGAACTTTCGGTTTGTTCGAGGGTTCTGGTGTGAACCGAACGGGGGGGTGTTCGGCTCATCCCTACTCTCCACTCGCTTTTCCATGAGTCCTCCAGCAATGGGTCCTTACTTATGGAGTTTCATCAGACTCAAGCCCCTGTAAGGCAACTTTACTTTCAGTTACAGACCTGCCAAATGAAGGTCAAGGGCCGCTACATCTTTCTGCTTCCTCCCACTTGAGACCTCCTTTAAGCCTCTCAACAGTTCAGCCCTGCAAAGGCAGATAAGGAATAGTCCACTGAACAACAGCTTGAGCATCACCCAAAGCCTCTCCCTTTTCTTCTACGTCCCCCACTGTAGTGTATAAGGGCAATTCCTGCTAAGGATTAGGAAATATCCAGTATTGGCCTTTTTCCTTAGCCCCTGAGTTCATCAGGGCACTTGCCAATGTACTTTGTGATGCCTTTGTGGCCACCACAGTCACTACTGCACTGCTTGGGGCATCTCATAACATCCACCGGCCAGCCCTGCTGTGTTCTGTACTGGGGACACTTCTTCCTCCACCTGAACTGGAAGGTCTAACAACTATGGCTCTTGCTCCTTTACTGTGGATGTTACTGCAGAGCAAGACTCAGCTACCGCCTCACTGCTGGCATCACTAGGTAGTAACTAGCCCATGCCGACTCCACACATGGCACCAAGTCTGGAGAGACCAAATGTACCACCTGTGGCTGTTGCAGAGGATCTTTAGGGTCTTTGACTGCCACCCATACTGTGTCCTTCTCCAAGGGCATTCCATGCTCATGTGGCAACTCACTGGCAAGGAGTACCTTAAAGAGGAATTCCCAGCAGCTCCCACAACGAGCACAAAGTACCACCTTGGATATCAGCTCTCCACACTTTGCGCCAATTGGTACCAGCATTTTGATGACCCCTGTCTGGTGCACTGCAAAGCCTTTACTTTGGCATTACCCACAGCTCGATGTCCACAATTATGTCTTTGTAGGATAGGGGGTAAACCGCAGGGAGGTAAACCACAGCTGAACCACCCTCACTACTGCATGTTACAGAGCCTCCATGGTCACACATGTCCAGATATGGAACTACTTCCCAGTGTATGCAACTCAGTCCTGAGATCCATACTTCTTCTTTTCTCTATCCCCTGGTACACTTGTGTGATCTGTATAACTGGGGCTATGGCAGAGATGTATTCTTTGTCTGCATACTTGTGTGCTAAAGGGGGTCCTTCTTTATCATTTTAGAAAGTTGGGAGGAATGAAGTAATCACCTTAGAATCCATGTTCAGCTTTGGGCTAAGACTGGGGTTCAAGTCTTTGTTGCCCCTTTAATAAACAGGTCTTGCTTCTTGCAGCTTTCAAGGATACACACCGCCTTTTAAAAAAACATGCACCAGGAAGATCCAGTTGCGTCGAATGTTTGATAAATGTAAAATTTATTGGGTTTTAAATATACCCACCACATAGAATTTTCCACCTTTTACTGGAGTATGAGGATGGTCCATGCTACTGTTATAGTCTTGGCAATAAAAAATGTAAATAAAATAAATTAGGAGTCAGGACATAATTCTACCCACTTATACTAGCCATGGTAAGTGGACAGAATTTAGATGCAGAGATCGTACTGCTGTGCTGGAGTCCTTATAATGTTTCTAAAGGCATGATTTGTTTGCCTTAATGCATTTCCTGCATTAGGGAAAAAAAGAAAACGTCCCATTGGCTGCACTGCTTTCTTGACAGGACTCGGTGAGAACCATTGGCTTCTGCTGCTGCCGTTTATATTATGTGAGGAAGGAGTGGAGGCAGAACTGAGCTGCACTGTGTGTCTGTAAATAAACGCACACAGCCCAACTTGGGAGTGAACCCAAAGGTGTGCCCCCATAGGTTTCCTATGGTGGCACACTGAAAAAAGGAGGAGCCAAGACCGCCAGTGGGGGACCAGATAAGAGGCAGTTTGGGGCTGCTCTGTGTGATACCATTGAACAGAAACGGTAAGTATAACATGTTTATTATTTTAATAAAAATAAAAAAAAATAAAGCTTTACAATCACTTTAACAAATAATAAAATAGATGGTTAATCAACTTAGAAGTATAAGTTTGGGGTGAACAGATAATTTTTTTTACTGCTGTATATCTGTAATGTTTCAGTGGAGCTATAAGCCTAATTATGAAATAAAATAATTAAACAAAATAAAATTATTAATTAGTATAAAATGGTACAAATAATATACAATATGGCTATGAAATTGATTTAGTATGACACTCTACATTTGATATGTTTTATTTGCAATAACTTATTCAGTTGTAAACAGAGAGATCTGACAAGGCTGTGCTGTTTTTATATGATTCCAAGCCTTGTTGTACATGATAGAACAATCACATTTTCCATTGGCTAATTGGAAGGGAAGGTTTAAATGTACATGCAGCGTTTTTCCAATTTGTTTGCCCACCTAAGGCTGTACATTCCCATAGCTGTCCTTCAAGTAATGAAATGCGTACGCATACTAATTACACAGGCACGAATGCCGTCATGGGACTCACTTGTAAATGATAAGAACCTTATAAAATTACAACAAGGCTGACATTATTTCTTAGTCAATGCTTTGCAGGCAAACAATTTACGAAAGTAAAGAGCATATTGTTAATAAGGGAAAACAGAGGGAGATAGAAGATTCTTTACCTTGACACAAAAAAAAATCACAGGAATCCATCAAGAAGAATTGTTGTGCTATTAGAAGCTACACAGGAGGCTTGCTTTAGACAGTAATGTATATTACTTGTAAATCATTTTTTTCTGCATTGGTGATTTTGAAATTAGTAACAATATTGTAATTCCTCTGAAAAAAAATTGATGGATGTCATATATCAAATTAGATTTTCTATTGAGCTTAGCACAGTTGAGACTTCTTAAAGCAGAAGGTATTTGCACGTCTCACTTCTATCACAAAACCAGAAATTATTGTAATGGAAGTGAGATGTATTTTTTTAAGTTGCTGTCTGTTTGTTAGCAATGTTGAATGCATTGGTCCCCTGTGCTGAAGAGCCTGATGGAAGCTGCAGCACTTCAAAGGAGCAAAGTTTGGGGACTTGAGACTTGAGAGTATATTATCTCTTATATTACAGGTAACTGCTAATGAATTTATTGGGGTGATGACAATGTCACTTTCAAAAGGTTCTAGTAAACCTTTGCAATAGTTTTCTGGAGGGCTTTTTGGGCCTTTATAGTCCATAACTTCATAATCTGTCTAGTTATGCTGTATTATGTACCAAGCTTATAAAGCTGATAAACACAATATTCTCCACAATTTGAATGGCAAGGCAAACTGGTAAAGAATGAAAATTACCACCTCTGTTCCAGCAATGTGACCATTGGATCCCTCACTGGCCACTGAAAGGGATTCTTCCGGGTGCCTCTTTTTTGGCTGATGGGGATGATGTGACTCCTATGCTGGAGTCACTCTTCCTGGCATGCTGGCACCATGCTGAGACAGTTTTCATAGCAAAAAACATTGCAAGCAGGCAGGCAGGCAAGTTTTCATATGTATATCCAAAATTAATTGAACAGCAGTGCCACAGTCTATAGTGCTCATGGACTTTATGGGCTCTATATGGAATGTATTGGGATGTGGAACTGTTGTACAATTAGGGTTAATGAGGGTCCATAGTGCTATCCAATGGTTCCTCACTCATTCTGTTTCTAAGATAAGGCAGGTAAGTTTGTTTTATTGCAGAAGGGACATAGCATGTTCCACTTAAACATATCTACATTTTACATTTCTAAATGCTGTATTATAGTCAATAGTTAACAAGAACCAAGGCCCTGGAACTGGATACTGTATTAGTATACATTTAATTTTTCCCTTATAAGGGTTAGAATATTTTCTTCTAGATCAGCTGTTGTATCTATTTTCCCAAATCACTCTTGTTCTCGCTTGCTCAAAATACTGACTCTGAACAAATGCACCTATAGCATAAATCACACTGTTTTTCACATTAAAGGCACATTGAAAATGGCCCCCGAATGCCCTATGCACATTTGACATGCTTAAAGGCACATTAAAAACACACCCCACGTGCCTATTTTTTTTTTGTGTGCTGTCTATATTATCAATTGCAGACTGTTACACAAGAACCTCAAACACCTGCTTTTAACGCCAGTGTAAACAGGACCTACATTTGTGGATTTTTGCAGACTTGGTGTTAAACATTTTTAAGCCATCAGCAGAAGATATGAAATAATAAAAGTGAACTAATGGGAAATGGACAAATAATGGCAATGCTAAATACAAACTTATAATGTAAAATATGTTACTCGTTATACTCATTTTTTTATTGTTTTCAGATTGTAGCTGCTTTGTTGCATTTGTCTCACTATCATGACACAGATATCTAATGAGTATCTTTGAAACTCTTTATGAATTCTAGACCAGCCCTCAAAAATGGAGCAGGCAGCAGCAGACAGGATGCTGCTGAGGGAGGAGAAGAGGCGCCCGGTGGATGCTGAGGGGATAACCCCAAACCGTCCTGACTTGCTGGCAATCTCTGCTCTCCCCCTCCTCAATGCAGACTCCAATCTCACGATTTTCTCACGATTTTCAACCAGCTTCGCCCTCTGCCTCAGTCACAGCGGCTCCCCTGGTAAGGAATCCTGCAGCCCCTATGAAATAGTTTTGAGAGACAGCTTTATTGTGAGCGCCAGGCACCCAGGGCATATGCCCCACATTTGCTGGTGGGTGTCCCTGCACCGCAACCGCCCGTATTGCTTTTGTTTCAGTCCAAGGCACCTTCTTTCTCTGACTGTCGGGACTGTAGCATGGAAGCAGTAGCAGTGAAACTTCTCCTCGCCTCTGTGCTACAGTCCTGACAGTCAGAGCTCTGTTAGCGGCACTGTGCTGAAGAAAAATATTAACTAAACAGCACGGTGCCGGCTGTATCCTATATTTCCAAGAGGTGACAGAGCTGCTGGGGGGATTTGGGAGAGTACTGGGTGGGGGGATTTGTGAGAGACCTTGGGTGGGGGGGGGGATTTGTGAGAGAGCTGGGGTGGGGGGAGGGATTTTGAGAGAGCTGGGGGGATTTGTGAGAGAGCTGGGGTGGGGGGGTTTGTGAGAGAGCTGGGGGGAATAGTGAGAGCGCTGGAGGGAAAGTGAGAAAGCGGGGGGGAAGTGAGAAAGCTGGGGGGGAATAGTGAGAGAGCTGGGGGGAATAGTGAGAGAGCTGGAGGGGAATAGTGAGAGAGCTGGGGGGGAATAGTGAAAGAGCTGGGTGGGAATAGTGAAAGAGCTAAGGGGGAATAGTGAAAGAGCTGGGGGGAATAGTAAGAGAGCTGGGAGAGAATAGTGAGAGAGCTGGGGGAGATTAGTGCGAGAGCTGGATGGGCATTATTGGAAGGGGGATATTGGTGAGAGAACTGGGGGGGCATTTGTGAGGGAGCTGGGGTGGGGGGCATTTGTGAAGGAGCTGGGGTGGGGGGAGGATTTGTGAGAGAGGTGGGGGGGGATTTGTGAGAGAGTTGGGTGGGCATTATTGAGAGCGTTGGGAGGGGGGCATTTGTGAGGGAGCTGGGGTGGGCATTATTGAGAGCGTTGGGAGGGGGGCATTTGCAATTATGGTATACCTATGTATGAGCTGGATACAATATGATAATTTACAAGGGCATTTAGGGGCGGGATAAGGGGTGGGCAACTGGTGGCGAGTAACTCTTAAGGCCTGGCGAGTAGCTCAGGACCTGAAATTTTGAGTCCTGTTCTAGACAATATGATTTCTCTGTGTGCAGAGTTGAGCTGTTGAGTATCTTTGAGTCCACACAGAGGATGATTTTGTTTATGGGGATAAGGGTGTTGACATTTAATGTAATGTATATGTTATAGTGTAATTACAGTGTCCACTAGTCTCATTAGTTACCCCCTGATGCTGGCCACTGGGAGGCTATTTAGCTTCACCACAGAAGTCACAGAGTTCCTCAGTATTTTATGAGCCTGCACCCTCTGGACATGTTACCTGTTCAGGCCCCCATTCCTGACTGGTCTTTTTGCCTGTTCTTTGTACCTCTGCCTGACCCATTCCTAACAGGTTCCCCTGATTTTGCTTGTTCGCTGGGTTTTGTATATATTGCTGTGTATGTTTTATGTTACTTGTTTTATTGTATTTATAATACATTGTATTTTTTTACTTAGGCTTAAGTAAGAAAAGATTAAAATAATGCTGGGTATGCTGACACTGTTAAGGCAGCCAATTTATTTTAGAGTTGTCAGCACCACATTGCAAAGCACAGATAATTTATACTGAAATTCACACATACATTGAAGCACATTGGAAATGAGTGTTGGGGTGCCATTCAAAGTCATGGTGATGTACAGTAAATGGCATATTACTGTAATTACTATGTTAATGCTGTATCTTACAAATATGATATGCTTTACAAATTTCACAAGGTTATTAATACAAAATTTGTTTCTGAGGAAAAATTCAGAACTTGACTTTCCTGATCTTAATTATACAAGCATCAAGCTATTGAGGAAATAATGAAGGTGTTTCTGGAGGGAAACAGAACAACCCACGCTAATGGAAATAATTTTTTAATGATAATTCTCCTTTAATGGGTTCCACAGTAGCCTGTGGATCGGGGGCTTCTTATTGAGTATTGTGACGGATGCTCCTTCTAGCTACAATTAATAATTCATTTAGGAGTTCCACTCATTTATATAGAACTGTAGACAATCTAAGGTAACAATAATGTTTGCTAATGCTTTCCATCTTGTTTTCTTAAGAAAAAAACAAAAAAAAACATTTATATTACATCAGCATGTTGTTATTCTGAAGCCTTGCAGCATTTATTAATTATGGTTATTTAAAGAGGGAACCTCTTAATGGGAAGCGACTTCACAGGGTAGAATGGTTTGCTCTATTTTTACTTTGCATTGATTTTCACATCATTTGTTTCCATTGGCTATTCAGTTGAAATGTATAACATTTTCAAGTACTTGTTTTTATGTTACATATACACCATTATTGGCTGGTGGGACCTGTAAAAATATTCATCCCTGAAAAACTAAGAAAAGTAGCTCTGCTTGAAAACATTGAAGCCCGAACATAAAAAGCAGCCATATAAAATTCTCTTTGTACCAGGAAATTATGCTTAATGGCTATGTTTAAATATGTCATACAAATGCTATTCATTATATGCATCTAATAGCATTTATTACTGTGTTCTCCAGGGAAAAAGTACAGAATACTATAGTCACTCTGAAGTGATTGGTTCTTGCTGTGATCAGCGAAATGGATAATTTTATATATTTATACAGGAGAAAAGAAGTATGTTTTGATCCCTTTTATATGCTATGCTTTCAGCAAGAGCCATTGCGTGGCCTAGTTATGTTTGAAATCCTGTTATTTCTGAAGAAGGTGTCTGGATCTCATTTTGTAACAGACCCATCATATCTGGGCTATGTATTGAAAGATTTATTATTGAACAATTGATTTAAAAAATCTAGGGGCCAGGAATCTGAGTTTTGTTACTTTACCATCTAAAAGTGCCCATAGCTCCCAACTGTCCCTGATTTCAAGGGACTGTCCCTCTTTCATAACAAAGTACATCTGTCCCTCATTCCTCCTCATTTCTCCCTCATTTTGGTCTGATCTATATAGTTGCACGCTATAAAATGCACTACTTGTCTATCGAAAAAAGTGTTTTACATTACTAAACCGTTCATTCAATTTCTAAATTGCTGCATTTGTAAATTCCAAAATCCAATAATAAGAAATAGTAGAGCTGCACGATTAATTGTTAAAAAATCTAAATTGCGATTCAACTCTCCTCACGATCTTAGGGCCAGTTCACACCAGACGCAGTTCCGTGTGCATTTTTTTTACTAAAAATGCATGCAAAGTGTTTTCCATGTATTCTAATGGCTCTAGTTCACACCATGCAGTCAGTTTCCGGTTAGTTTCTGATGCAGAAACTGACGGGATACTGACGGGAAATGACTGTATTGCTGCAGAAAAAAACGTAACTGCACGTAACTGCATCTCGTGTGAACTGGCCTTTAAAACAGCATTTCCCGATTCTATGTAACAAGTGCAGAGAGTTTTCTGCTCACTTCTGACAGCTGACAAAAAAAATAAAAATCCAGGCAGCCTGCCAAGTTTATCACAACATCGGAGATAAAGAGAAACATTGTAACATGTAGTTCTCTAGATCAAAGGAATGAACATCCGTCTGTAAATGAGGTCAGTTTAACCCCTTAAAGACTTAGACCCCTTTTACATTGCGAGCACTGGCCGTTAGCACTAAAGTGACACTTGTTTTAGCGTCACTTTAGGGCTATTTAACCACTTAAGACCCAGACCTTTATGCAGACAAAGGACCTGGCCAGTTTTGCGATTCGGCACTGTGTCGCTTTAACTGACAATTACGCGGTCGTGCGATGTGGCTCCCAAACAAAATTGGCGTCCTTTTTTCCCCACAAATAGAGCTTTCTTTTGGTGGTATTTGATCACCTATGCGGTTTTTATTTTTTGCGCTATAAACAAAAATAGAGCGACACTTTTGAAAAAAAAAACAATATTTTTTACTTTTTGCTATAATAAATATCCCCCAAAAATATATAAAAAAACGATTTTTTCCCTCAGTTTAGGCCGATACGTATTCTTCTACCTATTTTTGGTAAAGAAAAAATCGCAATAAGTGTTTATCGTTTGGTTTGCGCAAAATTTATACAGTGGGTGACCGCGATATTGTGTCAATCTCGCTCCCTTTCTCGGCGAGATTGAGCACCTACGAGCCCCATCGTGGGAGCCAGCGCCGAGCTGGCTTGCCGCAATGGAGACAAAGCAGTCATAGAAGCGACGGGAGATCCGACTTGGATTCCCGCCAATTCTAGCGTCGGCATTTGGTATGCATTCCCGAGAGGGAGAACTCCCCGCCGGATTTTAAATAAAAATCCGGCATGGGTTCCCCCCTCAGGAGCATACCAGGCCCTTGGGTCTGGTATGGGATGTAAGGAGACCCCCCCTACGCCGAAAAAACGGCGTAGGGGTCCCCCTACAATCCATACCAGACCCGTATCCAAAGCACGCTACCCGGCTGGCCAGGAAAGGAGTGGGGACGAGCGAGCGCCCCCCCCCCTCCTGAGCCGTACCAGGCTGCATGCCCTCAACATGGGGGGGTCGGGTGCTCTGGGGCAGGGGGGCGCACTGCGGGGCCCCCCCACCCCAGAGCACCCTGTCCCCATGTTAAAAAGGACAGGGCCTCTTCCCGACAACCCTGGCCGTTGGTTGTCGGGGTCTGCGGGCGGGGGGCTTATCGGAATCTGGGAGCCCCCTCAAATAAGGGGGCCCCCAGATACCAGCCCCCCACCCTAAGTGAATGAGTATGGGGTACATCGTACCCCTACCCATTCACCTGCAAGAAAAGTGTTAACACAAATAAAAAACAACACAGGGTATTAAAATATTTTATTAGTCTGCTCCGGAGGCTCCCCCTGTCTTCTTTAGCTCTTTTTGCAGGGGGGCTTCTTCTTCACCGCCGTCTGGTTCTCTTCCGCTCTCCGGGGGGGCTCCTTCTTCTTCCGCTGTCCGGGGTCTCCTCCGCTCTCCTTCTGCTCTCCGGGGGTCTTCTCCGCTCTCCAGGAGTCTTCTTCTATTTTCGCCGCTCTCCGCTGTTGACTCGGCACACCCCGGTTCTTCCTCCTGCTGTCCGGTGCCTTCTCCTTCAGGGCTGGCCGCCGCTATACTAGCAGGCGGCCAGCCCGCTCTTCTGTGACGTCATCTTCTTCACTTCTCTTCTTCAGCCTTCTCCCGATGTTGACCCGCCGGCTCTTCTCGCTGCAATGACGCGGCTTGCATCCGACTTATATAGGCCTCACAGTCCCATCATGCTCCGGTACCTACCCACGTGGGTAGGTAACACCATACTCATTCACTTAGGGTGGGGGGCCGGTATCTGGGGGCCCCCTTATTTGAAGGGGCTCCCAGATTCCGATAAGCCCCCCGCCCGCAGACCCCGACAACCAACGGCCAGGGTTGTCAGGAAGAGGCCCTGTCCTTATCTACATGGGGACAGGGTGCTCTGGGGTGGGGGGGCGCATTGTTTACTGTGAAAATGACAATTGCAGTTTGAGAGTTAACCACTAGGGGGTGCTGAAGGGGTTAAGTGTGACCTCATATGTGTTTCTAACTGTAGGGGGGCGGGCTGGACATGTGACATCATTAATCGTGTTTCCCTATATCAGGGAACACACGATCAATGACAGCGCCACAGTGAAGAACCGGAAAGCTGTGTTTAAACACAGCTCTCCTCGTTCTTCAGCTCCGGGAACTGATCACGGGACTCCAGCGGTGAACGGGTCCACGGGTCCCGCGGCCGCGGTCACGGAGCTTCGGACCGGCTCGCGGGCGCGCGCCCATGACCCATGGCTGGGCACTTAAAGTGGACATACAGGTACATGCTTGTGCCCAGCCGTGCCATTCTGCCGACATATATGTACAGGAGGTGGTCCTCAAGTGGTTAATGAATAAAAAAACATGAAATACTAAAGTTAGACCATTTTTTTTTGTATAACGTAAAAGATGATGTTACTCCACGAGAATCGTGATCTTTATTCTAAGCAAAAAAATGATGATTCTGATTTTAACCACAATTGTGCAGCTCTAAGGAATAGTAGTGATAAAGAAAGCACTTGAGGGTTTAATCAATCTTATAGATTAAAAGATTGGGTGTAGTGGGGGTGTCCTATGCCTACATAACTTTGCTAATAGGTGCCCCTCATTCCCATCTCAGAAAGTTTGGAGGTATGAGATGTTCAGGCATTCTGTGACCTGTTTAGACACCAACTGGCTGACTGTCTTGGGTGGACAGATTGGTTTTCTGAGCTTGAAAGAAAATAGATGTGGTCTGTAACACCATAAGTGATAAGCCTTCACCCCAATTGTATTTAGCAAAAAGTGAAAAACATGGGTCAATTGGACTTTAAATGAGACAAATCACTTAAAGAATCCATAGTATACTTGATAATACATCTATAGCATGATAGCAAGTATCCTAGTAGCAATTTTCCAGACATAATGAAATATAAGTTAAAAAAAAATGTCATTGAGCTGAAACCTAAAAGATGATCATCATAAACACTATAATTACATAGAAAACAATACATATATTAGTATTCATATACATGATGTTCGATGAAGTTATATGATTGTGACAGATAGAAATACACGATTGCAGATTGTATAGCAAGCCAAACATTTAAAGGCACCCCTTAGCTCTACGCGTTTCATTGATCCATTTCCACTTCCTCAGGAATAGATGTAAAAAATAAAAAGTCAGCCCAAAGAAAGGGGAAAAGGAAAACACCTCACAGCCTTGTAGGCGGGGGGGGTACCAGGGAATGTCTATCCCGAGGACGGTGGCAACATATCCCAAGAATGCCAAAGGAACATTCGAATAGCTGATGTGCCCGACAGATACAGTGACTGAAGATTATTTTCCAGGTGTCAAGATTCCTCTATGATAAGGGCTTCAGTAAATGCTCTTTGATAGCGAATGCTTCATCAGCCACAAACACAAAGGGCATATCTGTGCCTTCTGTCCCGGATAATGGTTGGTTTTCCGGCAAGTCTAGTCGATTAGCTGCAAGATGCTGTCTGAATTTTGAATTACTGAAAATAATAGAGTTTGCAGAACTCCCAAATGCTCCTACATCAAAAAATAGGAATTTGTAGTCTGCACCAAGCACAGCCATTAGCACCACAGAAAAATACTTTTTGAAGTTATAATATCGTGTACCACTGTAACAGGGTTTTATTAGCCTAATATGTCACAATACTAGCAGCAACAGGTTTGTTCACTAGTATCAAATCAATATCAAGATCAATTCACAACACTAACACAATAGCTTGTGCTTAATGCTGCAGTGCTAATAATTCAGCTTCTATGACAAACAGACCAGCTAAGATTGACTGTCTTCTGAAATCATTCAGTATGTGTGTCTCTCTCTCTGCTAGCAAATCGTATGTGAAAGAAAGATGGCTGCAACATGTGATCAGGCTATTACTGCTCCTCCTCTTTGGTTACAATCAGCCAATTACATTCCTCATCATCATTATTTTACTTCCCCCACCCAATTCTTTCAATGTCGAATCTTTTCTGTCTAGTGTTGAATCTTGTCTCCTATATATGTGTGTGTGTGCTGTGTACTGTATTGACTTGTGTGTATATAATGTCGAATCTAATCTATTTGAATCTATAATTTCTCTAGAATGTGGATGTCGAATCTATTCTCTATAATGTCAAATCTATTCTCTATAATGTCGAATAAGTATTTTATAATAAATCAAAATCTATTCTCTGTAATGTGGAATCTATTATTTCTATAATGTCGAATCTTTTCTCTATAACGTCAAATCTTTTCTCTATAATGTCGAATCTTTTTTCTATAATGTCGAGAAATACCATATGTGTGTGCAATATCAGGTTCGATAGACAGATTGCTACACTGTATTCAGTCAGCGTCATGTCGAATCTCTCTATATCGAATTTTTACCGCAACAAAAACGAAAATAAAGCATTTTTTATGTCGGATCTTTCGGTTTTCGTTTCTTGCGCTTCGTTATCGTTTGTTAAAACGATAACGAAAAAAACAGATTTTCGGACGAAAATACATTCTAACGAAAACGAATGCACATGTCTACTAATTGTCGATATCCCAGTTCGAAAATCATATTGTAGTGATGTGTACTGTAGGTATTTTCTGTGGCAAGATATCTGTAATTAAAAATGAACAATTATAAAAATTTCTTGCAGTAAGACTAATGAAGATAAGATGGAGGCCAATGCAGGACAATTTTTGATGGGGACACAAAAATCAAGTAAAAATTTGAAGTGGTTCTGCAAGGAGAATTGGCGGTGTATACTGCCATTATGAGGACCTCCAGTTCCCGAAGCCCGTCATGGCAATGAGACCGTAAATATAACAATATGTCTACAAATATTATTATATCGAATTGTCTAATTATGTATTTTTATTTTCATATTGAATTGTGCAAGACATACCATCTTGTTTAGATAGTGTTTTAATATTGTCAAATTATTTAACTTCTTTTAGGACCTAGAGCAACATGGAATCTGAAACAGAGAATGACACAGAGGAGACTGACAAGCTAGAGCAGGAAGATCCTGGTGATGATCTTCAACAAAATGATACTGAACCGGTAACATCACAACCAACCTTGCTTAGAGACCAGGACAGGAGGAGAAAAACCAACAAGTTGAGGTAGTCCGAGGAATTTTTGGATGTGGCGAAAAAAATATTCCAGAAGAGTACCAGTGCCATATGCGTATTGAACTTATGCGTTTAATATTGTTTTATCAGGAATGTCCTCCCCAAAATAGATCACCACAATCCCCTGTACCTGGTCTCGCTCAATTCCAAGGAAGCTATAATACCAATGTTTTCCCTGGACCTCCTATGAGAATCGCCCAAAACCCATACCCACCTGCTGCTGGTTTATCTTATGGAAGGCCTCAACATTTTCATACTCCACGTTTCCAGGGAGGAGCATATCATCTACATAACCAACCTCCCCCTGCTCTCCCTCTAGAGGATAAAAACAAATAAATATGGCGCTAAATAGTGACTGAATGATACAGAAACTGGGTAACATAAAATCACCAAAAAAGTGGTATGTGATCAGAAAAATCTATGAAAATAGAAATACAAGTCCAAAAAGTCATGTGTAAACTGGGAAAACTTGAATGGTGAATCCCACTAAGTGAATGATTCTTGAATATGAAGGAATCCATGCGATATTCCCACACTGGAATGTGGCACACACTTGTGAAAAGCCCACCACCGAATCTACAGAGGCTTACCAAAGACGTTGAACCCTGAAAAGTGTACGCTTAGAGGGTCAACAAAGCTAGTTCTAATAAATGGATGTATCAAACCGGGATCAAATCTTCAACGACAAAAATCCACCAATCAAATGGAGAGGATGTATATTGCTTGGAGATGGTGAATCATGGCTGGTCAAACCACGGGCCCGATGTAATTAAAAAAGAGTTGGAAAAAAACGCACATAGTGTGATACTTAAGGCAGTAAGTATTTTAATAAAATATGGAAACACTTACATGAAAAGTAGAAATTAAGACACTTGTACAAATGTACGTGGCAGCAGTGGAGTCTCACAGACGAAGCAAGATTTTGAGAAACGCGTCGAGAGACTCCACTGCTGCCACGCACATTTGATCAAGTGTCTTAATTTCTACTTTTCATGTGTTTCCATCTTTTATTAAAATACTTACTGCCTACAGTATCACACTGCGTTTTTTTCCAACTCTTTTCCAATTACATCAGGCCCGTGGTTTGACCGGCCATGGTTCACCATCTCCAAGCAATATACATCCTCTCCATTTGATTGGTGGATTTTTGTCGTTGAAGATTTGATCCCGGTTTAATACATCCATTTATTAGAACAAGCTTTGTTGACCCTCTAAGCGTACACTTTTCAGGGTCCAACATCTCCGGTAAGCCTCTGTGGTGGTCTTTTCACAAGTGTGTGCCACATTCCAGTTTGGGAATATCGAATGGTTCCTTCCTATTCAAGAATCATTCACTTAGTGGGATTCACCATTCAAGTTTTCCCAGTTTACACATGACTTTTTGGACTTTTATTTCTATTTTCATAGATTTTTCTGAACACATACCACTTATTTGGTGATTTTATGTTACCCAGTTTCTGTATCATTCAGTCACTATTTAGCGCCACATTTTTTTGTTTTTATTTTGTTACTTTCCATTTGTCTAGTGGTTTTTGTGGCTGCTCATTATTTGGAAAACGCAGATTTATTTTGCTGTGTATTTGTGTCGACCTCTAGAGGAGTCACACCATCTGTCTCTTATCATGATCTCTAAAGTTCAAAGTTCAATATTTTTTTTGCTTTTTGAATGTATAGCAGTTGTTAACCACTTGAGACCCGCGCTATTGACAAAAGACGTCAACAGCGCGGCTCTCAAGTGCCAACTGGACGTCTTTGGACGTCATTTAAAAGCATTACCCGCACGCACCACTGGGGGGCACGCAGCGGGTAAACACTGTCCCGGCGTATCGCTCGGGAGCCGATGCGTGTACCTGGCGGCCGCGATGTCCGCCGGGTACACACAATCGTCAGTAAGACAGCAGGGACGTGGAGCTCTGTTGTAAACACAGAGCTCCACGTGCTGTCAGAGGAGAGGAGACCGATCTGTGTCTCTTGTACATAGAGACACAGCATCGGTCACCTCCCCCAGTCACCCCCCTCCCCCCACACAGTTAGAACACACCTAGGATACACATTTAACCCCTTCCTCACCCCCTAGTGTTAACCCCTTCACTGCCAGTCACATTTATACAGTAATTAGTGCATTTTTATAGCACTGATCGCTGTATAAATGTGAATGGCGCCAAATTTGTGTCAAAAGTGTCCGATGTGTCCGCCATAACGTCGCAGTCCCAATAAAAATCGCATATCGCCGCCATTACTAGTAAAAAAAAAAAATAATAAAAAAAATCATAATTCTGTCCCCTATTTTGGAGGCGCTATAACTTTTGCGCAAACCAGTCGCTTATTACGATTTTTTTTTTTACAAAAATACGTCGAAAAACGTATCAGCCTAAACTGAGAAAAAAAAATAGTTTTTTTAAAAAAAAAAATGGGATATTTATTATAGCAACAAGAAAAATATATATATTTTTTTTTAAATTGTCGCTCTTTTTTTGTTTATAGCGCAAAAAATAAAAACCGCAGAGGTGATCAAATACCACCAAAATAAAGCTCTATTTGTGGGGAAAAAAGGACGTCAATTTTGTTTGGTAAACGTCGCACGACCGCGCAAATGTCAGTTAAAGCGACAAAGGGGCCGGAAGCTGAAATTTCGCCTGGGAACGAAGGGGGTTTATGTGCCCAGTAAGCAAGTGGTTAAATATAAACTTTTCTATGTAATGCACATATTGCATTTATGATGTTTGCACTTTGCACATGTTGTGCAGTTTTGTTACTAGATTATATGAATTAATATATTTTTTGCATTGAAAAATATGTTGATTTTGCGTTTGTATTGCGTGTAAAGGAAAATGGTCATAAACATGAACAGATGATAAACCTAAACCTATAACCCAACCCTACACTGGAACCCTATGCTAACCTTACCCATAAACCTATGCTAATCCTAACACAACTCACTAGCTCGAACCATAACCATGTGCCAACCATACTCAACACTATTCTAAACCATAAGTGGATTAGGGTTAAGATTGGGCAATTGGGAATAGTAAGACTGGGAATAGGTTTAGGGTTAGACGATTGGGACTAGTTTTACTGGGATTAGGGTTGGGGTTAGGCAATTGGGACTAATTTAACTGGGATTAGGTTTAGGGTTGGGGGATTGGGACTAGTTTGACTGGGATTAGGGTTCGGCGATTGGGACTAGTAGGATTGGGATTAAGGTTAGGGTTAGACGATTGGGACTAGTTTGACTGGGATTAGGGTTAGTGTTAGGCAAATGGGACTAGTTTGACTGGGAATAGGGTTTGGGTTGGGGGATTGGGACTAGTTTAACTGAGATTAGGGTTAGGCAATTGGGTGTAAGACTGAGATTAGGATTAGGCAATTGGGACTAGTTTGACTAGGATTAAGGTTAGGGTTGGGGGATTGGGACTAGTTTGACTGGGATTAGGGTTAGGCAATTGGGACTAGTTTGACTGGGATTAGGGTTAGGCAATTGGGACTAGTTTGACTGGGATTAGGGTTAGGCAATTGGGACTAGTTTGACTGGGATTAGGGTTAGTGTTAGGAAATTTGGACTAGTTTAACTGGGATTAGGGTTAGGATTGGGGGATTGGGACTAGTTTGACTAGGATTAGGGTTAGGCAATTGGGATTACTTTGACTGGGATTAGGGTTAGGGTTGGGGGATTGGAAGTGTTTTACTTGGATTAGGGTTAGGGTTAGGATATTGGGACTAGTAAAACTGGGATTAGGGTTAGTGGATAGGGACTGGTTTGACTGGGATTAGGGTTAGGATTGGGGGATTGGGACTAGTTTGACTAGGATTAGGGTTAGGGTTAGGCAATTGGGACTAGTTTGACTGGCAGTAGGGTTAGGGTTGGGGGATTGGAAATGTTTTACTTGGATTAGGGTTAGGATATTGGGACTAGTGAGACTGGGATTAGGGTTAGTGGATTGGGACTAGTTAGACTGGGATTTGGGTTAGGCTATTGAGACTAGTGGGATTGGGATTAGGGTTAGGGTTAGGTGAGTGGGACTAGTTTGACTGGGTTAGGGTTGGGTGGTAGGGACTAGTGGGACTGGGATCAGGGTTAGGGTTAGGAAATTGAGACTAGTTTGACTGGAATTAGGGTCTGGGTTAGACTACTGGGACTAGTGGGACTGGGATTAGGATTAGGTTTAGGCGAATGGGAACTATTTTGACTGGAATTAGGGTGAGGGTTATGCTACTGGGACTAGTGGGTCTGGGATTAGGTTTAGGCCAATTGGAACTATTTTGACTGGGGTTAGGGTTAGAGTTGGGGGATTGGGACTAATGGGACTGTGATTTGAGTTAGGATTGGGGCATTGTGACTAGTGGGACTAGGATTGGAGTTAGGATTGGGGGATTGGGACTAATGGGACTAGGATTAGGGTTAGGTGATTGGGACAAGTAGGACTGGGATTAAGGTTAGGCAATTGGGACTAGTAAAACTGGGATTAGGGTTAGGTTTGTAGGACTGGAAATAATGGGACTGGAATAGGGTAAATATTGGGGAGATTGGGACTGTCATTTTCACTTACATTGCAATGCTCATCCGTGTGTAATTTTTGAACTTTATAGGGTGCTCTCTCAGGTCTTGATAAAGCAAGACAAATTGTCCTCTTGAGCCGTGGGTTTGTAGGATGGGATGAACCCAAAAGCAACGTTGCTGCCTCTGTTTAAGGATATATTAACCACTTAAGACCCGGACCATTATGCAGGTTAAGGACCTTGCCCCTTTTTGCGATTCGGCACTGCGTTGCTTTAACTGACAATTGCCCAGTAGTGCGACGTGGCTCCCAAACAAAATTGGCGTCCTTTTTTCCACACAAATAGATCTTTCTATTGGTGGTATTTTATCACCTCTGCAGTTTTTATTTTTTGCGCTATAAACAAAAATAGAGCGACAATTTTGAAAAAAAAATTTGCTATAATAAATATCCCCCAAAAATAAAAAAACTTTTTTTCCCTCAGTTTAGGCCGATACATATTCTTCTACCTATTTTTGGTTAAAAAATCGCAATAAGTGTTTATCGATTGGTTTGTGCAAAATGTATAGCGTTTACAAAATAGGGGATAGTTTTATTGCATTTTTATTAATATTATTTTTTACTACTAATGGCGGCGATCAGCGATTTTTTCCATGACTGTGACATTATGGCGGGCACATCGGACAATTTTGACACATTTTTGGGACCATTGTAATCTTCACAGCAAAAAGTGCTATAAAAATGCACTGATTACTGTGAAAATGACAATTGCAGTTTAGGAGTTAACCACTAGGGAGCACTGTAGGGGTTAAGTGTAACCTCATATGTGTTTCTAACTATAGGGGGCTGGACGTGTGACGTCAGTGATCGTCTTTCCCTATATCAGGGAACAGACGATCACTGACACTGCCACAATGAAGAACAGGGAAGGTGTGTTTACACACCCCTCTCCCCGTTCTTCAGCTCCGGTGACCGATCGCGGGCAAACGGCGGCGATCGGGTCCGTGGGTCCCGCGGGCGCTGTCACAGAGCTTCAGCCTGGGTCACGAGCGCGCCGCCGGCAGCACACTCGCGACCCCACAGGTGGGCCTTAAAGAGACACGTACAGGTACGTGATTGTGCCCAGCCATGCCATTCTGCCGACGTATATCGTCGGTAGGGGGTCCTTAAGTGGTTAATAATAATAATAACAATATTCCCACTACATTAGCAAGAACAGCAACAGCAGCTCTCAAAACTCAATTTTCTCTGTTCTTCACCCATGAAATACCAGGAAGTGCACAGGATGGGATATAGGGGGGTGTGGTTGTCAGCTAACTAAAATGCATTAAAAGCACTTGAAAAACGTCTTAAAAACATCTGCGCGCTAGTGCTACTTTTATCGCTAGTGCAGTAAAAACACGGCTAAAACGCAGCTCTAATGCTAGAAAACTTTGAGGCATTTTTTGAGCGCCTCAGTTTGAAAGTAGCCTAAGTCTCTTGTGCAGCTGAGAACAGTGGTCATTTGATCACTCATAAAAAAGAAAAAGGTGTGTGTATGTGTGTGTGTATATATATATATATATATATATATATATATATATATATATACACACACACACACACAGGGGCGTACTGACATCTCATGGGGCCCCCGGGCAATAGGAGATTATTGGGCCCCCAGGCAATATATTATGGGGCAACACAGTATACACACACACATACAGTATACATACACAGTATACACACACACATACAGTATACATACACAGTATACACACACACATACAGTATACATACACAGTATACACACACAGACACAAAGTATACACACACAGACACACAGTATAGACACACAGTATACACACACAATATACACACAAAGTATACACATACACCCTGATGGGGCCCCCTAGTGGCATGGGGTCCTCGGGCAGTGCCCGAGTGCTCGAATGGTCAGTCCGCCCCTGCACACTAACACATGTTTTGTCTTTCATTTTTATTTGAGACGGAATGAGCTATTTAACAAGGTAATGATTCACATATACTTTCACTCTGATGTGTGAATTCTAATTGAAATTTTAAGGCTTTAGGTAATGTTTGTTAATGGTAAACTTAAACTTGGCTGCTAGTTACTCTCTATGCCACATGGGTGAAGAAGCCGGACTAAGCTGCCAGAGATATCAATTGCTAATAATACTCTTACACAAGGTACTTCCTTTTGATTAGGAGCTGAAGAAGGCCATTCTTACATATGACTTTGGTTTATAAGTTCCAGGAAGTGTTCGTCCTTATTTGAAAATACAGTAGGGAACCAATGTAGAATAATAGATAAATCCTTTGCGCACCCAAGGCTAGTATTCTAGCATTCTGGCTATCTTCTACTCTGGCTGCCTTTAGGCAATCCCTGAAAACTCCTCAGGGTAGCCAATCACGCCTCCAACTAATCTTTTATCACCTACATCAGCTCATTCGCCACAGTTATAACCTTTTGGACCACTTGCTGCACCCTATTAGATTAGCTCTTATGAGCAGGGTCCTTTTAACCCTCTTGTATGTTATTGTATTGTAATTGTACTGTCTCCCTTTTATATTGTAAAGCACTGCGTAAACTGTTGGCGCTATAAAAAATCTGTATAATAAAAATAATAATAATAATAGTGTGCTCTAATCCATCACTATCATCCCTCTTCATGGATAGCTAATAAAAGATGTCAACTGAAGAAATGGAATTTAAAGTAAAAAAAATAAAAAAATAGAGTTATCAAAACAGCAACACTTTAACAATAGCTGTTCTTTAACCACTTGCAGACCTGCCGCCGTCGTTTTACGGCTGCAGGTTTGCTCCCCTGCGCGAGTGCACGTAATATACTGTTGGCTCTTGCGCAGGCCCTAGGGGCGCGTGCGCGTGCCCCCGACTCCCGTGCGCGTGCCCGGCAGGCACGATCGCCGCCGGGCACACGCGATCGCTCGTTACGGAGCGGGGACTGGGAGCTGTATGTGTAAACACACAGCTCCCGGTCCTGTCAGGGAGGGAAATGCTGATCTTCTGTTCATACAATGTATGAACAGAAGATCGGTCATTTCCCCTAGTGAGGCCACCCCCCCTACAGTTAGAACACACCCAGGGAACATACCTAACCCCTTCTCCTTCCCCTAGTGTTAACCCCTTCACTGACAGTGGCATTTTATAGTAATCCAATGCATTTTTATAGCACTGATCGCTATAAAAATGCCAATGGTCCCAAAAATGTGTCAAAGGTGTCCGAAATGTCCGCCATAATGTCGCAGTACCGATTTTTACGAAAAATATGTAGAAGAATACGCATCGGCCTAAACTGAGGAAAAAATATGTTTTTTTATATATTTTTGGGGGATATTTATTATAGCAAAAAGTAAAAAATATTCATTTTTTTCAAAATTGACGCTCTATTTTTGTTTATAGCGCAAAAAATAAAAACCACAGAGGTGATCAAATACCACCAAAAGAAAGCTCTATTTGTGGGAAAAAAAGGACGCCAATTTTGTTTGGGAGCCATGTCGCATGACCGCGCATTTGTCAGTTAAAGCGACGCAGTGCCGAATCGCAAAAAGTGCTCTGGTCTTTGGGCAGCAATATGGTCCAGGGGTTAAGTGGTTAAGGTGCTCTTTAAGGTGTTACAACTTTCATGGACACATAGACTGCTTTTGTTAACCAAGGCAGTAATACTAATCCATTCCCTTGTTTCCTCATCCTTTCTTCCCTAATTGGCTGACTACCACTCCCAGAAGTTTACACGGCTCCTGAGGTCAAATTATAGGCATCCCAGCTATTTCCGAAGGCAGCAGGGCAGGCTTTGTCTTTAGTAAGATGAATGCAAAGAGTGCTGCAATATCTAAGGTTATGCTGGTTTTGCAAAGTACCTTATTACAGCATTGGGCAGATAATGTTATTCTAAACAAAATCTCTCACTTTGCACTAATTTTGAAACATTTTTCGACAAACACAAAAACATGACCTCTCAAAATTTACAAAATGGTAAGGAGCTGCAATTATGTTTCCTAAACTCTGTGCAATGTTTGATTTTCTTATTATTCTGAGTCAAGTCATGTAATTACGATGACAAGTTGTTTTTATTCTGCACAAGCATTAAAATAAAGCAACTCTAACAAACGCAGTAACAGCAGGAATAACCATGCCGTATCAGTGTAAATATAATCTGTAATGTGTGAGTACACGGCAAACTCATATGTTCAAGCTTATGTTTAGATGTCCTCTGACCAGTCACTGGAAATGAGTTGCCCAATCTTTTTTGACCCTCCGTATTCCAAGCATGGCCCTGATTACCGTGCATATCCTTATTACAGCTCATTCTTACTCACCCTTGGCGGAACATGTTTTCACCGCATGTAATTACAGCTTCTAATTATGATCCTAGCAAGGTTCTATTATTTCTCAGCTCTAAGGGAAACTTATCTATATTCCCTCCATTAACCTTGAGGTTGTGGATAAAAGTGAATCCCCATATACATTTTCTTTTAATGTTCCAGTTAGTTACAGTTACTTGTAATAAATTACAGTGCTTTATTGTCATTCATCATGTACCAAGGAAGGCCTTCAAAAGGGTTTTCTATCTTACCTAAATTGTATCTATTTGCCTCTTGAGCTTCTTAACAGTTCAACAATATTAAAGGTATTCATTTTTATTTTGGGTGAGGAATATGTGCTTGAAGATCATAGTTATCATTGCATCACCTACAGTGCCTTGCGAAAGTATTCGGCCCCCTTAAGCTTTGCGACCTTTTGCCACATTTTAGGCTTCAAACATAAAGATATAAAACTGTAAAATGTGGGACACAATCATGAAGTGGAGAGAAATTTATTGGATATTTCAAACTTTTTTAACAAATAAAAAACTGAAAAATTGGGCGTGCAAAATTATTCAGCCCCTTTACTTTCAGTGCAGCAAACTCTCTCCAGAAGTTCAGTGAGGATCTCTGAATGATCCAATGTTGACCTAAATGACTAATGATGATAAATAGAATCCACCTGTGTGTAATCAAGTCTCTGTATGAATGCACCTGCACTGTGATAGTCTCAGAGGTCTGTTTAAAGAGCAGAGAGCATCATAAAGAACAAGGAACACACCAGGCAGGTCCGAGATACTGTTGTGAAGAAGTTTAAAGCTGGATTTGGATACAAAAAGATTTCCCAAGCTTTAAACATCCCAAGGAGCACTGTGCAAGCGATAATATTGAAATGGAAGGAGTATCAGACCACTGCAAATCTACGAAGACCTGGCCGTCCCTCTAAACTTTCAGCTCATACAAGGAGAAGACTGATCAGAGATGCAGCCAAGAGGCCCATGATAACTCTGGATGAACTGCAGAGATCTACAGCTGAGGTGGGAGACTCTGTCCATGGGACAACAAACAGTCGTATACTGCACAAATCTGGCCTTTATGGAAGAGTGGCAAGAAGAAAGCCATTTCTTAAAGATATCCATAAAAAGTGTTGTTTAAAGTTTGCCACAAGCCACCTGGGAGACACACCAAACATGTGGAAGAAGGTGCTCTGGTCAGATGAAACCAAAAATTTAACTTTTTGGCAACAATGCAAAATGTTATGTTTGGCGTAAAAGCAACACAGCTCATCACCCTGAACACACCATCCCCACTGTCAAACATGGTGGTGGAAGCATCATGGTTTGGACCTGCTTTTCTTCAACAGGGACAGGGAAGATGGTTACAATTGATGGGAAGATGGATGGAGCCAAATACAGGACCATTCTGGAAGAAAACCTGATGGAGTCTGCAAAAGACCTGAGACTGGGACAGAGATTTGTCTTCCAACAAGACAATGATCCAAAACATAAAGCAAAATCTACAATGGAATGGTTCACAAATAAACATATCCAGGTGTTAGAATGGCCAAGTCAAAGTCCAGACCTGAATCCAATCGAGAATCTGTGGAAAGAACTGAAAACTGCTGTTCACAAACGCTCTCCATCCAACCTCACTGAGCTCGAGCGTTTTTGCAAGGAGGAATGGGCAAAAATGTCAGTCTCTCTATGTGCAAACCTGATAGAGACATACCCCAAGCGAATTACAGCTGTAATCGCAGCAAAAGGGGCGCTACAAAGTATTAACTTAAGGGGGCTGAATAATTTTGCACGCCCAATTTTTCAGTTTTTTTATTCTTAAAAAAGTTTGAAATATCCAATCAATTTCGTTCTACTTCATGATTGTGTCCCACTTGTTGTTGATTCTTCTTCTTCTTCAAAAAAAAATACAGTTTTATATCTTTATGTTTGAAGCCTGAAATGTGGCAAGAGGTGATCTCCTCTGCACCCTGATTCTGCTATAGACTGAGAACAACAATGCAATCTTTGACACAATGGTTTTGCTATATTTTTATTTAAACACAATAACTCATTTATAGTAAAAGTAGACCCATAAGTTAATACATGACATATATTCTACAGCCATTTTTTATTTTTTTTGCGACGGAGTATAACATACCTTATTTATAACCCTAGATTTCCAGCAAAAAAAAAAAAAAACACTTGCTGTCCTTGGGACTCCCTGTAAAGTGAAAGAAAATCTCCCTGGGAAGTCAATACAAACCTGACAGTAGGGATGAGCCGACCACCCCCCGGGTCGGTTCGCAGCAGAACATGTGAACAGGCAAAACATTTTTGCGAACACGCAAACACTTTAAAAGTCTATGGGACACGAACATGAAAAATCTAAAGTGCTAATTTAATTTTAATGGCTTATATGCAAGTTATTGCCATAAAAAGTGTATGGGGACCTGGTCCTGCCCCAGGGGACATGTAACAATGCAAAAAAAAAAAGTTTTAAAAACTGCAATTTTTTCAGGAGCAGTGATTTTAATAATGCTTAAAGTGAAACAATAAAAATTAAATATTCCTTTAAATATCGTCTCCTTAGTCTGCCTGTAAAATAGCACATCTTTCCCATGTTCATAACAGTACCACAGCAAAATTAAATTTCTAAAGGAAAAAATGTAATTTAACCACCTAAACCACCTTTAGGCAGCTAAATGCCCAGGCCAGGTTTTGCGATTCGGCACTGCGTTGCTTTAACAGACAATTGCGCGGTCGTGCGACGTGGCTCCCAAACAAAATTGATGTCCTTTTTTTCCCACAAATAGAGCTTTTTTTTGGTGGTATTTGATCACCTCTGCGGTTTTAATTTTTTGCACTATAAACAAAAATAGAGCAACAATTTCGAAAAAAAATCAATATTTTTTACTTTTTGCTATAATAAATATCCCTCAAAAACATATATATAAAAAAAAAATGTCCTCAGTTTAGGCCGATACGTATTCTTCTACCTATTTTTGGGAAAAAAATTGCAATAAGCGTTTATCGATTGGTTTGCGCAAAATTTGTAGCGTTTACAAAATATTGGATAGTTTTATTGCATTTTTATTATTTTTATTTTTTTTACTACTAATGGCGGCGATCAGCGATTTTTTTTCATGACTGCGACATTATGGCGGACACTTCGGACAATTTTGACACATTTTTGGGACCATTGTCATTTACACAGCAAAAAATGCATTTCAATTGCATTGTTTATTGTGAAAATGACAGTTGCAGTTTGGGAGTTAACCACAGGGGGCGCTGAAGGATTTATGTTTCACCTAGTGTGTGTTTACAACTGTAGGGGGGTGTGGCTGTAGATCTGACGTCATCGATCGTGTCTCCCTATAAAAGGGATCACACAATTGATGCAGCCGCCACAGTGAAGCACGGGGAAGCCGTGTTTACATACGGCTCTCCCCGTTCTTCAGCTCCGGGGAGCGATCGTGAGGGGGCGGCTAGAAACGAATAGCCGCGCCCTCATCCCGGATCACTCCCTAAGGCTTACCGACCACCGGCATGTACCGGGGGGGTCCCGATCGGACCCCCGACCCGCGAAAAGGCAGCGACGTGCGGGCACGTCGTTCTGCCTGTCTGTGCCATTTTGCCGACGTATAAGTACATGCGGCGGTTGTTAAGCGGTTAACCACTTAAGACCCTGATCATTATGCAGCTAATTGACCTTGCCCCTTTTTGCGATTCGGCACTGCGTCGCTTTAACTGACAATTGCGCGGTCGTGCGACGTGGCTCCCAAACAAAATTGGCGTCCTTTTTTTTTCACAAATAGACCTTTCTTTTGGTGGTATTTGATCACCTCTGTGGTTTTTATTTTTTGCCCTATAAACAAAAATAGAGTGAAATTTTTGAAAAAAATGCAATATTTTTTACTTTTTTCTATAATAAATATCCCCAAAAAAGATATAAAAAACGTTTTTTTTCCCTCAGTTTAGGCCGATACGTATTCTTCTACCTATTTTTGGTACAAAATAGGGGATAGTTTTATGGCATTTTTATTAATAATTTTTTTTTGTACTACTAATGGTGGCGATCAGCAATTTTTTTCGTGACTGCGACATTATGGCGGACACATCGGACAATTAGGCAATTGGGACTAGTTTGACTGGGATTAGGGTTAGTGTTAGGAAATTTGGACTAGTTTAACTGGGATTAGGGTTAGGATTGGGGGATTGGGACTAGTTTGACTAGGATTAGGGTTAGGCAATTGGGATTACTTTGACTGGGATTAGGGTTAGGGTTGGGGGATTGGAAGTGTTTTACTTGGATTAGGGTTAGGGTTAGGATATTGGGACTAGTAAAACTGGGATTAGGGTTAGTGGATAGGGACTGGTTTGACTGGGATTAGGGATTAGGGATTAGGGTTAGGATTGGGGGATTGGGACTAGTTTGACTAGGATTAGGGTTAGGGTTAGGCAATTGGGACTAGTTTGACTGGCAGTAGGGTTAGGGTTGGGGGATTGGAAATGTTTTACTTGGATTAGGGTTAGGATATTGGGACTAGTGAGACTGGGATTAGGGTTAGTGGATTGGGACTAGTTAGACTGGGATTTGGGTTAGGCTATTGAGACTAGTGGGATTGGGATTAGGGTTAGGGTTAGGTGAGTGGGACTAGTTTGACTGGGTTAGGGTTGGGTGGTAGGGACTAGTGGGACTGGGATCAGGGTTAGGGTTAGGAAATTGAGACTAGTTTGACTGGAATTAGGGTCTGGGTTAGACTACTGGGACTAGTGGGACTGGGATTAGGATTAGGTTTAGGCGAATGGGAACTATTTTGACTGGAATTAGGGTGAGGGTTATGCTACTGGGACTAGTGGGTCTGGGATTAGGTTTAGGCCAATTGGAACTATTTTGACTGGGGTTAGGGTTAGAGTTGGGGGATTGGGACTAATGGGACTGTGATTTGAGTTAGGATTGGGGCATTGTGACTAGTGGGACTAGGATTGGAGTTAGGATTGGGGGATTGGGACTAATGGGACTAGGATTAGGGTTAGGTGATTGGGACAAGTAGGACTGGGATTAAGGTTAGGCAATTGGGACTAGTAAAACTGGGATTAGGGTTAGGTTTGTAGGACTGGAAATAATGGGACTGGAATAGGGTAAATATTGGGGAGATTGGGACTGTCATTTTCACTTACATTGCAATGCTCATCCGTGTGTAATTTTTGAACTTTATAGGGTGCTCTCTCAGGTCTTGATAAAGCAAGACAAATTGTCCTCTTGAGCCGTGGGTTTGTAGGATGGGATGAACCCAAAAGCAACGTTGCTGCCTCTGTTTAAGGATATATTAACCACTTAAGACCCGGACCATTATGCAGGTTAAGGACCTTGCCCCTTTTTGCGATTCGGCACTGCGTTGCTTTAACTGACAATTGCCCAGTAGTGCGACGTGGCTCCCAAACAAAATTGGCGTCCTTTTTTCCACACAAATAGATCTTTCTATTGGTGGTATTTTATCACCTCTGCAGTTTTTATTTTTTGCGCTATAAACAAAAATAGAGCGACAATTTTGAAAAAAAAATTTGCTATAATAAATATCCCCCAAAAATAAAAAAACTTTTTTTCCCTCAGTTTAGGCCGATACATATTCTTCTACCTATTTTTGGTTAAAAAATCGCAATAAGTGTTTATCGATTGGTTTGTGCAAAATGTATAGCGTTTACAAAATAGGGGATAGTTTTATTGCATTTTTATTAATATTATTTTTTACTACTAATGGCGGCGATCAGCGATTTTTTCCATGACTGTGACATTATGGCGGGCACATCGGACAATTTTGACACATTTTTGGGACCATTGTAATCTTCACAGCAAAAAGTGCTATAAAAATGCACTGATTACTGTGAAAATGACAATTGCAGTTTAGGAGTTAACCACTAGGGAGCACTGTAGGGGTTAAGTGTAACCTCATATGTGTTTCTAACTATAGGGGGCTGGACGTGTGACGTCAGTGATCGTCTTTCCCTATATCAGGGAACAGACGATCACTGACACTGCCACAATGAAGAACAGGGAAGGTGTGTTTACACACCCCTCTCCCCGTTCTTCAGCTCCGGTGACCGATCGCGGGCAAACGGCGGCGATCGGGTCCGTGGGTCCCGCGGGCGCTGTCACAGAGCTTCAGCCTGGGTCACGAGCGCGCCGCCGGCAGCACACTCGCGACCCCACAGGTGGGCCTTAAAGAGACACGTACAGGTACGTGATTGTGCCCAGCCATGCCATTCTGCCGACGTATATCGTCGGTAGGGGGTCCTTAAGTGGTTAATAATAATAATAACAATATTCCCACTACATTAGCAAGAACAGCAACAGCAGCTCTCAAAACTCAATTTTCTCTGTTCTTCACCCATGAAATACCAGGAAGTGCACAGGATGGGATATAGGGGGGTGTGGTTGTCAGCTAACTAAAATGCATTAAAAGCACTTGAAAAACGTCTTAAAAACATCTGCGCGCTAGTGCTACTTTTATCGCTAGTGCAGTAAAAACACGGCTAAAACGCAGCTCTAATGCTAGAAAACTTTGAGGCATTTTTTGAGCGCCTCAGTTTGAAAGTAGCCTAAGTCTCTTGTGCAGCTGAGAACAGTGGTCATTTGATCACTCATAAAAAAGAAAAAGGTGTGTGTATGTGTGTGTGTATATATATATATATATATATATATATATATATATATATACACACACACACACACAGGGGCGTACTGACATCTCATGGGGCCCCCGGGCAATAGGAGATTATTGGGCCCCCAGGCAATATATTATGGGGCAACACAGTATACACACACACATACAGTATACATACACAGTATACACACACACATACAGTATACATACACAGTATACACACACACATACAGTATACATACACAGTATACACACACAGACACAAAGTATACACACACAGACACACAGTATAGACACACAGTATACACACACAATATACACACAAAGTATACACATACACCCTGATGGGGCCCCCTAGTGGCATGGGGTCCTCGGGCAGTGCCCGAGTGCTCGAATGGTCAGTCCGCCCCTGCACACTAACACATGTTTTGTCTTTCATTTTTATTTGAGACGGAATGAGCTATTTAACAAGGTAATGATTCACATATACTTTCACTCTGATGTGTGAATTCTAATTGAAATTTTAAGGCTTTAGGTAATGTTTGTTAATGGTAAACTTAAACTTGGCTGCTAGTTACTCTCTATGCCACATGGGTGAAGAAGCCGGACTAAGCTGCCAGAGATATCAATTGCTAATAATACTCTTACACAAGGTACTTCCTTTTGATTAGGAGCTGAAGAAGGCCATTCTTACATATGACTTTGGTTTATAAGTTCCAGGAAGTGTTCGTCCTTATTTGAAAATACAGTAGGGAACCAATGTAGAATAATAGATAAATCCTTTGCGCACCCAAGGCTAGTATTCTAGCATTCTGGCTATCTTCTACTCTGGCTGCCTTTAGGCAATCCCTGAAAACTCCTCAGGGTAGCCAATCACGCCTCCAACTAATCTTTTATCACCTACATCAGCTCATTCGCCACAGTTATAACCTTTTGGACCACTTGCTGCACCCTATTAGATTAGCTCTTATGAGCAGGGTCCTTTTAACCCTCTTGTATGTTATTGTATTGTAATTGTACTGTCTCCCTTTTATATTGTAAAGCACTGCGTAAACTGTTGGCGCTATAAAAAATCTGTATAATAAAAATAATAATAATAATAGTGTGCTCTAATCCATCACTATCATCCCTCTTCATGGATAGCTAATAAAAGATGTCAACTGAAGAAATGGAATTTAAAGTAAAAAAAATAAAAAAATAGAGTTATCAAAACAGCAACACTTTAACAATAGCTGTTCTTTAACCACTTGCAGACCTGCCGCCGTCGTTTTACGGCTGCAGGTTTGCTCCCCTGCGCGAGTGCACGTAATATACTGTTGGCTCTTGCGCAGGCCCTAGGGGCGCGTGCGCGTGCCCCCGACTCCCGTGCGCGTGCCCGGCAGGCACGATCGCCGCCGGGCACACGCGATCGCTCGTTACGGAGCGGGGACTGGGAGCTGTATGTGTAAACACACAGCTCCCGGTCCTGTCAGGGAGGGAAATGCTGATCTTCTGTTCATACAATGTATGAACAGAAGATCGGTCATTTCCCCTAGTGAGGCCACCCCCCCTACAGTTAGAACACACCCAGGGAACATACCTAACCCCTTCTCCTTCCCCTAGTGTTAACCCCTTCACTGACAGTGGCATTTTATAGTAATCCAATGCATTTTTATAGCACTGATCGCTATAAAAATGCCAATGGTCCCAAAAATGTGTCAAAGGTGTCCGAAATGTCCGCCATAATGTCGCAGTACCGATTTTTACGAAAAATATGTAGAAGAATACGCATCGGCCTAAACTGAGGAAAAAATATGTTTTTTTATATATTTTTGGGGGATATTTATTATAGCAAAAAGTAAAAAATATTCATTTTTTTCAAAATTGACGCTCTATTTTTGTTTATAGCGCAAAAAATAAAAACCACAGAGGTGATCAAATACCACCAAAAGAAAGCTCTATTTGTGGGAAAAAAAGGACGCCAATTTTGTTTGGGAGCCATGTCGCATGACCGCGCATTTGTCAGTTAAAGCGACGCAGTGCCGAATCGCAAAAAGTGCTCTGGTCTTTGGGCAGCAATATGGTCCAGGGGTTAAGTGGTTAAGGTGCTCTTTAAGGTGTTACAACTTTCATGGACACATAGACTGCTTTTGTTAACCAAGGCAGTAATACTAATCCATTCCCTTGTTTCCTCATCCTTTCTTCCCTAATTGGCTGACTACCACTCCCAGAAGTTTACACGGCTCCTGAGGTCAAATTATAGGCATCCCAGCTATTTCCGAAGGCAGCAGGGCAGGCTTTGTCTTTAGTAAGATGAATGCAAAGAGTGCTGCAATATCTAAGGTTATGCTGGTTTTGCAAAGTACCTTATTACAGCATTGGGCAGATAATGTTATTCTAAACAAAATCTCTCACTTTGCACTAATTTTGAAACATTTTTCGACAAACACAAAAACATGACCTCTCAAAATTTACAAAATGGTAAGGAGCTGCAATTATGTTTCCTAAACTCTGTGCAATGTTTGATTTTCTTATTATTCTGAGTCAAGTCATGTAATTACGATGACAAGTTGTTTTTATTCTGCACAAGCATTAAAATAAAGCAACTCTAACAAACGCAGTAACAGCAGGAATAACCATGCCGTATCAGTGTAAATATAATCTGTAATGTGTGAGTACACGGCAAACTCATATGTTCAAGCTTATGTTTAGATGTCCTCTGACCAGTCACTGGAAATGAGTTGCCCAATCTTTTTTGACCCTCCGTATTCCAAGCATGGCCCTGATTACCGTGCATATCCTTATTACAGCTCATTCTTACTCACCCTTGGCGGAACATGTTTTCACCGCATGTAATTACAGCTTCTAATTATGATCCTAGCAAGGTTCTATTATTTCTCAGCTCTAAGGGAAACTTATCTATATTCCCTCCATTAACCTTGAGGTTGTGGATAAAAGTGAATCCCCATATACATTTTCTTTTAATGTTCCAGTTAGTTACAGTTACTTGTAATAAATTACAGTGCTTTATTGTCATTCATCATGTACCAAGGAAGGCCTTCAAAAGGGTTTTCTATCTTACCTAAATTGTATCTATTTGCCTCTTGAGCTTCTTAACAGTTCAACAATATTAAAGGTATTCATTTTTATTTTGGGTGAGGAATATGTGCTTGAAGATCATAGTTATCATTGCATCACCTACAGTGCCTTGCGAAAGTATTCGGCCCCCTTAAGCTTTGCGACCTTTTGCCACATTTTAGGCTTCAAACATAAAGATATAAAACTGTAAAATGTGGGACACAATCATGAAGTGGAGAGAAATTTATTGGATATTTCAAACTTTTTTAACAAATAAAAAACTGAAAAATTGGGCGTGCAAAATTATTCAGCCCCTTTACTTTCAGTGCAGCAAACTCTCTCCAGAAGTTCAGTGAGGATCTCTGAATGATCCAATGTTGACCTAAATGACTAATGATGATAAATAGAATCCACCTGTGTGTAATCAAGTCTCTGTATGAATGCACCTGCACTGTGATAGTCTCAGAGGTCTGTTTAAAGAGCAGAGAGCATCATAAAGAACAAGGAACACACCAGGCAGGTCCGAGATACTGTTGTGAAGAAGTTTAAAGCTGGATTTGGATACAAAAAGATTTCCCAAGCTTTAAACATCCCAAGGAGCACTGTGCAAGCGATAATATTGAAATGGAAGGAGTATCAGACCACTGCAAATCTACGAAGACCTGGCCGTCCCTCTAAACTTTCAGCTCATACAAGGAGAAGACTGATCAGAGATGCAGCCAAGAGGCCCATGATAACTCTGGATGAACTGCAGAGATCTACAGCTGAGGTGGGAGACTCTGTCCATGGGACAACAAACAGTCGTATACTGCACAAATCTGGCCTTTATGGAAGAGTGGCAAGAAGAAAGCCATTTCTTAAAGATATCCATAAAAAGTGTTGTTTAAAGTTTGCCACAAGCCACCTGGGAGACACACCAAACATGTGGAAGAAGGTGCTCTGGTCAGATGAAACCAAAAATTTAACTTTTTGGCAACAATGCAAAATGTTATGTTTGGCGTAAAAGCAACACAGCTCATCACCCTGAACACACCATCCCCACTGTCAAACATGGTGGTGGAAGCATCATGGTTTGGACCTGCTTTTCTTCAACAGGGACAGGGAAGATGGTTACAATTGATGGGAAGATGGATGGAGCCAAATACAGGACCATTCTGGAAGAAAACCTGATGGAGTCTGCAAAAGACCTGAGACTGGGACAGAGATTTGTCTTCCAACAAGACAATGATCCAAAACATAAAGCAAAATCTACAATGGAATGGTTCACAAATAAACATATCCAGGTGTTAGAATGGCCAAGTCAAAGTCCAGACCTGAATCCAATCGAGAATCTGTGGAAAGAACTGAAAACTGCTGTTCACAAACGCTCTCCATCCAACCTCACTGAGCTCGAGCGTTTTTGCAAGGAGGAATGGGCAAAAATGTCAGTCTCTCTATGTGCAAACCTGATAGAGACATACCCCAAGCGAATTACAGCTGTAATCGCAGCAAAAGGGGCGCTACAAAGTATTAACTTAAGGGGGCTGAATAATTTTGCACGCCCAATTTTTCAGTTTTTTTATTCTTAAAAAAGTTTGAAATATCCAATCAATTTCGTTCTACTTCATGATTGTGTCCCACTTGTTGTTGATTCTTCTTCTTCTTCAAAAAAAAATACAGTTTTATATCTTTATGTTTGAAGCCTGAAATGTGGCAAGAGGTGATCTCCTCTGCACCCTGATTCTGCTATAGACTGAGAACAACAATGCAATCTTTGACACAATGGTTTTGCTATATTTTTATTTAAACACAATAACTCATTTATAGTAAAAGTAGACCCATAAGTTAATACATGACATATATTCTACAGCCATTTTTTATTTTTTTTGCGACGGAGTATAACATACCTTATTTATAACCCTAGATTTCCAGCAAAAAAAAAAAAAAAACACTTGCTGTCCTTGGGACTCCCTGTAAAGTGAAAGAAAATCTCCCTGGGAAGTCAATACAAACCTGACAGTAGGGATGAGCCGACCACCCCCCGGGTCGGTTCGCAGCAGAACATGTGAACAGGCAAAACATTTTTGCGAACACGCAAACACTTTAAAAGTCTATGGGACACGAACATGAAAAATCTAAAGTGCTAATTTAATTTTAATGGCTTATATGCAAGTTATTGCCATAAAAAGTGTATGGGGACCTGGTCCTGCCCCAGGGGACATGTAACAATGCAAAAAAAAAAAGTTTTAAAAACTGCAATTTTTTCAGGAGCAGTGATTTTAATAATGCTTAAAGTGAAACAATAAAAATTAAATATTCCTTTAAATATCGTCTCCTTAGTCTGCCTGTAAAATAGCACATCTTTCCCATGTTCATAACAGTACCACAGCAAAATTAAATTTCTAAAGGAAAAAATGTAATTTAACCACCTAAACCACCTTTAGGCAGCTAAATGCCCAGGCCAGGTTTTGCGATTCGGCACTGCGTTGCTTTAACAGACAATTGCGCGGTCGTGCGACGTGGCTCCCAAACAAAATTGATGTCCTTTTTTTCCCACAAATAGAGCTTTTTTTTGGTGGTATTTGATCACCTCTGCGGTTTTAATTTTTTGCACTATAAACAAAAATAGAGCAACAATTTCGAAAAAAAATCAATATTTTTTACTTTTTGCTATAATAAATATCCCTCAAAAACATATATATAAAAAAAAAATGTCCTCAGTTTAGGCCGATACGTATTCTTCTACCTATTTTTGGGAAAAAAATTGCAATAAGCGTTTATCGATTGGTTTGCGCAAAATTTGTAGCGTTTACAAAATATTGGATAGTTTTATTGCATTTTTATTATTTTTATTTTTTTTACTACTAATGGCGGCGATCAGCGATTTTTTTTCATGACTGCGACATTATGGCGGACACTTCGGACAATTTTGACACATTTTTGGGACCATTGTCATTTACACAGCAAAAAATGCATTTCAATTGCATTGTTTATTGTGAAAATGACAGTTGCAGTTTGGGAGTTAACCACAGGGGGCGCTGAAGGATTTATGTTTCACCTAGTGTGTGTTTACAACTGTAGGGGGGTGTGGCTGTAGATCTGACGTCATCGATCGTGTCTCCCTATAAAAGGGATCACACAATTGATGCAGCCGCCACAGTGAAGCACGGGGAAGCCGTGTTTACATACGGCTCTCCCCGTTCTTCAGCTCCGGGGAGCGATCGTGAGGGGGCGGCTAGAAACGAATAGCCGCGCCCTCATCCCGGATCACTCCCTAAGGCTTACCGACCACCGGCATGTACCGGGGGGGTCCCGATCGGACCCCCGACCCGCGAAAAGGCAGCGACGTGCGGGCACGTCGTTCTGCCTGTCTGTGCCATTTTGCCGACGTATAAGTACATGCGGCGGTTGTTAAGCGGTTAACCACTTAAGACCCTGATCATTATGCAGCTAATTGACCTTGCCCCTTTTTGCGATTCGGCACTGCGTCGCTTTAACTGACAATTGCGCGGTCGTGCGACGTGGCTCCCAAACAAAATTGGCGTCCTTTTTTTTTCACAAATAGACCTTTCTTTTGGTGGTATTTGATCACCTCTGTGGTTTTTATTTTTTGCCCTATAAACAAAAATAGAGTGAAATTTTTGAAAAAAATGCAATATTTTTTACTTTTTTCTATAATAAATATCCCCAAAAAAGATATAAAAAACTTTTTTTTCCCTCAGTTTAGGCCGATACGTATTCTTCTACCTATTTTTGGTACAAAATAGGGGATAGTTTTATGGCATTTTTATTAATAATTTTTTTTTGTACTACTAATGGTGGCGATCAGCAATTTTTTTCGTGACTGCGACATTATGGCGGACACATCGGACAATTTTGACACATTTTTGGGACCATTGTCATTTTCACAGCAAAAAAAGCTATAAAAATGCATTTATTACTGTGAAAATTGCAATTGCAGTTTGGGAGTTAACCACTAGGGGGCGCTGAAGGGGTTAAGTGTGACCTCATATCTGTTTCTAACTGTAGGGGGGCGGGGCTGGACGGTAACAGACGATCAATGACCCGGCCGCCGTAGTACATTTACGCCGTTTCCGTAAGGCAATATCAGGCCTAAAGTTATTGCATCTTGTAGATGGAATAGTAATGTTAAAGTATGGCCGCCGTTCATGCTTCGAAGTTCGAAATTTTTACGTCATTTGCATAAGTCGTCCGTGAATAGGGATTTTCGTTGTTTACGTCCACGTCAAAATCAATTGGTCCGTGCGGCGTACTTAGCCGCAATGCACACTGGGAAATGTAGGCGCCCGGCGCATGCGCAGTTTAAGAAAAACGTCAAAAAGTAAGGTCAAGCCCCATTAACATAAAATGTACACATATTCGCCAGCACACCAAGGATCATTGAAAAAACGTCCGAAAATTTAATGCATAATAGCGATCCAAAAAGCAACGTTTCGAGGTCACGCAGGACCTCTTCGTCAGGCAAAAGATACAAACACAATGCAGTACACAAATATATATAGAAAGCTGTCACCAATCAAACCATGTGAAAAAATAAAACCCACCCATCCCAATCACCTCCTCCCCCTCCCCTCCCCCCCAATCAGGAACCTTCATTGATTAAATTATGCAAGTACCTGCTAGTAACCAGCTGCTTGTGGATTATCATCAGGAAAAAGCAGCCTGGGGTGCCGACAACCTACCCCCGCTGTACTCACGATCGCAGTGGCGATCGCACAACTGTGTCACACATTGCTAGTGAGATAAATCAATCACATCACATGTAACAGGGCTGAAGGTGTTGACAGTATACCCCCCCCCGCTGTGTCTGCGATCGTAGTCACGATCGCACAGCTGATACCCCACATAATACAATAAGGATTGCCAACCGCCAATCATATCTTACCACGCATCCCGCGCAAGCGCTCAGGATGCGGGAAAACATCTCGGAAGACGCCGATTTGCGGCCGCTGCCGCCATGGAAACAGTGACGTCAGGGCGCCGCATATCGGCCCAACCTATCACTCAAGGCAGATGTGACAGCGAGGCTTGGAAAGCAAGCCGCTGTCACATGGCTAAAGGGGCCAAGGAGAGTTACGAAATAGAGGAAGTATGGTGCGCTCACCCCAGCTTAAAAGCGCAGCGGAAAGACAGTAAAAAAGTAGGAAAAAAGAAAAAAGATTAGAAAGAATAAACGCTGATGAGCATACATACAGATAAACAGGCATACATAAATAAAAATGAAAAAAAGAAAAAAAGAAAAAAAATATAATAAAAATGCCAAAAAACGCTAAAAAAACGAAAAAAATAAAAAAAAAAATTGGGGGGAAAAAAGTTAAAAATACAAGAAAAATAAAAAAAGAAGAAAGAAAACATATAACAAAAGACAAAAAAGTGAAAAGTAGCCAGGATGAGCAGACTAAAAAGTAAAAGATGTGACATGTAGACACTATGCAGAGAGCTAACAATCCGGGTGAAAACACCAACAGACAAATGGTTGCTACAACGAGCTATATCAATGTACACCCTATCAAGACCTGCCAAAGGTCTAAGTTGATGGGGTCATCGTCCATACATGGCAGAATGCACAATGTCTACATTGTCAACATGAAAAAGGAAAACAAAAATATACAATTCAAAAGAAGCCCACAGGGGCTTGAAAAAAAAATCAATGGTATAAACTATACCATAGGGGGTGTCATTCATAATGAACAATGGCAAAGCTAAAACTAGCATTTAAATCCAGTATGATTAGTGCATACACGAGAACGGTATGCGATTCGAGCAAAAAAGAGCACTAAACGAATAAACCTAGTAAAGGGCCAAAAGGCACCACATAGGGGAGCCTAATGGAAGACAGAGCGACCCATCAGCGATCATCAATGAAGCACGTCAGAGACAAATTGGTGTTCAACCCACCAGGTTGTACTGTCCCCAACGTGTACTGTCCCTATAGGGTGCTTTAACATGTTCAATAACCATGCCACGAAGTTCGTGGACCTGGTGTTTGACTGTCACAAAATGTAAAGCCACAGGTTTGTTCAGATCTACCTGTTCCCCCTTGGCGGTTTTAGTCAAAGCTATCCTAATGTCGCTTCTATGTTTTTGGAAACGCTTCTTAAATGGGCCAATAGTCTTCCCAACGTATACTAATGTACAGGGACATTTCAAAATATAGACACAAAAGTCGGTGTTGCAATTAAAATATTTGCGTATGGGATAGCGACCTCCCATATGCGGATGTGAAAAATATTCCCCACAAATAAGGGAGTTGCATTCATTACAGTTATAGCATCTAAAACACCCAGTTTTATGGGATATTTTAGTTGCGGTCTTAGCGTACTTGTGTCGTGGGTCAGCCTGTACTAGGTGATCTCGTAACGTCTTACCGCGTTTGTACGCCATCATTGGTTTGGTCTTGATTTCAGGACCCAAAGATCTATCTGACTGCAATATTTTCAGATTGCGTTCAGTGGCACATTTAATTGTGCCTGATTCTTGATTGTACGTATGGACTAGCATAGGGCAAGAGATAGACCTAGAACTTTTGTTACTACCCGCTAGTACCTTATCCAGAGCCTTATCCAAAACTAATTTGGGATAACCCCGTTCAAGGAATTTCTGGTACATGATGTCAAGTTCCTTCTTTTTATCATGCTCGTCTGAGCAGATCCGTAAGATACGTGCAAACTGTGAAATCGGCAAATTATGGCGCAAATGTGTAGGATGTGCACTCTGGAAATGTAATAGAGTATTTCTGTCAGTAGGTTTAGTATATAGAGATGTGGTCATAACACCACCAGTGATAGTGATAAGTACATCAAGGAATGGAATACATTCACCCGAAATTTCTGGGTTAAACACAATCCCTGGGAAAACACTATTAATATACTCCACAAATCTTACAAAGTCCGTCTCACTCCCCGTCCATATAAAAAAGACATCGTCTATATATCTCATCCATTTTTTGACATATCGATGAAACAAAGGGGATAGATAAATATACACCTCTTCCAGATAGCCCACAAACAGGTTAGCAAAAGAGGGAGCTGCGGAGCTCCCCATAGCTGTCCCTCTAATCTGTGTGTACATCATTCCTTCAAATCTAAAATGATTATTCACCAAAATAAATTTGAGGCATTCAATAATGAAAGCACTTGGTAACCCAAGGGAACCTCGTTTGGTCAGGAAATGTTCAACAGCCTGAAGACCAGCTTCATTGGGTATACAGGTATACAGTGATGAAATGTCCATTGTGGCAAGCTTCCAACCGTCCTCGAACGTAGCGGAGGGACCAAGTTTGTCAAGGAAATCACCCGTGTCCTGGATGTATGCTGGTAGATCCTTGACTAACGGTTGTAGATAGTAATCCATAACCTGGGCCAATGGCTGGGTGACAGAACCAGTACCGGAGACTATGGGCCGAAATTTAAGGGGCGTGATGCCCTTATGGATCTTGGGCAACCCATATATAACAGGCGTACGAGGAAATTCGTTATACAAAAAATCAGCTACCTCGTCTGTCAACCAGCCATTAGCCCGACCGATACCGATCAGTCTCACCAGGCCATTCTTAGTACTCAATAAGGGATCACTCCGCAATAATAAGTAACTGGACGTATCCGCCAACATGGAAAGCATTCCCTCCCTGTAATCACTATAGTTCATGATGACCACCCCCCCGCCTTTGTCGGCGGGCTTAATTATGATGTTTCTGTCATTCTTGAGGGATTTTAATGCTGAAAAGTCCATAGGTCCCAAATTGGTCTGTGCGTTTTTAGAGGCTTTACTAACAACATCATGTTTGATCGTTCTGATGTAACTCTCGATCGAATGGAAATGTCCAGGAGGAATAAATTTGCTCTTTAGTCTAAATGGAGGCGGAGCTTTGGAAGATATCATGGGTTGATTGTGAAAGAATTGTTTGATTTTCAAAGTGCGTTCAAACTTGAACATCTCTACCTCAAAGTCAAATAAATTTAATCTATTAACAGGGCAAAATGATAGACCTTTAGACAACAACTTAGATTCGCCCTCAGTGATTGGTCTTGAAGAAAGGTTAATCACCGGGCACGACCGGTTCCCCGTCTCATGTTCATGCGAGGTAGAGGGGGGACTAGATTTCTTAATGCCCCTCCTGGATCTGTGTTTCCGCCGGCAACCGGAAAAAGGTTTGCGTTACTGGCGTTTCCAGCGGGTTTGCTGCCTGCACTAGTCCCAGCCTCACTGTCACTCGATGGATTCTCGGTGGGTCGGTCACTCTCAGATGTTGGTGGTTGACCAAATTTACGTGTTCCACCACCACGTGTGCGGAGTCGCCTCCTAGCACGAGGGACCCCGGATATACAAGGGTAAACCCGACCCTCCTGATAATCTTGATTGACCAGTCTCAACTTATCACGTTTAGCCTGTTTCTGTTTGTCAGAATATGCTAAAATCTCCTTGTCAATGGTCTGCAGTGCATTTGCTTGTGTATCATCATCCAAAGTTGTAATTTCAAACGATGATAATTCCCTGTTGACTTGGCACAATTGTACTTTCACTTCCTCTATCACAATCAACATATAATTAAGTGAGTTCTGCGTGGAAACCTCACACCACTTTTCACAAAACTCACGTTTGTGTCGTCCAATCGTGGGTTGATTGCTGATACGAAAACCTCTCGGAATTTTCTTAGTCCTATAATACTCAGAGAGAGTCTGTCCATGTAGTTCAAGATCCACACGTTTTCTCTTCAACCGTTTAATCTCGCGATGTATGTCAGTAACAGTATCGCTCCCAAACGCTCTGGCTTCACTTGGAGGAAACAAGATGGCATCAATCTCCTCTTGATTGTAGATACAACCAGGAGCTCTGTTAAACTGGGAAGCTGTTGTCTCATCAAATGCCATTGATATTCAAATGAAACACCCCAATTAGATTCAATTGGTGACGCCGTGTCCCAACAGGTAAGGGCACGGAAATGAATAAACCCAATAAATGGGCGGCATCCGGGGGTGCAAAAAGGAAACCCAAATATACAGTCACAAAATATTCCAACTGCACACCTTCCAGGAAAATGGTATAGAAAAGAGAAACAAGTGCGGGACTTTAAATAAAGCATGTGCGGGAAACTGTTTACAATAAATGGGGGGAATGAATCAAAGATAATAAATCTGGAATAGGTTTAAATATTTTATTACTTTCACATAATGCACCGTCCATGACTATATTGCACTATTGAAGAAATAGATAAACATATATGTTTCACAGATTAGTTGGGGGACAAGGTACGTGGGCAGTGACCCAAATATATAAATGCAATGAGTACAGCGAGCTGTAGTATATTATTGAGACATAAAATAGATATCACATATTAAAATGGAAATTACATCGCATGACACTGCAGTGATAATACATTAATGCATGAGGTAAAGAGCTCTACGCGTTTCGCGACTATTGGTCGCTCATCAGGAGCAGGCATGCATTACATTGGTTATCTGGAACGACATAAGCACATAGCTGGTTAGACGGGGCATCCAACATTTGTGGGGGCTGAGGACTCATCAAAAAGCCCCAGATGGTACTCACCAGGTTGCCGATTGCCGCTGGCACTGGAGTGAAGCTCCGGATGGACCCCAGGATTGGGGTGGTCACTGCCGGGGACTAGGGTTGGAGAATGAGGGGTGCAGGGCCCGTCAGGAGAGCGCACCCAGGTGGCACAGGCATGAGGCATGGTGTATTGAATGCACTGTGGTCGGTAAGGAATGATGGCTGTATTGGAAATAAATGAAGAATGTATTATGTTTGAATGGGGTATGGAGATATGATGAAAAGGAAAAGGGGGGAAGGGGGAGGAAAACAAGCAAAGGAGAAGGAAAAAAGAAAAGGAAAGAGAAAAAAAGGAGAAAAAACAGGGATGGGGAAGAAAGACAAAGAGAAATGGGAATATAAAGATAGTAAAGTGAGGTGAAGGTACTGGGTGTGGTGAGGTATAGGAGAGAGGAAGAGGATCACCTGTGAGTTCCGAGTGTGCTGCATGGAGTGATGACATGTGAAGAGCCAAATGCCTGTACCTGCCATAGGTTACACCCTCTTATAGGGACCACCCCCCCAATGTTACCCGCCCAGAGACACGCATAAGAGGGGGAGGAGAAGGGAGGCGTCTGCATTGGTGCGGGGTAACCGCCCAATGATGCGGCGCCGTTTGACTCCTGTAACCCCTCGTGGATAGTATACCAATACACCTCACTTTACTATCTTTATATTCCCATTTCTCTTTGTCTTTCTTCCCCATCCCTGTTTTTTCTCCTTTTTTTCTCTTTCCTTTTCTTTTTTCCTTCTCCTTTGCTTGTTTTCCTCCCCCCTCCCCCCCTTTTCCTTTTCATCATATCTCCATATCCCATTCAAACATAATACATTCTTCATTTATTTCCAATACAGCCATCATTCCTTACCGACCACAGTGCATTCAATACACCATGCCTCATGCCTGTGCCACCTGGGTGCGCTCTCCTGACGGGCCCTGCACCCCTCATTCTCCAGCCCTAGTCCCCGGCAGTGACCACCCCAATCCTGGGGTCCAGCTTCACTCCAGTGCCAGCGGCAATCGGCAACCTGGTGAGTACCATCTGGGGCTTTTTGATGAGTCCTCAGCCCCCACAAATGTTGGATGCCCCGTCTAACCAGCTATGTGCATATGTTGTTCCAGATAACCAATGTAATGCATGCCTGCTCCTGATGAGCGACCAATAGTCGCGAAACGCGTAGAGCTCTTTACCTCATGCATTAATGTATTATCACTGCAGTGTCATGCGATGTAATTTCCATTTTAATATGTGATATCTATTTTATGTCTCAACAATATACTACAGCTCGCTGTACTCATTGCATTTATATATTTGGGTCACTGCCCACGTACCTTGTCCCCCAACTAATCTGTGAAACATATATGTTTATCTATTTCTTCAATAGTGCAATATAGTCATGGACGGTGCATTATGTGAAAGTAATAAAATATTTAAACCTATTCCAGATTTATTATCTTTGATTCATTCCCCCCATTTATTGTAAACAGTTTCCCGCACATGCTTCATTTAAAGTCCCGCACTTGTTTCTCTTTTCTATACCTAATTAGGGATGGAGGTAATTGACCCATTACCTCATTTAAAGTCCCAACCAACCCTCCCCCCGCCCACTTTATCTTCCAGGAAAATGGCCAATAAGTAAAAGGGTGCTGAAACGATCACCAGCTGGGAACCGGAAAGCAAATCATGTACACATATTCGCCAGCACACCAAGGATCATTGAAAAAACGTCCGAAAATTTAATGCATAATAGCGATCCAAAAAGCAACGTTTCGAGGTCACGCAGGACCTCTTCGTCAGGCAAAAGATACAAACACAATGCAGTACACAAATATATATAGAAAGCTGTCACCAATCAAACCATGTGAAAAAATAAAACCCACCCATCCCAATCACCTCCTCCCCCTCCCCTCCCCCCCAATCAGGAACCTTCATTGATTAAATTATGCAAGTACCTGCTAGTAACCAGCTGCTTGTGGATTATCATCAGGAAAAAGCAGCCTGGGGTGCCGACAACCTACCCCCGCTGTACTCACGATCGCAGTGGCGATCGCACAACTGTGTCACACATTGCTAGTGAGATAAATCAATCACATCACATGTAACAGGGCTGAAGGTGTTGACAGTATACCCCCCCGCTGTGTCTGCGATCGTAGTCACGATCGCACAGCTGATACACCACATATTACAATAAGGATTGCCAACCGCCAATCATATCTTACCACGCATCCCGCGCAAGCGCACAGGATGCAGGAAGACATCTCGGAAGATGCCGATGTGCGGCCGCTGCCGCCATGGAAACAATGACGTCAGGGCGCCGCATATCGGCCCAACCTATCACTCAAGGCAGATGTGACAGCGAGGCTTGGAAAGCCATTAACATAAAACACGCCCCCTTAGACACATTTGAATTAGGCGCCCTTACGCCCGCCCGCTTTAGGCTACGCCGCCGTAACTTAGCAGGCAAGTACTTTGAGAATCAAGTAGCTAACTTACGGCGGCGTAGCCTAAACACGCTAAGCTACGCCGCCGCAAATTTAGTTCAATCTCTCTGAATCTACCTATATGTGTGTCAGAAAACTAGCATTGCACATCACCCTGAACACACCATCCCCACCATGAAATATGGTGATGGCAGCACCATGTTGTGTGGATGCTTTTCTTTAGCAGGGACAGGGAAGCCGGTCAGAGTTGATGAGAAGATGGATGAAGACAAATACAGGGCAATCTTAGCAGAAAACCTGTTAGGCCTTGTACACACGGTCGTTCCAAACTGATGAGAATGGTCCGACGGGCCATTTCCATCGGTTCACCGCTGAAGTGGCCTGACAGCCTGATATGCGTACACACCATCAGTTCAAATTCCGATCAGGTCAGAACGCGGTGACGTTAAACACTCGACGTGCTGAAAAAAACGAAGTTCAATGCTTCCAAGCATGCGTCGACTTGATTCTGATCGGGCAGCGGTCCATCGGTTCGATTTTAAAGCATGTTTTAAAATTTTGGACCGAAGGACAACAGACCGATGGGCCATACACGCGGTCGGTTTAGACAGATGAAACTGAACTTCGGTCCATTCTCATCGGTTTGAAACGACCGTGTGTAAGCGGCCTGAGAGTCTGCAAAAGACTTGAGACTGGGTTGGAGGTTCACCTTCGAGCAGAACAATGACCCTGAACATACAGCCAGAGCTACAATGGAATAGTTTAAATCAAAACATATTTATGTATTAGAATGGCCCAAAGTTCAGACCTAAATCCTATTGAGAATCTGTGGCAAGACTTGAAAATTGCTGTTCACAGAAGCTATCCATCCAATCTGACAGAGCTTGAGCTATTTTGAAAAGACGTCACTCTCTAGATGTGCAAAGCTGGTAGAGACATCCCCAAAAAGACTTGCAACTGTAATTGCAGTGAAAGGTGCTTCTATAAAGTATTGGCTGAATACAAATACATGCCTCACTTTTCACATATTTATTTGTAAAAAACAATTAAAAAGCATTTATGATTTGCCTTCCACTTCACAATTATGTGCCACTTTGTGTTGGTCTATCACATACAATCCCAATAAAATACATGTACATTTTTGGTTGTAACATGACAAAATGTGGAACATTTCAAGGGGTAGATTGTCACAGCTTCAGCGCGTCATTCGCTGGGCTGTGTCCAGCGGTGAGAGGAGGTCGGGGATGCTGCGCTCCGGATGAATGGATCTTCTCATCGCTGGAGCGGAGATCACCCGTCGCTGGATCTTCTCATCGCTGGAGATCACCCGCAGCCGTCGCAGGATCAGGACAACGTTGGAGCAGGAAGCCGGGAACAAGTGGATTATCACCGCTTGAGTTTTTTTTTTTTTTTTTATATTAATAAAGGACTTTATTCTACGGTGTGTGTGTGTGTGTTTTTTTCTTTACAAGACTTTACACTTCCTTTGTGAAATGGTAGGGGTACAGTGTACCCCATTACCATTTCACACAGGGGGGGTCAGGATCTGGGGGTCCCCTTTGTTAAAGGGGTCTTCCAGATTCTGATAAGCCTCCCGCCCGCATACCCCCACAACCACCGGGCAAGGGTTGTGGGAATGAGACCCTTGTCCCCATCAACATGGGGACATCCTCCCCATGTTGAGGGCATGTGGCCTGGTGCGGTTCAGGAGAGGGGGGGCGCACTCTGTCCCCCCCTCTTTTCTGCGGCCGGCCAGGTAAACATGCTCGGATGACGGGTATGGTTATGGATATTTAGGGGGAACCGCACGTCATTTTTTTAAAAAATAGACGGTGGGGTTCCCCTTAATATCCATACCAAACCTAAAGGGTCTGGTTATTGAATTTGCGGGGACCTCCGCGCATTTTTTTTCCCCCGAACTCCGATCCCGGACCTGAACTTTTTCCAATTATTCGGGTTCGGGTTCGGGAAAAACCCAAAGTCCGTACCGAACCCGAACTTTACAGTTCGGGTTCGCTCAACCCTAGGTATGAATACTTTTTCAAGGCACTGTACATGAGTAGTTAACCTTTGCAGGGTGGGGGCAGTCCCACTGAAAGAGAAATGTTTAGATTTCCTGGAGTTGGGCTTTAACCACCTCAATATCAGCATGTTACACCCCCATCATTACCAGGTTATTTTTCTGTTTTCAGCTCTGTGATACTTTGACTGACAATTATTCAGTTATGCTAAACTGTACCCAAATCATATAGGGCCAGATTCACGTACAAGAGCGCCGGTGTAACGTAACCCGTTTACGATACACCGCCGCAAGTTTCCAGTTTTAGTGCCGAATCCACAAAGCACTTACCTGGAAACTTGCGGCGCAAGGCGGGCCAATTCAAATGGGCGTGTGCCATTTAAATTAGGCGCGCTCCCGCGCCGGACCTACTGCACATGCTCCGTGCTCCATCGTGCTTTGCGCGCAGTGACGTCATTTTTTCGAACGGTGACACGCGTAGCGTAATTCCGTATTCCCGGACGGCTTACGCAAACGACGTTCATTTTTACATTTCGACGCGGGAACGACGGCCATACTTTATACAGCAATAGGATTGCTGTGTAAAGTTAGGGCACCTAAAACGACGACTAACTTTGCGATGGGAAACTAGACTAGCGGCGACGTAGCGAACGCGAAAATCCGTCGTGGATCGATGTAACTCCTAATTTGCATACCCGACGCTGGTTTACGACGCAAACTCCCCCCAGCGGCGGCCGCGGTACTGCATCCTAAGATCCGACAGTGTAAAACAATTACACCTGTCGGATCTTATGGATATCTATGCGTAACTGATTCTATGAATCAGTCGCATAGATAGAAACAGAGATACGACGGCGTATCAGGAGATACGCCGTCATATCTCTTTTGTGAATCTGGCCCATAGAGTTTTCTTTTGGTGGTAATTACAAACATTTTAAAAATGGCATGCCAAAAAGTTATCCTCCGGTGGATGGACTGCTATCCACGTCATTGTGGCCAATCTGTAATATGTTGCAAATGCAGATTGTGATAAAACACCAAAAAAGTGGTGTTAGCCTACAGGTAGCTGACCCAGTCTACCAGGAACTGTGATTGTGTCTATGAACCTCTTGCAATAGCCAGGGAGCCAATGTAGGTTATTGGGGGATCGAGCTGGATGGATGGCTCAGACGCACTCTGTGAGTGATATGCAGAAGGTAAGCTCACAGTGTGCAGACAATGTGCAGAAACTGCCCAACTGCCCTCCTGTAGGTGTATACCTGAAAGGCTCACTGTAAGTGCTTTAAGCTGGATGGAAGGCTGGACTGCAATTCTTCTGTAAACAATGACAAAAAGACTCACTTGATCTTCCCCCCTCCCGGGGACTAGTTGCCTTGTAATGATCTGTAACCTGATACAGCTGATGCTATTTATAGAACGGGGAGCCCACACACCATGTGTGTCTCCAGGACGGGATGAGCTCACTGTGTGTGCTCCTAGACAGGGAGCCGACACATGAGCCGAGTGCCCTGCAGATGCCGAACTGTACAGAGCCTTTCATGTCTTCACTACACCAGGGATATTAAATGGACGATCCAAAGTGCTGCTTAAGCTTCTCCCAGATGCCGGGTCACCTGTGTGAAGCAGATCCCCACTGGATGCAAGCTGTGTGAACTTTAAAAACACTCTGCTGCACTAAGTTTCTGTAGCTCTGTACAGTGCTTGGCTGCCTGTGTGAAGTCTTCCTGCAGTCTTAGGGTCCTCCCACAGTGGAGGAACGCCAGGGCCCGGACGCAAGTGCGACTGCTGCGAACCCTGGTAGTTCCGCCACTGGTACACTTTTTCAATTTTTCAAGGAACTGTACCTGTTCTGTGTCCATATAGGGAAAAGCAAAAGTATAATTTAAAGCATGATACCCAAAAACAAAAATATAAATAATTGAAGATTACAGTTCCTTAGATGTGGTGATTGCATTTTTCTTTTTTAATACTAAGAACCTCTTCAGCAAGTACAGAAAATATCCATAAATCTCGTCAGAAATGCAGTGTCCTTGTCTTTTGCTGTGGGTTAACCACTTAAAGGGGTGGTTCCCCCTAAAACACATTGCTAACAATAGATTCGTAAGACCCGTTACACTGCGGGTAGGCTGGCTTTTTTTTTTTTAGTACATACCGAGATCTCCCCGTCTCGTCCCTTGTCGGTGGGCGTTCCTAGTTGATTGACGTTCCTCGGACGGGCGCGTACGTGACGTCACGACTTTCCGAAAGAAGCCGAACGTCGCTGCGCATGCGCCGTATAGAGCCGACTCTATACGGCGCCTGCGCAATGACGTTCGGCTTCTGTCGGAAAGTCGTGACGTCACGTATGCGCCCGTCCGAGGAACGTCAATCAAATAGGAACGCCCACCGCCAAGGGACGAGACGCCGAGATCTCGGTATGTACGAAAAAAAAAAAAGAAAGCCAGCCTACCCGCAGTGTAACGGGTCTTACGAATCTATTGTTAGAAATGTGTTTTAGGGGGAACCACCGCTTTAAGCCCCGGTTGTTGCTAAAGGACCAGGCCCCTTTTTGCGATTTGGCACTGCGCCGCTTTAACTTACAATTGCACGATTGTGCAACGTGGCATCCAAATAAAATACTTTTTTCCCACAAATAGAGCTTTCTTTTGGTAGTATTTGATCACCTCTGCGGTTTTTATTTTTTGCGCTATAAACAAAAATAGAGCGATGGTTTTGAAAAAAATTCAATATTTTTTACTTTTTGCTATAATAAGTATCCCCAAACAATATATCATTTTTTTTTTCAGTTTAGGCCGATACGTATTCTACATATTTTTGGTAAAAAAAATTGCAATAAGCATTTATTGATTGGTTTGCGCAAAAGTTATAGCGTCTACAAAATAGGGGATAGTTTTATGGCATTTTTATTAATATTTTTTTTTTTTACTGGTAATGGTGGCGATCATGACACCATTTTGGGACCATTGTCATTTTTACAGCGACAGTGCTATAAAAATGCACTGATTACTGTGAAAATGACACTGAGGGGTAAAACTGTAGGGGACGCTAAAGGGGTTAAGTGTGACCTAAGGCAGTGTTTCTCAACCTTTTTTCAATCAAGTCACTCTTTAAAATTACAGACAATCTCAAGGCACCCTTTAAATCTTTAGTCAGTTTCGAGGCACCCCATTCTAAAATGTAAAATACTGTTCTAAAAGCACAATACTGTTACACAATGCAGCAACCTCCACACATAGGACACTTAAAGTTAGAGAGGATTTATTCTTCCAAAGTGAATAGACTTTTAAACACTGGTACTGACAAGTATTCCAATGTTTCTCTTCTCCCTCAATTTCTCTCCATCAGTCAGCTAATGTTACCCCAGTGCTGAGGGAGAGAGGCACAGTAGGGTGCAACAAGAATGCTGTGGAGGCAACAGACATCCTCCTTATTAAATAATGACTTCATTGGTTGTTAGGATGCCAGTGTCCAGAGAAAGTCGTAAAGGTGCATAATGAAAACCAGTGGCTTTGTGTAACTAAAAAGTAGGCTTGATCCACCTGCTGGCTTGTATAAAATGTTTGATAAATTTATAGGCATTTTGCCAAGGCACCCCTCTAGAAACCTTAATTCATCCCAGTGTGCCTGGGCACCATGGTTGAAAATGGCTTACCTAAGGGAGTGATTCTTACTGTGTGGGGGCGTAGCTTGGCATGTGATGTCACTGATCGTCGTTCCCTATGACAGGGAACAGATGATCAGTGACAGTCTGACTAGGAAGCACTGGGAGAGTTTTGTTTACACTTACCTCTCCCAGTTCTTCAAGCTCTGTGACCCGATCGTGGGACACCGGCGGCGATTAGGTCCATGGGTCCCACGGACGCGGTCATGGAATACGACCCACGGCTGTGCATATTAAAGGAGACGTACCTGTACGCCAATATGTGCAGCTGTGCCATTCTGCCGACGTACATCGGCGTGCGGCAGTCGGCAAGCGGTTAAAAAGAAAGCACAGACATTCTTATCTATATTCTGCAATCTGCCCATCTCATTAATCCCTCATGTAATGAAAGGGAACAAAGGCAGACATTTTATTGTGTGACGCGGCTTCTCCCACACCTCAAATGAGTGTAGAGTTGAAGGGAGACTAAGTGGTTAATTTCAAAACTGGAGAGTGTAAAATCTGGTGTAGCTCTGCATAGAAACCAATCAGCATCCAGCTTAATTGAGCAAGCTGAAGTTAGAAGCCAATTGGCTATCATGCACAGCTGCATCAGATTTTGCACTCTCCAGTTTTAGAAAATCAACCCCTAAAGCTGGCCATACATTATACAATTTTCTTGTTCAGTTTTCTATTAGATTAACTAAAAGGAAATTGAACAAGAAATGTGTATTATGTATGGCCAGCTTTAGTGTGTTATTGTCAGGACTACCAAACGAATATAAAGAAAAATGGCCTAAAAGGTAAAACAAATTAAGCCACCTCATCTAATGGTAAGCTGCAATATATTAAATTGGACAGTAAATAAAGACATCAAATAAAGACATCACACTTTGGACAAGTACTTTATTTAAAAGTGAAAAACAAAACAAAAAAAAACTCCCACCTTGTATATTCATCATCAGTCATATAGTCCAGTGATGCAAGTTCTTGTCAATCATGGTGAATGACACCTACTGACTTGCCAAAACTAAAAAAAAACGGCCAACCCACAGACACACTACATCCCGCCGCTCATTCACTGAGAATAACAGCTAATAGTAAACAAAGGGATTAGGGGTAAACTAACTCTATACTACCAACTACAGTTCAACAGGCATTGTGATTTGAATGCTGAAGACACTATTACATAATTTTTTTGTACTATTTTGTAAAAAATTACTACTTTTATCGTATCTTTTACATATTTCGATAAAATAGTATTGAAAGAGATTCTAATTACATTTTTGTTCTCCTTTTCTTTTTATATACAATTACTTTTTTTTTTTTTAAGAAAGTCAGTTCCTTTTTGGAGACATCACCAAGTATGGGAAATGGGGGGACATGTGAAATAACACCAACTTTAATGGAACCATAATGGGCTTATTTCACATTCTGTTTTTATTTAGATAATCTCACTCTCAAAGCAGGTTTATTGACTAGATGAATTTCTTCAATTACCTGATAGCGATCAAGCCTCTTGTGAAACACATGGCTCGAGGCCTTTGCACGATTAATTTGACAAAATTCTGTTCTGTTGGTGGTTACTGATTACCTAGAAAATCTGATGTGTTCAGAATAGGGAAAATAGATCATGTCAGTTCAATTACCAATTATGACTCCTGAGCAAAACAGACTCCATACCATCTGGCTTAAAATAAAAATATCCTTATTGCAGTTTGAAGTGTTGCGAATCGGGTTCATCAAATTGGCCTGGATTAGATCTGTAATTTAATTTTGCATAATTCAAACAGAGGAAATGCATTATTGTGTTTTACGGTTAGGAGATTCAAAAACATGTAAAAGATCTTTGCAGTTAAGCAGGTAGTAGAAACCATCTTGTAAGCTCTTTGTTTACGCTAAGTAGACTGATAGTCAGTGGCAGCAAACAGCACTTGCCCCATCAACGGTGGCTTCCCCTGCTCGGCGGTAGCTTCCCCTGCTTGGCAGCCTCCCATTCTCCAACTGTTCTCCTGTGGCTTCTCATTCTCTAGGTCATCACAGCGGTGTTTTCCGTTCTGTCCCTCCTCCTCCTCAGAGGCCAATCGGGAGTCTTCTCTTTTGGGCCGATCGGAAAACGGGTCTCACACCGCTTCTGATTGGCCGGATTGAGGATAAGCGTTTCGAAGTGGTTCCAAGCTCTGACTGGCTACAGGCTGGCCTTCTATTTCTGCAAATAGTCTAGCACTCAGTTTTGGAGCTGGTGGTATGAAATACCTTGAAGGTTACTTCAGAGAGGTTTGAGGTATTTTTGTTTGCCAATATTAATTTACAATGGTTTTACTCTAAATAATAAATGTTTAAAACTTATTCAACAAAGTATGGTAACTTTAAGTATACTGTATGTGAACCTTAAAAATTAACATCAGCTGTGTTAAACATGCCATTGGAAGTATTTTGGTATTGGGGATGAGCTTTGAGTTAGAGTCAAACTCATGTTCGACTCGAACATTGCCTGTTCCCCTTTTCGGCGAACAACGAACCATTAGGGGTGTTCGCGGCAAATTCGAAAAGCCGCGGAACACCCTGTTAAAGTCTATGGGAGAAATCTAAAGTGCTAATTTTAAAGGCTAATATGCAAGTTATTGTCCTAAAAAGTGTTTGAGGACCCGGGTCCTGCTCCAGGGAACATGTATCAATGCAAAAAAAGTTTTAAAAACTTCAGTTTTTTTGGGAGCAGTGAATTTAATAATGCTTAAAGTGAAATATTCCTTTAAATTTCGTACCTAGGGGGGGTGTCTAGTATGCCCGTGCTTAGAACTGTCTCTGCACAAAGTGTAATTTCTGAAGGAAAAGAAGTCATTTAAAAATCACTCACGGCTATAATGAATTGTCGGCTCCCAGCAATTCAGAGAAAATTCATTCATAAAAAAAAAGCATGGGGGTCCCCCCAAATTCAATTACCAGGCCCTTCACGTCTGGTATGGATATTAAGGGGAAGCCCGCCGTCAATTAAAAAATAAAATGACGTGGGGTTCCCCAGATCCCGCCCCCCCATGTGAATAGGTAATGGGGTACATCCGGGATCCAGAGCGCACGCACCGCCGGCCGCCTGTCTCCACCGGTGATGCGTGCGCTCTGGATTCTGGACCTGGATGGATCTTCTGAACCCTGGCAGAGAGGAGATCACCCGTCGCTGGATACCGACAATGTTGGAGAGTGGATTACCAATTCACATGGGGGGGCCAGGATCTGGGGGTCCCCTTTGTTAAAGTGGTCTTCCAGATTCTGATAAGCCCCCCGCCCGCAGACCCCCACAACCACCGGGCAAGGGTTGTGGGGATGAGGCCCTTGTACCCATCAACATGGGGACATCCTCCCCATGTTGAGGGAATGTGGCTTGGTATGGTTCTCTCGTCGTCCCCCTCTTTTCTGCGGCCGGCCAGGTCACGTGCTCGGATAAGGGGTTTGGTGTTGATTTTTGGGGGACCTCCACAATTTTTGTTTTTAATTTGGGGTGGAGTTCCCCTTAAAATAGACACCGGACCTGAAGGGTCTGGAATGGATATTTGGGGTGAGCCCCACATCATTTTTTTTTTAAATTGATGGCGGTGATCCCCTTAATATCCATACCAGACCTGAAGGTCCTGGTAATTGAATTTGGGGGGACCCCCACGCTTTTTTTTATTTATTTTTTTATGAATGAATTTTCTCTGAATAGCCGGGAGCTGACAATTTGTTATAGCCGCGAGAGATTTTAAATTTCATAAATTACACTTTGTAGAGAGACAGTTCTATGCACGGGAAACATGCGCTATTTCACAGGCATACTAGACACCCCCCTCTAGGTACGAAATTTAAAGGAATATTTCACTTTAAGCATTATTAAATTCACTGCTCCTGAAAAAACGCTAGTTTTTAAAACTTTTTTTGCATTGATACATGTCCCCTGGGGCAGGACCCAGGTCCCCAAACACTTTTTAGGACAATAACTTGCATATTAGCCTTTAAAATTAGCACTTTAGATTTCAAACGTTTGAGTCCCATAGACTTTAACAGGGTTCTAAAGTTCACACAAACTTTCGGTCTGTTCGCAGGTTCTGGTGCGAACCGAACGGGGGGTGGGGGGGGTGTTCGGTTCATCCCTATTTGTTATATATGTTCAATATGTTATGTTGTTAAATGTTGTTATTAAAGTCCAAAAAATGTATGTTGATTCTGCCAGAAATCTTATGAACTCCCTGTCTGTGCTACGTTCATTGTTACCAACTCTCTCTGCAGGCCAGGGGTGCCCAACCTTTTAAAGAGCGAGGGCCACTTAAGTGACTTAGTAACCAGTCGCGGGCCACAATGAGCAGATGACAGGTCCGCATCCACTCTGCGAATGCAAAGCGGACACAGACACAGCCCACTCTACTCTATGGGCCCTCTTATCTGATCAAATGGAAGGGGACGGATCCACTTCTGTTTTTTTTTAGCAGACCGGATTGGAAATAGGCAGGTGTAAATGGACACAAGTCTGTGTACATCTGCCGCTCCATAGAGGTGAATTGAGGGTTCGATTGGGTCAGACAGATCATGTTAAAGGGGCCTAAGACGACTTTTACACTGATGGTCTGCGGTCCACCCACACTGTGGATGCAGCGCAGTGCACCTGTGGCTTTCCTGCAGGTTAGCTGTACTTTGCCATATAATTCTATTATATCCTACAGGTGTGGTGCACTTTCTGAAAGTGCACCAAACCCACAGGTAAAACCAGAAGTCTATGGCTTAGTAAACTAACCTGCAGGTGCACTGCACTACACCTGCTGATCAGTTTCAAAGCAGCCCAGTAACCACTGCAGAACAAATATGTTCATATATATATAATGTGATTTTAGTGATAAACTTGCTGTCCCAGGGAGAGTACATTTGGCATCACTTCACCTATGATAGGAGCCAGTGCTATACAGGAAGCATTGGCTTACACGGCTCTGCTCCGCAGCTGCTTTATTTCTCTACTGCTGGCTTCATTCACAACACTGATGCTCTGGCCAACCCGCCATCCCAGAGCAGGAGGTCGCGGGCCACATCAGAGGGTTCCGCAGGCCACATGTGGGCCCCCGGGCCACTGGTTGGGCACCCCTTTCACTCTTTCCACACTTGGGCACACTTTCTGTTCTAGGGAGACAATGTTGTTCCTTCATGGACAGTACTGTAAGTATGAATTCTCACCCTAGAACTGGAATTATGTTATTGGTGAGATTGCCAGATGAAAATGAAGAACACTACTGCTTAAAAAGAAGAAAACTAATGTGTTCATCACAATAAAGTACTGGTAAGCTGCACTATATTACATTTTTCATTTTTGGTTTAGATATACTTTAAATCAGTTACCAAATTTCGCCATAATCTCTTAACTTTAAAATATTAGGGACTTTTGGACACAATTTTTTTAAAATATTTAAGTGTCTTGTCACAGGCAAAAAGATGCATTCATATAAAGGGGCTTTGAAGCAAGCTCACAGGTGGAAAGTTTGATAAATATTGTCTTTTATGCAAAGATAATACGAAAAATAAAGTTGAACAAATTAAATAAATGGTTTCACTTGCCTTATAATTACCTCTATGAGTTTTAATGTTCTTAAAAGTTTCATATGAGTTTTTCTAGTGTTTTGTACAGATTGTGCTAGCCTTGTTAATGGTCTTCATTTTTATGTCTATAGTCTGCACCATCTTCATAATGGGTATTGTGTTGATCTAGACAAAAGAAGATTCCAATACTCATTTTGCTACATGTAGGTTTACTTTTGTTGATGATTTTAATTCTCTGATTGTGTGATCTAGAACAATAAAGGTCCTAATGATCTGAGTGGCTGTGTGATAGTGTTGACTTCTGAATATGTAAAATATTTTAATGAACACGGTTTAATTTACATGTATGAAGGTACTTAATTCTTATTACGTACATGTTTTCCCAGGCTTATAATGGCCTGGGGGAACATGTACTATTGGCAAACAGTTGCCAATGTTATTCTGACGCAAAATATTTTACGTGACCCCATGGCAACAAACAAAATCATACAATTTTTTCTACCTCGAACAACGGGATGATGATGTTGAAAAAGGCAGGCTGCTATGACTTAAAGTTGAAAGTTATAGAGGATGGCCACGGCAGTATTTACAAAGAAAAAGTTTTGGTGTTATTCATATTCTCTGAAAAATGACCAAGAAATCCTAAATTTGCTTCTCGGCCTTTTGGCTAAGATCAAGTGTACTATCTGTTCTTATCAGTTGCCAGTAGGTGGTGCTCTGCTACTGTAACTGTCCTGAGTACACGGCGAAGTGGAAAGAGATGGCGGTTGGCAGATGCTAAGCCTGCTGGCGTGGAGGCGTAGGCCTTCTGATTTGGACGGAGAGGCATGCGGTCAAAGCTGGAGGGCTGGGCCCCTGGCCTCTGGCCTGGATTGGTGTGGTATACGCCCCTTTCAGTTTTTTGGTTGGGAAAGCCTGCCCCTTTTCGTTGTTATTGAGGGGAATTGGCCGGTACCGTCGAATATAATTAGGTGGGAGCAATGGGAGCTGTGGTTGAGATTTGCCAGTTTACCCTCTCCATTGGTTCCTACTTGTTCTGATACCTTCCTGACTGGGGTGGGCTGCATTGGTCTGGGCCGTGGGTCAGGGTCTGCTGAAAAGCCTATGGTGATGTGCCCCTGCAGTGGCAGTCCAGGGATGCCTTAATTGCACTTGTGTTTCTATCGGCACATTTGCTTTTTGGCACCTTGGTCACGTCACCATATCACACTTTTTAATCACCTGCCTCTAGGGCCAGGCCTTTTGGTCAGGACCAGAGGAATTTTTTATTCCTGGCCGGAGGGCTGGCCATTGTACTGCACAATGGTCACTTTTTCACTCTCCTCATCTTCCTTCTCCCCCACTTTCTTTTTTGTTTCCCCTCTGTCACTTTTATGTATTTTGTTGTTTGGTGTTCACGTATGTCACGTTTGATTAGTAGGGTGCGGGTCCTCAGGCCAGCCCTGAACGTCTTGGGAGTGGGTGGACATGGCCTTCTGGCTTAGTTCGCCTGCTCTCATGGGGTCTCCCTTCGGGGGAGCCCCAGCTAGTACTGGGAGGGTTCTGTTTTTCGGGAGACCCCATAAGGAATGGGGTCTGTGTCAGCTTTGGTTGCACAGACCATGTGAGTACCTCAGTCCCTGTCAGGAGCCTAACGCCCCGGGGATCAGGGTTGGGTCCTTCTTACGGAGGACCAATTGACGTAAACACCCGTTTGCACTTTTTTGTTGCACCTCTTTATGTGTGTGCACATTTTTTATGCACCGGGTGGAGTTTTTTTGGGTGTGTTATGCACGCCATAGGCTTTTCAATAGAAAAACAATTAAAAAAATAAATCATAAATTCTGCCAGGGTATGTAAACGCATGAGCACAACTGTAACTGCATACTAACATTTAAAGGTAAAGTTAATTTAGGGAATATCTGATTGCCTCTTATGGGATTAGGAAGGATTTTTTTTCCTGCTGGAGCACATTGCTTCATGCTTTGGTGGGGTTTTTTGCCTTCATCAGGATCAACTGTGGGTATAGGATTGTGTATATGGGATTTGTATGATTTATTCTTTGCCCTTTTATTGGTTGAACTAGATGAAGTTTTTTCAATCTGCCTAACAATGTAACTATGTATATTGCAACACTGTCAATGAAGAAGTATTTACTCATCTATAAGCTTGCACACCTTTACTTGCCTATGAATAAAAAATAGTGCTGCGCTGTAGGGATAGGGAATAATGATATAAATTTCATAAATACAGTGCTAGATCAAAGATATGTGCATCTAAACAGTGTAACAGTACACGACTTCAGCGATGCATAGTAACAAATCCAAGGTGAACACAATAGGTGCTGGGTGAATAAGACAGCTAACGCTGCTAGTGCCACAAGGCTACAAAACTATACACATAGGTGATAGCAAACATATATACAGTGAAAACAACATAAGTGTTCATGCAGGAGCAGCAGGCTGCGCAGTACTGGAACTAGGGTTGCCACCTCATCCCTTTAAAAAGGAACACATATTAATTACACAGGTTCTGTGGCTGATTAAGGTGGTAATTAAACTCACTTGGTGCCTTATCTGCATTAAATTAGCCTCAGAATCTGTGTAATTCAGATGTGTTCCTTTTTAAAGGGATGAGGTGGCAACCCTAACTGGAACGCATGTAATAAAGTGCTGGTGCTGGTGCCAAGTGTCCAAACTTATAGTGCTTGCCGGGGAAGGGTTCCAATTTCCGTAAAAGTAGTGCAGATGTCCCCTTACCTTACTGCTGTAAGGTAACAGCATAAAACAACTCTATATGGATAAGTGCAGAAACGAAATTCAGGCCGTTGGAGGTGGCAATGGTCCTCTTTGCAGATCCTCTCAGGCTGTGTGTCCTGCTGCCTACTTACTGCTTACTATATTTGGCCCCTTGCACATGGGAGACACAAAATCCTGAGTAAAATTCAGTAAATTATTATGCCTGTTAAATGGCTGGTGTCATAACTGATCACATGTGCAGCACCATGGCAGTTGAGACCAAACTGAAGTTAAGATGGTAGCTTCCTTGTCTGAAAAGGATAGGAGGATTTAGTTCTGCTTTAAACTGAAAGTTCATTTGAGCTTTTCACAAATTAAATGAGTGTGGGCCACACCAACTGTCATGTCAGAGAACACATGTTAGAACCAAAGTTAGCTTGTTCAGCTGCAGGGAGTAGAAGTGGTTGTGAAGTGAAGGAGATTCCACATAAAGAATGTGTTTAGAACAGAACTGAAATGACAGATTGAAAGAGTGGAAGCTGTTGACGACATGCAAGATAGATATTATTGAAAAGCGATGAGAGAAAAAGTGGTTCACTAAAGTACAGAACGTGGGTGAGTATTAATGAAGGATGACAGGATTTTCAAGAGTGGGAGTAGCAAAAAACGCTGAAAATTTTGAAAAGGAAATAACATTTCCTGTGTATTCTGTAACGGGCACTATTCTTTTGTTTGACTTTGGTCTTTACCATCTGCTATATTTGGAAAAAGTTGCTCTAAGGACTGGTTCACCCCAGATGCAGTCCAGTGTGTTTTTATCCTGCAGCAAAAACACATGGACAGTGTTTAGGATGGATTTCAGTGGCCCTAGTTCACACCAATGCAGTGCATTCCAGTGCAGTCAACAAAAGTAGAACATGTTGATTTTTGAAAAAAGATATGCAGCATGTAAAAAGTTACTACTTAATTTTTACTTAAAGTTTCTACTACTTAAAGTTTCTACTTCATTTTTTTAAATCTTCAATTTTTCAATGTAAAAAGTAGGCTGCAACTGCATTTACTAAAGATTTACTGAAATTGGTGCACACAGATTCTGGCGCAGCTGTGCATCGTAACCAATCAGCTTCTAACTTCAACTTGTTCAATTAAGCTTGCCAATAAAACCTGGAAGCTGATTGGTTAATATGCACGGCTGCACCAGATTCTGTGTGCACCAGTTTTATTAAATCTCCCCTTATTTGTCACTGCAGCTATTTTATCTGAAGCCATTGCTCTTTCTTTTCTTGGGAATCCATGCTGCTTCTTCACCCTCTGCAATGCTAAATCTTGTGTATGTGCACTACACAGTGAGGAATAAGGTAAGTGGTGAGATACTCCACGATAAGAACTACGTGTACAACTGAGAATGTGATCTTTCTTTCAGAACAATCTATGATGAAGTCCAGGCTTGTAAAAAACATTAGACTTCAGCTTAAGTAGTAGTAGAGCCACAAGAGAAAAGTCCTTTTAAAAGTGAGCAAATATCTGGACAAAGCTCTTCAGGACATCAGCCAGTGCCCCCTTAAACAGACCCACAGCTGACTATAATAGGCACCAAAGGGGTACTTAAAGCACAAGGTCCCCAAGATCTTCCAATATCTATATTCACAAGGCCCAAGGATAGATGAAGCCTTCTTCCAAGTGATGCATTCCAGTGATACTAGACTGATCTATGGAAGACAGCTCCCCTCAGTGAGCTTCTTCTAAGCACCTGGGTCTTAGTATTCCTCCCTCAGGTTGCCCACCTAAAGGCTTCCTCATGGCAGCTTGTGCCTGAGAGGGCAGCGTGTCCCCCTCAGGCTGGGCTCATCCACTCTGGGACAAGACTCAGAGCTCTGTGTGCTCCCTGAATAAATACAGTTCCCTAGCATACCCTCAAAGCCTGCCTCTCTGGGATAGGCTGGGGCTGTATGAATATTTATGCTGCAATCTGCATAGCTCCTCACCTATCATCCAAAATGTCTCAAGTTACATGGATACAGAGGGAGCTATCCAGAAAACTAACAGCAGCAGAGCACACAGATCAGACCTAACTTAACAATCACAGCTCACTGGATGCTTTTACATACACAGGATTATAGCCACACTGCCTACAGTGTGGCAACTAAATTTACCTCTCAAAAAACACATTCTAACACGTATCTAACTATCCTAGCACCTACCTAGGAGGGTGCTACACCTACAGTTGTGTTCAAAATTATTCAACCCCCAATGCTGTAAAGGGTTTTAGGGAATTTAGTGTACATTTGTAATTGTATTCAGAATGAAATCCTACAAGGACTTCTTAAAGAACCATTTGCAACTAAAATGACATCAATTGGTTTTGTAATACAGTAGTAAATGTTTATTTTGTGAATTCTTCATTTACACAATTATTCAACCCCTTAAAGACTACCACTCTGAAGAACAGAGGTTCATTGAAGTGTTTTCAATCAGGTATTGAAAACACCTGTGGATGTCAGGGAGCAGCAATAAAGCCTAATAAGCACCAATTAGGCAGCTTTAAAATGACTGTGATACTCAGCTCCTTCTAGACATTTACTGGTGTGGTTACAAACATGGTGAAGTCAAGAGAATGGTCCGGGAAGACAAGAGAAGAGGTGATTACTCTTCACATGAAGGGCAATGGCTAGAAGAAGATTGCAAAGATGTTAAACATACCAAGAGACACCATAGGAAGCATCATTCGCAAATTCAAGCCAAAGGGCACTGTTGAAACGTTACCTGGTCGTGGCAGAAAGAAGATGCTGACTTCGACTGCTGTGCGCTACCTGAAGCGTAGAGTGGAGAAAAGTCCCTGTGTGACTGCTGAGGAACTGACAAAAGATTTGTCAGATGTGGGTACTGAAGTTTCTGCTCAGACAATACGGCGCACACTGCGTAATGAAGGCCTCCATGCCAGAACTCCCAGGCGCACCCCCTTGCTGTCTCCAAAGAATACGAAGAGTCGACTGCAGTATGCAAAAATCATGTGGACAAACCACAGAAGTTTTGGGATTGTGTTCTGTGGACAAAATTAGAAGTGTTTGGGCCCATGGATCAACGCTATGTTTGGAGGAGGAAGAACAAGGCCTATGATGAAAAGAACACCTTGCCTACTGTGAATCATGGCGGGGGGTCAATCATGCTTTGGGGCTGTTTTGCTTCTGCAGGTACAGGGAAGCTTCAGCGTGTGCAAGGTACCATGAATTCTCTTCAGTACCAGGAGATATTGGATGACAATGTGATGCAGTCCGTCACAAACCTGAGGCTTGGGAGACGTTGGACCTTTCAACAGGACAATGATCCCAAGCATACCTCCAAGTCCACTAGAGCATGGTTGCAGATTAAAGGCTGGAACATTTTGGAGTGGCCATCGCAGTCACCAGACTTAAATCAGATTGAGAACCTCTGGTGGGACTTAAAGAAAGCAGTTGCAGTGCGCAAGCCTAAGAATGTGACTGAACTGGAGGCTTTTGCCCATGACGAATGGGCGAAGATACCCGTAGATCGCTGCAAGACACTTGTGTCAAGCTATGCTTCAAGTTTAAAAGCTGTTCTAACTGTAAAAGGATGTTGTACTAAGTACTAAGATTTAATGTCAATTGGGGGTTGAATAAAACTGATAATGATGTGAGCACAGAAAAGACATTTGTGGTTATTTCATTATAAATGTTATGTTATATTTGTCTGACCTACACGTGCCTCTTTGATTTAATTGTAAGCAGGATGACAGGATGATCAAAATCAATGTCAAACTGGGCAAAACAATCAATTTCAGTGGGGGTTGAATAATTTTGAATACAACTGTATATGTGTATGTATATGTTACCAGATTTTCAAAATGTAATCCGAGGACACCCTACTGCTTACGCCCACAAACACCTCACCAACATTTGTAGCTGCACCCAGAAAATCATACACCCATTTTTGCATTGATGCACCCAAATCGAACACTATGCAAGCCATGCTGAATTGTTGGCGCTCTAGTGGTACCATTTTTTAATTGCCGTGTGTGCAGTTTGACAAGTTGGCGCCTAAGCACAGCAAACCTTACGGTGCCTGGCTCCCAAGAACAAATCGAGAGACACCTGTTTCCGGCAAACAAGGAAGAATAGCAAACCTTAGTATACAGTATGTAACTGTATATGTGAAATACAAATGTGACTGTGTAGGGTGCCACATTATATGGCATGACATATTTCTAAAATGAAAAAAAATAATATATTTTGACGCTAGTGGAATTGGATTTGGGATTAAAGAGGTTAAACAATAATCATTATATGTAAAAAGGGTGAACTGTGAATATTACATCATAACTGATCAAATTGACAGAAGATAATAATATATTAAAGCTGCCTTGCAGGTATAATAATGCAATAACACTGTGTGGCATGTATGAAGACAAATTAGAGGATCTGTCATGTTTACCCTCTAGAAAAATGAATATGATTTTTCTCACACAGATGAAATGGTATAATATTTGGTCAGAGAAGAGGAAAGTTGCTAAGGCTTTGATCTAGGATGCATCGCTTTGCTAAATGATTTGCTCAAGGTCTCAAAACAGTCATTTTTAGACAGATGGATCTTTTTTCTTTAGGAGCAGTGACATTTCCTCAGGTTCAAAATCTGTGAAAAGGAGAACACTATCTATTTTCAGTCTTATCCCTGCTTCTCTGATTGAGTATTCTTGTTCTCTTTTAAATTTTGCAGGGGCATAGAACAGTATGATAAGAACAAGTATGTGGTGAAATTGGTCATGCAGTTTCACAGAGATGGATTGACATTTTGCACTACAATTTTCTCGGTCACAATTGCACTAATACAGCTACAATCACCTTGAGTACAGAGATGGATTAAAACTCAAAAAGTGAAAATTTGCTATGGTATAGCAAGCATACCATGGCTCTTCCAAACAATACCTGAAAATGTATTACAAAAACACATCACAACAGTAAATTGCAATGTTTCTGGACCATGCAAGACACCTTTACCAGGCATGTAAGTGGCCCGAAACATCACAATTTACAACTGTGATGTTATAACAAATGACAAAGCATAACAATAATGCCCTGTACGCACAATCGATTCGTCTGATGAAAACGGTCCTATTGACTGTTATCATCGGACGAACCGAACGTGTGTGGGCCCCATCGTTTTTTTTTCCCATCGGTGAAAAAAAATAGAACCTGTTTTAAAATTTTCTGATGGTTAAAAAAACCAATAGAAAAGAAACGATCGTCTGTGGGGAAATCCATCGGTCAAAAATCCACGCATGCTCAGAATCAAGTCGATGCATACTCGGAAGCATTGAACTTAATTTTTCTCTGCACGTCGTTGTGTTTTACGTCACCGCGTTGGACACGATCGGATGTTAAACTGATGGTGTGTAGGCAAGACTGATGAAAGTCAGCTTCATCAGATATCCGATGAAAAAATCCATCGGTCCGTTTTCATCGGATAAACTGATCGTGTGTACAGGGCATAAGAGTTTATATAGTGCTGTGATTTTTCAATATTGAGATGATTGCTTTAATATGCCATCCGTGCAAAAAAAGTTATTTAAAAAGTGCAATCTGTGCAGAAGTATATGGGAAAAGTGATTAGAGGATGAGTGCTGTGCTCCCCTTCCTCCTGTGCCCTCACTCACCAGCTATGAGGGCACAAGAGGAAGGGGAGCACAGCACTGTCATCACTTTTGCCATATATTTCTGCACGGATTGCACTTTTTAAATAACTTTTTCTGCATGTATGGCACTTTAATTACTTAACGCCCGACCTATAGCAAAATGACGGCCGGGCGGTGGTTGCGTTATCCTGACTGAACGTGATATGACGCCCAGCAGGATAACAGCCGCTGCGCACCCGTGGGGGTGCGCATAGTGGCGATCTGTGGTGCGGTATGTCAGTCGGACACACCGCTACACCGATCTCGGTAAAGAGTCTCCGACAGTTCATCAGCCAGTTCATCTGCCTCATAGCAACCAAACCCAGTTAAAGTGGAAATTTAAGAAAAAAAAATAAAAATAGATCAAATATGCAGCAATCCATATGTGACAGGGGTTCAACATTATTTAAAACAAACAAACACAAAAGTTTTAGCTTTAGATATACTTATAAAGAAAAGCTTTTAAAATATTTATGATACAACCACAGCATTAGTACACATTTTGACACATTATGGATTTGTTTAGGAAGCATTAGGAAAGAGTCATCTGAAGCTTTCAGAACACCTTGTAAAATAGTTTTTTAGAAGAAAAAACATTATGTCTGAGTGCTAAGCAATCATTTGCAGAATTATTTTTAAGTAGCGATGGGTTTAGGCATCTTCTGAACCTCTTTCTATCCAAACATTAAAATCAAGCTTTTTTTTTCTTTTTTTTACACCAGCTCCCATCCCAGCACATGTAAACAAGGGGACATGAAGCTGGTAACCTCAGTGCTCGTTATGGACACATGCATAAATTTATCCAATGTCATTATCTTTATATTAAAGGAAAAAAATGTGTACTTGGAACCTAGTGATTAGATCCAAATACTAACTAAAATATAAAATAACAACTGCTAACCCCTGCTAAAGTGTTGTTGTTACATAGTTACAGTGGGGATCGAAAGTTTGGGCACCCCAGGTAAAAATTTGTATTAATGTGCATAACGAAGCCAAGGAAAGATGGAAAAATCTCCAAAAGGCATCAAATTACAGATAAGACATTCTTATAATATGTAAAAAAAAAGTTAGATTTTATTTCAATCATTTACACTTTCAAAATTACAGAAAACAAAAAAATGGCATCTGCAAAAGTTTGGGCACCCTGCAGAGTTAATATCTTGTACTGCCCCCTTTGGCAAGTATCACAGCTTGTAAATGCTTTTTGTAGCCAGCCAAGAGTCTTTCAATTCTTGTTTTAGGTATCTTTGCCCATTCTTCCTTACAAAAGTCTTCCAGTTCTTTGAGATTTCTGGGCTGTCTGTCACGCACTGCTCTTTTAACCACTTAAGACCCGGACCAAAATGCAGGTAAAGGACCCGGACAGTTTTTGCGATTCGGCACTGCGTTACTTTAACTGACAATTGCGCGGTCGTCCGACGTGGCTCCCAAACAAAACTGGCGTCCTTTTTTTCCCACAAATAGAGCTTTCTTTTGGTGGTATTTGATAACCTCTGCGGTTTTTATTTTTTGCGCTATAAACAAAAATAGAGCGCCAATTTTAAAAAAAATGCAATATTTTTTCCTTTTTGCTATAATAAATATCCCCCAAAAATATATAAAGAAGCTTTTTTTTTCCTCAGTTTAGGCCGATACGTATTCTTCTACCTATTTTTGGTAAAAAAAATCGCAATAAGCGTTTATCGATTGGTTTGCGCAAAATTTATAGTGTTTAAAATAGTTTTATTGCATTCTTATCATCGATTTTTTTCATGACCGCGACATTATGGCGGACACATCGGACAATTTTGACACATTTTTGGGACAATTGTCATTTTCACAGCAAAAAATGCTATAAAAATGCACTGTTTACTGTGAAAATGACAATTGCAGTTTGGGAGTTAACAACTAGGGGGCTCTGAAGAGGTTAAGTGTGACCTCCATATGTGTTTCTAGCTGTAGGGGGGCGGGGCTGGACGTGTGACATCATTGATCGTGTTTCCCTATATCAGGGAACACACGATCAATGACAGCGCCACAGTGAAGAACGGGGAAGCTGTGTTTACACCGCTCCGGGGACCGATCGCGGGACTCAAGCAGCGATCGGGTCTGTGGCCGTGGTCGCGGAGTTTCGGACCGGGTCGCAGGCGCGTGCCTCGGGCGCGCGCCCACGACCCACGGCTGGGCACTTAAAGAGGACGTACAGGTACGTGCTTGTGCCCAGCCATGCCATTCTGCCGACGTATATGTGCAGGAGGCGGTCCTTAAGTGGTTAAGGTCTATCCATAGATTTTCAATTATGTTGAGGTCAGGAAATTGTGAAGGCCATGGCAAAACCTTCAGTTTAAGCCTCTTGATGTAATTCCCCATGGATTTTGAGGTGTGTTTAGGATCATTATCCATTTGTAGAAGCCATCCTCTCTTTTACTTCAGCTTTTTTTACAGATGGCATCAAGTTACCATCCAAAATTTGCTGAAATTGTATTGAATCAATTTTTCTTTCTACTCGTGAAATGTTCCCTGTGCCACTGGCTGCAATACAACCCCAAAGCATGATTGATCCACCCCTATGTTTAACAGTTGGACAGAGGTTCTTTTCATTAAATTATGTGCCCTTTCTTCTCCAAACGTACCTTTGCTCATTTTGGCCAAAAAGTTCTATTTTAACCTCATCGGTCCACAGAACTTGTTTTCAAAATGCATCAGGCTTGTCTATACGTTCATTTGCAAATTTCAAACGCTGATTTTTGTGGTGAGGACGTAGAAGAGGTTTTCTTCTGATAACTCTTCCATGAAGACCATATTTATACTCCAGTGTCTGCCAGATCTTTCTGGAGGGATCGTGCAGTCAAACGTGGGTTTTGAATTGCTTTTCTCACAATCCTGCGAGCTGTTCTGTCTGATATTTTTCTTGGTCTTCCAGATCTTGCTTTAACTTCCACTGTTCCTGATGACTGACATTTCTTAATTACATTCCGAACAGAGGATATTGACATCTGAAAACACTTTGCTATCTTCTTATAGCCTTCTCCAGCTTTGTGAGCGTCAACTATTTTCAGTTTCAGTTTTCTAGACAACTGCTTAGAAGAACCTTTGGTGCTGATTGTTGGGGCAAGGTCAGATGAGTCTGGGCATTTAAAACCTTTGAGATTGACATCACCTGGTCTTCCCAGACCATGATTGAGAACAATCCATGACACTGGCAGGTCTCAGCTTTGCATGCTATAAATTCTGCAGGGTGCCCAAACTTTTGCAGACAAATTTTATTTTTTTCTGTAATTTTGAAAGTTTAAATGATGGAAATAAAATCTACCTTTTTTTGGCATATTATAAGAATGTCTAATCTGTAATTTGATGCCTTTTGGAGATTTTCCATCTTTCCTTGGCTTCGTTATGCACATTAATACAAATTTTTACCTGGGGTGCCCAAACTTTCGATCCTCACTGTACATAGTTACATAGTTAGTCAGGCTGAAAAAAGACACAAGTCCATCCAGTTCAACCATAAAAAATATTAATAATAATAATAATAACAATAATAATATCATACAACCTAGAGCTGCACGATTAATCGTCAAGAATCGTTATCGCGATCTTTTTCCCGTTGCAATTCTTGACACGGGGTTTCACGATCTTTGACATAAAAATAATTTTCTCTCTGCACTTTGGTATGCAAAGAATTTCCTGTATGCTCTCAGCCAAAAGTCAAAGTCTGGGCAATCTGCCAAGTCTGGGCAGCCTGCCAAGTTTTGAAAACATTCTTTATCAGTGGCAAGTAAAGTCTAAACATTGTATCACATCAAAGGAATAAACTTCTGTATGTAAATTAGGAACGTTTAACCACTTAAACACCAAACCTTTTTCTGACAGTTCTGTTCAAGTTAAAATCATTATTTTTTTTGCTAGAAAATTACTTAGAACCCCCAAACATTATATAATTTTTTAGTAGAGACCCTAGAAAATAAAATGGTGGTTGCTGTAATATTTTATGTTGCACTGTATTAGCGCAGCAGTCATTTTAAATGCAATTTTTTGGGAAAAAATGACTTTAATGAATTAAAAAAAAAAATAGCCAGTAAAGTTAGCCCATTTTTTTTTTTTTTTTTTTATAAATGTAAAAGATTTTATGCCGTGAGAATCGTGAGAGAATCGTGATCTTCATTCTAAGCAAAAAAATTGTGATTCTCATTTTGGCCAGAATCGTGCAGCTCTAATACAACCCCATATACCCAATTCTATACCCACAGTTGATCCAGAGGAAGGCGAAAAACCCCAGCAAAGCACGATCCAATTTGCTACAGCAGGGGAAAAAATTCCTTCCTGATCCCCCGACAGGCAATGGGATATTCCCTGAATCAACATGCTGTTGTGCTATAGATTAAGGGAAAGAAGTGAAGGGGCGCTCATATAATTGATATAAATTGTAAATACATACAAGTATGTGATCCAAACTTAATCGCACAAATAATTGTGACAAAATTCACCCAAATACATTAAATAACATTACGTCCTATAAAATAGATTAAATAAATAAAAAAATATCCAAAACTGAAATGTTTCAATTCATTAGATATGGTGTACACAAAAGTCCTAAAGGACAGTGACTCTTCTTGTGTAAAAAGTTGAATGTTCTCAAAGATGTTCAATATAAAACCTTCACCAGCTGAACAATTGGTCGCCCAAAGTGCTCGTATATGAGTTCTGCTTACCAGGCAATAGGTCTATTTTAGATGGGTGGTCAGGGTCATAAAAACAGTGGTTTTACTGCTCCCCTGGCTATCTACACAACCTGTAAAATAAACGCAGGATGGGGCTATGATGTGGAAGTGAGAAAGTTGACAAAGGCATGACAGTCCTGACAGGCTTTTTTTGGTGGGGGGGGGGGGGTGATAGAAGGTACCTGATTTTGACAGATACCCGCTCCCACTTCAGGTCAGATCCCAACAGCAATCCATCGGAAGTTCTTCCCTGCAACCTTCTGGGACACATCACAGGTCCCAGGAAGGACTATTGCTGTGCTGTGGACCCAAAGACTGATGAAGAGCGCTGAACCCCTGGAAAGGTGAACGTCCTTTTAACATCCTTGTAATTAATGTCAGCAGCTACAGAATTTTTAGCTGCTGACGTTTACATTTTTTAATACATGGCGAAGATTTTCTTTAAGAGCAAAACAACACAAATGCACTATGATTTTTGTGTATGTACTAGGCCATTAGCCTTAATGCTTCAAAACAGGCATTGGCTTTGCAAAACCTTTGTATAGCTTCACAAAAGCGAAGCAAATGCCTTTTCTTTACGCTCTTGTGAACAGCATCTAACTCTGCTACTGAATACTGAACACCGTATTCACCATTAATCTAAAAGCAGTATAACTTTCTTGCTGTGAAATGCTGTGAATTGTGCTCCGAGGCTGTGATCCGGCTGTCATAATTAAATGAAGAAAGTACTCTTCACCTGATGAGCACCACTTACCCCCTGCTAGATGGCACTATAAAGGCTGTCAAACCACCATGGAAGCTCTTTAAGTGGTGGGACAGACGAGTGTCAGTCTCTGTTAAAAAACATGCTTCTAATTTGGTGTGAATTTCTTTATACACATGTTCTGCAATGCCAACTGCTAGATTGTGGTTGTCTGTTAGTTATGCATTTCACACTTAGCCTTGCAAGTTAATTGTAAATGCCACTATCACAATGCTGGAGGGGATGAGGAAAGGGAAGATGGACTAGGGAAAATGTTCCATACCCCCACAGAATGATGCACTGAACAAAGAAACTGGCAAAGAGACTGGCCACATGTACAATTTATATTTTCGTGAAAAAATTGTGCTATTCTGTAACAGCACATACAGTACAGCTTTAAGGCCTTCCTCAAACCTGTAATTTAAAAGATTTGCACTTTTCCATATCACCCTTAAAACGACATGAAAATAACCTCCCCACACTTTACAGTATATATAAAAAAAAAAACATTTTGCCACGTGTATATGTCCCACATGACAGTGTTAAGCTCCCCATGCCTTTATTTTTTTTTTATTTTTTTAAAGCTAGCCTATTAGCCCTGAAAATGGGTAGAGTTGGTCAACAAGTTCTGGGTTCTCCAGAAAAGGAAGGACTGAAGGGGGTTTGTTGATGAGGTAATGCATCACTCAACTATTTTGTGAAAGTAAAAAATACAAAGATAAAACACCTGTTGGGTCCAATTGACCATTTAAGCCTGTCAGGGGTGGCTGTGGGAGAGAAGTCGGTATCCTCTGACTCTAGATGGTGCAGTGGGCCCTTGTTTCTGGCCTCCGCTTTTCCCACCTGAGTAGTCCAATGCACGTTTGGCTGTCCCCTGTGATTGGGTGGCCTGCAAGAGTGGCTTCCCCTCTCTATTTGAACAGAAGCAGAAAAATCTTCTGAATTGCATAAATAATTGATATAGAATGAAGTTCATTGAGGAAGCAGATATATTCTGCGAAACGCATTGGAACAGAATATCTGGAACTTAGAATTCAACTCTGTTAAGCTACTCAATGTGGTTGTTGTATTTTTATCATTGGAATCTTTTTAAATAAGAAAATTGAATGGCCAATTGGACCCAACAGGTTTGCATAATAAAGTCAAATTTTTTACTTTCACAAACTAGTTAATTGATTCGTTACCTCACCAACAACCCCACAGCCATTAAATTCCTCCATTGTTTGTTAGGGGGGTTTGTTCTTCAGTCATTCATTTTCTTATGAATACATTTGATGTGGCTGTGGATGATTGCCCCGTGAGCTGGTATTTTCATATGATTATATGAGATCTGGAATATCCCTAATTCAAACAGGTTTTGACAAACCTATGAGATTCAAACCTGGCAAAATTCAGTCAAATGCTATTAAGGTGTTGCCAACCAGAGAATGAGCATCTGAAGGGACCATTTTGGATGGTTGCTGGTAGAACGATTTTAAAAACGGCTCAAATCAAATATCCATTTGTTGGCAACCTTTTTTTTTAAAGTGATACCTATTTTTTTTTTTTTTATAAAGATAAACATTTGTGCCTGATATACATTTGTGACAGATCTCTGAGATAGCAAATTGCAATCTGAAGCATGGCTTTTTTCTTTTAAAGGTCTTTCTAAACCTAAATAATTTATTTTGCCTCCAGCAAAAAGTAAATAAACCTGAGGGAGCCTTGGGGCTAAACATTACTTTAATAGATATAGTTGAAAATATAACCTCCGCCAGGAAATGATTATGTAGGCTTGGTAATACAGAAACAGCAGCCACCGTAAGTGAACAGTAAAAAACGAAATCTTGTATAGTAAAGCATAACCCAACTCTATTAAAGTGCATTTTTAATTGATGTATTCTTTTTATTTCTCCTGACAATTTTTTTTAAATGAAATTCCAATACCAAATCCTTCCCACGTGGATGCATGCTTAATATAAGAAGGAATGACAACCAGTTTAAGAATGTTCAGTTCAGGAATGAATAAAATTGTGAAAATTTAGTCAACCTTAAAGGAGTTGTAAATAAAACATTTTTGTTTTGCTGAAATGACTGTTTACAGGGTATAGAGACATAATAGTTAACTGATTCCTTTTAAAAATGATTAAAAATAGATAAAAATCAACCATATAATGTACCTGTAGTTACTAGTTTCGTTTTTGCATGTTGTTTCCTGCCTCTGCTGTACATAGCACAGAGCCAATACAGGGCAGTGATGGTTTGGAAAACGAAACTGATTGGTGCTGAGGGGTTTTAGACACACAGTAATCACACCTCCTTGATTAGTGACCACAGAGAGAAAGCTCCCAGTACTTTGGTTATCAGGAAACAGACAACCAGGAAGTGTGGAGATCAGAGAAAAATTAAAGCAACTTGAGAGCAAAAACGAACAATGAGGACATGAAAACAGCACTGCATTAAGGTAAAGGAAGCTATTAAGATAAAACAAAAATTTCCTTTACAAACCCTTTAAGGTGGTCAACCTTGGCAGGTTATCTTATATATATAATATATAAAGTGTATCCAAACCAAAGAAAGAAAATGTAAAATTGAAGATTACTAGTACTTGGATTATTTAGCTAATGACAGATATAAACTAAAGTGGACCTTTAACCAATATACAAGGTGCCCTTATTATATCAGGTCTCTTTCATGTCAAATGGCTATATGATGGTCATATGATGGCAATTGCAAAAGTGAGAAGATATACCTGCTGTTAGGGATGAGCTTTATGTTCGAGTTTAACATGAGTTTGACTCGAACATGAGTTTGACTCGAACATTGGCTGTTCGCCCGTTCGCCAAACAGCGAACAATTTGGGGTGTTCGCAGCAAATTCCAAAAGCCATGGAACACCCTTTAAAAGTCTATGGGAGAAATCTAAAGTGCTAATTTTAAAGGTTAATATGAAAGTTATTATCATAAAAAGTATTTGGGGACCTGGGTCCTGCCTCTGGGGACATGCATTAATGCGGGAGCATTTTTGGGAAGCAGTGATTTTAATAATGCTTAAAGTGAAACAATAAAAGTGAAATATTCCTTTAAATTTCGTACTTGGGGGGTGTCTATAGTATGCCTGTAACAGAAACAGCTTGCGCGTCATTCGGCCGGGTGCCTCCGGTGGAGGCAGTATCGTGTGCGTCCTTCCTCGCTGGAGATTATCGCTGGAGAATGGATCATTGCTGGAGATTGAGAATGGATTACATTGCTGGAATCGTTTTTTTTATTTTATTTATAAAGCACTTGTCCCAAGCTGTCTCCTGTCGTTTTTAAGTAAAAAAATACATTTTTTTTGTGAAATGGTAGGGGTACAATGTACCCCTTACCAATTCACACGGGGGCGGGATCTGGAGTTACCCTTTGTTAAAGGGGGCTTCCAGATTGCGATAAGCCCCCCGCCCGCAGACCCCCACAACCACCAGGCAAGGGTTGTGGGGATGAGGCCCTCATCCCCATCAACATGGGGACATCCTCCTCATATTGGGGCATGTGGCCTGGTACGGTTCAGGAGGGGGGGTTTTCTCGTCCCCCCCTCTTTTTCTGTGGCCTGCCAGGTTGTGTGCTTGGGTAAGGGTCTGTTTTTTTGGGGGAACCCCATGCCATTTTTTTCTATTTGGTACAGGGTTCCCCTTAATATCCATACCGGGTCTGGTAATGGAATTTGGGGGACCCCCACGCATTTATTTTTTATTTTTCAATGCCTTTCAATGACTTTTATCTACAGTATATTGCCGGAACCCGGCAATTCATTATAGACGCGAGTAATTTTAAATGACTTTTTTCCTTTAGAAATTGTATTTTTTGCCGAGACTGTTATAAACATGGGAAACACATGCATACTATAGACACCCCCAGGTACAAAATTTAAAGGAATATTTCACTTTTATTGTTTCACTTTAAGCATTATTAAAATCACTGCTCCTGAAAAAATGGCAGTTTAACCTTTAAAATTAGCACTTTTGATTTTTCATGTTCGTGTTCCATAAGGGTGTTCAAACTAATTTTTTGCCTGTTCGCATGTTCTGCGAACCGGGGGGGGGGGGGGGGTTTGGGCTCATCCCTACCTGCTGTATTCTGTGCTACAACCTGTGGCATGTAGGCAAGGGTGAAGTCAGAAACACTTCTGGCGAGAGCCTTGGAACTACTAACCACTCAAATCTCAGGAGAAGCTACTCCTGCACTGTGTTGGGGTGTCAACTCACTCAAAGGTTTACCCTGGCTTGTAAATGGATAGTGAAAGAAGCAGTACACTGATGAGCTAATTTTTCTGTCACTCTGCCCTCTATCCTCCAATCAGCATATTCCTTTCACTGCAGCACACTTTGTGCAGCTTCAAGCTCCCACTCTCTGAGCTCTGCTGTACGTTTTTCCACTACTTGCATTTAAAACAGACATTTATTTGTGTATTAATAATTACAGAGCTGCATTATCATGTTTTTTTTTTTTTCTTTAAACTGCATGGAGCTTAGCTTTAATGACCCATTTATTTTTTTGAGATGGGTTATCACACGTTGTATTAGGCCAGCTGATTGAAACAACCATGTGTTGCGGAATGCTACAAGGCAGGTGTATTACCTTATTGTGTCAGGTGCCATACAACGTAATTGGCACTGCAACACAGAAGTGTAATATGGCCCTGGGTGACCATGAGCATTTATTTTATCTTGTTTTGCTTATGATTTAAAATTACTCCATGTGTAAGGCAGATGCAATCACCTTGTTTCTTCCCTGTATGGCAGCTATGGTTTTGTTTTTTGGTCATGCCACAAAGAGATGCACCAGATTTGTTGAACCTACGTGTGACAGAGTGCTAAATGATAGCCATGTAAGATGCTGCCACTCGTGTCATATTTTATAAAATACTTGATGACTTTGAGAATATGATACTTTGGGGACCACAGTCAATGAATGAAGAAGGGCAGAGCTATCAATCATCTGTCTGTCCTCCATTCATATATCACATTTCATTCATAAAAGCTGTATATGTCTTCTACGAATGGAGGAGCTGACCAGAAATTTCAGGCAAAGTGGGGCTCACCTTGATGACAGCCTGTGACAGCCCCTTAGCTCTATTAACCCCTGCAGCACTGAAAGCAGGGGATGGGGGGGGTAAAAGGAGGATTTCACCTAAAAGAAAAAAGAGACATCAGCACAAGGGAAACATCCGACTGAATGTATGTTAAGTTATTTAGGCTGCACATTAAGAAAGGTATTATTATATTTATCACTTCTTGTGTACTTTATTTTGCAGATTGCAAAATTCCATAATACAGTAGCTGCAAGAAAACTGTTAAGAATATGAAAAAAGTCTTTCCAGTCCAACGATAAGTTTGTAGGCAGGTACAGTCTACTTTCTCCACTGGAGGTGGACCTCTTCCACAGCAGCATTGCAGTTGAAGAGGAAATCAAGAGGAACATGTTTTCCTTATGGTTTCCTGGGTCACTGGGGAAACTATCCAATTGGATGCTTTTGCCCAATGTGACACTTGCAGCCATTTTTGGGTCAGGTAGAGATTATTTAAGGTCCTGCCAGGCATTGTGTGCATTTTGCTAGTGGGTAGAGTATGGACATGTGCCCTGCCTGGTAGGGATAGAACTAGCGGCAGGGAAACGTTCCTGATGAGGAGGGAAAGAGTAGATCTTGAAGCTTCTTTGGATATCTTCCTGCTTGGCTACAAGATAGCCAGGACACATTCTACCCCTCTCAACAGGCACTGTTAGTTTAAGTGAAACATGCTCTCTTCACTCTGTTGGACCTGTGAGTGTTTCCGGTTGGGTTGTCTTCCCACCGGTTTGTGAACTGTCTACATTATACCCCTCTCAACAGGCACTGTTAAGCCTCGTACACACGACCGAGGAACTCGACGGGCGAAACACATCGTTTTCCTCGTCGAGTTCCTTGTCAGGCTGTTGAGGAACTCGACAAGGCAAGTTTCTCCATTCCCATCGAGGAAATAGAGAACTTGCTCTCTTTTTGGCTCATCGAGTTTCTTGACAGTTTCCTTGATGAAAATGTACACACAACCGGTTTCCTCGGCAAAAAAATATCTCCCAGCAAGTTTCTTGCTGGTTTTTGCAGAGAAACTCGGTCGTGTGTACGAGGCCTATGTCTAAGTGAAACTTGCTCTCTACACTCTGTTGGACCTGTAAGTGTTTCCGGTTGGGCTGTCTTCACACCAGTTTGTGAACTGTCTTTGCATTATCTCAATACAAGCTCTTTTATCACAATTCTGTGTGTGACTGTGTGTGTTATTGCCTCCGCACTGTGCTGCACCCCACCTACAAGTTACTGCATGCATGCATCATGTTAAGGCCTCATGCACAGTAGCCTTATGGCGCGTGCACACGATCGGTCAATCTGATGATAACGGTCTGATGGACCTTTTTCATCAGACCAAACCGATCGTGTGTAGGCCCCATCGATTATTTATCCATCAGTTAAAAAATGTGAAACTTGTTTTAAAATTAACCGATGGATACCTAACCAATAGAAAAAAAATGTTTATAGGCACGTCCATCGGTTAAAAATCCACGCATACTCAGACTAAATTAGGTGACGGGAGAGCGCTCGTTCTGATAAAACTAGCGTTCGTTATGGAGATAGCACATTCATCACGCTGTAACAGACAGAAAAGCGCGAAACATCTTTTACTAACACAAAATCAGCTAAAGCAGCCCCAAGGGTGGCGCCATTGGATTTGAACTTCCCCTTTATAGTGCCGTCGTACGTGGTTTACGTGACCGTGTTCTGACACAATCGTTTTTTTAACCGCTGGTGTGTAGGCACGACTGACCATCAGTCAGCTTCATCTGTTAACTGATGGAAAAATCCATCAGACCGTTCTCATCGGATTGACCGATCGTGTGTACAGGGCATTAGCTGTAGAAAGCTGTAGCCGTAGAATTTGTTTTTTCCACGTTTTTTAACTGTAGAGTTCTTTAGATTTTTTTAGCAAAACTATGTTCCCACAAAAGCGTATGGCTCAAAAAAACGCTGATAAATGCTGAATAGCCAAGTTTTTCAGCTTTTATCAGAATTAGAGCGTGTTTACAGCTGAAAAACTCCTCCCCTGGTTCACACTGGTGCATTTTGACATGTCAAAACGGCGGCATTTGGCAGCAATTGTCGGCAATGGCACCATCCTAATTTTGGCACGTGATTTACATTGACATCTGTGCAGAAACCTGCACAGATGTCCCGGTAATTGCGGCCGAAATCGGGAGTGAAATCATGCGTGTTCAGCTGATCTTGCACGGCTTCACTCCCGCAGCCCAGTGTGAACCTGGGCTAAAACCCACTAGTTCTGGATTTTTTTTTCCAGCCAGAAAATGCCCCTGCCAAAAAACGCTGATAACGGCCTATGCATGCATGGACACATAGGATAAAATTCTGAAGAGTTTACTGGCTGCAGAAAAAAACACCTAAAGTCAAAAACAACAGCTGTAAAAACGTCCAGTGTGCATGGGGCCTAAAGCAGCCCATTAATTTAAAGAACTGACAACCCACCACAGAAAACCTAAAATGCACATTATTGTACGTTGTGGTGGGCTGCAACATTAGTGCATCAGAGGTGTATTCCTTTAGGACCCATTCATACCTAGGCATCCCTTTATGCTGTGTTTTTTTTATGAATACATTAAAATGAATGGGTTGCTAATGCCTCAAAACATATTGTGTTATCATGTATTATAGTATGCTGCAATGTATGAGCACCAACTTAGTGCATTGGGGTACCATTATAAATAAATGATACCATAACGTACTGATACATGTAATGCTAAAAAAAACAGTGTAAATTGGCTCTTAGTGCAGTTGCCATTGAAAATGTATGTCGCTGCAAGACGCTAAAGTTTTGTGTGTGGCGCTTTGCCGTGTGTTGCAGAAATACAACGCATAGGTGTAACAAAGCACTAAATAAACCTTAAAACAAATTTCAGCCTTTAATGTTTTAGCACAAGTGTTTGATCAGCATTGCATTCAAATGCAACAAGCTTTAAAAGCAATACATTTACACAAACTCCTAGTGTGCTTCAACACGGGCAGAGAACATAAAACTATATGTACTGTATATATATTTTCTGAAAATGTAAAGGTCCCATAAAAAATCATGTGTATTTTAAACGTACAGGCTTAGTTATTTATTGTTTTTTTCTTGTTTATGCCTAAAAGTTTTCTTCCATCAAATTAAAGGCGACAATGAATGCATTAAAAAGCAAACACATTACCTTTTCATAAATTATGCACAGCCGAGCAAAGCCATTCTTTTTTTGTTGCCACAGGTTAGAAGCAATTAAGCGTGAAGGCATAATATGTATATTGTCCTTGAAAGTGAACTGGCTTATTTATAGCTTGTGTAGACCAATGGCTATATGTTACAGCAGCTACATACAAATCTACAGCGGTTACAGCTAATTCTGGTTTTCTGCTGATAAGTGAAACTAATAACTGTGACAGTAGTTGCCTTTGTGACTTGTCACATGCTCGCTCTAGCTGTATGGCACACCATTCAAATGACCCTGGACTATTCTTAGAATACAGAAGTGCCGCCACCATGAAAACAAAAAGGAAAAGAAATCACCTAATTACTCTGCCAAAGCTGGAAAACAATATTTGCATATAAACGATCAATTCTTTTTATAGTGCTTGCTTTGCTTATTAAAATGTAACTGTGACAGGCATTTGAGACAAGCTTTGGCTTTAGTTCAGAGGCAAGGCTTGCAGGTGTGCCTAACTCTTTGGGTCTCTGAATTAGTAATCTTGTTTTTTGATCTACAGAATATCATATTAAAATTCAGCCCTATTTTTTATAGCATACAGCAGGGCTCGAAATTTCAAGTCCTGAGCTACTAGCCAGGCCTTAAGGGTTACCTCGCCACCAGTTGCCCCACCCAACCCCTACCCTTCCCTGCCCCTAATTCTGCCCCTAAACACGCTCTCATAAATTATCTCATTAAATGACACTTAAATGTTTTATGCAGAATTAAGACAATTAACAACTTTATCAGTGCCTATCAGTGCAGCCTCATCTGTGCTTATCAATGCAGCCTTACCTGTTCCCAACAATGCAGCCTACCTGTGTCCATCAATGCCGCTTCACCTGTGCCCAACAATGCAGCCTACCTGTGACCAACAATGCAGCCCAACAATGCAGCCTACCTGAGTTCATTAATGCAGCCTACCAGTGCAGGGGAAGAGAAGAGAGGAAGATTGCCAGCCGGATCATCAGAGCGCCGAAGAACATTGCTGTAACAGCTTTCATTTGAATTGCCGAGTGTTCCCGCAGCTCACCGTCACATACAGCCCCGCCTAGCCTGGGTACTTTGATATACATCACATGTCCCAGCATTGGACGGTGATCTGTCTATCAAAGTAGCCGGGTTAGAAGGCGGGGCTATATGTGACAGTGAGTGCAGGGAACACTCGGCAATTCAAATGAAAGCTGTTACAGCGATGTTCCTTGGCACTCTGATGATATGGTCGTCTGCTCTCCTCTCTCTTACCTGGGGAAATCATCTCTGGGAGAAGGGCTCCCATTCAACCCCACCTGTCAGGGAAGCTTGCACCCCCACTCTGAGGCCGCCATCCCTCGCATGCGTCAAAGTGATTCGACGCATGCGTGGAAGCATTGACCTTCCAGGGTCGCGCACGTCTCCGCGTCATAGTCGCGGCGATGGCGCGGCCACGTCACTGCGCTGTCTGTCCACGCGGATTTCTGTCTGATGGTGTGTACAACCATCAGACAGAAATCTCTGGGCGGACATGTCCGCTGAAAACGGTCCGGAGGACCGATTTCAGCGGACAGTCCGCTCGTCTGTATGGGGCCTCAGACTACCTAGGTGTGTGAGATGGCCTGGTACTTCCTTACATACATAAGGAAGTATTAATTGATGGTAATTAGACTTGAGGGGGTTTTCATTCAGGGAAACAGTTGGTTGACCTGGAAGAACCACTCCCTCCAGTGTGAGACCAGTATTTGAGAAAGTCAAGCTGGCATTCAGTCTGGTCTTGTCACTGAGAAATATAGCACATGTCTAGGAAGAGATTTGAATTATATACTCTGTTGGATTTGTAGCATCTGTGGAATTTGGACTTTGTTAGTTATTGGAAGTTAATTTAAAATGCGTTTTTTGGAGAGCCTGTGTGTTGCTGCGAAACAACCTAATTTATAGTCATCATATAATATCTAAGATATCAATTATCTAAGAGGACTGGACACTACATTTATTGGACTTATTATATCACTACACCAAGATGCAAGTAGGCGAGTGAGAAATTTGAGGGCTGGCATACAGTATGTATTCCTCCCAACTTTCTGAAATTATGATGAAGAGGAACATCATTTAGCACACGTGGAAGAAGGACTTGTCCCTGTCATGGTTGGCATGATACAACCACAAAGACCAAATATGCAAAAAATGATTGGCTAAATCACACAAGTGCTCTTGACCCCTATGTTTCCTTTATAATAGATGTTCAAAATAGCAAATGTAGTAATACAGAGGCTGATGAAAAGTTTAGTGCATCATAACACTTTGGTAATAAAATAATACATGTTGTATAGAGATTTGCACATCAGGCCAAAAAATGGGGATGTCCTTCCAAATGAGGGACAGTTGAAAGCTATGTCTATTGCAGTGGCGGCTGGTGCTCCAGCAGGGGGCAAACAAGGCACCCACCCCCCATTCCGATGATGGCAGGAATCTCCCGGATCTCCCCATACATCCTCCCCTCCTCCGGTACTGGCCAATACGATCGCTTCTCCTCTCAGTCAATCTGGTCTTAAGACCCAATTAGCTGAGGGGAGAAGCAGGAAGACAAAAACTAATATGAATTTGCTATTGTCACACAAGTGGGTAGGCTCAGGCTCTGAGTTCACTTTTTTTTAAGCCAATTAGAGCTTCAGACTCTATTCACATGCTTAAAAAAAAACATTGTAACCTAAGCGTCGGGCGTACCACATGTTGACTGGGGACCAGGCGCATGAATTAGGGGTGCGGTGCCCCTGCGCCCCATATGGAGCTATTATCAAACTAAGATCTGTTCCTTCCACTCTCTGAAAGTAAACCAGTCACAAGGGAAACACAAGACCTCTTTTTGAAAATAGTATTTGCCTGGTTGAGCATGGCTTTAAAACTTTCTGTGTCGTTTGTCCAAATTTACAGATCAGGAGAATATGAATGCATACTTGTTCCAAGGAAGTCTCCTTTAAACTTTTATATGGTAGCAGAAGCCACAATAGGGGGTCGCACAGTGGTGTAGTGGGTAGCACGCTCGCCTAGCAGTAAAAAGCACCACTGGTTCGAATCCCAACCATGACACTACCTGCCTGGAGTTTGCATGTTCTCCCTGTGCCTGTGTGGGTTTCCTCTGGGGAACTCCAGTTTCCTCCCACACTCCAAAGACACGCTGATAGGTTAATTGGCTTCTGTCCAAACTTGGCCCTAGTATATGAATGTGAGTTAGGGACCTTAGATTCTAAGCTCCTTGAGGGTAGGGACCAATGTGAATGTACAATGTATATGTAAATTGAATAATAAGTACCTAAATAATAATTTATTAAAACTGGAGTGAAAAAAATCCGGTGCAGCTCTGCACAGAAACCAATCAGCTTCCAGGTTTTAATGCCAAAGCTTAAAGGGTAACTCCACTTTCGTGGGAATAAAAAAATAGCAAATAGTATAGCGTATACAATTATGACACAAGTCATATTGTATTTAACCACTTACCCCCGGACCATATTGCTGCCCAAAGACCAGAGTACTTTTTGCGATTCGGGACTGCGTCGCTTTAACAGACAATTGCGCGGTCGTGCGACGTGGCTCCCAAACAAAATTGGCGTCCTTTTTTCCCACAAATAGAGCTTTCTTTTGGTGGTATTTGATCACCTCTGCGTTTTTTATTTTTTGCGCTATAAACAAAAATAGAACGACAATTTTGAAAAAAATGAATATTTTTTACTTTTTGCTGTAATAAATATCCCCCAAAAATATATAAAAAAAAAATTTTTTTCCTCAGTTTAGGCCGATACGTATTCTTCTACATATTTTTTGTAAAAAAAAATCGCAATAAGCGTTTATTGATTGGTTTGCGCAAAAGTTATAGCGTTTACAAAATAGGGGGTATTTTTATGGCATTTTTATTAATATTTTTTTTTACTAGTAATGGCGGCGATCAGCGATTTTTTTTTCGGTATTGCGACATTATGGCGGACACTTCGGACATTTTTGACACATTTTTGGGACCATTGGCATTTTTATAGCGATCAGTGCTATAAAAATGCATTAGATTACTATAAAAATGCCACTGGCAGTGAAGGGGTTAACACTAGGGGGCGGGGAAGGGGTTAAGTATGCCTGGGTGTGTTCTTACTGTGGGGGGGGGTGGCCTCACTAGGGGAAACACTGATCTTCTGTTCATACATTGTATGAACAGAAAATCAGCATTTCCCCTGCTGACAGGAACGAGAGCTGTGTGTTTACACACACAGCTCCCGTTCCCCGCTCTGTACCGAGCGATCGCGTGTGCCCGGCGGCGATCGCGCCCGCCGGGCACACGCACGGGAGTCGGGGGCGCGCGCGCGCCTCCGGCGGCGCGCGTGCGCCCCTAGTGGCGGCTAAAAGGCAGGACGTCATAATACGTGCTCTCGCCTAGGAGAGCCACCTTGTGGACGTATTATGACGGTGCGGCGATGGCAAGTGGTTAAATGTTATTAAAAATTACCTTTCCTTTTCAATCTACAACTCTAGCATTTCTGAAAATGCAATGCAATATGGTTACCTGGAGGTGTTCGGTAGACAGAATGTCTACAGAACGCCCCCCAGAAACATAATATCCTGCTTGTGTGATTGGCTCACTGATTTTCCCAGAAGTCTTCCCTTAGATATAAGTCAGATATCAGGCATCCCTGCAATAAAAGTCTAATTTTGGTGAGATGCTAACAGTAGGAAATCGCGTCTAAAGGGATGCGGGCCCCGCAGATTTCCTCATTAGAGCCCTCAAGGTTCAGCAGCTGAATGATAATTAAGAAACCACTCCCATTAGATTCACGTTTCCACATGGACATAGACAAACACAGGGATTTATTCAGAATAACAAAAGGAAGGAATCTGCGAATCAGCAACAAAGTTTGTTCAAATCCTTGCAATGTACATAGATCACCCAGAGGGGAATGCTTTTTTCTCAACAAAAGTTGAGTTACGCTTTAATTGAACAATCTAAAGTTAGAAGCTGACAGGCTACCATGCACAGCTGAACACTGCTTTGGGCCCATTGTGTGGCTAAATGCTTAGGGGTTGATTTACTAAAGGCAAATAGACTCTGCAAATGCACCAGAGCTTAGTAAATGAGCAGAGCTCTGCTGACTTACATCATCCAATCATGTGCAAGCAAAAATGTTGCTTTTTTTGGGGGTACGCTCTGTAAAATTAAAGGAGTTGTAAATGAAAAAAAATGTTTTGCTGAAATGACTGTTTACAGGGTATAGAGACATAATAGTTAACTGATTCCTTTTAAAAATGATTAAAAATAGATAAAAATCAATCATATAATGTACCTGCAGTTTCTAGTTTAGTTTTTGCATGTTGTTTCCTGCTTCTGTGATGTACAGAGCCACAGAGCCAATACAGGGCAGTGATGGTTTGGAAAACAAAACTGATTGGTGCTGAGGGGTTTTAGACACACAGTAATCACACCTCCTTGATTAGCGACCACAGAGAGAAAGCTCCCAGTACTGAGGTTATCAGGAAACAGACAACCAGGAAGTGTGGAGATCAGAGAAGAATTACAGCAACTTGAGAGCAAAAACAAACAATGAGGACATGAAAACAGCACTGCATTAAGGTAAAGGAAGCTATTAAGATAACAAAAAAAAATCCTTTACAAACCCTTTATGCTTTGCCTCTTTTACTAAGTGCAGTTGCTCCAGAGCTTAGTAAAAGAGGCAAAGCTTAATTTAATTTTACAGAGATTACCCAATCATGTGCAAGGAAAAAAACAAAACAGCATTTTTGCTTGCACATGATTGGATGCTGGAAGTCAGCAGAGCTCTTTTTAAGCTCTGGAGAATTTGCTCTTGCAGCGTGCAACTGTACTTTGCAAAGTGCACAGTCTATTTGCCTTTAGTAAGTCAACCCATTAGACTTCTGACCACTTGATTTATGCTGAATAGGATAATCAACCAATTTAGATTTTGATCACCCTGTTCAGCAAAGATCACATGACCAAATGCATAGGGCCTCCTATCAGGGGTCAGAGGTCACCTAAAAGCTGACTGTTGCTGCCCGGTCAGTCACCTGATTTCACACACTTCCTCCAAACTCGTAAGTGAATGGAAATATCAAAAACAGATTCTCATGGTTGTCTGGATTTTCAGGCAGTTTGCAACATGATGTATCTCAAACCTTAGAAGGTTATTCTTAATGATTCAATTTGTTTTTTAAAGATTACATCTTACCAAGAGAAAAACACCTCTCTATAGCCTTGGGTGTACTAGTAGCGTTAGGGAGTAGAGCTGAGGGGTCTTTATGGGTATTGGCCTTCTACATTCATTTTTTTAATGGTAACGCCACTTTTGTAGGAAAAAAATTGCAATCAATTATAATATACTGTATACAATAGCTAGGTCATATTGTAATTGAATGTTATCAAAAATTACTTAAAAATTTCTGTAAAATGCAATGCAATATGGCTACTTGGAGGCATTCTATACACAGATGGAGTACAGAACACCCCAGTAAAAATGTAAAATCGAAATTTGTAATCCCCCACGCTACCAGGTAAATAATCGCTAAATAAAAAGTGACAAACCAAATAAATATGAAATTGCTGCTGAATTCACAATACGTGTAAACACAATAAAAGAAGAAAGTGACCAGTGCTGGTCAGTTTCTTCTTTTATCCCCAAAAAATTTATTTCTTGCTTGTGTGATTGGCTCACTGATTTTGGCTCACAGATTTTGAGCATCCCCTCCAACAAAAATGTAATTTATGGTAAGATACCTCCCAATGAGAAATCAAATTTAAAGGCATGCAGACACGGCCACTTTCCTCGTTAGAGCCCTGCGGATGCAGCAGCTGATTTATAATTATAAAACCACTCCCATACAGATTCAGTGGACATTGGACACAAGCAAACAGCTATTTATTCAGAATAAAAAAGATAGGAATCTGCAACAAAGTTTGTTTAAATCCTTGCAATGTACATACATCACCCAGAGGGGGAAGTTTTCTTTCTTAACAAAACTGGAATTTCTCTTTTACTATTATAATAAAGTGTAGCAGTATATTAAAGTGGATGTAAACCCTCCATACACCCAGTGAAGTGAACAGCCTCAGATGATACACAGATTAACCAAATCTCCCTACATAGGTTTTACATGTACATACCTCCCAACATTTTGAGATGGAAATGAGGGACACCTACTAGCAAATGTATGTAGGCATAGGATACGCCCCCCTGCCACACCCCCATAAAGGAGAATAAACCCCCATAGAAATTTTTAATCCACAGGGGCTTTTTTTTAATCACTACTATTCATTTATATTGGCTTTTAAAATTTGCAAATGCAGCAATTTAGAATGGGATGAAAGGTTTAGCACTGGGAAACGCTTTTTGAAACATAAAAAGTGCATTTTATATACATCTATATAGATCGGACCAAAATGAGGGACAAATGAGGGGGAAAGAAGGACAGAGGGACATTGCTCCAAATCAGGGACAGTCCCTCGAAATCAGGGGCAGTTGGGAGCTATGCATGTATATCTGCTGTCTTCACATGTATATACTGTTTAGAAAATGTTCTCTTCATGTTTAACACAGAGGCCCGGATTCAGAGAGAATTTACGCCGGCGTATCCATAGATATGCTGCGTAAATTCAAATCTGCGCCGGCGTATCTACTTTCTGTATTCAGAAAGCTAGATACGCCGACATTAGCCTAAGATACGACTGGCATAAGTCTCTTACGCCGTTGTATCTTAGGGTGCATTCTGACGCTGGCCGCTAGGGGCGCTTCCGTTGTTGTCGGTGTAGAATATGCTAATTACCTACATACGCCGATTCACAAACGTACGTACGCCCGGCGCAATTTATTTACGTCGTTTACGTTAGGCTTTTTCGGCGTAAGGTTGTTCCTGCTATTAGGAGGCGCAGCCAATGTTAAGTATGGACGTCGTTCCCGCTTCGAAATTTGAATTTTTACGTTGTTTGCGTAAGTCGTTCGCGAATAGACCTGGACGTAATTTACGTTCACGTCGAAACCAATACGTTGTTGCGCCGTACTTGGAAGCAATGCACACTGGGATATGTACACGGACGGCGCACGGACGTCAATCACGTCAGGTCATCATACATTTACATAAAACACGCCCCCTTCCACATTTGAATTATGCACGCTTACGCTGGCCCCATTTACGCTACGCCGCCGCAACTTACGGAGCAAGTGCTTTGTGAATACTGCACTTGCTCCTGTAAGTTACGCAGGCGTAGCGTAAAGACGATACGCTGCGCCGCCGTAAGAGGAAGCGCAGCTACGTGAATCTACCCCAGAGTGTGATGGCTGGGCATATAGCCAAGATAATTAAAATTGCTGATTGGAGGAAAGACACACCCCCCCCTTTCCGCATCGGTAGAGACTCTCAGAGGTGTTTTGTAACAGGGCCAGCTCCCTGCTAATCTATTTTAGCAACCTCCCCTGACAGAAATTTCAGGCTGCTTTTATCAGGCTGATAACAGAGGAATGGTTCAGGAGAGAGCTAAGGGACTTAGCTCTTTGAAGAGAGATAACAAAATAATGCAGATATATGTGCCCAGCTCAAATTTCATGAATTGGGTTTACAACCACTTTAAGTCTTACTTATCATTCAGTAAACATCTTGAGATACAGACATTAATATGTTTACTGGACAAAAGCATGAAATGTGTAATCTAGGAATAAATGAAGGTCATTTTTTTTTTTTTTTTTAGGTTAATCATCCAAGTTAATGTGTTGTGGTGTAAATTAATAATTAATCTATTGAATTTCAATAAAAGCTTTTCTGCACAATACACACTATTCATAGTTATTATATGCTTTTGCTCAATATATCGTATATATGAAGCAGAATTAAATTGATGGACCTAGATTCTCACTACCATCGGTCTCCTGTCCAGCGTAGGTATGAGCAGGATGATTCAGGTGAAATTTGCTGAAGTGGTTACTCTCACTTTGCTCATTGTTCAGCTTAGGTGAAATATGCTTAATGATAACTCTGCATTTCTTTTTCTATAGAGGGTGTGCGTTTTGAGGGGGCTGGGGGGCAGTTGTATTTACGTTAGTGACGTTTATTTAATTTAAAGGCCTATTTATAAATGTTTCCACAAATGATTCACACAACTTACAAGATTCACCTTATTTTACATAAGATTTCATTAGGAAAATTGGTAAATTATGGGTGAAAGTTGTATAATCTTGGGCGAAAAGATTGATAAATAGATCTCTTAGTGTTATTTGTGCTATTCTTTCCCCCTTGTGTGTTTGTTTGCTATTTGTGTACTGAATAATGTTAATAAGGTGCCATTTTTTAACAAAAGATCAGGTCCAAGATAGTCAAAAGGAGCATTTAAACCAAGTGTGTACACCCATTAAAAACAACCTTTCTCCTTCCTTAGTTATTCCAATGTATTTCAGCAAAATTTCCCCCAAATTTTCCACCTTTTGCTATAATTTTGGGGAATGAAAACCCACAACTTTGCTTATTTCTTGCCCCAGGTTTACATAGTTCCTGCATATGAGTGAGTACACAGTTCAGCTTTTTGTCTGAATTTATTGCAAGGGTTTGGAGTGAACCATCAAGTATTGGATTTATCATTTTGTACGTCATATCCTGTAGCACATAACAATAAAAATAATACAATATGTTTTTTTATTACAAAAGTGTTTTTCATAATGCGTTCACGCATTATGGAAATACACTTGTTACCTTTTTTTTGGGAATAAATTGTTTGAAATGCTGCAACGTCAGATATTCTTTTTATAAACTGTGTCTGCTTGGGACAGCTTTGTTGCATGCCACTTTTTGTATATAGCCAAGATGCTGTTCACATGTTCACCCTAAAATTCACTATATACACACATTTTTTTATTTTATACTGTGATCACTCTTCATGGGCCAATTTCCGACCCATATCATTGATCAATGTCGATATGAAAATCCTCCCCAAAATTCTGGCCAATCGGCTAAATTCTTTCCTTCACCACTTAATTAAAAAAGACCAGGTGGGCTTTGCCCCACTGAGACAGGCAGGGACGCCATCAGGAGAATCATTCAATTACAACATTTAGCCCACAACCGCTCCTTGGAAACCATGCTTTTGTCACTGGATGTGAACAAGGCTTTTGATACTTTGTCTTGGCCTTACCTTATGACAGTACTTCGCCATTATGGCTTTGGTGCTTAGTTTTTAAGGTGGTTAGCGGCCCTGTACAATGCCCCTCAGGCTAAAATTAAATATTGCGGGTTTGAATCTCATTGCCTAACCTGTTCTCCCTTTTGGAGTCCTTTGCGTCTCTGTCGGGTCTACAGGTTACTGACATATTATCCTCCTGGTCCCACCTTCCGTTATCCTGGTTTGGAAGAATTTCTGCAGTACCTTCCTAAATTGTTGTATTTTTTTTGAGTGCTGCCTGTCCTGGTTTCCTCCCACATATTACGTATTCACCAACGTAAGCTTTTGAAATTTATTTGGGGTCCTACCCGACCCCGTGTTAATAAGCGTACTCTGTATGCTCGTCGGATTAATGGGGGTTTCTGGGTCCCTAATCTTCAGGCCTACTACTCAGCAGTGAATATAGCTCCATTGTCCCACCTTCATGACACGTACCAAATGCCTCTCTGGGCCATTATTGGCCTCACCGTTTTCCACCCTATTCTTATCTTTTCTGTTCCCTGGCTACCTCCCCCAAAACACCCTCATTGGTTTGTCCCACGCGCTTCGTATCTGGGACTCCGTTAAATATTCGGCAGGCCTACTTTCTCCTCATTTACCATTACTATGTTTTGCTCATTGCCCTTTATTCCCCCCCAGTTGCGAAAACCCTAAACAATTCTCTTGGTGGGCGGATAATGGATTTGTGGATGTCCATTCTCTGTTCAACCCCACGAGAATACTTACGTTTGAAGCTCTTAGATCCTCTCATGATATTCCCCTTAGAGAGTATTACAGTTACCTTCAAATCAGACATTTTCTTCTGCAACTTATAAGGGCCCAACCTACCGCACATACCTTGACTTCCTTTTAAGAGCATTTGTAGGGTCCGACCCTACTCTCCAGGATTAATATCCTTAATCTACTCCTCTATCATTTCCTCTAGGAAACCCCCGGTAAGAGCATATCACCTTCAATGGGAGAAGGACCTAGGTAACAAATTGGATCCAGAGGATTGGCAGATCATGACAGTATCCCTTATAAAAAGCTCCAGGAATGTTCTCATCTTGGAGAATACATACAAAGTTTTTTACAGATGGTATTATACACCAGCCAGGATAGCTCGCTTTATTCCTTCCTACTCTCCTAAATGTTTTCGGGGTTGTACATTGGAAGACACAATGGCCCACATTTGGTGGACATGTCCTAAGGTTTGCAGACTATGGGTCAGGGTCTACTCCCTTTTACGCAACATGCTCCATTCCAACCTTAAGAGGGACCCCATACGAAGCCATTTTATGTATACCCATCCTTGAACTTCTCCGCCCAGAGTGTCAATTAGCTCAGCACTTTTTTAACGCCACTAAGTTGCCCATTGCGAGGGCATGGAAAACCCCTGTACTCAGCTTTGTATTTGTAAAAGAATAATAAAATAAACCTCATAGGTAAAACTTAGTTGTGACTCCAGATGTGCTTAGCGATAGTAAAAAAATACATTTTGGCTCAAAATGTTAACAAAAAAAAATCATTACAGAATAAGCCACATGTAGCCTTTATTAAGTGGAGTTCTTTTTGAATAGTTACTAAGTGCAGTAAGCAAAAACATTTTATTTGTCCCGTTAAAGGCCAACTCTCTGCTCCAGTTTCCCCCTCCCCCGAGTGTATTTTATACTTTTATCTTTTAACTACCTCTTTCAAGATGTCTTTAAGCCAGTCATATAAAAAGCGCAGGATATCTTTATCTTTAGGTTTTCTCCCTACAAATACACTGTGAATAACAGCCCCTAAAGGACAGGTTCATGACATCCTGCACTCACAGTACATCTTCATTCTTATGCAAATACTGAGGACATCTTGTGGTAGAGACCACTGCAGGGAACAGCACTATAGAAATGTCCACTTTAAGATTTGCTTATTGAACAAGGCCAATAAAGACCGATAGGCTTGTAAAATGCAGTCATTGTACAGCACTACTATGTAATAAACATATCTTACATAAGTATATGGCTGCTGGCATTTATGTCCGAATGCTTGAACTACATTGTGCCAGGAAGGCCAGAGCCCTGGGTTGACAGCATAGAACAGACCTGGGCAAACTACGGCCCGCGGGCCGTATACGGCCCGGCGGACCTTTTAATCCGGCCCCCGGGCAGTGTTGCCACTTGCCAAGCGTCCGTAGAATTACGGACAGTACGTAAATAAAAGGCACTTTTTCCCTGTTCGTAAAAGTCCGTAATAAGGGAAATGTGCCCGTAAAAAGATCCGAATGTGAGCCGCAGCGCAGGCAGCGTCTAGTCCTCCTACATTATGCATAGCCTCGCCCTCTCTGACCGCCCAGCCCACCACCACCCGCCACGCAGCCAATTATCAAAGCGCATTTTCGCGCTAACAACACTGCTGCCAGCCTATTCAAAAGAGCAGCGCGGTCAAACTGAGGAACATCGTAGAATGTGTGGACTCTGTGGAGAGCGGCACCGGCGGGATAGCACACAGCAGCAGATGTAGTGGACACACTGCAGACGCACCCCCACTGTGACGGAGTGGACTGAGTGAAGGCAGACGGAGACCGACCAGTGCGCCTGCCTGCCTGCTCTGCCCGCCCGACTGACTGACTGTAGCAGTCAGCCAGCCGCCATGCTGGTGCCCGGACCTGGAGTGGACCCTGGTCTCCACTCTCTTCGTTGGAGTAGGACTCCTCGCGACGCCTGCTGCCTGCCCTCAGTGCCACTGCCCTGGCCTTGTCTGGTGAGTCCTCCTCAGTCCAGCAGCAGAGTGTGAAGTGCTATCCTACCTAGACATCATCAGTATGCTGTGTCCTCCTCCTGTGCCCCTTTCACCTCTCCACAGGTCAGATCTGTGGAGAGGTGAAAGGGGCACAGGAGGAAGACACAGCATACTGATGATGTGAAGAAGTGATATGATAATTTATTTGCAGCCTCTGTGCCATGTCCCCAGCCTCTGTCCCCCTCCTGTGTCATGTCCCCAGCCTCTGTCCCCCTCCTGTGTCATGTCCCCAGCCTCTCTCCCCCTCCTGTGTCATGTCCCCAGCGTCTGTCCCCCTCCTGTGTCATGTCCCCAGCGTCTGTCCCCCTCCTGTGCCATGTCCCCAGCATCTGTCCCCCTCCTGTGTCATGTCCCCAGCCTCTGTCCCCCTCCTGTGTCATGTCCCCAGCGTCTGTCCCCCTCCTGTGTCATGTCCCCAGCCTCTGTCCCCCTCCTGTGTCATGTCCCCAGCGTCTGTCCCCCTCCTGTGTCATGTCCCCAGCGTCTGTCCCCCTCCTGTGTCATGTCCCCAGCGTCTGTCCCCCTCCTGTGTCATGTCCCCAGCGTCTGTCCCCCTCCTGTGTCATGTCCCCAGCGTCTGTCCCCTTCCTGTTTCATGTCCCCAGCGTCTGTCCCCCTCCTGTTTCATGTCCCCAGCGTCTGTCCCCCTCCTGTGTCATGTCCCCAGCCTCTGTCCCCCTCCTGTGTCATGTCCCCAGCCTCTGTCCCCCTCCTGTGTCATGTCCCCAGCCTCTGTCCCCCTCCTGTGTCATGTCCCCAGCCTCTGTCCCCCTCCTGTGTCATGTCCCCAGCCTCTGTCCCCCTCCTGTGTCATGTCCCCAGCCTCTGTCCCCCTCCTGTGTCATGTCCCCAGCCTCTGTCCCCCTCCTGTGTCATGTCCCCAGCCTCTGTCCCCCTCCTGTGTCATGTCCCCAGCCTCTGTCCCCCTCCTGTGTCATGTCCCCAGCCTCTGTCCCCCTCCTGTGTCATGTCCCCAGCCTCTGTCCCCCTCCTGTGCCATGTCCCCAGCCTCTGTCCCCCTCCTGTGCCATGTCCCCAGCCTCTGTCCCCCTCCTGTGTCATGTCCCCAGCCTCTGTCCCCCTCCTGTGTCATGTCCCCAGCCTCTGTCCCCCTCCTGTGTCATGTCCCCAGCCTCTGTCCCCCTCCTGTGTCATGTCCCGAGCCTCTGTCCCCCTCCTGTGTCATGTCCCCAGCCTCTGTCCCCCTCCTGTGTCATGTCCCCAGCCTCTGTCCCCCTCCTGTGTCATGTCCCCAGCCTCTGTCCCCCTCCTGTGTCATGTCCCCAGCCTCTGTCCCCCTCCTGTGCCATGTCCCCAGCGTCTGTCCCCCTCCTGTGCCATGTCCCCAGCGTCTGTCCCCCTCCTGTGTCATGTCCCCAGCGTCTGTCCCCCTCCTGTGTCATGTCCCCAGCGTCTGTCCCCCTCCTGTGTCATGTCCCCAGCGTCTGTCCCCTTCCTGTTTCATGTCCCCAGCGTCTGTCCCCCTCCTGTTTCATGTCCCCAGCGTCTGTCCCCCTCCTGTGTCATGTCCCCAGCCTCTGTCCCCCTCCTGTGTCATGTCCCCAGCCTCTGTCCCCCTCCTGTGTCATGTCCCCAGCCTCTGTCCCCCTCCTGTGTCATGTCCCCAGCCTCTGTCCCCCTCCTGTGTCATGTCCCCAGCCTCTGTCCCCCTCCTGTGTCATGTCCCCAGCCTCTGTCCCCCTCCTGTGTCATGTCCCGAGCCTCTGTCCCCCTCCTGTGTCATGTCCCCAGCCTCTGTCCCCCTCCTGTGTCATGTCCCCAGCCTCTGTCCCCCTCCTGTGTCATGTCCCCAGCCTCTGTCCCCCTCCTGTGTCATGTCCCCAGCCTCTGTCCCCCTCCTGTGCCATGTCCCCAGCCTCTGTCCCCCTCCTGTGCCATGTCCCCAGCCTCTGTCCCCCTCCTGTGTCATGTCCCCAGCCTCTGTCCCCCTCCTGTGTCATGTCCCCAGCCTCTGTCCCCCTCCTGTGTCATGTCCCCAGCCTCTGTCCCCCTCCTGTGTCATGTCCCGAGCCTCTGTCCCCCTCCTGTGTCATGTCCCCAGCCTCTGTCCCCCTCCTGTGTCATGTCCCCAGCCTCTGTCCCCCTCCTGTGTCATGTCCCCAGCCTCTGTCCCCCTCCTGTGTCATGTCCCCAGCCTCTGTCCCCCTCCTGTGTCATGTCCCCAGCCTCTGTCCCCCTCCTGTGCCATGTCCCCAGCCTCTGTCCCCCTCCTGTGCCATGTCTAAAACAAGTAATCGTACCAGTTGTCCAACAATGATATTTACTGCTTTTTATAAAGAAATACAATTGATTTTATGCAGTATTGAGTTTAGCCTTTTGGCCCGGCCCTCCAAAATATTTTTAGTTTCTCATGTGGCCCCATCGAAAAAATAATTGCCCACCCCTGGCATAGAAGGTTCCCCTGTAAGTCCTGCTGAAGTATTTTGAAGTCTGAATCACTGATTGATTTAAACAGCGTGCAAAAACAAATAATTCTGAGTGATTCCGCATTCTCCAGTGTAACGTCTCTCATAGGCCACGCTGGGTGAATGATGACACTGTAAGAAATAATCATGAATGTGATCCTTCACCAGGCTTCGGCAGGACAGAACTTCTCAATGCCATAAATCCAGGGAGTTTCAAGGAGAGTCTATTTATTCAGGTGTCACAGCTTCTCGCTGGGGAGCCTTATTATTTCTTACACAATGTTCCTTTGTGATTTATGAAGGGGATTTGTCTGATGGTCAGTCATGTCTTCCATTCCTCGTGTTTTATGTTCTACTGTCAGCAAGTCATTCCAACACTTATTTTCTGATTGTTAGCTTTATTCACAGGCTAGAGGCCTCTGTCTAATTAAAGCGCAGGATGCTGGCATATACTTCTGAAAAAATTGCAATTTAGTCAAGAGTGTAAAACCTTGATCTTAGATCTCCATTAATGTGACAGTTTAGGAGGCTTACAATCTATTCAATGTAGCATAAAAAGAATGAGCTGCAAAATTCCCAAGGCCCTTCAAACTGAATTGCCAGAGCCAGTGCTGGTAAGGATACAGTGGAAGCCATAACTTAGCACACAGCACAGGGGCTAAGAGATGTGAAACTCTTAAATTATATATTTATTACAATTAAAATGATTAATTTGTTGATAATAAAGTTACAATTAATAAAATACATTTCAATTGAATAATAATAAGCACAGCTACAAACTTTTTAAAAACAATACACTTTTTTGGTAAAGCTGACCATATGCTGAACGATATCACCTGTTCAGCCCCCCAAGCTCAACAAGAAAAGTCGATCAACTCCTCCATGCATGCTAAAGAGAGTTGCGAAAAGAATATGCACTGCAGGCTATTGTATGCAGGCAGCCACCACCTACAACTGTCAGAATAGCCAGCCAGTGGTGGCTGCATCTAATTGGATGAAGTTACTATTTGGCCAACATTTTTTCGTTACTGTTTGGCAAGAGTTTTAGATCAAAGGATGTTAGGCAGGAGGGTGCCGAGGGGATCACCCATGCCTTGATTTTCGACTGGTACAACAGTTACCAGATGAAATTTGTTGTATGTATAGCCAGCTTTAATTAAAATACACTAAAAAATAAAACCCCACACTAGGGGTGATTTACTAAATGCAAATAGGATTTAGTAAATAAGGTGGAGTTTCACTTTTCAAGCAATACACAATGATGGAAGTCAGCAGAGTTTCACCGCATCCACAAAACTCTGGGGAAAGTTCTCCAAAGTGAACAGTTTTGCCTATAGTAAATCAATCCTGTTTTTTCTGACAAATTTATTAATTTACCTATTACCAAATGCCCAGCCTTAACCTCCCTGGCGGTATTATTCTTTCAGAAAAAACATGCTGAAAGCGGTACCATTATTTGCAAGGAAATTTGGCGTTTTATATTGTAGGTCTGTAATTTTTAGAAATAACTCACTTAAATCTGACCAAACAAGATTCTAATAGGCATCCCGGGTATGACATTTTTTTAAAAACAAAATTATAAATTATAATATAATAAATAATTATAAATAATTATAACAAATAATAATATAATTATAATAAAAATTATTCAATAATGTAAATTAAAATCACTGAAATTTGCTCAGTTGCAGAATTGTTGCTGTCATTATTTTTTTTTTTTTTTATGACGAATTTCCCCACAAATCGCTATCGCACAATTCTGCAAGTGATTATAATTTATTATCGCTGTTTTTTAGCTGATCTAAAACTATTTTTGACATAAAGGGACACTTTTGGTTGCTATGGACAATCTACAGTTTGCAGGGAGAAAGAAACGTTTTTATTATATAAAATGACATGCATGACACAGGACAGACCACTAGGGACAGGGGGGGTGTGTTTTTTTTACATACAGTACTGTAATCTATAAGATTACAGTATACTGTATGTAAGGTGTTTGTTTACGTTTTTGAATTTGGCGCCGTTCTCCGTCCCCGTGCGTCGTAACGTCGCAGGGAACAGAGATCGGCGTCACACGGAGGCACTATGTGAATCGAGCGAGGTCCCGCTCGCTCACACAGCGCAGTGGTATCGCTGGATCCAGGGACAAGGTAAGTAAAAAGTGCCTGTGGATCTAGCGAGGCAAGCCCGAGACTGACTCGGGGTTACCGATTGTAGCAGGAAAATCTAACCCAGAGTCAGTCTCGGGAACACCGCCAGGAAGGTTAAAGTGATTGTAAAGGCTAATTTAAAAAATAAAATGAAAATAACATACATGTTATACTTACCTCCTCTCTGCAGTTGGTTTTGCACAGAGCAGCCCAGATCCTCCTCTTCTCAGATCCCTCTTTGCTGATCCTAGCCCCTCCCTACTTTGAGTGCTCCTCAGCCAGAAGCTCTCTATTGGGGTATCTATTCAGACACTATTCAGACACGGATCCCCAACCTGGCCCCACCCCCTCTCTCCCGTAATTAGCTGACTGACTTTGATTGACAGTCACAGGAGCCAATGGTGCCGCTTGCTCTGTCTCAGTCAACCAGGAGGAGTGTCCTGGATTGCTGAGAGGATCGTGGACATCGCTGGAGAGAGAAGGGGCTCAGGTAGGTAATAAGGGGGGGAGCTGCTACACACAGAAGTTTTTTTTATCTTAATGCATAGGATGCAGTAAGATAAAAAACCTTCTGCCTTTACAACTCCTTTAAAATGGACTTGGCATTAGGTACAGTTTTTTATTATGTGCATAAATGCTAATGTGTAAGAGTAACAATCATGTAGTGCTAGGTGCCACAGGAAATAGTTGGTTCTTCCCAATTAGTACAGGGGCAGCCCATCTCCACAAGCAACAGTCCATGCCTGTATTTTTAATTTTTATATCCTAAAGAACTTTAAACAGAAGCGGTATTAGAGCATGGGATACTCCAAATACTTGCACAATAAAAGGAGGACATGTCTCTCTAAGCTCCAATCCACGGATTCTGAGGAGCACACAGGGGAATGGCCAGTGCACTGAGACCCTATGAGAGCCATTTCAGTCCATATCTACCTTCAGCACTTACATTCAGTGCAGGGTTGCCAACCACCAGTACTGACAGTTGGTTAAAAATCTGTGGTTGATCTGGGGTTGATCATTTCATGCTGTGTTGACCTTTTAAGTGTAAATCAAGCAAATTATGTTGTTATTAGTATTGTCAGTGTTTCCATATCATGTTTCTACTGTTCAAATATTCACTGTGTTAGTTTTCAGTAGGAGTAATTTCTCAGGTTGCCAGTAAAAAAATGTGCTCCGTCAGTAAATTTTCCATGTTTGTCAGTAAAAAATGCTACGAGAGGTTGACAACCCTGATCCAGTGGCGGCTGGTGGAATATTTATTGGGGGTAGCAAACAATACACCCACAGCCACACACCCCTGGTCGGTCGCCAGGTCACACTGCACCTCCCACACTCCCCCCCCACGGTCGGTCGGGTGACCGGCCCTGCACTTACCCCATCTAGGTAGCGGTGGCTTCCTCCACATCTCCTACTCCCCTGCACCCTTTTTTGAAGCCTCCGAGAGCCTCTGGCTCTAATCACATGCTTAAAAAAAAACAAATTGGATACCATGCACCCAGCATGTAGATTAGGGGGCCGGACGCATGGATAGGGAGGGCGGCGCCCCAGCGCCCCTAATGGATGGGCTGTCACTGCTTTCATCCCTAAAGCACACAGTCACCCAGGATCACTGTTCAGGGTTAGTATACCCACAAGTCCCAGGACAGCTGTACATCTTTCAGCTTTTATTGTATACTTTACAGTGAGGGTGAATTTTCCAACAGCTGAGACCTCAAATAACAGCTACTCACAGTAGCCCCACAGGCATTGGATCCGTCCCTCACAAAGAAGACAATCTCTCCAGGGCTCCAGACTATTTATCACCTCCCCCAGCCACCTTCTGGACAGTCCTCTCCAGGCATTGGCTAGGGCATGATATATATTCAGGCTAGTCATTTGACTTTTCCAGCCCTATATTCTGAAAACGTTTCCAGAGGCAGGGGGAATCTGTCAAACTCTGAGCCTATGAAACCCTAACCAGACCAGAACAAATGATCACTTGTCCCTTGATTTTAGGAGGAGCTAAAAACTAAATTTGCTAGCATCTGATGCTAGCAGTATGTATTACCTCTTTCTGAAACTACCATATTTCTACTTCATCTGCTTTTTTTCCCAGAGGAACGGAACTTTTTTGTTCAGGCATAATCCAAGGTCAGCATCAACTTCCTGGACTGAGATGTGAGCTCAGAGATGAATTCACATTTTGTGGAGGCCACTAAAATTGTCACTGGACACGCTGACTTTTGTTCAGCAGCACTCCTCAAGACAAGGCCCACCCCAGCAACAGGAAAAGGACCCAGAATTGAGAATCCACATACATATAATTTAATGAGAGTGCCAAACAAACCTCCAAGACTACAAGGTAATTTAATGAATCACATAAAAAAAGCCAACATGTTTTGAGTGCCAACACACTCCCCCTTCATCAGGGCTTAATCAATTTGACTGTGCTTAAAACAGAACTAAAGGCAAATGTACTCACCTTTTCTCCAACTCTCCTGTCCCTTGCCGGCACCAGATTCTTCTTCTATGTGTTGATTTTTGGCCATCTTCATTGGCTGGCATGGGATGATGTCACTCCTGTGCATGCTCATGAGCTAATCATTATTGCACACAGGGATCAGGAATCGCTGTCAGAAGGCAGGTAGATGTGTTTTATTGCAGAAGAGACATTGGGCCAGATTCAGATAGATCAGCAGATCTTTAGATCCGCCTAATCTATCTGATTTAAGATCCGCCGCCGCAAGTTTTAGAGGCAAGTGGGTAATTCACAAAACACTTACCTCCAAACTTGCGGCGGTGGATCGTAAATCCCCCGGCGGAATTCAAATTCCGCGGCTAGGGGGAGTGTAGTATTTAAATCAGGCGCCCCCTGCGCCGATTTAAATGCGCATGCGCCATCCGCGAATTTTCCCGGCGTGCATTGCTCCCAATGACGTCGCTAGGACGTCATTGGTTTCGGCGTGAGCGTAACTTGCGTCCAGCGCTTTTGTGAATCGACGTACGCAAACGACGTAAAAAAGAAAAATTTGACGCGGGAACGACGGCCATACTTAACATTGGCTGCGCCTCAAAGAAGCAGGGGTAAGTATACGCCGGGAAAACACTTACGTAAATGACGTAAAGTGACTGCGCCGGGCCCGCGTACGTTTGTGAATTGGTTTATCACGCTGATTTACATATCCTTGCCGTAAATCAGCGAGAACGCCCCCAGCGGCCATTTTTAAATTGCAGTTAAGATCCGACGGTGTAACACAGTTACACCTGTCGGATCTTAGGCATATCTATGCGTAACTGATTCTATGAATCAGTCGCATAGATAAGACCGGCCTAACTCAGAGATACGACGGTGTATCAGGAGATACACCGTCGTATCTCTTTGAGAATCTGGCCCATTGCATTTAAGCACAGTCATCATTTTTAAGCCCCGATGAAGCGAGACTGTGTTTGTCCCCCAAAATACGTTGGCTTTATTTTGCTATGAATCAATTTTATCATTACATTTTTTTGGACTCTTTGGAATTTTTCTAACACTCTCATTGGATTATTTGTATGTGGAAAATCATCAATAGTGACATTCTCTGCAGGCAGTGTACACAAAAATATATGCTATGTCTCTTCTACCAAAAATTCCACAATTTAGGATTTTTTTAGACATTTTCAAAGGCCAGATTCATTTTTTTTGGGTGGATTAGGTGTCTTAAATTGACCCATGGTTCTCACTGCCTTGGGCTAGACATTACATCCAGATTTTTATTGGTTTTTCAATAATGGGAGCTCTAATCAAATATAACTTTTGTGACTTAATGAAATATGATTGGTTGTCATGGGTTCCAGTACTTCATACACTGATTACAGTTTGCACTAAATTATTAAAAGTTTTTAGATGTTAAAACATTATTTACTAGCCTCTGCATTTCCTTTTAGGTGCATTATTTGATATAAAAAACATGTTCCATCCAGATTAGGGACTGTAGAAAAATATAAAATCTGATGTCAACATCCAGTGTCTCTTCATTCTAGGCACCAACTGTTGCCCACAGTGCAGTGTGAAACTGCACTGTGGGCAACAGTTGGTGCCTAGAATGAAGAGACACTGGATGTTGACATCAGATTTTATATTTTTCGTGAAGCAACAATGTGGCTTTCTTCTTTTAATACCTTTACGTAGAAACTTGAAGACTAATTTAAAGCATTTGGTACAGATACATCAACAATAGTAAAAGAAAAAAGGACATAGAAATTCACATTTTCTAGGTTTAGTCGTGATTCATATCTTCACTGGACTTCTTACTTTGACTGGCTAAATGAATAAAACTTATTTTTGTTTTGTTGGCTGTAGAAACTGTGGAAACTATGGAAACTGTGTAATTGTGAAGAATTGCTCTTTCATTTTTTTGGGATAAATAAAATGCTAAACCTAAAACTTTATTGTTTACCAGGATGTTATGAAAAAAAATAATAACTACATCAGTTTTAGCAGCTACTGAAATCAACAGCACTGCAACTACTAATGGAAGAAGTTTCAGCGAACCTGTTTATAGATCAAGTGACGGAAAAGTCAACATTTTTATCGTTTTTTTTTCAATTCACATATAGAAATGCTATCTGAAATTGAAGTGCTGATGCTGTAATAATTCAGAAAGGTGACACAAATCGAAAATGAGCACAAACAGCCAAATAGAAAAATAGGAGCACAGAGGTGATAGGGTTTATATGGGTGGAAAGTGCTGAGTTTTTTCAGCTTCATCTAAACTTCTATTATTCAGTGCATTCATAGCAGTCTGAGCACTTCTACAGCATCCAGAGACATGGCATTGAATAAAACAAAAGTGTTCCAAGGGTCCAAAAAAAAAAAAAAAAAGTACCCCAGAGCATGTATGGACACCCCGTATTTTCAAAACTAGTGGGGTCTGGCACATATCTACTGTGCTTTACAGTGATTCACTCTACAGCAGAGGGACAGCTTTCTGTAGTTAGCGATCACACTATGGCATAGTAAGAATTATTCTCCAGATGCTTTTTCAGGAGCACTGAATGTGTGCTCTGCTCACATACTCTTGGTGTTTGTTTTTTCACCATGGACAGTGCCTTGCTAGGCCTTATGGAGCTAAGATCTCTCGTGGTGCCTCTAAATACAGCATCCCTTTAGGGCAGGGGTATTGAATTAACCACTTGCCGACCAGCAGGCCATCATTATGCTGCGGTAGGTTGGCTCATTCCTGCAAATCGTCATAGAGGTACGTCGGCACCTTTAAGAGCAATAGCAGACGCGCACATGCGCTCGCTACACGGCGGGGGACCTGATGCACATGGCTGGAGGGTAGAACAGGGATGTGCGTATGTAAACACACAAATCCCGTTCTGACAGGAGAGGAGAGACAGATCTGCTGTTCTTGCTAATCAGGAACAGCGATCTGTCTCCTCCTCTAGTCAGTCCCATCCCCCCACAGTTAGAAACACACATGAGGGAACACGTTTCAACCCTTGATCGCCCCCTAGTGTTTAACCCCTTCCCCACCAGTGACATTTACACAGTAATCAGTTAATTTCTATAGCACTGATCGCTGTATAAATGCCAATGATCCCAAAAAAGTGTCAAACGTATCCGCTCTGTCCGCCGCAATGTCGCAGTCCCACTAAAAATCGCAGATAGCCGACATCACTAGTAAAAATATAATAATAAAAATGCCATAAATCTATTCCCTATTTTGTAGACGCTATAACTTTTGCGCAAACCAATCAATATAAGATTATTGCGATTTTTTTTTACCAAAACTATGTAGAAGAATATGTATTGGCCTAAACTGATGAAGAAAGGTATTTTTTTTAATTTTGGGGGGAAAATGTATTATAGCAAAAAGTATTATAATATTGTTTATTTTTTTCAAAATTGTTGCTCTTTTTTTGTTTATAACGCAAAAAATTAAAACCGCAGAGGTGATCAAATACCAACAAAAGAAAGCTCTATTTGTGGAAAGAAAATAACGTTTTTTGTTTGGGTAAAGCGTCGCACAACCACGCAATTGTCAGTTAAAGCAACACAGTGCAGTATTGCAAAAAATGGCCTGGTCATTAAGGGGGAAAATCTTTTGGGGTTAAAGTGGTTAAAATTCATAGGGGTCTGGACAGTAAATATTTCTTCCAGTAGAGGTCAATATTTGCGCTATTACTCAGCCCCCCTTCACATTACAGCCCACCTTAACGCCATAGTCCACTCATTTACATCACAGTGCAATCGTTTATATCACAGACCCCTTTACAATACAGTCCCCTCTTTACTTTGCTTCCCCCTTTACATCACAGCCCCCTTCACATCACAGCCTCCCTTTACAATTTAGGGCTTTCCACCTTTTATCACAGTCCTCCACTTTGCATACGTTTTCTCCTCTTTAGTTCACAGTCTCCCCTTTGCATCAGTCTCCCCCCTTTAGATCACAGTCCCCTATCTTTACAGCACAGTCCCCATTGTTACATCACAGTCCCCCATCTTTACATCACAATTTAACTCCCTTTACATTTTAGCCCCCATCTTTACTTAGCAGGCCCCTCTTTACATTGCAGTTTCCCATTTACATCGCAGGTGTCCCTTTACATTACAGTCCCCTCTATTAAAAGTCCCCACCTTTTACATTACAGGCCCCCTTTACTCCCCCCCCCCCTTTACAGCACAGTCCAACTTTTATATTATAGCACCCCCTTTACATTGCAGCACGTCCATCACATCTCAGTCCTTCTTTCCATAGTATTCTGCGCTTTACAAAGCCCACCTTAAAAATACAGCCCCTCTACCCTTACATCAGTGTGATCATACCTTCCCTTCCCCTCCCAGTCCTACCTTTCATAGCAGATGGCAGGAGGAGTGATTGGTCTAGATGAAGGGTTGGAGCTTCTAAACTTCTCCTATTGACCAGGGAGTGATTGGTTGCTAGGACCGGCCTGTGTCATTGCAACCAATTGGCCTCTTGTTAACTTCAAAAGTGGGGCAGCTCCTGCCCTCCATCCAGACCGATCGCTCCTCCCGCTGTAAAGATGACAGAAGTGACAGTGGCAGAAGGAAGAGAGGACACACAGGCAGTTAAATGGCGTGGCCGTGATGGTCCTGTCACTCAGTTTGTGTCCAGAATGCAGTCCACTATTTAGTGATGCCTGCTCTAGGGTGTTGATTTAGTGAATGTGGTGAAATTTCCCATTGCATAGAAAACCCAATCCTATGCAAGACAAATAATAAAAACAGCATTTTCCTTGCACATGACTGGATGATAGAAGTCAACAGAGCTTCACCCCCATTCAATAACCTCTGGGGCAAATTTCATTGCAAAATGAACAGCCTATTTATCTGTAGTAAATCAACCCCCAGTACTTATGTTTATGTATTAGTGTCTCTCCCATGTATGCAGTAGACAATCCCTTTTCCTAATACAAAGGCGACCAAGATGACTAATTACAACCAAGCTCTCTTCCTTGAGATTATTCTGGTCCGCCGGAATTCTCTGTGATCTGCATCCGGGGGCCGGCATTTCCTGTCACCGACTCACCGATCGCACAGGTGAGTTGGTAGAAGCACCGGAGGGCGGTGGGAGGGGGGAACCGCCGGCTGAAAATGCCGATATCTGAATGATGCCTGTAGCTTCAGGCATCATTCAGATATAGCCCCACAAAGTACCACAAAGCCCAGGACGTCATATGATGTCCTCTGGGTGCCAAGTGGTTAAATAGCCCACATGGGTGATTTCTAATGTAAAGAGGAGTTTCTACTCCGGCCACCCATGTATGGATTTACACTGACTACCAATATAATGGGGATTATCACCTTCCTGACACCACAGAAACATGCTGCCCTTTAGCAGATACACAGCAGTGCTATTAATTGTTAACCTCCCTGGCGGTGTGATTATGTCAGATTTTTGATGCTGAAAGCGGTAAAATTGTTTCGCATGGAAATTTGGCATTTTATATTGTAGGCCTGTAATTCTTACTAATAACTCACTTAAATATGTCCAAACAAGAGTCTAGTAGAAATCCCGGGTATGATAAAGTTTGAAACACAAAATCATAAATTATAATATAATAAATAACTATAAATAATTATAACAAATAATAATAATAAAAATTATTCACTAATATAATCAAATAAAAAACACTGAAATTTGCTCAGTTGCAGAATTGTCGCTGTCATTACTTTTAGTGTTTGATGATGAATTTCCCCACAAATCACTATCACTCAATTCTGCAAGTGATTCTAATTTATTATCGCTGTTTTCTAGCTGGTCTAAAACCACTTTTGACGTAAAGGGACACTTTTTGGTTGCCATGGACAATCTCCAGTTCCCAAGCAGAAAGAAAAGTATTTATAATGTAAAACTGCATGCAGGGCACTGGACAAACCACTAGGGACAGAGGATATGTGAAATAATTTAATGCAGTACTGTAATCTGTAAGATTACAGTATACTGTATCTATACTGTGTTTTTATTTTTTTTATTTGGTGCCGAACTCCGTCCCTCCGCAGGGAACGGAGCTCGGCACTCGGGCACTGTGTGAATCGAGCGGAGGAGGAGACAGCTCGCACACAGAGCGGGGAGACATTGCAGGATCTAGGGGACAAGGCAAGTAACTTTGCCTGGATCCTGCAATGCGATCCCGAGTGTGGCTCGGGGTTACTGCTTTTGGTACTGAAATATTACCCCGAGCCACACTCGGGATTACCGCTAGGAAGGTTAATGACACCCTCACGCATCTGCTGAGATGTGCGTATTCATATGCACCAAAATTCAGCGTGCTGTGGCACCATGTTATTTTGAAAATGAGTTCCACCTCCAATTTTCTTACCTTTGCAGAACAGGCTAATGTTAGGCTTACTGACCATAGTTGTAGGCAGGACTTTCAAGCATGCCCCTTTACCTCCCCAGTGGGCAGCTTTATAGCAGTGGGAGTGAGCACGTATGGGTGCCCCTATGTAAAGCTGCTTGAGGCGGAGAGGCCCGAAGGCCAGAAGAGCCCATATCTGGGTGCCCACTTTTTTTTTAAAAAAAGCCTTTGTCCTCATCAACTTGGAGAAAGGGTGCTGTACCAAGAATCCCTCAGGCTAGGTACCCCCCATATTGAAGGCATGTAGCCTGGTATGTTCTAGAAGATGGGGGGTGTCACGCGTGTCCCCCTTCCCCCCTTTGCATGCTCGGATAAGGCATTGTATCAGTTTTTAAAGGGACTTTCACATTTTTTGTGGGATCCCTCTGACATCCATACCAGGCTTTATGAAGGATAAGGTCTCGTATGCATCTTAGGGGAGCCCACACAATTTTTGTGGGGGTCCTCCAGGATAAGGGTCTGGTATTGATGAAGGGAATCCCCGGCCAGTTGCTTACAAACAGAAGTAAAGCAGCCAAAGCTATAATTTGCTGGCAATTTAAACAACATTTCTTTCTTCATAAATGTCAGTTTTGCTGTAGTTGGTTATTTTGTACAGGTGTGGACACTTCACAGGCAGGTTAAGGACATCCCCCAAGGCAAGTTACGTAAAGGAATTTTGGATTTTTTATTGTGTCCCTTAAAGCCTTATTAAAATTGCTGCTTTCCACCAAGAGGTGGTGATTTTACAAGATCACTGCTGCAATATTTCAGAGATTGGATGAAAGGTTTAGTGTAATATGACACATTTGGTAATTAAATAGTACACTCTTTATAGAGTGTTATATATCTGACCAAAAAGGGACAACTAAGGAGGAATGGGAAAGAGGAATTTGATGCAGATGAGAGAAATTTCCTACAAATAAGGGGCAGTTGAGGCTATGGTGGTCTCTACTGGCCTCATGTCCCTATTTTCTGTCTTCTGTAGCATGTTTCAAAGAAAAGTATACTGCACTATTCAATACATGGTAAAGCGGCAACTGAAAAAGTTATACAACACTAGTATTAATGGTCAAGAAAAAAAGCTGCGCTATTATGAACTAAATTGTGATACTAGTACCGTGAGTACTAAATAAATACCAATTGAACATGTAAACCACAAACTATGTTAAAAAAATATCTATAAGTAGGTCTATGAGACCTCAATAGAATGACAGGAATAAATGATTTCCAAAATTGGGTGGAAATTACAATTACATCAGAGCAGTGAGATAGTGACTTGATTGTTTTTTATATGCCACTATCTTACTGCTCTGATGTAAGTGTGCATTTTATGTCATCTATTAAAACTTTTTAAAGGGTTTTATGCTATGTAGGCCTTTTTTTTCCTACATGGTGTATCCCGAATATTACGCTGTATGAGCTGTATGAGACACTGAGGCTTATATCCTACCAATAGAGACCCTAGGCTGGGGAATTAGCCATATGCGCTTATTGATCTCCTATAATCTAGAGATCACATCCATCTGGTAAGCGGCAGTGTTATTATTTGGTGGAGGCACTATCCTGTCATCACTCCTTTCTGAATATATTGGTTTCGTTTGACACTGGGGATGTTTCAAGTGTCTATGGACATTTTCTACTATCAATTATTATTTATTTCCATTTTGATTGTTTTTTAACACCATTGTTAATGATAACTTCGTAGTTATTTTTTGTTTACACGGATTGTTATTTATTCACTTGTCACCTTTCAGGTTTTCACCCAATTTTGGAAATCATTTATTCCTGTTATTCTGTAGTATGTTTGTCTACAGTCTCTTATAGGGTTGTCCCGATACCGATACTGGTATCGGTATCGGTGCCGATACTAAGCATTTGCAAGAGTATCTGTACTCGTGCAAATGCCCCGATACCAAAAACCGATACCTTCGGGCTCTGTACTTTCAGCTGTCAGCAGGAATTCCCTGCCAACAGCTGAAAAGTAAAGAAAAAATGCTGGCAATTACTGGTTGTTAAGGAACGGGGCCGACCGCTTCCTTAACAACCAATCACGTGTCCTTCTCTCCCCACCTCCTCCTCCCCTCTCACCAGCTATCAGCAGGCTCGGGACAGCATGTCTGTGGAAACTTCCTGCAGAGGTAAGCAAGCCCAGCTCCCCCCATTCCACTGTCTTCTCCCTTCTGCCGGGTGCAGCTCTCACATTTAGCTCTGCTCATCGCACTGATCTGACTTTTTCCTGGCAGCTGCATGGCTCTGCACACAGCAAGGCTTCTCCCCATGCTCTGTGTGTCCGTACTTAGCCTGGTGGAGCCCCCCCTCTCCCCCTCTCCCCCTCTCCAGCAAGCAGAGGCACAGACAGTGTGACACACGGCCAGCACCACTGCAACAGGTCAGTGTTTGATCAGATTAGATTCACTGTTCTTTGCCAGTCATTTTTGTTTTGTTATTTAAAACTATATAATTAGAGTTTGCACCAGCTGAATGTGTTCAATCATGTTTATTTAAGTAGCAGCCATACATTTTGTTTTGTTTTATTTGAATAGAGAGCAGTAGCCAGGATTGTGATTCCCCTCCCCACTTTATCTGCCCTCCCTTTTTTTTTTTTTCTCAGTTACCAGTCTGCCCTGCCACCACACACACTCCCAGTCTGCCCTGCCACCACACACACTCCCAGTCTGCCCTGCCACCACACACACACTCCCAGTCTGCCCTGCCACCACACACACACTCCCAGTCTGCCCTGCCACCACACACACACTCCCAGTCTGCCCTGCCACCACACACACTCCCAGTCTGCCCTGCCACCACACACACTCCCAGTCTGCCCTGCCACCACACACACACTCCCAGTCTGCCCTGCCACCACACACACACTCCCAGTCTGCCCTGCCACCACACACACACTCCCAGTCTGCCCTGCCACCACACACTCTCCCAGTCTGCCCTGCCACCACACTCTCCCAGTCAGCCCATCTACACTCTCCCAGTCAGTCCTGCTACAGTCGACCAGTCATTCAGTCTACCAGTCAGCACATCTTCACCCCAGCCTCATCCAACTCCCCCAAACCACCCCTTTACCTTCTCTTCCCAGGTGATAGGTATCGGTAATCGGTATCGGCGAGTACTTAAAAAAAAGTATCGGTACTCGTACTCGGTGTCAAAAAAGTGGTATCGGGACAACCCTAGTCTCTTATAGTGCTTTCTAGTATAACATATGCTTAACATTGTTTGCAGCTAATTTGATAATGTTAAGGACCTTAATTGAGGCCACCTATACCTCATAAGTAGACAACCATTTGTTTACCTGTCAAAGCTAAAGCCAGTTATACACAGGTTTTTGTAGAAAATTCATAGAAAAAACATTTGTCAAAACATTCTTTGTTGCCACATTTGAGTCATTTGAATGGCCTTGAAATTTTGTCCAGGCTTGCTTTTGAATGAGATCCAGATGTGCGCCAGGTTGGCTCTCCTGAGCAAATCGGCGTAGCTGTACGTTGTGCCTGTAAACAGCTATAGAAAATGCACACGTGCCCGTTGTACGGTGGGGGATACGATGCGTGTGGCTGGCAGGTGAGATGTCTGCCGGCCATGCGTGATCGCGGGCATGAGAGACAGAACGGGGTGTGTTATAAACACACAAATCCCCATTCTGAAAGGAGAGACAGACATGCTGTTCCTACGAATCAGGAATGGCGATCTTTCCCCTCCTCTAGTCAGTCCCATCCCCCCACAGTTAGAAACACACCTGAGGGAACACACATCAGGTCCCTTGATCGCTCCCTAGTGTTAACCCCTTTCCCACCAGTGACTTTTACACAGTAATCGGTTAATTTTTATAGCACTGATCACTGTATAAATGTCAATGATCCCAAAAAAGTGTCAAAAGTATCCAATCTGTCCGCCACAATGTCGCAGTCCTGCTAAAAATCGCAGATTGCCGCTATTACTAGTAAAATATAATATTAAAAATGCCATAAATCTATTCCCTATTTTGTAGACGCTATAACCAATCAATATACGCTTATTGCGATTTTTTTTATCAAAAATATGTAGAAGAATATATATCGGCCTAAACCGAGAAAGAAATTCATTTTTTTTTATATTTTTTGGGGGGATATTTATTATAGCAAAAAGTAAAAAATATTGCATTTGTTTGAAATTTGTCGCTCTTTCTTTGTTTATAGCGCAAAAAATAAAAAGTGCAGAGGTGATCAAATACCACCAAAATAAAGCTCTATTTGTGGGGAAAAAAGGACGCCTGGTCAGGAAGGGGGGAAATCCTTTGGGGGCTAAAGTGGTTAAACATGATTCATTACAATATACAATTTTACTCAAGTAAAAAACACAGTTACAGAATTTTGTTTGTTTGAGAAAAAAATTCCAATTCATTTAAAATGTTCTTGTTACTATGGTTGAAAATTAACTTATATTTGACCCCACTAACCATTAGAATGCTCCGAAAATGAAAATGTATTAGTAAAATTGTACTGGTAAATAGCCAGCTTAACTTTTAGCTTTATCTCCTAGTGGTGTTATGATAACATACTAGCAGTATGGAGACACCGAAGACAAAGATAACACTAAAATCTTCATCTTTGGAATATCCAGTTACAGTGACTGTGTCTTATCATCCTGTTACATAGCATTAAAGGGTCACTAAAGGAATTATTTTTTTGCTGAAATGACTGTTTACGGGGTATAGAGACATAAAAGTTAACTGATTATTTTTAATCATTTTTAAAAGGAGATACAAATCAATCATATAATGTACCTCTAGTTTCACTTTTGTTTTTAAACTGGTTTCATGTTTCTGTGAAGTAGAGAGAGACACAGAACAAAAACAAACCAATCCAGGGCAGTGTTTTGTTCTGATTGGTTCTGAGGAGTTTTAGACACACAGCTTGGACCACAGTGAAAAGCTGCCATGAGATTTTTCATAAGGAGCCAGACAAGCAGGAAGTGTGGAGATCACAGCAGAATTACAGCAACTTCAAAGCAAAAACGAACAATGAGGACATGAAACCAGGACTGCAGTAAGGTAAAGGAAGCTATTTAGCTAAAAAAATATTTTCCTTTAGTGATCCTTTAAGGCCTCAAGTGCCTTATCTATTTTATCGAACAACTACTTTACATCTTTTTTCAATTAATTTTCTTGCTATCGCAGCATTCTTGGTCTGCCTATAATCTACTGTTCCTGAATTAACAGCAATTCAAATGCAAACTATTGCTTTATAAACTGTGTTCTGGGAAAAGGCATAATATTCTTTTATGTCCTTTCCTTTTACAAGTATGAATGGGTTCACAGCCAAATATAAACCACAGCTTTTTAATTATGACAGTTATTTTTATTGCTTGTTATTAAAAGAACATTTGATGAAGCCAACTGCTGCTAGGTTTTTGTAAACTCCTCCAAGGATTAAAAAAGAGCCTAGGAGCGGGATTCTATTCATGGAATTGTTTCCACCTCAATTCCATGTAATCGTATTGAATAAGACTTTTCACTGGTACCACTCCTGCTGTTTATATATTTTTTTATATTTAAATAAATTCAACTTACACAACAGATATACAGTATGAATTCCTTGAAAGAGCAACTTTTTATGGAAACTTTCAAATTATAAAAGGCCTTTGAAACATCAGAAAGATCAGCTATAGATAATGCCAGGTAGAGACAATGAGATTATCGGACGAATGATCATCCGTTTTTTTTTTTTTTTGCATGCTAGTCTCATATCGAAAATGAAGGTGTGATACATTTGCCTATATGTCTCAGTTTACTGCTCCCTGCTAGCCAGGTTATTGATGTGCTAATGTCCCCTCACTATTTCTAAAGGTTAATTGATCTATTGTGTTGTGTGAAGGAGAGCTGGGTTTAAGTGGCTTGTGTTAATTATTCTGATTGCTTCATTGTGGTAATTATCTCTCTATATGCGGGGTCGAGCCGTCTGGTTGATGTATTCAGTACAGCTAGTGATCAGCGTCATTGATGTCATTGTCTAAAGAAAATGTGTTTCAGCATCGGCCCCGTCGTGTCTACCTAGCCATCTGTATGGAAGCCCCAGTGTGAGGGGGGCGGAGATTTGTCATTGTAACAGTTTTGGAAATGACATATAAGCTGTGTGTGTTATAACATTAAAGTCTGTCTTGTTCAAGCAGTAAGCTGGTCTCATGTGTGGCTTTCTGGGCGATTCCAGGGATATCCCTCCTCGTGGAATATTGGGGTGATTTTCGTTATGGGAAGAAGGGAACGTTGACGGGGATATCATACCGATACCGTCACAATTGGTTGGTAGCAGTGGGATTTTTCCCTTCTATTCCCCTTCACACCCGGATTCCAAGCAGACACTGGAAGAACTACTGGAAGTTCGTGGAAGGATTGCTAGCAACAAAACCAAGCGGGTCATCATAGCAGAATCAATGGAGCTAGACCAGGAGGACGGGATTGCAGCAACGCCAGCAGTACAAGAGATGGAGACACCAGTGATTCAGGAGGAGGAATCGCCAGCCAACAAGCTAATGAGAGAGAAGCTAGCGTGGTTCGGCCCGAACCCAACGCCAGATGTGGTACTGAAAGTGATGGACATGTTAGTAAACGCAGAGCTACAGAAGGCTAAAGAAATAAGAGACGCAGAGCTACAGGAGGCTAAAGAAATAAGAGACGCGGAGCTACAGAAGGATAAACAAATAAGGGACGCAGAGCTACAGGAGGATAAACAAATAAGGGACGCAGAACTACAGAAGGATAAACAAATAAGAGACGCAGAGCTACAGGAGGCTAAAGAAATAAGAGACGCAGAACTACAGAAGGATAAACAAATAAGGGACGCAGAGCTACAGTTAAAACTGGCAGCAGTCCAACAAGCAGCCGCACCTTCTCCGAACAGTGAGTACAGCACAGCAGACGTAAGGAAGATTCCGTTTAGCGCTTTTAAAGCTTTTGATGAAAAGGACTGTGAGATTGATAACTTCCTGGCGGATTTTGAGCGACAATGTAACCTGCACCGAATAGCTAGAGGAGACTGGGTTTCAATATTGTCAGGCAAACTGTCAGGCAAAGCTTCTGATGCTTTCCGGACCGTGCCAGATCAGGATATCCATAGCTACGCCCGGGTTAAAGAAGTGCTCCTGGCTCGTTATGCAGTAACCCCAGAGTCCCACCGACAGAAGTTCAGGGACTCACGCAAAACCACGAAAGACTCTTATGCGGAATGGGCATGCCAATTGTCCCGGTCGGCCTCTAACTGGGCTAACAGCAGCCAGGCCACCACCGCAGAGGACATTTTGCAACTAATGCTCCTGGAGCAATTTTACAATCACATCCAGACGGATGTCAAAGATTGGGTGAGAGATCGCAGGCCCATGACTCTACCAGAGGCCGCGAAGTTGGCGGATGAATATGCAGATACTCGCAAGACGAACCAGGTCACACCACAGGAACAACCTCCACCACAAACGGTGCCCTCACACCCACCAACCGCTAGATACCAACCTCCTAACAGACCGGTGACATCTAGCCCTCGCTATCATCGCCAGGAGGGCAACGAACAACGCTGCTTCCGGTGCAAACAGCTGGGTCACTTCAAGCAGAATTGCCCCATGAATGACAACACCAGGTCAAATTGGTCTCAACCTGGGTACCGCTCACCAGCAGCAGCCCATTGTGTAGACTCGGCTTGGGATCCAAAGGAGCTGGGTCAGGAAGAACCATTGGGCACCCCTTACGAAGCCCTCATGGTACAATCTGTTATTACGGACAACAGGGAACACCATTGTCAGCTGGTCATGGGCGACAGCCCTGAGCCGGAGGGGCCCTGGAGGGAGCTGGGCAGAAAGAGGCACCGCCGGCCACCCTTCAAGAAGAAGAGGTCCTGGAAGCCGTATAACAAGCTGACCTGGGAGGAGAAGAAGCGACTGGAGGAGAGGGAGTCGCAGCGGGCGTCCAAGATGCGTGCCGAGATGTTCGCCAAGGGTCCACCGGTGGCCCCTTACACCACCACCCAGTTCCTGATGATGAAGGACCACGTGGAGAGCCTGCAGGACATGAGCAAGCAGGAGCTGATCCGTGAGTACATAGAGCTGGAGGAGTGCATAAGCCGCATGGAGGAGGAGAACAACCACCTGAGGTCACAGCAGCATGAACTGGAGATGGAGCTGGAGAAGCTCCAAGAGGAGAACCGGCGGCTGCGGAGGGAGCAGGGGGTGGCTGACCTTATGGGGCTCTGATTCCCCTCCCCCCCCCCCCCCCCGGACTCTGAGCACCAGTGCTACAGCATTTCAACAAATATAACTTTTTCTTTTTATGAATCTCCTGGGATTGTCACTTCAGAGCCATAACCTGCCCCCTCCCATAGCGGGACACCTAGACAGCGCGCGCACAGACCCATTCGCTGTCTTCACACTGACTTCTGGTGACTTTGCAGATCGCACAAAGACTTGGGGACTGACCGGCGTGTGATCTGACGACCCGGTGACATACCTGAGTCTGAAGCAGTTGCCAAGGGAGGTCAGTCATGCCAAACGGAGTTAACCTCTGACTAATAGCTCTGAACCCGTCAACCCTACTGGACCAGGGAAGGTCCAACCGGGTTTGCCGGAGCAGGGAGCAAAAGGGGGGCCATTGTGATACATTTGCCTATATGTCTCAGTTTACTGCTCCCTGCTAGCCAGGTTATTGATGTGCTAATGTCCCCTCACTATTTCTAAAGGTTAATTGATCTATTGTGTTGTGTGAAGGAGAGCTGGGTTTAAGTGGCTTGTGTTAATTATTCTGATTGCTTCATTGTGGTAATTATCTCTCTATATGCGGGGTCGAGCCGTCTGGTTGATGTATTCAGTACAGCTAGTGATCAGCGTCATTGATGTCATTGTCTAAAGAAAATGTGTTTCAGCATCGGCCCCGTCGTGTCTACCTAGCCATCTGTATGGAAGCCCCAGTGTGAGGGGGGCGGAGATTTGTCATTGTAACAGTTTTGGAAATGACATATAAGCTGTGTGTGTTATAACATTAAAGTCTGTCTTGTTCAAGCAGTAAGCTGGTCTCATGTGTGGCTTTCTGGGCGATTCCAGGGATATCCCTCCTCGTGGAATATTGGGGTGATTTTCGTTATGGGAAGAAGGGAACGTTGACGGGGATATCATACCGATACCGTCACAGAAGGGTTTACTAAAGTTACGAAAATTCTCATACGACAGAATAAAAATGTGGAAGTGATGTAAATGTGTTGTAGTGTATTTGTATTGTATTTTCAAACAACTGTAGTGATTAACCGATTCCCGACCGGCTTGCGTCTTTTTACGGGGGAAGAACAGCACCCCTTCACGAAACCCCATACAGAGTTCCCTTTAAGAGCCGCCAGAGGGTGTGCGCCCACTGCACAGCGGGGAACCTGAACGTGTGCATGATACCAGAACGGGGATTTGTGTGTGTAAACACAAAAATCCATGTGCTGTCAGGGCAGAGGAGACATGTCAGAGGTGATCAAATACCACCAAAAGAAAGCTCTATTTGTGGGGAAAAAGGATGCAGGTACATCGTTGCAGGACCACGCAATTGTCAGTTAAAGCGACACAGTGCTAAATTGTAAAAAGTGCTCTGGTTAGGAAGGGGGTAAAATCTTCTGGGGCTGAAGTGGTTAAACGAAAATCATACATTCTGGTAGTATCGTACGATAATTTTTTTTGTGGTTGTCCGATCCTCCACATCCATTTCGGGGTACAGGATGTAGGGATGGCCCTTGTACCCACAACATTGGTAAAGTACAGTAACCTCCAAATGTTGAAGGCATGAGATCTGGAATGGTTCAGGCAAGAGGAATGCCTGAGGCCCTGTACACACGACCGGTTCATCCGATGAGACTGGTCCGACTGACCGTTTTCATCGGTCCACCGCTGAAGTGGCCTGATGGTCTGATGTGTGTACACACCATCAGTTCAAAAACCGATCCGGTCAGAAATGCGGTGACGTAAAAGACAAGACATAAAAGAAAAAAACGAAGTTCAATGCTTCCAAGCATGTGTCGACTTGATTCTGAGCATGCGCGGGTTTTGAACCGATGCTTTTGTGTACTAACCATCGGTTTGGCCCGATCGGTCAGTGGTCCATCGGTTCGATTTTAAAGCAAGTTTTAAAATTTTGGTCCGAAGGACAAAAGACCTATGGGCCATACACGCGGTCGGTTTGGACCGATGAAACTGAAGCTCGGTCCATTCTCATCGGTTTTGACCGGTCGTGTGTACGCGGCCTCACATGCCTTGCCTCTCCTTCCTGGCCACCCAGGCTGCATGCCCAATAAGGGTCTTTTAAATATTTATAGGTGGATCCTATACTGTTTTGTTTTTTCTTAAAGGACTAGTACACCAAAAAAAGGGTGCAAAAGGTCCTCCAACAATTTATAAAGACTCTTATTCAGGCATTCAGCCTGGCTGGCCAAGAAATGAGGGGTCCCACCACAAGTGTACACCTCTGCTCTTGAATAGGGATGAGCTTTATGTTCGAATCGAACATGAGTTCGACTCGAACAATGGCTGTTCGCCCACTCGCCGAACAGCAAACAATTTGGGGTGTTCGCGGCAAATTCGAAAATCCGCAGAACACCCTTTAAAAGTCTATGGGAGAAATCAAAAGTGATCATTTTAAAGGTTAAGATGCAAGTTATTGTCATAAAAAGTGTTTGGGGACCCGGTCCTGCCCCAGGGGACATGCAAATTTTTTTTTTTTAAACAGGCGTTTTTCTGGGAGCAGTGATTTTAATAATGCTTAAAGTGAAACAATAAAAGTGAAATATTCCTTTAAATGTCATACCTGGGGGGTGTCTGTAGTATGCCTGTAAAGTAGCACATGTTTCCCGTGTTTATAACAGTCTCTGCACAAAATGACATTTCTAAAGGAAAAAAAAGTAATTTAAAACTACTTGCGGCTATAATGAATTGTCGGGTCCCAGCAATACAGATAAAAGTCATTAAAAAAAACAGCATGGGTCCCCCATCCCAAGTCCATTACAAGGCCCTTTGGGTGTGGTATGAATATTGAGGGGAACCACGAACCAAAATAAAAAAAATGTGTGGGGGCCCCCTAAATTCCATATCAGGCCCTTCAGGTCTGGTATGGATATTAAGGGGAACCCTTGGCCATTTTTTTTTAAATGGCGCGGGGTTCCCCCCAAAAATCCATACCAGACCCTTATCCTACGGAAGCGGTATCGTTTGTAGCGGCAGGGTTTTTTTTTCCGTATTGCTCGAGACTGGATTACATCATTAAAAATCTAATTTCTTCATGAAGAAAAACACTACCTTAATACAGATGTCACGCAAAAAAACACTAAGGCCTCATACACATGACCGAGAAACTCGGCGGGCGAAACACATCGTTTTGATCGTCGAGTTCCTTGTGAAGCCGTCGAGAAACTCGACAAGCCAATTTTCTCCATTCCCATCAAGGAAATAGAGAACATGCTCTCTTTTTGGCTCGTCGAGTTTCTCGACAGTTTCCTTGACGAAAATGTACACACGACCGGTTTCCTCGGCAAAAAAATATCTCCCAGCAAGTTTCTTGCTGGTTTTTGCCGAGAAACTCGGTCGTGTGTACGAGGCCTGAGTCTGGTTGCAATTATTTTAACTGTGGGCAGCTGAAGCTGTTGCCTCTTTACTTCCTGGATTTACACAGACACACACCTCCAGCTCTGCAGCTTTCATTGGCCCTCTTATGACTCACCCCCCTTCCTGGCAAACTCTCACGAGAGTGAGAGAGAGAGCGCTGTGCATGATCTCATAAGCCTAGGCTTTTTTCCAGACAAGAAACAGGAAGTGGACTGTATAAGGTATTTACTGGCAGAAAAAAAAAATACCATCCAAAGTTAAAACAACAAGGACAGAAGATTTAATAGATGGAAAGATGAAAAAATTACTGAAATTCCGATTTAAGCTTTGACAAAAAAACATGAAAATTGATTGGCTACCATGCAGAGCTACACCAGCTTTTGCGCTCTCCAGTTTTAGTAAATCAACCCCAATGTATCCCTTGGTACTTTTTCACAAAACAAATAACCCTTTGGGCTGCTTTAGCTGATTTTGTGTTAGTAAAAGACGATTCGCGCTTTTCTGTCTGTTAGCAGAATGTGCTTACTCCAGAACAAGCGCTCCCGTCTCATAACTTGCTTCTGAGCATGTGCGTTTTTTTCACGTCGTTAAAGCTCACACACGACCATTTTTTACAACCTTAAAAACGACAACGTTAAAAACGTTGTGAAGAAATAGAGCATGTTCGGAAAAATAATTGGGCATTTTTTAGATCTTGAAAAATGCTCTGAAGCCCACACGATCGTTTTTAATGACATAAAAAAAACTTCATTTTTTAGAACCCGAAAAACGGTCGTGTGTACGCGGCATTAGTTCTAACCATCATTAAAAATAGGATGAAAATATACATAAAAATACCGACACACCCTTTTTAAAGTGTATGTCCAGTAAAAACTTTTCTAGTTTTAGGCCTCATGCACATAGGGTATTTGCCCAGCTCTCCTAAACGCCTTTCTTCCTCGCAGCAGCGTTTTGGCAGAAAGACACTTTCAGGTGCATCAAGCACTTGGATGTTAAAGGGGAGTTCCACCCATTTAAAAGTCAGCAGCTACAAAAAGTGTAGCTACTGACTTTTAATAATAGGACACTCACCTGTCTCCAGCGATGTGGGCGAACACTTCACTCCCTTCATCTATGTGGGGCCAGCATTGTAACTGTGGGCGCCCGGTTGTGGATTCAGAGCCAGGCAAGCACTGCGCATCTGCGAGCTGGGCTGCATGCTGTGAATGGCCGGTCAATCTTCTGGGACCTGTGACGTGTCCCAGAAGATTGCAGGGAGGGAGGGGGAGAGGTGAACTTCCTCCTGGCGCTGCAGAGCCCTGTGAGGAAGTGGGAGCTGGATGCCTCTAAAAAGAGGGTATCCGCCCCCCCAAAAAAAATGACATGCCAAATGTGGCATGTCAGGGGTCACCGTCACTTGCCAAAGTGGAAGTTTAATTTTTGGGTGGAACTTCATTGGCCAGATTAATAAATTTTTCTGGCCATTGAAATTAATTAACGCTGAAGCACTCCAAGCCCTTGGTGGCAGGGCTGGACTGGGACAAAAATTTGGCCCTGGACTTCATCCAGACTGGCCCACTTTGACAGGTCTCTCCCACAGCGGCCGGACAACTCACGCCCCCTCTCCCCCTTCACTAGCCACTAGCTGTTTTACTTTGTTAGAGTAGAATGGCTGGTACTGGTACTCTTATAGGCAGTACCAGTGGGAAAGCTAGACATTATTTCACCTGGGGCAAAGAATCAGTTCGGTCCCCCCCCTTATGGGACAAGATTAGGCAGAAGCGAGAAACTCCCAGGCCATAGCTGTTGAGTCAGCTGTCTGTCCCCTCCCCCATGCTCCTCTGTCGTCCCCCCTGCTCCTCTGGTCCTCCCCCTGCTTCTTTTTTCCCCCCCAGTTAAGCGCTGTGGGCAGGGAGATGAGGTGAGCGCTGCGGGAAGGGAGAGACAGAGGAGCGGAGGGGGGCGGCGGTTCGCTGTCACTGAAGCCGGCCCACTGAGCCATCGGCCCACCGGGAAACTCCCTGTAGTCCCAATCGCCAGTCCATCCCTGCTTGGTGGTAATGGGCTTTTAAACGCTCTTAGACGCGTTTACACGTGTCAAGCGTTTTTTCTGCCAAAACGCTGCTACTCCTTAAAGGGGCTGTAAAGCTTTGTTTTTCACCTTAATGCATCCTAGGCCCCCCAACCCCCCCTCCTCGTTTTACTTACCTGAGCCCCGAATTTTAGTGGGTGTGATCCCGCGTCGCTCTCCTCGCGGCTTCTCGGCTCTTCATTGGATAGATTGATAGCAGCACAGCCATTGGCTCCTGCTGCTGTCAATCAAATTCAATGATGCGGGCGTTGGGGGCCGGGGCCGAATCATACACTCGCCGGCTATGGACATAGAGTGTATGACACGGGAGCGCGCCCGCAAGGTAACCCCCTTGGAAAAGTGCTTCCCAGAGGGGGTTATCTATTGCGGGGAGGAGCTGAGAGAGATGCCATGGGACCCCAGAACCGGTGGATCAGGGCCACTATGTGCAAAACGTACTACACAGTGGAGGTAAGTATAATATGTTCTTTTTTTTTCTTTTAAACCGGAACCTTTACAACAACTTTAATGCCCTGGCAGTGTTTTTTTTTTTGTTGTGCCTCTAAATGCCTATGTGTGCATGGAGGGATGTTTAGAGGCTGAAAAAGAAAATGCCAGATGCCCCTAAAGGCAGCGTTTTTAATGCTCAGTGTGCATGAGGCCTTCGATACACACAGAGAGTACCAGGCCTCATATGGTACTGTAAAAACTAAAGATAAAAAATGGCCAGCACATGAAAAGAATGTGCTTTACAGCTCCTTTACTTCAGCATTGATAAAAATATAAAAATAAAAAAAGAACCATTCTTCAGATCCAGGATTCAAATTATAATTTTTTTACCCTTCTGACCAGAGCATCCCAGAAAGAAAGGAAAAGGTAGACCTTTCCATATAACTCATGGGCTACAGTAGACAAAGCAGAGTTCCCTGGAATGAATCTATGACAGCTAGAGAATGGTATTTCATTATACTGTAGATATTTATGTCTCTGATAAAATGTCATAAATATTTTCAGTACATTTGTAGCAGTAACTTGAAGAAATCAGGCACTTAATAATCTGTGCACACAGGGACTATCTGTTAATATGAACTAAGGCATCAATCATTTGCTTTAAAACTGAAGCTTACACTGCAGATTGCCAGGAGTAATGCACACAGCGAAACAGCAGACGTGACCCACAAAGACCTTCATGTCTATTTTATGCTCCCAGCAATCTGTAATATAACTTCACTAATGTCACAGATAGCACATTCCTCTTGGAACAGCAAGACAGCCAGCTCAGAGCTGTACAGAAGGACCAACATCAGCAGTAATATGTCTAAGTCATTAGTAGTCATTTAAAGAATTAGCTATCTAAAATAGTTACCTTTGCTGCACCAACACTTGGGATATCTGGCATTAAAGTTGTAGGTAGAGGTGGCCCATTGCTCTTGTCTCAGCTAGCACAGGGCGTAATCATAGCAACAGTAGCCCACATGGCTGTTATTGGGGCTGGTGTAAGTCTGGAAAGGACTTCAAGAAACATTTGAACACTTAATATAATAATTTCCACAGCACATTAAAAGCCAAATCTGATTGCTGGCTGAGTACAGACTACTTTTACTATCAGCATAGCTTTGGCTGACTGCAAACAAGAAGCTTTCCTCATTTGTTATCCGGCATAGACACAGTTAAGCAGCAACTCAAGAGAAGAAAGCTGTGTATCGGAAAGCCCTGTCAGTCCCTGTGGATTGTGGAGTGGAACCCTCATATTTTCAGGTTACACTGTGCTAGTGTTCATTTACAGTGGCCATTAGTGTTAAAGGGTATAAACAGGACCCCAATAGGCAAGGCTAGATTTACTAATGGGCACCATAGGGTTATGCCCACAGGTGGCAGAGACGATGGCTTGAATCTTTTTCCCATTATCAACAGAAACACAGAGATCTTTTAATACTTTCCTTACATATTGTTGCAGTATTCTTGTACCATCAAAACAAGATTTTTTTTTTTTAAAAGGAGATCCTAGCAGAGGAATTTTGCTTAGGGCATCATATGCTGTGTACCTACAAGCTCCAGAGAGGTAAATCCGGTCTTGCCTATAGGGGTGCCTTATAGGTTGTCCTCCTGTGGTCACTAGTGTTAAAATAGAGCTAAATGATTTTTCTTGTTTTTGGATAGAGCATAGGAGTGTGATGACCCATTTTTTCATGTCCCGTTGGAGAGGTTTCTCTTCACTTCCCATACCATAGCTGAAACAGGAAGAGAGAGGATATCCCTACGAAGCCTAATGGGAGCACAGACAGCAATAAAAACCCAAGATGTGCTATAAACCCTCTTTACTGTTATGAAAACTAAAAAAAAGTGCTGCATTTGCTTTTTTGTTCTGTTATATTTTTGTAGCACCCTCTAGTGTGTGCTAAAAGTGGAGTAGGTAAATTGTAGCTTAGCTCAGAGCTAAGTAGAGTTCAGGGCTGGGTGATTCATCCTGGCAGCTCTCTGGAGCCTCCCCCGGTCTAAAAAGTTGGAGAATCTTCCAGAATTAGAAGGGTGGAGGTAAGGAGGAGCTGCCATGCATATTTAGGAGGCCTCAGCCAATCCCCAGTGGTGGGTTGGCAGGGGGCTGAGACCACCTTAATAAATAGTCATGGGCCATGCCAGCAGATGGAAGATGAAGATACAGTGTTACGGAGGCTGCCGGTTGCCCTCAAGGGTGCCCCCTTGTCTGGGAGGGTGTCCTGCCATGGGCTGGGGCTTGGGTGCTGGAAACATCCTGTCACAACACACTAAAGGAGTCTTTCCTGGAGGCACAGGAGCAAGAGAGGACAGAATGAGTAGACCAACACTGTGGTGACTAACAAAGGAGGGAGACTGCCACATGTACCCAGTCTCCCCTGAAGACAGCAGTGTGCTTAACTCTTCAGGGTTTGCCTAGAGATCTCTTGAGAGTCAGCCAGGTGGGCTGGTAAAGAGTCAGCCGGGTGGACTGGTGTGGAGATTTAGCCCGGAGGGCTAGTGAAAGGGGCAGCTGCAGCCAGGTGGGTTGGCAGTACCTGAAGAGGTGGTGCTGGGATTAGTGGACACTGGAAAAGTTACAAGCTGTTTCACTGCAACTATGCTACACAAAGAAGGGCTGTGTGTTCCTGCCTGTAAAGGGCTATTGCAAATCTGACTGGAATCCAGTCAGATCATCTAAAAGTGATTTAGCTGTAGCAAGCAAGTGTTGTGCAGGAGGTAATAGGAAGGAGACTGTATTTATCTGTATATAGCAAGTTGTCACTCAATAAATAACAAAAAACAAAGTCACTGACTGTTCTCTGACTCTGGGTGCTTGTGAAAATTTGGTGTGCCTGGCCAGTGTAAAAATCCCCCCTTTTTGATTTTTGATGTAAATTCTTCATTACACTGGTGATCATTGTACATTTACCGTTACATTTGTAGTAAGTGCAGAATTGCCCTTACACTGGTGGTCAGTGTAAATTCCCCTTTACACTGGTGGTCAGTGTAAATCCCCCTAACATTGGTGGTCAGGGCAGAAGTGTCACCTTACATTGGTGGTCAGTACAAATCTCCTCAACCGTGGTTGTCAGTGTAAATTCCCACTTACATGGAGGTCATTGTATATTCCCCCTTACGCTGGTGGTTGGTGTAAATCATGGGTCCTCAAACTACGGCCCTCCAGGTGTTCCCGAACTACAATTCCCATCATGCCTAGTCATGTCTGTGAATGTCAGAGTTTTACAATGCCTCATGGGACTTGTAGTTCCGCAACAGCTAGAGGGCCGTAGTTTGAAGATCCCTGGTGTAAATGCTCCTAATACATTGGTGTCATTGTAGAAATCACTCTTTATATTGGTGGGTGGTATAAAATCCCCCTTTACATGGTGGCCAGTGGGTGGTGTAAAATCCCCCACTATATACTTGCCAAAGATTTCCAGCTTTGCTCTACATGATTCAGAATTTGCAGTAGTGTACTGCCTCCTAAAAAATCCCATCTCCCCACCACTGCCACTGATCACATCAACCCCCCAGCATTGCCACTGATGCCAGAAGTCCTAGGAGTTTTCTGTCTATTGATGGGTCCCCTCACCTCCCCAGCCAATGGTGTGCAGGCAGTAAGGATATGATTTGCTGTAACCTTTAGCAACCAATCAGTGAGCAGTAATGATGTGCACTAACCTCTTGCGACCAATTAATGAGTGGTAATAATGTCCCGTAACCTCTAGCAACCAATCAGTGAGCAGTATTGATGTACAGCCATCTCTAGCAACCAAATAACAGCAGAAGTCATGTGATGTAACCTATAGCAAATAATAAGTAAGCCATAATGTAGGCTGTAACCTCTAGCAGCCAGTCAGTGAGTGGTAATGATACACTGCAACCTTTGGCAACCAATCGCAATCTCTGTCTGATCTGATTCAGTAAACTGATTTTGAGTCTAGATGCTATTTATTGTCTCAGAGAAGGTGGAGAGCAAAATTGCATGGGAAGGGGGCCCAAGAAAATGTTTGCCAGTGTCCAGTCACTATTAAAGATGGCGCTGACGGAAAAAGGCATCACACCATCCCCTACCTCTGATCACTGCAGCCGGAATGGAGAGCTGCACGCACACTAAATTGCTGTGGTTTAGTGTGTGGGTAGTGCCAATGGGCACTAAACAACCAGCTTGCTTCTAGTCGATTCAAGCCCTGATAAAGGAGGTTTTTTTGAACACCTAAAATGCATTGGAAGCTCTCTGGGCTGCCCCCTGATGTTTATTGGAATAAAGTTGTAACTGGACCTTGTATCAGTGGTGTGGTGCTTACATTTCCATTTTAGTTAACAGGCCAAAGTCAAACACTTTTGCCTATGGCACAGATTGGTGTAGAATATGTAGGCCCAGGGCCGCCATCAGGGGGTACAGGCATTACACCTGTAAAGGGCCCGATGGTCCCCAGTTTTTTTTTTTTTTTTTCGTCTGACCCCCCCATTCCGCGGCAGGAGAGAGAAGAGAAGACTTAAGTTGACTTTGTTTTGTTTTTCAGCACCAACCCCGCCCCCCGTCCCGCTTATCATCTTGCGGCAGGAGAGAGAAGAGAAGAGATGAAACTTTCATTACCACATTATCTTCTCGCGTCAGGAGAGAGGAGGGCCCCCCTCCGGTTCTCTGCTCCAGGGCGGCCCTGCCTAAAGATGTGTAAGGAGCCCCAAAATTTGTGATGGCTGCCATGTGTAGGCCAGATGAACAGCTACGTTCAAGTACCTTTAGCCCTTCTCGCAGGCTCATTGTGGATCTTTAAGATGAAGCTGGCACTTGACTAAGCATAACTCTACCTTAGCTGCTTTCCCCAAGGAGAGGTCCTGAGAAGCTTGAACAAACTTCTCTGGAGATATACCCTCTCCAGGCAGCAGGCCTATGAAGCAAGGACATTACAGCAATTGTGCTAATTTGTCTACTTGTTTTTGTACTTTTTTATACAATAAATACATGCTTTATTCATAACAAGCCTATGTTTGCCTTTCATTAACTGCTGGGTTACCCTCTTTGGGAGCTTATCTTCTACTAATCCTTTTGTATACACTCTTCTCACACTCTTCTCAGGCAGCAGTCATCGAAGAGTAGACTGCACCCCTGCCCACAAATCCTCTCCAGGTAGAGCATTGGAGGCAAATCACAAGGGTCCCTCTCCATGGAAAGTCTGGAAAGGAAGAACCCTTCTAAAAGGTCTCCCCAAATATTTATCCCCTTTCCCAGCCTACGTCACTGGCATAAACCTTCTAGGGATTGGCCAAGATAAAACACATATTTGTAACCTACAACATTCGATCTTCTCACTCGATCTGCTGGAGAACACTCCTCAGTAGCAGGCTGAAGCAAGCAATGATCTGTGCTTAGTGAAACCCCAACAAACCAGATAACATCAAGCTCAGACAGTCTAGCTTCAAACACTAATCTTATACTAGGGACATTACAGCTTATAGCAGGGTCCATACAACAACAAGGAGGTCTTAGTATGCACTTTATTATACAGGCATCTGAATTTTCCCATCCTTCAATTTCCAAATTTATATTGCAACAAAGTACATTCCCAGATGATAGTTGCACTTAAATATTTGCCGATCTCAGATAGGCAAAGTACTGATTTTTTTTTTGCAATAATTCCCAGAGGAAACCCTCAGTGTTTACGTAATCTATTCACATTTGCAATACTGTAAATGTAATTTCGCCCAAAACAAAATTGGTATTTTTCTGAAATCACTGGCTACAAAGCATAAGGAGGGCAAATGGAAGTGATCATCTGATAAATGATTGCAAATTTAGCTGTGCAAATGTGAATAGATGCCTAGTTTTTATAAATATGCTCATGAAACAAGAAAAGCTGCTCCAGGTGAGTGAGTCTCTGGTTAATCCCCACACACACTAGTCACACTAGTCAGGTGCTAGCCCAGCTTGCATGCTGTTTAACGTGAAGAAATAATTCCGGACAGCTGCGCTTCCAAAAATCCTTTTATTGAAGCTTCAGTGGTTGACAGATGGAGCAGGAGACAAAGAGGTAGACACATTTCGCACAAATGTTAGCGCTTAGTCATTACCTATTGGAATTAGTCACCACAATCACCTATATACTGCTCTAATGTGTCATCATTAGGTTACAGGTGAACTAACCAATTAAAATTAGTACTCAGCTGGTGTTACAAAGAAAACCCGGCTAGAATACACGATACTTACACTCAAATCTGATGTAAAGAGTTCGGTCCAAATCCACTGCCAGAAAAATCGAATACCCCAATTGAACTTGGAGCAAACTCGACACATCACTCAAAATCATTGTATAGTTACAACATACACAAAATAGGAAACATGTATATATGTATACACACAATGAAGTTGATTTTAAAAACAGTGTTAGAACATCATGAGGACTGATACTGGGCATATTCCCAATGTATGGGGGAGAGAAATAGGTGCTAATGGACTACAGTAAACTAGCTAAGAGAGAGGGAGAGAAAAAACGTATAATAAATATATAGAAGAGAAAAGAGGGCTAATAGACTGTAGGAAACTAGCTAAGAGAGAGAGAGAAATAAAAAAATGTATAGGAGAGAAATGTGTGCTAATAGGCTGCAGGAAACTAGCCTAGAGAGAATACATAAATACATAAATTAAATATGGAAGAGAAATAGGTGCTAATAGACTGCAAGAAACTAGCTGAGAGAGAGTGAGAGAGAATTACAATAAATATATAGGAGAGAAGTAGGTGCTAATAGACTATAGGAAACTAGCTAAAAAAATGTAAATATGTAGGAAAGAAACATGTGCTAATAGACTGCAGAGAACTAGCCAAGAGAAAAAAATGTATATATATCAAATTAAATGTAGAAGAGAAAAAGGTGAGAATGTAGGAGAGAAATAGACTATAGGAAACTAGCTAAGAGAGAGAGAGAAAGAGAAAAAAAAAGTATAATAAATATATAGTTGAGAAATAAGCACTAAGGGCCAAATCCACAAAGACCCGGCGTAACGGCGAAATTCTAATTTAAGTTACACTGCCTTAAAATTTCTACCTAAGTGCCCGATCCACAAAGCACTTACCTAGAAATTTCTGGCCGTGTAACTTAAATTCCGCCGGCGCAAGGCGTTCCTCATTTCATGGGGGCGATTCCCATTTAAATGAGGCGCGCTCCCGCGCCGGCCGTACTGCGCATGCTCGTGACGTCATTTTCCCGACGTGCATAGCGCGAAATTACGTTACGCCGGGCTTTGTGGATTGCGACGGGTCAATAAAGTTGCGTCGGGAAAAAAAAAAGATACGGCGCAAAAAAAAAAAATCAAATTCGAAAAAAAAAACGCGTCGCTAGACAGAAGGGTCTGCTTTTACATGGTGTACTAACTTTACACCTTGTAAAAGCAGCCCTAATTTTGCGTATGCAACTCAATACTTACGGAGAAAAAACGAAGCAGAAAAGCTTTGTGGATCTCCGTAAGTGCTAATTTGCATACCCGAGGCGAAATGCCCCCAGCGGCGGATGCAGTGCTGCATCCTAAGATCCGGCAGTGTAATTCAATTACACTGCCGGATCTTCTCCCTAACTATGGAAAACTGATTCTGTGGATCAGTTCCATAGTTAGGACCAGGGATACGACGGAGTAACAGCAGTTACTCCATCGTATCTCTTTTGAGGATTTGGCCCTAATAGACTGTAGGAAACTAGTTAAACCGGAGCTACGCTGTTAAAAAAATATTAAAATATAGCAGCTACAAATACTGCAGCTGCTGACTTTTAATATATGGACACTTACCTGTCCTGGAGTCCAGCGATGTCTGCAGCAGAAGACAAGCAACCGCTCGTCTATCTGCTGCCCCCGCGGCCATCCTCAGTGAGGGAATCAGGAAGTGAAGCGTTCCGGTTTCACTGCCGATTCCCTACGGCGCATTTGCGAGTCGCGCAGCGCCATCCTCACTGGTCCCTGCTGTGTTTTGGGAGCCTAGTGTTTCCCAGAACACAACAGGGGGGGGGGTTGATGCAATACCCGCAGAATCCCTGCTGAGAGGACTCCCGGAAGTGGGTGCAAATACCTGGACGGGTATCTGCACCACCCCTTAGACAGGTATCTGCACCCCCCTCCCCCTGAAAAGTGTCAAATGTAACACTGGAGGGGGGGAGAGTTTTGATGAGCAGAAGTTCCACTTTAGGGTGGAGCTCCGCTTTAAGAGAGAGAGAACGAGAGAGAGAAAAAGAAAAAAATAAGAAAATAGAAGAAAAAAAATGTGAATAGATTTGCCTAGTTTTTATAAATATGCTTCTCGCTGTCTTTCTTTTTTTATTCTTTATATTGTAACATACGTAGTTTCCTAGAAATGCTAAAACAAAAAAGTGTTAACTTGATCTGTTGTGTGTGAGAGCAAAGTTCTCTTTACTTTCAGTTACATAAACTGACATATCATGTCTACAAATGCAGCATGTCAGGGTTCAGAGATGAGCCTGGAGGCACTGAGTTTACAGCAATAAAAAAATGAAAGCACACAAGATAAAGACGGCACATCTACATAATACCCACAATGCATTGCACTTAATATCTTTGATGTATTCAGCAAGCTTCCAAAGTAAATTCTCTTATCTGTAGTGAATGGAAAGTTGGTGTTACATTGGACAGGGTTCTTTTCCAAATGTTGATTTCTTCATGCAGGCAGATAAGCCTCTCTAAACTAAAAAGGACTTCTGGGTAAATGCCACATTTCTGTGACCTATTAAAAATTACCCAAAACTCTGGGACAGTAAAACCCCAGTTTACCTAAGAAGTAATATATGTAGCACTACCCCCGAAGGAGCTGCTGGTTTGTTTTGGGTGGCATGTTACCTCTGTGACTCCGCCGTCTAGGGTAGTTGATGAGAGCCGTAGTAATGGAATGTCCACACACCAGGTGTTTTTTTCTTGTGCTTTTATTTACACAACAAGGTAAAACAGATGAACTTGGTGAAGAGTAGAGGAATAGCAAAAATGGAAAACACAGATACAGGTGTCCTGCTCCCAACGACAAACTTTCACTTTGCCACTTCAGCTGGAGTGGGTATAGCGTACCTGGACAAGCCTCTCTCACAAGCCTGGCAGCCAAAATGACAAACTTGGGGTTAAGTCTCTGCCACAGACCCTCCCAATGGTTGCGGAAAACAGTGGTCCAAAGTCCCCTTATCTGGACGTAACACCTGGATCTCCTTCAGATAGTTTAGATTAGGTTACCGACTGATAGGCGGCCAACATCCAGCCTCTCAGTGTCCGGTTCCCCTGGTCCCCGATGAATGGTCAGGCCCCTATTAGAACACCAGCCTCTCTTGGTACTCCTTAGGCAGACTCTCCACCGAACAGCTTCCTCCAATAGGACGGACAGCCCAGGACCTCTTTAGGTAGGACTCAGTCGATTACTGAGTTCCAAGCGGCAGATCCAATGCTCCGAGGCCAACATGGTCCCGAAACCAGGATCTCTGCGTAGCACGTGCACCTCGGAAGGCCAGTTGTCGAGGCGCCGGGGAATGGCTACCCTGAAGGTGGGCGCCACACGAGAAGACCCAGGAAAATGGCGTCTGCCCCATAAATACCCCTCCCCAGCATGCACAGCGAGGAAGCCTCCTCCTGATAGGCTGCTGGGAAAAAGTATCCAGTCCTTGACTCCACTGCTGCCACCTGCCGACCTGGGGTTGAACTGCAACCCAAGAACAACAGAATGAGCCCACAGCACAGCCAAGCTGGGACAGAAGCTCCAAACTCGAACCAATTAACCATTACATTTCCAAACTGCCACACCCCCACCTTCCCAAAAATCAGCTTGTGCTATAAGAAATCATAGCACAGCCGGGGTGGCGGGTGCATGCTCTACCCAAAAGAAATGTTCACACACCCAAAAAAGGCTGCTGCATCGCCACTTTGCTTGTACTTGTCCTGGCCGGCCGAGATCTGTATTACCTTGTTCCAATGACTAGACACAAGAGGCGGGATTTATGATTTCTCCAATCACAAGCAGGGGGGGGAATTGTGCCTCTTTAGACATTCCCGGCCCGAACAAGTACTGTCAGTGAGTAAAGCGGCGATGTGGCAGACTTTTTTGGGGGCATCAGATTGGCCGGGGGCGGTCTGTGTCAGTATTATTCCCGGGACACTGTATTGTCCTGGTATGAAGGAACCCTGGATCTGGGACAGACCTGCAAAAATGGCAATCCGGGACATGTGGTCACCCTAGTCTTACCATGACTACTACATGACACACATTCCTGGATAAGGGGGGATGCAGTATCATCTGCCAGCAGGACTTGCTGTATATCAAGATAGATAAGAACACATTTTTTTTCTCAGAAATTTGGTGTAGGTACTCCCCCTTATGATTCACAACTTGTCTCCGCCCCCTTGCCCACCCCCGAGTACCATCATTTGGTTACATCCTCTACCCATCTCCCAGCATAATGGGGCAGCTTTAGTAAATCTCCCCCATTATGCTGTAGACAAGGGATCCTCAAACTACGGCCCTACAGCTGTTGTAGAACTACACATCCCATGAGGCATTGTAACACACTGACATTCACAGACATGACTAGGCATGATGGCAAATGTAGTTCCTTAACAACTGGAGGGCCGTAGTTTGAAGACCCATGCTGTAGACTCTAGCAATCCCATACATATGCCCAGCAGCGAGGACTAGAAGCTTCTCCTGTATATGTTTCCCTGCAGACAGGCTGGAAAATAGCTGGGTCATGTGGCAGCTGTATATCATGTGACAGCTGCATATCAATTAGGAAGAAGTCCATGAAGATGCTGTGTCCACTCAAGGCCCTGGCTGTGTATAGAGCCGAAAGCGCTTGTGATCTCCCGTAATAGGAAATCATAGGGAGTCTGTAAGCGGCAGTAGGATTAGAGGTGGAAGTCATCTTTCTGCACATCACTTTTGCTTTGATGCACTGATATGTATTGTCACGTTGGACGTCACTTTTTTGGATGGACTCTATCACCTGTCAACTTTTATTCACAAATTATATCTGTCATATCATTTTTTGTAGCTGTATTAGTTTTCCCTGCCTTTGATTGGGATTCATTAGCACAGGAACGGAGGACATGGCATGGTGGGCAGTACAAATAATATTTGTTGGGCTGGTAACTACAACTACTCAATTTCAGAGTTTTATCACAATGCCTGGCAGAGGGGACCCTTTCAGCATTGGCTTCCCTTATGGGACAAAATACAAGGAGGTGTAAAGGGAGTCAATTTTAGTAGAACCCAGCAGGACCACCCACCCCCCCACTACTGTCTGCCTGCAGGAAACTACAGGAGGGGGCGGAGACAAGACCAGTCTCCCTGCACAAAGAAAAGAGCAGCCATGATCGGTCTTTATTACTGTACCGAAAGCCCATGCACAGAGGCAAGGTTTCACACTGGATTACTGTACAGATGTGAAATAAATACACAAAGCACACCGAGATCACAGTAAGAATACACATGGCTCTTTTATTTTAGCCAATATTTCCTTCCCCCAGACTTCAGCTTTAACCACTTGTCGACTGCCTCACGTAGATATATGTCGACAGAATGGCATGGGCAGGCAAAGCAATGTATATATACGTTGCTTTGAATCCTGATCCTAGCAGACAGTCTCCGTTACCGTGCCAGCGGGACCCTCGGACCAGATGTCCACCTGTGTCCCGCAATCGGGTCACGGAACGGCAGAACGGGGAGATGTCAGTGTAAACAAGACATCTCCCTATTCTGCCTAGTGACACAGCACTGACTGTCTGCTCCCTCTCAACAGGAGCAGCGATCAGTGACATGTCACACGCAGTCACACCCCCTAACAGTTAGAATCACTCCTTCAGACACACTTAACCCTTTCCTAACCCTCTAGTGGTTAACCCCTTCACTGCCAATCACATTTACACAGTAATCAGTGCATTTTTATAGCACTGACCGCTGTATAAATGTGAATGATCCCAAAATAGCTCCAAAAGTGTCCGATGTGTCTACCATAATGTCGCAGTCATGATAAAAATCTCTGATTGCCGCCATTACTAGTAAAAAAATATATATTAATAAAAATTCCATAAAACTAACCCCTATTTTGTAGACACTATAACTTTTGCGCATACCAATCAATAAACGCTTATTACGTTTTTTTTTTTTACCAAAAATATTTAGAAGAATACGTAAGGCCTAAAATGAGAAACAAATATATATTTTTTTTTAATTGGGGATATTTATTACAGCAAAAAGTACAAAATATTGCTTTTTTTTCATAATTGTCAGGCTACGAGAGGTGCGCGTAAGTTGTACGTCTGGCGTAAAGTTAAGCCCCATAAAGAAGGTGTAACTCAGCAGCAGACATGTAAAGGTCTGCATCAGGGAACAGAAGCCTGGCGGTTTTTACGTACAGTAGTTTACATTGGACGTGTGTCTGGATGGGCGTAGGCAGTGATCCAGCGTATCTTAGGTAGTTGTTCCGACGTGGTTATGAGCATGCGCACGGGGATGCGTCCACTACATGACGCATGCGCAGTTCGTTCAACGTACTTGTCTGGCTCTCAAACCATCATTTGCATGGGGTCACGCCTCATTTGCATGGCTTAGCATGGGGCAAGCCCACTTTCACCTACGGCGGCCTGCGCCTTCGAAATATATGCCACGCCGACGCAGCTTTGGGAGCAAAAGCTTGCTGAATGCAGTGCTTGCCTCTCTGTTTTTTTATAGCGCAAAAAAATAAAAACCACAGAGGTGATCAAATACCACCAAAAGAAAGCTCTATTTATGGGAAAAAAGTATATCAATTTTGTTTGGGAGCCACGTCGCACGACTGCGCAATAGTCAGTTAAATCTACGCAGTGCCGAATCGCAAAAAGTGCTTTGGTCTTTGGGCAGCCAAATGGCCCGGGGTTAAAGTGGTTAAAAAACACCACAAACAATTCATTTCAAAGGAAATTTATCAGAAAATATATCTGCTTTTTAGGTAGAATTGATACATGAGTTTGAATCTTTATGATGACTGTAAATATTTTTTTATTGCACAAGGTTGCATGATGTAACTTCATGTGGTTTGCAAAACAAGTGTTGTGCAACCATAACAATTTTATCTTCTGGTAGTTCTGAGTAACCTTGCAGGTTTGATTTGACCGAAAGTATCTACCCTTGCACAGTCTTACAAAATACTGTCAAGAGGTCAAAAAAAAAAAAAAGGTTAGGCAATCCTTCAAGGTTTAATGTACAAAGTTGTTTGGCCTCTGAGAATGTTATGGCTGCTTGCTGGTGATAGCACATTCTGTGTACTCTAAACATTTACATTATGCTTACAAGAACTTCTGAAATACATTCAAAGTTTCTCTCAGTTATGTAAAGCCCAACTCCAGGAGACTTGAGCGTTCTGCCTTGCAGTGGGGCTGCGTCTGCACTGCATTGGCTAACTGCTCGGTAAGTAAATGTGCTAGCCCATATGAGCTTGGTTTTGAGCTAGGGTATAGGCCTTTGTAGACATAGTTGCATTGTTAAACCCAGGTCCCATCTCCACTGTTTGATGTTTTCTGATCGATATAACAGTGTTTTTTTTTTTTTTACTTGCTAGGATTTTTTAGAGATACTTTTTTTTGTTTTTTTGCATACATTTTTTGTTCATAAATAATGTTAAAATAAAATGTAAAAGAAAAAACAATATGTGCTCTTACTCTCCCTTAGACCTAAAGGAGAAGTTTAGGTCACAATTCCCAAAGTTAGGTTTTAGGGAGTTATATCGGTTTACTTCGGAGTTACATCAAGCTGCTTCTGAGTTATGTCAAGCTGCTTCTGAGTTACATCAAGCTACTTCTGAGTTACACTGAGCTGCTTCTGGGTTACACTGAGTTGCATCAAGCTGTTTCGTCAAGCTACCTCTAAGCTACATGAAGCTGCTTCTGAAGTACACTGTGCTGCTTCTGAGTTATGTCAAGCTGTTTCTGAGTTATACCGAGCTGCTTCTGAGGTACACTGAGCTGCTTCTGAGTTACATTGAACTGCTTCTGAGTTACATTAAGCTACTTCAGAGTTACATCAAGCTACTTCTGAGTCACGTCAAGCTGCTTCTGAGTCACGTCAATCTACTTCTGAGATACATCAAGCTACTTCTGAGTTACATCAAGCTGCTTCTGAGATACATCAAGCTACTTCTGAGTTACGTCAAGCTGCTTCTGAGTTACACTGAACTACTTCTGAGTCACGTCAAGCTGTTTCTGAGTCATGTCAAGCTACTTCAGAGTTACATCAAGCTACTTCTGAGTTACGTCAAACTGCTTTTGAGTTAAACTGAGCTGCTTCTGAGTCACGTCAAGCTGCTTCTGAGTTACGTCAAGCTACTTCAGAGTTACATCAAGCTACTTCTGAGTCACGTCAAGCTGCTTCTGAGTCACGTCAAGCTACTTCTGAGATACATCAAGCTACTTCTGAGTTACATCAAGCTACTTCTGAGTTACGTCAAGCTGCTTCTGAGTCACGTCAAGCTGCTTCTGAGCCACGTCAAGCTGCTTCTGAGTTACGTCAAGCTACTTCTGAGTTACATCAAGCTACTTCAGGGATACATCAAGCTACTTCTGAGTTACGTCATGCTGCTTCTGAGTCACACTGAGCTGCTTCTGAGTCACGTCAAGCTGCTTCTGAGTCACGTCAAGCTACTTCTGAGTCATGTCAAGCTGCTTCTGAGTTACGTCAAGCTTCTTCTGAGTTACATCAAGCTACTTCAGGGATACATCAAGTTACTTCTGAGTTACGTCAAGCTGCTTCTGAGTTACACTGAGCTGCTTCTGAGTCACGTCAAGCTGCTTCTGAATCTCGTCAAGCTGCTTCAGAGTTACGTCAAGCTACTTCTGAGTTACATCAAGCTACTTCTGAGTTACGTCAAGTTGCTTCTGAGTTACGTCAAGCTGCTTCTGAGTCACATCAAGCTGCTTCTGAGTTACGTCAAGCTACTTCAGAGTTACATCAAGCTACTTCTGAGTTACATCAAGCTACTTCTGAGTTACGTCAAGCTGCTTCTGAGTCACCTAAAGCTGCTTTTGAGTTAAGTCAAGCTACTTCGATTTACATCAAGCTACTTCTGAGTTACGTCAAAATGCATCTGAGTTACACTGAGCTGCTCCTGAGTCACGTCAAGCTGCTTCTGAGTCATGTCAAGCTGCTTCTGAGTTACGTCAAGCTACTTCAGAGTTACATCAAGCTACTTCTGAGTTATATCAAGCTACTTTTTAGTTACACTGAGCTGCTTCTGAGTTACGTCAAGCTGCTTCTGAGTTACATCAAGCTACTTCTGAGTTACGTCAAGTTGCTTCTGAGTTACGTCAAGCTGCTTCTGAGTCACATCAAGCTGCTTCTGAGTTACGTCAAGCTACTTCAGAGTTACATCAAGCTACTTCTGAGTTACATCAAGCTACTTCTGAGTTACGTCAAGCTGCTTCTGAGTCACGTCAAGCTGCTTTTGAGTTAAGTAAGCTACTTCGAGTTACATCAAGCTACTTCTGAGTTACGTCAAAATGCATCTGAGTTACACTGAGCTGCTTCTGAGTCACGTCAAGCTGCTTCTGAGTCACGTCAAGCTGCTTCTGAGTCACGTCAAGCTGCTTCTGAGTTACGTCAAGCTACTTCATAGTTACATCAAGCTACTTCTGAGTCACGTCAAGCTGCTTCTGAGTTACACTGAGCTGCTTTTGAGTCACGTCAAGCTACTTCTGAGTTACATCATGCTACTTCAGAGTTATATCAAGCTACTTTTGAGTTACACTGAGCTGCTTCTGAGTCACGTCAAGCTGCTTCTGAGTTTTTACAGTTACTGCAATGTTTATTTGAATATTTTTTTTTTAACATTAATTTCATCTGTGTAATGGGCAGACAGGAACTGCCAGTTGAAACCAGGCATTTGGAGAACTCCTTGAACAAAGGGACCAGGTGACATGGCTGGAAAATGGTTTTAAGGGCTATTGGGATACTGTGAAACTGTTCTCCCCCTAGGTATACTACTTAGTTGTTAATGATTTATTGTTAAAATCATTTACCGTAATAGTTACAAAACCTAATAAGATACTTTACTTAGGGATGTAAGCCAGGTAACCTGAAAGTCACCTCCTTATAGCAGCCTGTTGTTGGGCTGTGGGCTGGGGTACCCAGTCTGGTAGAGGACACACACAGCCTTTGACAATGTAAGTTATTTTGTATATTGTATTGAAAATAGACAGTTTCTGTAGGCACTAATATTCATGTAACAGAACAGCTGGTATTTGTACAGTGTCGCAATATAGCTTGGGCCTGTATTACTGGAAGACAGCTTCCACTGGAAGAGTGTCAGTTAGCAGTTTTCTGGGGTAACACTCTGTTCTGTTGTGAAGAGCACCACTTCACTATTCCAGAAAGCAGAATGTTTACCATACACAGGCATTATCCCTGAGCTGACTTTACTTGTTAGGAACCTCTTCCTGCACTGTTTACTTTCCCACTCAAGTGGGGTGTCTGTCCCTAACCTACCATTTACTCCACGTGTGCCTGAGTGACACAGGAACCCTCATGTATTGAGTCACACACCAAGATGGCTGCCAGAGGTCACCAGAAGTTACAGCATCCAATTATACAGCTGCTACCTCTGAGACACCAATGGAGCCCATAAGGTGCAATTTCCTCTAATAGACTCCACTCCATTTGTAAAATGGCACATTGCCACATACTGGAAAGAGAAAAACCTGCATCTGCCTATGAGCTGACCCTTAAAACTGCTCCCTAGCTGAGATTCCTTTTGGAGTAAGGAAAACTGAGCCTGTGTGTCACCTGCCAGATATCAAGGTGAAGAACAAGGCAAGTCCTATCCTTATAGGATGGTAGGTTCACAATGTCTCAGGCTGGGTCAGGACAAGCAGCTCAAGTTGGAAGACGAAAGGTAGGCTTCGTAAGCAGCACAGAAATGGTGGTAAGACGGCAAGCCAAGGTAAGGGAAGTCAGGCCACTTTACTCCTTCCATGCCAAGTAAAAGGTTCTTCCTGAAGCCCGCCTTCCCTATTACTGATACTTCCTTTCCTCTTGTTTCCCCAATATGATCCCATCTGTTTGCTACATCCCTAAGTTCAGTGCTGATTTGTATCAGAATTTACTCAGGGCTAAGGCCTTGACATACTGGCTATTTCCCTGGGCTCCAGGGGCATATCAAACAAGGTGTTTGCCTTTGGTGGCATTTTTCAGGGGGGCAGCATCTCCCCCAGGAAGAGGGACACTACCTACAAGGACTGAAGAGAAGCTCTTAATTTGTGGCACAAATTATGTCTCGTGTCTGCTTCCTCATTAGACCCTGAGACAAGAATGGTATACTCTGGCATCCGCTTTACATTTGTAAATGTCCTGACTTACACAGTGTGCCTTGATCTGTACAGCCCCTCTATGCCTCAGAGCTGCATGCCGTGTTCTACTGCACCTCCCCAGGGAGCCATCCACCAGTCTGCCTGCTGGCAAGGAGAACTGGGGGCTTCAGTATTAATAACAGCCAGGGACACAGACAGCTCTAAGTCATACTAGCGCCCTAAAAAATTGCTTGCAATGCATGATAGCCAGGGGGATAATACCTAATAATTCTCTAGTCCTATGTAAGCCACCAGAGATTCCACATAGTCACCAGAGACCCCCCACAGCCACCAGAGACCCTGCATAGCCACCAAAGACCCTGCACAGTCACCAGAGATCCCACATAGCCACCAGAGACCCTGCACAGACACCAGAGTCCCTTCATAGCCACCAGAAACCTTGCACAGCCACCAGAGATCCCACATAGCCACCAGAGACCCCACATAGCCATCAGACACCCCACACAGCCACCAGAGACCCCATACAGCCACCAGAGACCCCACACAGCCACCAGAGACCCCATATAGCCACCAGAAACCCCACCCAGTCACCAGAGACCCCACACAGCCACAACTGCTTTGGAAACAGTTAAATTAATGGGTTTAGTTCTGCTTTAAAACCGCAGGAGAAAAAAATTTAATTCTTTCACATGTGAAAATATTGCTCGATGAGTCAATTTTGCGCACAGTATAGATCTCAGATCATTGAATCGGACCACTAAATATTTTTGAAATATAATTACTGTTAGTACAAAAAATAATGCACTTATTTTAATATAGACTGAATTAAGAGATAATAATCTTTCAGGTAGCGGTGGCCTATTGAACTACCTGTAACACCAAATTTTATAGAACCCAGACTTTGTTGTGCTTCACTGAACTGCTATTAATCAACTTGGCACATGCACAGGACAGCAACTACCTTAACGGTTTGATTTACTAAGAAGCAATTTTAAATCTTATGCTACTTTCACCCAATCATGTGTAGGGCAATTTATAATAAAGGAACGTCTTTTCCGCATTGCTGCATGTTTGAAGCAAGCACAGATTAATTTCACTATGAGCGTACATTATAGTAAACCACCCCCTAAATTTATCACAGCATCATAAGCCAGGGAGCGAATCATTTATATAATAACAGTTTTATCTAAACCCCTCTCCCTTAAAAAAAAAAAGAAAAAAAAAGAAGAAAAAAAAGGTAAAAAACGATAGGGCTAATTTATAAGGGGGAGCGGATTTCACTTTACTCTCCGCCATACCTCACAGTATAACTGCAGTTCATAAAATACATGAAAAATGCCGGCCATGGTAGGCAGCCTGTGGTAACCTTCAAGTGACTGGATTCTTATCCTGTTTTTCTTTTATGATCCTTTCTCACCAATATACACTATGGGCCAAATCCTCAAAAGGGATACGCAGGCGGAACTGCTGTTCAGCCTGCGTATCCCTGTGCCTATCTTTGGATCTGATCCTCAGAAGCAGTTTTCCAAAGATAGGCAGAAGATCTGACATCTGTAAGACACTTACACTGTCAGATCTTAGGATGCAGTACCGCATCCGCCGCTGGGGGCATTTCGCATTGAAATGCCACTTTGCGTATGCAAATGAGGACTTACGGAGATCCACAAAGCTTTTCAGCTTTGTTTTTTCTGCGTAAGTTTACGTTTGCATACGTAAAATTAGGGCTGCTTTTACAAGGTGTAAACTGTTTACACCTTGTAAAAACAGACCTTTTTTTCGATCGCCGCAATTTTTTTTAAATTTTGAATTTTATTTTTCGGCGCGTAACTTTTTTTTTACCCGACGCAACTTTATTGTCCCGTCGCAATCCACAAAGCCTGACGTAACGTAATTTTGCGCGCTGCCCGTCGGGAAAATGACGTCACGAGCATGCGCAGTACGGCCAGTGCGGGAGCGCACCTCATTTAAATTGTCATCGCCCCCTGCAAAAGAGGACCGCCTTGCGCCGGAGACATTTAAATTACACGGCCGAAAATTTCTAGGTAAGTGCTTTGTGGATCGGGCACTTAGGTAGAAATTTTCCGCCAGTGTAACTTAAATGGTAAAAGTTAAGTTACGCCGCCTGGCTGAGGATTTGGCCCTATATTACCAAAATATTACCAAAAGTATTGGGATGCCTTCCTTTACACGCAAATTAAATTTAATGGCATCCCAGTCTTAGTCCGTAGGGTTCAGTATTGAGTTGGCCCACCCTTTGCAGCTATAACAGCTTCAACTCTTCTGGGAAGGCTGACCACAAGGTTTAGGAGTGTGTCTATGGGACTGTTTGACAGAAGCACATTTGTGAGATCATGCACTGATGTGGACGAGAAAGCCTGGCTTGCAGTTTCCGCTCTAATTCATCCCAAAGGTGTTCTATCGGGTTGAGGTCAGGACTCTGTGCAGGACAGTCAAGTTCCTCCACCCCAAATTTGTTCATCCATGACGCCTTAAGAGTTCCCTTCACTGGAACTACTGGGCCCAGCCCAACTCCTGAACAACAACCCCATACCCTAATCCCCCCTCCCCCCAATGATTTGGACCAGTGGAAAAAGCAAGGTCCATAAAGATATGGATAAGCGAGTTTAGGGTTTAGACACACTCCTAAACTTTGTGGACAGCCAGGATAGCCAGGGTAGGCTAACTCAGTGTTGACCCCTACAAACTAGGAATGCCATTAAAGTTCATGTGCGTGTAAAGGTGTCCCAATACTTTTGGTATCATAGTGTACTTATATCGTATACTGTATTTACTAGCCGTGGCAGTTTTAAATAAACTTTTTCAGAACCATCATGTGTGAAGGTATTGATCAGGAAATTAGTCATTCCTTGACTGCCAACTCACATGTAAGTTTAACCAAAAGGGTTTCAGTTTCTTATGCAAGACCAAAATAACTGTATAAACAGATGTTAAATTTAAACTACCATAGAATGTTCTACATTTCTGGATATGATGTAACTATAATATATGTAGTAGCTGCAATTTCCCATAAGGTCATGAGATTAGGCTTAAAGCGGTTCTCCACCCTAAAGTGGAGTCCCGCTGATCGGAACCCTCCCCCCCTCCGGTGTCACATTTGACACCTTTCAGGGGGGAGGGGGGTGCAGATACCTGTCTAAAGACAGGTATTTGCACCCACTTCCGGCCAGACGCTACGGGCAAAAGACGGGCATTCCGTCACATCCCGTCTGTCGCCCGTTGTGTGCTGGGAACACTCGGCTCCCAGCACACAGCGGGAGCCAATCGGCTGGCGCGGCGCGACTCGCGCATGCGCCGTAGGGAACCGGGCAGTGAAGCCGCAGCGCTTCACTTCCTGGTTCCCTGAGCGTGGATGGCGGGGGGAGCAGCAGAGAGACGAGCGATCGCTCGTGCTCTGCTGCGATCGGCGCTGGACTCCAGGACAGGTAAGTGTCCTAATATTAAAAGTCAGCAGCTGCAGTATTTGTAGCTGCTGGCTTTTAATATTATTTTCCCGTGGCACATCCGCTTTAAAGGGTCACTAAAGGAGTTTTTTTTTTTAGCTAAATAGCTTCCTTTACCTTACTGCAGTCCTGGTTTCATGTCCTCATTGTTTGTTTTTGCTCTAATCCTTCTCTGTTCTGAACACTTCCTGGTTGTCTGTTTCCTGATGAAAAAAGTCATGGGAGCTTTCTCTCTGTGGTCACTAATCAAGGAGGTGTGATTACTGTGGGCCAGATCCACGTACCCTGGCGCATCTTTCCATCCGGTGTAGCGTATGTCTGATACACTACGCCGCCGTAACTTACAGAGTATTTTCTGTACCCTGAAAGAATTTGCGCCGTAAGTTACGGCGGTGTAGTGTAACTTTGGCGGCGTAAGTGCGCGCAATTCAAATGGATGTGATGGGGGCGTGTTTTATGTAAATACGTCTTGACCCGACGAAAATGACGTTTTTTTTTAACGGCGCATGCGCCGTCCGTGGGGGTGTCCCAGTGCGCATGCTCGAAATTAACCCGCAACAAGCCAATGCTTACGACGTGAACGTCATTCTACGCAAAGCCCTATTCGCGAACGACTTACGCAAACAACGTAAAAAATTCAAAATTCGACGCGGGAACGACGGCCATACTTAACATAGGATACGCCTCATATAGCAGGGGTAACTATAGGCCGAAAAAAGCCTTACGGAAACTACGTAAAAAAAAACACCGGCCGGACGTACGTTTGTGGATTCGCGTATCTAGCTAATTTGCATACTCGACGCAGAATTCGACGGAAGCACCACCTAGCGGCCAGCGTAAATATGCAACTTAGATCCGACGGAGTACTAAGACGTACGCCAGTCGGATCTAGCACAGCTTCAGGCATATCTTGTTTTGTGGATACAAAACAAAGATACGCCGGAGCAAACTAGAAGTTACACGGCATATCAATAGATACGCCAGCGTAACTTCTTTGAGGATCTGGCCCTGTGTGTCTAAAAACCCTCAGCACCAATCAGTTTCGTTTTCCAAACCATCGCTGCCCTGTATTGGCTCTGTGCAGCAGAGAAGCAGGAAACATGCAAAAACGAAACTGAAACTGCAGGCACATTATATGATTGATTTTTATCTATTCTTAATCATTTTTAAAAGGAATCAGTTAACTATTATGTCTCTATACCCTGTAAACAGTCATTTCAGCAAAAAAAAAAAAAAAAAAACCTTAACAACTCCTTTAAAAATGCTGGAATAAAATTATATTTGACCTTCTATTAAATAATAAATGTGATCATTGCACCTAGACACCGTAACTTTTAGTTATACCTCAAGATAACATTGCATTTTTACTTTTCTTCAACCGCCTCAATACCAGCATGTTCTTCATTTTCAAAAAGTTGTGTCAAAAACTAAGATCACCATTGGGTCCTTTTGGGGCTGCATGTATAGTTTTGGTGTTTTTAATTGATATGTTTTATAAAAATAAAATGTTTCTAATTACCACTAAAAGAAAACTCTATATGATTTGGGTACAATTTAGCATTACTGAATAATTGTCAGTCAAAGTATCACAGAGCGTAACACAGAAAAATTACCCCGTAATGATGGGGGTGTAACATGTTGAAATTGAGGTGGTTAAAGCCCAACTCCAAGAAAATCTAAACAATTCTCTTTCAGTAGGACTCCCCCCACCCTGCAAAGGTTAACTACTCATGTACAGTACCTTGACAAAGTATTCATACCCCTTGAAATTTCCCACATTTTGTCACGTTAAATGTATTTTATTGGGATTTTATGTGATAGACCGACACAAAGTGTTAGATAATTGTGAAGTGGAAGGGAAATCATAAATGTTTTTCAATTGTTTTTACAAATAAATATGTGAAAAGTGTGGCATGCATTTGTATACAGTACTTTATTAAATAAGTTGAACCTCTAACATTAGAAAAAATTAATTGATTGAAAATGTACCATCATCCTAGTATTTGAGAAAAAGGTGAGGGGCTCAGGGGACCCCCGTAAACCCTGAACGCCTACAATCGAAAATGGGCAGGGAGGACTATAGCGGTACTTGGTAAGATAGGTATACTCACAGTCAAGCTAGTATTGAAAAAAATTTAACAAAATTTATTGACATAATTATAAAAAACAAGAATTAAAAACACAGCATATTGATAAAACAATACTATAAAATGTGACATCAGACTGATCACCGAGCGTGTTATCCCTCTGAGAGGGGGAGGTTTCAGGTGAGGAGTTGGGGTCACGTAAAAGACAATCTCTAGTCTCTACTAGTTTGGCGAATTTTTTCGCTTCGTCAGGAGACAATCTATAGATTAATAACACAATAATTACAAAAAATCAACAATACATATAGACATATTCATCCAAGGGGTGTGTATAGAGCAGAACCCCTGGAGTACATGATATAACATATAAGGGAGGGATTGAGGGTCATGTCTCCTACCTAGGGGCACAGAGTCCCAGTAACCAAATGAATCCAGAACGACCAATGAGTTATTGACTCAGACGGAAGCCAGATGAAGAGATGGTAGGGAAGTATATTGATATAATAAGGTAATATCAATTAGAGAGGAGGGGGGAAGGGAAAAACTGAAGGGGGCAGGGAAGAGACGATTGGGGGAGGGGGGGGAAGGGAAAAACTGATGGGGGCAGGGAAGAGACGATTGGGGGAGGGGGGGAAGGAGGGGCAGGAGGGGGGAAAGAAGGGGGGAAAGAAAGGGACAAAGGAAGTGGGAGGAGGGGATTTAATGGTGAAGGAAGGGGGGGAAAATACAGTACTTTGTAGAACCCCCTTTCTCTACAATTACAGCTGCAAGTCATTTTGGGGATGTCTCTACCAGTTTTGCACATCTTGGGGGTGACATGTTTGCCCATTCTTCTTTGCAAAATAGCTCAAGCTCTGTCAGATTGGATGGAGAGCGTCTGTGAACAGCAATTTTCAAGTTTTGCCACAGATTCCCAATTGGATTTAGGTCTGGACTTTTACTGGGCTATTCAAAATTTTTTGATCTAAATCATTTAATTGTAGCTCTGGTTCTATGTTTAGGGTCGTTGTCTTGCTGGAAGGTGAACCTTTATCTCAGTCTCAAGTCTTTTGCAAAAAGCCCCGTACACATGGTCGGAATTCCCGACAGAAAAAATCAGACGGGAGTTTTTGGTCGGAAATTCCGACCATGTGTATGCTCCATCTTACTTTTTCTGTCGGGAATTCCGACAGCAATAGAAGATCAGTGTACTGCCGTTTCTACTCCCCTGCAGCTCTTATGCAGCTGAGAACAGAGGGAACGTTATGACTTTTAAAAAAGGGGGAAAAGGGTATTTAGAATGATTATTTCTATCTAAACACAAATGTTTTGCCTTTAATTTCAATTTTAAACTGAATTATTATTATTATCATTATTTTACACAATTTATATAGCGCACAGACTATGCATCGCTTTACAATGTAGAGGGGGACAGCACAATTACAGTACAGTTCAATAGAGAAGGTACAGGAGGGCCCTGTTCTAAAGGGAGGGGGTGATGGTATAAAGGGTAATTGCTGTGGAGAATGATTTGATGGGGGTGGCTCGGGGACAGTTGTTAAGTGGGTGTGGTATAGGCTTCCCTGAATAATGGGTTGTTTTACAGTGTGATCGTTTACAAACACTCTAACAGCCCTTTCATGTAGGTTGATCTGACAACACACAGCAATGAAGGAGAAACTGGAGTTGCAACTTTTTTTAATGTAGCACAGGGCATGTGCGTTGTATTGCAGTTCAGTGCCATTCAATTGGCACCATCTGTATGCGTGTTAGGATGTCACTATGAATAAATATCAATGGAAGGTACTGCATAGAGGTGCATGCTTTACTGTGTTTTTGATTTTATTGTGGACTACTGCAATGCATAGGTCTAAAGCCAGCCCTATTTTTTTTACAGCTGAAAAACTTGTGTTGCACTTAAAAGGGTTGTAAAGGTAAAAAAAAAATAGCTTCCTTTACCTTAGTGCAGTCCTCCTTCACTTACCTCATCCTTCGATTTTTCTTTTAAATGTCCTTATTTCATCTGAGAAATCCTCACTTCCTGTTCTTCTGTCTGTAACTACACACAGTAATGCAAGGCTTTCTCCCTGGTGTGGAGAAAGCCTCTTGAGGGGGGATGGGGCGAGCAGGAGGGTCAGGACGCCCACTAACACACAGCTCCTTTCTTTATCTGCAAAGTAGACAGAGTAGAGAGTGTCCTGACTTGCATGCTCGCCCCCTCCCCCCTCAAGAGACTTTCTCCACACCAGGGAGAAAGCCTTGCATTACTGTGTGTAGTTACAGACAGAAGAACAGGAAGTGAGGATTTCTCAGAAGAAATAAGGACATTTTAAAGCAAAATTGAAGGATGAGGTAAGTGAAAGAGGACTGCACTAAGGTAAAGGAAGCTATTTAGGGGAAAAAAATTACCTTTACAACCCCTTTAAGGTTTTTAAAAATATGCATTTATTTATATTCAAATCTTTAATATTAGGGCTTGTATAGATGGGTAAATGCAGTGCGCTGCTGGTAAAATCTGCTCGCGTTTGAGATCAGGTTTGAATTGCCTCTTCTAATTCGCTTCTAACCTTCTTCAGAGCCGGCCATAGATGAGTCAGTTCTTGGCCAGTTGGCTGAGATTCAAACCATGTATGGAGAAGCTGAATGTAGCCAAGTAGATTGATTAATCAACTTGGGTACAGTTAGGCTATCAGATTTTGCAAATAAAATTGTGCAAATAAAATTGCCCTAATGCCCTGTACACACGATCGGTCCATCCGATGAAAACGGTCTGATGGACCGTTTTCATCGGTTAACCGATGAAGCTGACTGATGGTCAGTCGTGCCTACACACCATCGGTTAAAAAAACGATCGTGTCAGAACGCGGTGACGTAAAACACAACGACGTGCTGAAATAAACGAAGTTCAATGCTTCCAAGCATGCGTTGACTTTTTAACCGATGGACTTGCCTACAAACATTCGTTTTTTTTTCTATCAGTTAGGTATCCATCGGTTAAATTTAAAACAAGATTGCTTTTTTTAACCTATGGATAAATAACCGATGGGGCCCACACACGATCGGTTTGGACCGATGAAAATGGTCCATCAGACCGTTCTCATCGGTTTAACCGATCGTGTGTACGAGGCCTTACAGTAATCACTGTGTTCTCCTGGTCTGGACGACTTCCACCGTCATGGTTGCAGGAAAGACAATCACTCCATCAATGGCCAGATTAAGGTGCATCAAGCTGCTTTTGCATTTTTATTGACTTTTGTGGAAGAAGAATTTCCCATGTTCTCAAGCACTTGAGAAGGAGGTGGCGTTTTTTTTTAGCAGAATTGTACAAGCAGGCTTGTATTGGAAGATAGACCTATTGGCCCAGATTCACAGAGAGGTGGGCGCACATTACGCCGCCGTAACGAAAACGCCGTACGCCATGCTGATGCAGCGCGGAGAGGCAAGCACTGCATTCAGCAAGCTATTGCTCCCAACGCGGAGTGGCGTAGGTTTCGAAGGCGTGACCCATGCAAATGAGGCGTGACCCCATGCAAATGATGGGCCGAGCGCGAGACAGATACATATCACGAACTGCGCATGCGCCGTTACGTGGACGCATCCCCCTGCGCCTGCGCACAACCACGTCGGAACCACTGCCTAAACTACACAGGATCACTGTGTACGGCGTGAACGTAACCTACGCCCAGCCAGACACACGTCCAACGTAAAATACGCCGGCTTGTGTTCCCTGGTGCAGACCTCTGCATGTCTGCTGCTGGGTTGCACCTCCTTTATGGGGCATAACTTTACGCCGGACGTACAACTTATGCGCACCTCTCGTAACCTGCGTCGGGCGCACGCAGGTTTGTGAATTGCCGTATTTCCCACATTTGCATGTTTTTATGGCTAATCAATGGGAGCGGCACTATGCGCCCAGCCTAAATGTGCGCCCACCCTACGCCAGCGTAAGTAAGTTACGTCTGCGGGGTGTAGCCTGTTTTTAGGCGCATATCTGTTTGTGGGTCTGGCGCACAGATACGACGGCGCACATTTGCACTTACGTCAGGGTAACTTGTTATATGTCGGCGTAAGTGCTTTGTGAATCTGGGCCATTGTGTTCAATACAAATAATAAAATTCAAACGTGGTAAAGTAGCACAGTCTAAAGCTGCATTCACACCTATGCAGTTTTAGTGCTTTTTGCATTTTGCAGATTTGCACTACAGTACATTTAACATGATTTCCTATGGAACACATTCTGTAGTGCAAATCTGCAAAATGCAAAAAGCACTAAAAATGCATAGGTGTGAATCCAGCCTAAAAGCCTAAATTTTTTTTTTTAAATATGTCATAATTACCTCCTCTGTGCAAGGGTCCTCTATCCAACGAGGACCAGAGACAGTGGCTGAAGCTACTGTGCTCGTCCCCGTCGCTGGAACAATCGGGTTCGGGGTAAGTAAAAGGGGGGCTCTGGGGGGCTTCTGCACTAAAGAAGGTTTTTCACCTTAATGCATAGAATGCATTAAGGTTACAACCCATAAGGGTTTACAACCCCTTTAATAATGGAAATTTCTTTATGTATGTTTCTACACTCTTGGCTCTTACCGGTAACTTGTACAATGCAATGCAATGCAATGCTTAAAATTAGGTTCAGTTATATGTACCGATCATAGATACAAAATTATTATGCCACCCAATATTGTAGGAACTTTCATAACTTTGTGTGCTCTAATTTCCACTGACAAAACTGTCAAACATAAATTGCAGAGAAAACAATGTTCTATTTCTATGGCAGCTTATGTTGCATTTTATATCTGAAACTCATTAATGCGCTATTAAAATAAAATGAACATTACATTGTCTTTAAATATCACTAGAGTGTATTTTTAGCTATTGCAAAACAAAGCTGTCACAAAGAAAAAGATTTACTTGAAATGCCTCAGTTAAAAATTGCCATTCTCAGATACTTGTTCTGCATACTAGTTTAGAATGAGCGCCATTCCCATGGCTTAACGAAGAACGAAGAACTACTCCAGGACAAAGATATAGAAACCAGAATAAAAAGGGAACTGGAGGAATTCTTTGAAATAAACTTAACAGAGGATGTCTCAGAGGCCATAGTATGGGAGACCCATAAGGCTTTTGTGCGCGGAGTTTTAATTAAGATCGGGGCGGAAAAAAACAAAATAAATAAGAAGAAAAGAATAACACTCATAAAAGAAATCTATAACTTAGAACAACAACATAAACAAGATAGAAATAAAGAAACTTTACTAAAATTAAATATCAAGAGAGAAGAGTTAAGAGAGCAAATAGAGCAAGAAACTAGAAGTACATTTAATCAAGTAAAGAAAGAGAGGTACTTATGGGATAATAAACCAGGGAAACATCTAGCAAACTTATTAAAAAACAAAAAAAATCTTAACTTTATTGAGAAAATACAAACAAGTCGGGGAGAAGTAGTACATAAAACTAGCGAAATAGTGGATAGTTTTAAAGAATACTATGAAAAACTTTATTCAATCAAAAAACAGGAGACTAAAGAAGAGCTAAGTTTAAAGGAAAAAAAAATATATGAATTTCTAAAGGAAATAGAGTGGGAAGCAATATCTGAAGATGATTTTAAGAAGCTTGAAGTCCCGATCTCAGAAAAGGAAATTAGAGAAATTATTAAAAACGCGCCAAACGGAAAGAGCCCAGGACCGGATGGTTTAACGGCTCTTTATTACAAAAAATGTATCGACATTCTAGCCCCAAAAATGTGTTCATACATGAATGGTTTAGGTGAAAAGTGGGACATCGGGAAAGAAGCTATAGAAGCTACTATCACTCTAATTCTGAAAGATGGGAAGGATAGCACACTTTGCTCGAGTTATAGACCGATCTCCCTTTTGAATTGTGACACCAAGATTTTTTCTAAAATACTTGCAGAGAGAATGAAAGGAATAATGAAGGACTTGATCCACACTGACCAGGTTGGTTTTGTACCAGGACGGGAGGGGAGAGATAATGGCATTAGAACGTTGTTAGCCATTCAGAAAATTAGTGATAGTGGAGCCCCAGGTCTACTCTTATCAGTAGATGCGGAAAAAGCGTTTGATAGAGTAGACTGGGGTTTCTTATATAAGACATTAGAGAGAATAGGAATAGGTCCAAAAATGTTAAACCGAATTAAGGTATTGTATAATAAACCCGGCGCAAGAGTAAAAATTAATGGGACCCTGTCTGGTGCTTTTGAACTCCACAACTGCCCCCTGTCCCCCTTACTGTTCGTCCTAGCATTAGAACCACTTTTAAGGAAAATAAGGAAGAATCCAGATATAAAGGGTATAGAAGTTGGACGAGAGGAACATAAACTCGCGGCTTACACGGATGACATCCTGTTTTTCTTAACATGCCCGAGAATAACGTTACCAAACTTATTAAAATTAATGAAACAATATGGAGAGCTGTCCAATTTTAAAATGAATCCAACTAAATCCGAAACCCTAAGTATCAATATAGCTAAGAAAGATCAAAATATATATCAAAAAGAGTTCCCTTTTGTGTGGGGGAAAAGGGAAATAAAATATTTAGGAGTAAAAATAGCTATCTCAAAAGAGAGGATTTATAAAGTAAACTTTGTATCTATGCTGGAAGAAATCAAGACAGAACTTGGTAGACTCACGGTAGGACAAATATCATGGGGAGGGAGAATGAATATTTTTAAGATGGTAATCTTGCCCAAAATCATGTATAAGATACAGATGCTCCCGATTGCTTTACCTCAGAAGTACTTCAAGATACTACAAACAATTTTATTAAAGTTTGTGTGGCAGGGCAAAAAAGCTTGTATCAGCTGGGCAACTCTAAAAAAAAATAAGACACAAGGGGGATGGGGAGCACCAGACATTAGAAGTTATTATGAAGCAGTAATTCTCACAAGAGTGATAGACTGGATTAGGGACACTCAGCAAAAAAGGTGGGTAAGGATGGAATACCAGATGAGCAATGTTTCACTCTGGAGTATTATCTGGATTCCAGATAAATACAGGGAGTTGGGTAAACAATCACACAGCATTACACGTTTTGCTATTAAAATTTGGGATAAAGTTCACAAGAGGGAAAATTGGGACTTCAACTCACCATTAATGCCATTAAAAGACTCGAAACACTTTGTACCAGGGATAGAGAAGATATCAGGGAAATGGATCAGGAAAGAAAATGCTCAGTTGAAAGATGTCATGACACGAGATAAATTAAGCACTTATGAGGAACTAAAGGGTAGAGGGGAAATAATAGATATAAACGAATGGCGGTATGGCCAGTTAAAACATTTCTTTGAGGCTCTACCACAGCCGTGTAGATCTGCGGATAACCTGCGTCCCCTCGAGAGAATTAGTGAAGGAGGAGTTGGGAGAGGAGTGATCTCTAAGATCTACAAAAACTTAATAGAAGTAGAGCAATTGGACATCCCACCATATATTAAAAAGTGGGAGGAAGAACTGGGGTCACCTCTGAGTATCCCAGAATTAAAACAAATATGGAGAAGAGTGCATACCTCGTCAGCAAACAATAAAATAATTGAATTAAATTATAAATGTCTGACGCGGTGGTATATCACCCCAGACAAAGCTCATAAATACAAGAAAGAAGCTTCCGAATTTTGCTGGCATGGATGCAGACAGATCGGAGATGTGGCTCATATATGGTGGCGATGCCCAAAAATTAGACGGTACTGGAGCAGGATTAGATCTTTAATAACAGAAATAACGGACATAGAGATATCAGATGACCCTTGGGGATGCTTGCACCAGAGGATCAGAGTACCAAATAAAATATATCAGAAAAGTCTACTACCACATTTGTTAACAGCTGCTAAAAGCCTGATTGCCAGTCATTGGCAAGACAGGGAAAGCCCCTCCATTAGTGAATGGTGCAACAAAATAAACCTCATTCAAAATCTAGAATTTTTAAGGTTTTTGGATACAGATGGTCTAGAGGAATATGAAGAGACCTGGTCCAAATGGATAGAGTTTAAACATTCAATGACGTTTGCGGATCTGATGGGTGCATAGGACCTTATAAGACTTTGTTTCATGCCCTTAAGGATTGTTACAATTCAAAAAAAAAAAAAAAAGAATTATATATAATAAGATAGAAAATAAATTAGTCATAGAAAATAAATTAATCGGATAAGACAGAAAGGTAACTGGAGTCCCGGGGGGAGGGGTAGGAGGGGGGCGGGAAGGGGATGGGCGGAAGGGATATAATAATTAAGGAAGAAAAGTTTAAAGCTCAGTATAAACAAACAAAATACATACTGGTTCTCTGTTATATATGGAGCTTTATAAAGTATAAATTATATATTAAAAAAAAAAATAATAATAATATATATATATATATATATATATATATATATATATATATATATATATATAAAGTACCCACAAATGATGCGAAGCCTAGATAGAGACATAACAAGCAATTTGATTGTGAGCAAGTCTCGTGGTCGGTGGAGTCTGAAATGGGGAAAAAAGAAAAAAAACAAAGAAAGAAAAAAAAAAAAAAAGAATGAGCGCCATTACTGGCAGGGAATCTTACAGGTTTATCTTTATGGATCCAGAATTAGTACTTGCCAAAAAATGGAAAGAGAACATCAGACAATTCCCACTTTGTAGCATCTAGAAATGTTGTTTGTGAAAAATCTTTTGGCTAAAATTCAAACTAAAAAATAGAAGTTCCCTTCCAGGAGTCACTCCTGCCTAGTCACTCCTGTGCATACAATAAAATAGCTGTATATATGCTATGTGAGATCTAATACATTTCTGCCTCTGGCTGCTGGTCTCACAAGATTTGAAGTGGGATTTGGTCACTTCTGTGCAGTTCAGTGTTCTTGCTGGAGAGGAAAGGAAGTAAAGCCCTATATCCTCCAAGATGGCCACCATTACACAGAGACACCATGCAGAACAGTGCATGGTAGTCAGGCAAATCAGTAATGGGGAAAAGATCAGCTTCAGAAGGCCTACGAGCAATATTGGTGGTGTGTTCTTTGACCTGTGCTAGCCTGTTTGGACACATCCTCCACAGTTAGGGTTTTTGTTAAGCAACATGTGCAAACACTATAGGACTCAGTCACACCTATAGATACATTACTGCAACATATGGCAATGCACATTACGCTAGTTAGTGCAATGTAATATTATTCATTTTTAATGGCACCCCCAATGTATTAAAGTAATGCATCTGTGTTGCTGCGCACCACAACATACGGTACTGCACCAGGGCTGGACTGGGACACAAATGTGGCCCTGGACTTCATCCAGACTGGCCCACCGGACAACTCCCGCACCTTCTCCCCCCTCCCCGGCCACCCAAGCCCACTCTCCCCCTTCACTAGCCACTAGCCGTTCTACTTTATTAGAGTAGAACGGCTGGTACTGGTACTTTTATAGGCAGTACCAGTGGGGAAGCTAGACATTATTTCACCCAGGGCAAAGAATCAGTTGGGACAAGATTAGGCAGAAGTGAGAAACGCCCAGGCCATAGCTGTTGAGTCAGCTACCTGTCCCCTTCCCCATGCTCCTCTGTTGTCCCCCCTGCTCCTCCCCCTGCTTCTCTGTTCCCCCCAGGTGAGCGCTGCGGGGAGGGAGAGGAGGTGAGCACTGTGGGAAGGGAGAGACAAAGGAGCGGAGGGGGTGGCGGTCTGCTGTCACTGAAGCTGGCCCACTGAGCCATCGGCCCACCGGGAAACTCCCTGTAGTCCCAATGGCCAGTCCATCCCTGTACTGCACTACCATGCGTTGTGGTGTGCTGTGTTGGATTTTTAGTGCATTGGAGATCCATTCAGATTTACACACTCAAACAATCAGAATAGGTCCTGTACACCAGTGGTTGTCAACTAGGGATGAGCTTTGTGTTCGAGTCAAACCCATGTTCGACTCGAACATTGTATGTTCAACCGTTCATCGAATAACGAATGTTATGGGCCGTTCGCGCCAAAATCGAGTGGCGTGTCATGGCCCAGAATTCACTGCGGCATCGCAATGCATTGCTGGCTGTTGATTGGCCAAGCATGCACTATGACCTGCATGCTTGGCCAATCACAGCTTGCAAAAAACGTAGAGCCATAATTGGCCAAAGCCAGGGTGGCTTTGGCCAATTATGGTTTAGGGGGTTTAGTACACGCCCCACACTATATAAGGCCGCCTCCCTGGCAGCCTTGTGTAGTGTGTTGCAGTGGTTTACAGAGACCAGAGAGACAGAAAGAGAGAGTGTAATTTTTTTGCCGTTAGATAGAGCAGGCATGCAGGCAGGCTAGTCATTTAGAGTTACAGTGTGTAGAGGATATATATGCATCCCAGGTGTTTGTATATATATTTATACACTGTATTGAGTTTAGCTAAATCCGCTCTTCCTAATATACTGACAGGCAGGCAGGTGATTGTGCTAGCTGCAGTATTTCCAAGTGGTGTACTGTCTGTGCCCTCTGTACAGTGTGCACCTAAAGCTACGTAAAGCTGGTGTTTCTCATATTAGAGGCAGAGATCTGCTCATATTAATACCAAAGGCAGGGGATCATTCTGCAAGTACTTTCACACTGTGGACTGTCTGTGTCCTCTGTACATTTAAATGACTTTTTTCTTATAGTAATGTCATTTTGTGCAGGGACAGTTCTAAACATGTGCCACTTGACAGGCATACTATGGACACCCAGCAGGTACGATATTTAAAGGATTTTTTCATTTTTTTTCACTTTAAGCATCATTAAAATCACTGCTCCTGAAAAAACGTCATTGCATTGATACATGTTCCCTAGGGCAAGACCCGGGTCCCCAAACCCGTTTTAGGACAATAACTTGCAAATTAGCTTTTAAAATTAGCACTTTTGAATTTGAACGTTCGAGTCCCCTAGACTTCAATGGGGTTCGGTTCGTTCGCGCGAACGTTCGGTCTGGTGCAAACCGAACGGGGGGTGTTCGGCTCATCCCTATTCTCAACCTCAGTCCTCAAGTACCCCCAACAGGCCATGTTTGGGAATTTCTCTTAGATTAAAAAGCTGTCCAAAATAACAAGTCATTGACTCAGATTTAAAGCACATGTGCAAGATAAAGGAAAACTTACAAACATGGCCTGTTGGGGGTACTTAAAGTGGATGTATTGTTCAGTGAAAATTAACAGACTTCCAGATAAAACCCTGTCTAAATACAAAGTCCTTTCCTCTCTCTTTGCTTTGAGTGACAGGTTATTTACATATCTAGCTTGGACGTGTTTATCATATGTTATGTTATGTTTATCATAATATGAGGTGATCCACATGTCATTGTATATTACCAGGATGTGTTATGTGGGGGAGGGGTGGATTTCTCACTTTTTATACTGTGGATCACCTCATATTATGATAAACATAACATAACATATGATAAACATGTCCAAGCTAGATATGTAAATGTTAATTTTCACTGAACAATAAAAGAGGATTGCTCAGAGCTGGATTAACTCTGTGTGGCAAGACTGGGCACAGATGATAGGAAATCTTATACTCTACATTGTGACATCAAAAACAAATGGGGTTTACATCCACTTTAATGACTAAGGTTGAGAACCACTGTTGTACACAGTAACCTTTTGTAGTGCAACCTAGTGATCACCACCATATGTTACAGAAAAAAATATTAAGAAATAACTTTGTTAAAAATGATATACATAACACCAATATAACAGCATAAAATGTTTTCATTTATCTCCCAATGTGGGGCATTGTCCATTGTACAGGAATGTACAAGACTGTGAGATATACACAGGCCGGCCAGTCATAACATTATTATCAATAACAGGTAAAGTGAACAATAATGATTATCTCATAACAACGGCACCTGAAAGTCCTTGGGATATATTGGGCAACAAGTGAAGATGTTGTTATGATGTGTTGAAAACAGAAAAAATGGGCAAGAGTAAGAATTTGAGACTTTGACAAGGGCCAAATTATGGCTAGATGACTGGGGTCAGGGCAACTCCAAAACTCCAGCTCTTGTGGGATGTTCCCAGTCTGCAGTGGACCTCCCAAAAAGTGGTTCATGAAAATAAAACCAGTGAACCGGTGAGTGGGTCATGGGTGGCTAAAGCTCACTAATGCACGCGGGGAGCGAAGTCTGGCCCATGTAATCCAATAGAAGAGCAACTGTAGCTCAAATTGCTGAAAAAGTTAATGCTAGTTCCCATAGAAAGTTGTTACAACATACAGTGCATCGTAGTTTGCTGTGTATGAGGTTGCGTAGCTGCAGACTGGTCAGGGTGTCCATGCTGACCGATGCCTACAACAGGCACATGAGTTTTAGAACTGCACCACGGAGCAATGGAAGAATGTGGCCAGGTATGATGAATCACAATTTCTTTTACATAATGTAGATGGTTGGGTGTGTGCCACTTACCTGCGGAAGAGATGGCACCAGGATGCACACGAGAAAGAAGGCAAGCTAGAGAGGGCAGTCTGTTGCTTTGGGCAATGTTCTGCTGGGAAACCTTGGGGTACTGTCATTCATCTGGATGTTATATGCTTCGAGAGGTCAAGACTGTTTTAACCCTCCTGGCGGTATTCCCGAGCGTGACTCGGGATGGATTTTTTGTGCTAAAATCGGTATCCCCGAGTCACATTCGGGGTAGTTATGCAGAGCCTTCAGCGCGCGCTGGCTTACCTTGTTCCTGGATCCAGCGATGCCACCGCGCTGTGTGAGCGAGCGGGACCTCGCTCGATTCACACAGTGTCCCCGTGTGCCGTCGATCTCCGTTCCCTGCGACGTTACGACGCACGGGGCGGAGATTGGCGCCAAATTTAAAAAAGTGAACAAACACTATACATACAGTATACTGTAATCTTATAGATTACAGTACTGTATGTAAAAAATACACACCCCCCTTGTCCCTAGTGGTCTGTCCAGTGTCCTACATGTTCTTTTATATAATAAAAACGGTTCTTTCTCCCTGTAAACTGTATATTGTCCATAGCAACCAAAATTGTCCCTTTATGTCAAAAATGGTTTTATAGCAGCTAGAAAACAGCGATAATAAATTATAATCACTTGCAGAATTGTGCGATAGCAATTTGTGGGGAAATTCATCATAAAAAATAAATAAAAATAATGACAGCAACAATTCTGCAACTGAGCAAATTTCAGTGTTTTTGAGTTGATTACATTATTGAATAATTTTTATTAGAATTATATTATTATTTGTTATAATTATTTATAATTATTTATTATATTATAATTTATAATTTTGTTTTTAAAAAAATGTCATACCCGGGATGCCTATTAGACTCTTGTTTGGTCAGATTTAAGTGAGTTATTCCTAAAAATCACAGGCCTACAGTATAAAACGCCAAATTTCCTTGCAAATAATGGTACCGCTTTCAGCACCTTTTTTCTGAAATAATCATACCGCCAGGGAGGTTAAAGACAAAAGGGGAACCTACGCAATGTTATGGCAATTTGGTGTATGTTTTGCCCTCTGTGACCATAGGAAGAAAAAGTCCTTTACATACCTCAAACAAACATAGCTGCATTGTAATGTTACTATAAAAGTACCCATAGAAGTAAAATGCTCAAAATATCTGAATGCCCAACACTAATTTTAGTAAAAATATGTACAGAAAAGTTCTTGTTTGCATCAGCTGAGCATGCATATTCATATACTGTTCAGACATTTCTTACACACGTTATCATTAAACCTTGTCTATAGACACTTTAAGGCAGAGCAAGAGAGGAAAAAAAATGTTTATCTCAGTGCTGCAATGTCAGATTTGTGCAAAATTTTACTTTCAAATCTTAAATAAAAGTACTTCTTGAGATAAGTTTCTTTGTCTTTATTTAGCATAATTACCCAATCAGAAATGTGTGATAAAAATAATCAGTTGAGCATGAAATTCTTGATAACAGTATTCTTGAAAATATGTTCTATGAATATAAAAAATAATTTGCTCAGTTGGATTTAAAGCTGTTGAGTCCGTGTTTCCTTTTCAGACTGATTCAAGTGTATTATGTCTAAGGAACAAACACTATTGTCCTGTTCTCCAGTGCACAGATTTAAAAGATTTAAATTAACAAACAAAACTCTTTTATTGAGAATGTGCTTTATAATTACACTTTAAAGTGAACCTGTGCTTTGCCAATCAGTGCAAAAAAAAAAAAAAAAAAGTTCACATATCTACCACCAGATAAACATGAACGCTGAGTGAAGGGAAATGCCAAAACTTATGGGCGAACATTCAACTTTCTCCCTTTCCTTACATGTGACAATGCTGGTGCTTGATAATGCCTGCCGCCTGGAGCCCGTTCTCGGCCAGGGACCATTGCGATTGGCCCCTGCAAGTGCGTGAGGGTTCCTGCCTGCCAAGTCTTGATATACCGTATATGTTAGTTCCATGTCCTCACTTCTGTGGTCAAATAGAGTGGTAAATAATGAAGATAAGGTGTGCCTTACTAACCTTTTTTAATACAGAGGAACCCTTAACATACCTTTTATGTCCCAGGGAAAAATTCTACAGATCAAGGTGCATTAGCATTGACTGTAAGAGCACATAAAAGAATCAATAAAAGAATAAGGAATGGGGAATAATTATTATATTTGGCACCTAGGGCTGTTCCATACAACAAAACTATTCTCAGTAATAATTATCAAATGAAACAAAGGACAATAATGCCAGAAAAGAAATGCAGACAGTGAATATTCTGGCATTCCCTCACATTGTTGGTCACTGGAGAAATGCCCCCTTACATTGTTGGTGGTCAGTAGTAAAAAGACCCTCTCATTGGCGGTCAGTGGGAGAATGGTCCCCCTTGGTGGGCATTGCGAGAAAGATCCCCTTACATTGTTGGGCCTTGGCGAGAAGGATCTCCTTTTATTGGTGGGCATTACGTGAAGGATCCCTTACATTGTTAGGCATTGCGAGAATTATCCCCTTACATTGGTGGGTATTGCGAGAAGGATCCCCTTACATTGGTGGGTATTGCGAGAAGTATCCCCTTACATTGGTAGGCATTGCCAGAAGGATCCCCTTACATTTTTGGGCATTGCGAGAAGGATCCCCTTACATTGGTGGGCATTGTGAGAAGGATCCCCTTACATTGTTGGGCATTGCGAAAAGGATCCCCTTACATTGGTGGGCATTGCGAGAAGGATCCTCTTACATTGTTGGGCATTGCGAGAATGATCCCCTTACATTGTTGTGCATTGCGAGAAGGATCCCCTTACATTGGTGGGCACTGCGAGAAGGATCACCTTACATTGGTGGGCATTGCGAGAAGGATCCCCTTACATTTTTGGGCATTGCAAGAAGGATCCCCTTACATTGGTGGGCATTGCGAGAAGGATCCCTTACATTTTTGGGCATTGCGAGAAGGATCCCCTTACATTGGTGGGCATTGCGAGAAGGATCCCCTTACATTTTTGGGAATTGCGAGAAGGATCTCCTTACATTGGCTAGATTATTTTGGAGGGGTAAATGGGGGAGGATTAGGAAGAATTGTAATAGTTGGTAAGCAGAACTCTATGTTAAAAATAAAATAAAACAAAAGATAAAAAATAAAAAAACACAGACAAAATGTATAATGTTATAAATATATGAAAAAAAATATATAATGACAGTGTTGGTACATTAAAAACTTTATGGTTTTAGTAGTGGTGTATTTATGAAAAATGTCTTGGTTCCTCATTTGACTGGGGTTTTATTATTCCCAGCAATACTCAATTCAGTGGAACAGGGTATATAGAAACGGTGGTGGCAGAATTGGTGGTTGTATTCACTTCTATGTGACCTGAAAGTGAATATGAAAGATTTTGTGATGATGTTGAGACATCTTGGGTAGAATAAAATATTTGCACATATATTTATAAACGGATTATTGACATGTGTACAAACTCTATTTAACTTAATTTAACAGCTGCATACACAAAAAGGGCTTTACAAACTGGAACAGTGGTCCAAATAGAAGATTTTATTTTGTACTGTTGGTACAGTAAAAGGAAAGAATATATAAACCAACTGTGGCCAGTTTTATAAGACAATTTAAAGACACCTAAATTAAAAAATGATTCTCTGCAGAATCTGCTGCTCTCAAAAAAATGTTTTTTTTAATAAATGTTCATATAGAGCAGTGGTTCTCAACCTGGGGTTCGAATCCTGGGCTGTTCCTGAAGCCTGCACCGCTCTCTGAGCCTTTTTTCACGGCCACCCAGCAGGGCAGTCCCTGGAGCCCACAGCCGCCCACTCAGCCTCTTCCCAGCCACCCATTCAGTTCACGGCATGGCTGGGGGGAGGGGGGGGAACTAGAGGTCAGCTGACTGTTGAGGAAAGTGGGAGGGGCTGGAGGAGACCCTATCTCCTGATTTCGGCATAGGTGTCACTGCTGTGAGATACCACAGAGCTGGAGAAACAGTGAAGCCGGAAACACAGTGAGTAACACTACCTGTGATTAGAGTTGCCATTAAAAGTCCCCACTACAGTTCTCAGATCAGCAGATGACCTTGATCAAGAGCACCTAATGCTGCGTACACACAATCAGGCCAAAAGCATATCTAATTTCCGATATGTTCTATATTTAAACTCTGATAGAATTAATCGGAATTCCGATGGAATTTCTCTGATGCTGCATACACACGGTCGGAAATTCCTATGGAAAAAGTCTGTCTGAGTTTTTCCATCGGAAATTCCGATCATGTGTACGCGGCATAAGTTGGCTAATCAGAACTCCCCCTGGCATTAGCACCATCCATCTTTCCCTCAACTCTGACCAGTTTCCCAGTCCTAACTGCTGAAAAACATTATGTTCTTTGGGTGATGTGATGTGTTGGATTTGTGCCAGACATAGCGTTTTCTTTGATGGCCAAAAAGTTAAATTTCAGTCTCATCAGACCAGAGCACCTTCCACCATACATTTTGGGAGTCTCCCACGTGCCCTTTCGCAAACTCAAAACATGCCATTTTGTTTTTTTGCTGAAAGTAATGGCTTTCTTCTGGCCACTCTGCCATAAAGCCCAACTCTATGGAGCAATAAGCTTATTGTCGTCCTATGTACAGATACTCCAATCTCTGCTGTGGAACTCTGCAGCCCGTCCAGGGTTACCTTAGGTCTCTGTGCTGCATCTCTAAATTAATGCCCTCCTTGCTCGGTCTGTGAGTTTTGGTGTGCGGCCGTCTCCTGGCAGGTTTGCTGTTGTGCCATGTTCTTTCCATTTGGTTATGATAGATTTGATGATGCTCCTAGGGATCATCAAAGATTTTGATTTTTTTAAAAACCTAACCCTGACTTGTACTTCTCAGCAACATTGTCCCTTACTTGTTTGGAGGGTTCCTTGGTCTTCATGGCAGTGTTTGGTTAGTGGTGCCTCTTGCTTAGGTGTTGCAGCCTCTGGGGCCTTTCAAAAAAGGTGTGTATATGTAATGACAGATCATGTGACACTTAGATTGCACACAGGTGGACACCATTTCACTAATTGTTTGACTTATGAAGGTAATTGGTTGCACCAGAGCTTTTTATGGGCATCATAACAAAGGGGGTGTTCTGATCCATCACATATATTTCAGATTAAAAAAAAAACATTGAACTAAAGGCTGTAATGTAACAAAATAGGTAAAAAGCCAAGGAGGGTGAATACTTTTGCAAGGCACTATAGGTGCATTAAAATACTACCCCCGCCGCTGTAATTCACGTGCCTGGCATCCTGAAAGGGGCCGGACGCATGAATAGGGGGTGGCAGTGTCCTGCAAAATATCGTCCGAGGATAGAGCATGGCCGTGGACAGAGGGGGCGGTGCTCCAGTGCCCCTAATGGACAGGCCGCCACTGGCTCCCAGTCCTATTCCTCTCAGTCTGAGTACTGCTGCAAAGAAGATTATAAGAAGTTATGATTAGGTCAGATTCAGGTACTTACACTGGCTGTATTATAAATGTATTTTATGATTTATCAATGAATATATTGTTTGTCTTTTATAGCTGCCTGGAGTTTGTTTTATTTTTAAATATATTAATTTTCCACTTTATTTTCAAGGGCCGCCTTCTAAAACAAATGGTGAGAGAGATTATTGATAAAAACATTTCACAACATCATATTACATAATTTTATTTTCGTAGACAGCTGTTAAGAGTAAGATAAAATCTAAGGGCCAGATTCACGTAGAATCGCCCTACGTTGCGACGGCGTAACGTATTACATTTACGTTACACCGCCGCAAGTTTACAGCGTAAGTGCTTGATTCACAAAGCACTTACCTGTAAACTTGCGGCGGCGTAGCGTAAATCCGCCCGGCGCAAGCCCGCCTAATTCAAATGGGACGGGGACCATTTAAATTAGGTGCGTTCCCACGCCAAACGTACTGCGCATGCTCCGTCCCTAAAATTTTCCGACGTGCATTGCGCTAAATGATGTCGCAAGGTTGGTTGCGTCCAGCGCCATTCACGGATGACTTACGCAAACGACGTGAAATTTCAAATTTCGACGCGGGAACGACGGCCATACTTATCATTGGCTAGACCACCTAGAGGGCAGCCTTAGTTTTACGCAACGTATCTCTACGGAAACAATGTAAATTTAGAGCGACGGGCAAAGCGTACGTTCGTGAATCGGCGTAACTAGTCATTTGCATATTCTACGCCGACCGCAATGGAATCGCCACCTAGCGGCCGGCCTAGAATTGCTTAAGATCCGACGGTGTAAGTCAATTACACCTGTCGGATCTTTGCGAGAACTATGCGTAACCTGATTCTATGAATCAGGCGCATAGTTACGACGGGCGGATCTCAGAGATACGACGGCGTATCAGGAGATACGCCGTCGTATCTCTTTTGTGAATCTGGCCCTAAGTGTCTTGCTTCTTGCATGAGAAAAATAAATGATTTAAAAAATCTAAATCTTAATTAACAACTTTATTATTGGAGAGTTACAAAGAATTCGGCAAAAATTCTAAATAAGCGTAGGCTATTAAACAGAGCTCTAATTAACCACTTCCATACAGGGCATTTTCACCCCCTTCCTGCCCAGACCAATTTTTAGTTTTCAGCGCTGTCGCACTTTGAATGACAATTGCGCGGTCGTGCAACGTGGCTCCCTAACAAAATTGACGCCCTTTTTTCACCACAAATAGAGCTTTCTTTTGGTGGTATTTAATCACCTCTGCGGTTTTTATTTTTTGCACTATAAACAAAAGAAGAGCGACAATTTTGAAAAAAAAAACACCATATCTTTTACTTTTTGATTTAATAAATATCATAATTTTTTTCAGTTTAGACCGATACGTATTCTTCTACATATTTTTGGTAAAAAAAAAAAATAATCGCAATAAGCGTATTTTATCGGTTTGTGCAAAAGTTCTAGCGTCTACAAAATAGGGAATAGAATTATGGCATTTTTATTTTTTTTTATTTTTTTTACTAGTAATGGCGGCGATCTGCGATTTTTATTGTGACCGTGACATTGCGGCGGACATATCGGACACATTTTTGGGACCATTCACATTTACACAGCGATTTGTGCTATAAAACTGCACTGATTACTGTGTAAATGTGACTGGCAGGGAAGGGGTTAACACTAGGGGGCACTGAAGGGGTTAGATATGTTCCCTAAAGTGTGTTCTAACTGTAGGGGGAGGGGGATTCACAAGGGGAGGAGATCGATTTGTGTTCCTCTGTACTGGGTCTCCTCACTGCTGACAGGACATGGATCTGTGTGATTACACACACAGATCCATGCTCCTGCCATGATTGTGGGCAATCGCGGGTGCCCGGCGGACATCGTGCCCGGCGGGTGCGCACCCCCTAGCGGCCGAAAAAGCAAGGACGTCATATGACGTCCAGTCTGAAGGGCGAAAGGTTCCCGCTGACGTCATTTTACTATGACTCGGTAGGGAAGAGGTTAAAGAAAAAACATACATGGACTTTCTCGGTACCCCATTGGTGGTTATTCCAAAATATACATGTTAAAAATAATTTACTATCGTTGGAAGCATTTCCCTTGGCATCTGAACAGGTATAGAACTAATATCCCAATCCTTAAGTGAGGTACAATACAAGGGAATACAAACTCCTACTTTATTATGATCCTCTACTTGTTTCGTAGTGTGAGACGTAATAAACCATTAATAACAACACCCACATACACAAAACATCGGTAATTTAGTAAGCCCCAGACTAAGACAAAAGACGTACTCACCTCTTAAATGGCAGGAACCCATCGAAAGCAGAACCTGGGCAAGATACCTCCCTGGGGGCGAATGTGGGAGCAGACTAGTGCACGTGATAAACATAAAATCAAAGCCTGCACAAAAAAAAATTATTCAGAATCTTGAAAATGATTTAAATAATATTAGAGCACATCCATAGAGCAGGAAAACCCTGCATATAAGATAAAGCACTAACTAGTAAATCAAGGCTTGTTTCCACTGAAAGGAGAGGGGAGGCAAAAGAATATACATGTGTATAAAAATGTCCTCCAAGCACCCAAAAGCAGTTCACGTACAGGGTCCATTTAAAAGCAGTGTGCCAAATCCCTAATGAAGAAAAATTGACTGACGCCAGCTGACAGGAGTGCAGAGCTAAGTGCACTCCTGTGATTCCAGGAGAAATAAGGCTAAAAGAGCTTTGGCCATACTTCTCTTTTAATGGTAATGAAATTAAAGTGACACTGAGCCCAGGTTCACATAGGGCTTTGGGAGAGAAGCCGTGCGAATTCAGCTGAACTCGCACGATTTCACTCCCGCTTGTGAGTCCTGATTTCGGCCGCGATTACAGAGACATCTGTGCAGGTGCTGAAATTGCAAAAAGTAGTACAGAAACTACTTTTTGAAATTGTTGCAGTGCCGCAGATGCGGCGTCGCACTGATTAGGACGGTGTCACAGCCGGCAAATGCCGCCAATTTGACATGCGATTTGACATGTCAAATCGCATGTCAAAATGCAGCAGTGTGATCCAGGGCTAAACCTTAATTTGTTTTTAATTAAAATAATAGACATGTTACCTGCTCTGTGCAATGGTTTTACACAAAGCAGCCCTAATTCTCCTTTTCTTGGGTTTTTCGGCACTCTAGGCTCCTCCTCTTCAGCGCGTGCCCCCATGGAAAGCCACTTTCCATGGAGGCATCTGTGGGTACTCGCTCACGAACCACCCAGTCTGCATCTATTAACACAAACCAGGAGACTTGGCCCAGCCCCATAGAATGCATGCAAGGAAAAAAACATTGAGGCTTTAGGACCACTTTAATGAATGTATTTTTCACAGCTACTCCAAGTAACTACATTTGTTATTTTTCATCAGGTTCCCGTATATTTTTTTAAAGCATGCGTTCATGTTTGAGAGAGAAGAATGGCAACATGAGTCGGGTTCTATGAAATTGATATATGCTGTTAATCTTTCACTTGGTCCATGCTGACAGGAACAGAGTGTTGACTTCAGTGGTATAGTGATGTTCATTGGAAATGTATCATTGAGCAAGCTGTTTTGTTTAACTGTTTTGCCTAACTGGAGTGGAAAACCTTACTGGTCTGGCAATGTATTCTTGCAGGGATGCCTGGATGACAAGAATGATAGAACATAATAACTTTTTTTTGGCAGAGAACAGTTCATTACTTTATGAGTGTTTTAGGGCCCTTTCACATAGGTGTTCAGACTAGGTCCCATCTCAGTTTTTCGGACAGATCCAGACTTAATCACAATGTACTTTTATGTCTATGGGTGGATGGATGTAAATGGATGATCATCAATTTAAATCCACCTACATCTGTGTATGGTTAGGTACATTTTTTAGGATGCAATCACATGAGGTGCTTGACTAGTGTAGTTAAAAGCTAACCCTCCCACTTACCTTGACCCCAACCCCTCCCCAATACCGTCCCTACCAAACCCACAAATTACAGATAAGTTGGTTGGGGTAAAATGGCCGAGCCCGGCCTTTATTATCAAGGTTAACATGTTCTTAAATAACAAACATAAACATTCCAAAATAGCGCAAATAAACAGACATCATGCTTTTAGAGGTCCCTGACGGTAACATTTAAAACCATAGCCCATTACTATTGAGGTACCAACTAGCTGAGCTGCCACCCCAGCCGCTACTTAAATAGACTCGGGGCCTAAACCAAGCTGACCACAGCCACCCTAGGGGCTTACCACTCTGCATTCACTATCCAGTGAATCCCACTCGAGGATACCATACCTAAGATGGTTCCCCACCGCTTACCTACATGACCATTTGTATTACCGCCAAGGACCCCAAAACTGCCAATCACCTTAAAACAAACAGAACCAACCCAAAACACCGTAAAAAAAGAGGGCGGGAGGGCGGGAGTTCACACTGTGCTGTCACGAGGCTGAGTGTTGTAAGCCCACCCCCACTAACGGACTACATTGACCTGGCTCCCCCTCTTACACACCCCTTCCTAAGCCAATGGGCTTAAACCCCATCACATGCCTAAAGAATTAACTCCTTGCTCCCAGGCTGCCTTAACACCCTGTCATGACCCCCCTCCCCTGATCCCGTTCCTGTTCAGCTACGGGGGGTTTCTTTACTGTATGCCCCCGTGCAGGTCCATGCTCTCCCAGCATGGGGATGCACAGGTGTTGCGCGCATCCCTGTGCCTGCATCCAATTATTTTCTATTGAGATACAAGGCTGCACAGACGCAGCTGCTGTATCCTAATATGACATATGGATGAGTCTGGACAAAGGTCCCCAAACACATACAAGGTGCATTCTTGGTGAGCAGATTGGGAGATCGATATAGCGCTGACCTCAGAGTGAGTAATAATGGGACTGCATGACATATACGTATGTTCTCAGTAAATGGAATCAGACATGTTTCTTGGCTAAAGGTACAGTACATTGTCTATGGATTATTCAAGTCTTTTGTAACTGACATCTGTTTGTTTATACTCCTAAATGCACAATAATGAATCATGTTCTAAATAAACACATTTCTATAAACAAACAGCATGTAGGTTTGGAAATCATTATGAATAATAAACAATTGTTACCGGAGCTGTAGAGAGAAAATCTAGACTGAATTTAATTTTGGTTCCCACATTAGGCTATTGGGGTCCCCCAGCAGTTACAAAAAATCCCCATACACACGGTCTAACTTTTTGACAACAAACTTCAAAATTAGCAGGTTTTCCAAAAAATCTGACCGTGTGTATGCTCCATCGGATAAAACTTCGCTCTGCAAACGGACAAACTTTTCGGCAACAAAAGTCCTACGGTGCAAAGTCCTATCGTCCATCGGACTTTATTCCAAAGTACAAACACGTTTGCTCAAAACCAACATGTTAACAATGTTAAAATCAACCAGTAAATAGCAGAAGTTGACCAAAGGGTGGTGGTAAAGAGTTGAAAAACCATGTGATTTTGGGAAAATTTGCTGAAAAAATCCTGCCATGTGTATGCATATCAAGTTCACGACCAACGACCTTCAAACAAAAATTCACGGAAAAGTTTGTTTGACGTCCGACCATGTGTATGAGTCTAAAGAAATGTCCATAGTGGCCAATCAAAAATGGCTGCTTATTTCCGTCCTATAAAGACCAACTCCAGACAACTGCAAAAAATTATCCATTGCAGTGAGACTATGCCCACACTGCAAGGGTTCTCTACTTGTTAAAGCGTAAGGGAACAAAAAAATGGAAGATATACTTTCCTCTGCTCCCCCGCAGCATCCTCTCCCTTGTGCTCCTTAGCCCTGCATTGGATGTGACTATGCAGAGGGACAGTCCACCACCAGAGCATCCAGGAGCACTGTCTACCGGGAAGTTTAGGATATGTTTCTTCTCTTCCCTAGACAAAACAAGCAATTAACCCTTGTAGTGTGGGACAGCCCCGCTGCACGGCATAATTAAACATTTTTCTTGAGTTGACCTTCAACCTCTTGGCACCAAGCACACGCAAATATGCGGCCTCTTGGTGGGTGGACCTTGGTAATGAGTAACCGCATATTTGTGCACAATAGTGCAAATAGGGCGGATAATGGAAAGCTCACGTTTGCTGCTTGCAATCGAGAACTTTCTGATCATGTCACCGCTGTGACCTTCACTCACATGACCGTAAAATGCCGCCCCGCCTGCTGCCATTCTAAACCACCTAAAGGGCCAACAGGCGCCGGTTCAGAGGGGATAAAGTAAAACTAAAGGCAAAACTGTTATTTTAGTTTTGTAAAAAGTAGAGATGGAATGGAACACCTATCAGTTTTTGTTGCTGTCTGTACCCCCATTAGGGAGATTCACCCTCTCTATTTGCACTGTTTTCCGTTATCATTAAAAAGTGAAAGTAAAAGAAAATCCCAAATTTTGGGTTGTCCCCACAAAAGTAATACATGTGAAATCTTCCAATGGGGACACTAGTTTTGGTGACCTGGGGGCCACAAGGGATTCCCTTAAAGGATCACTAAAGGACATTTTTTGTTTAGCTAAATAGCTTCCTTTACCTTACTGCAGTACTGGTTTCATGTCCTCATTGTTCATTTTTGCTTTGAAGTAGCTGTAATTCTGCTCTGATCTCCACACTTCCTGCTTGTCTGGCTCCTTATGAAAAATCTCATGGCAGCTTTTCACTGTGGTCCAAGCTGTGTGTCTAAAACTCCTCAGAACCAATCAGATTAATTTTAAAAACAAAACACTGCCCTGGATTTGTTTGTTTTTGTTCTGTGGGTCTCTTTACTTCACAGAAACATGAAACCAGTTTAAAACCGAAAGTGAAAATGCAGGCACATTATATGATTGAATTTAATCTATTTTTAATCATTTTTAAAAAGAATCAGTTAACTTTTATGTCTCTATACCCTGTAAACAGTCATTTCAGCAAAAAAAATGTTTTCCTTTAGTGACCCTTTAATTGCAGAGATTCCCTCTCACCATTTGGCTATGGGACAGAAAGTTAAGGTAAATATTCGCAATAGGACACAGATGGCAAAACAAAACCTAACATTGGTTGTGAGCCTCTCTTAAGCTATCCCAAAAAAAAGTTTTGCCTATAGTTTTACCTTAGGTCAAATTTATGGGTTGCTGTAAAGCACTATGGAAGCTAAGGTGTAAAGATGTTACATTTTATTAAAAGACCACACTTTTCGATTTTTATTTATTTGAATAAAATATTAACATAGATTCTAACAGTCCCTCACTTGGAGAGACTTTCCCTCTTTTGGAACCAAATCCCTCTGTCCCTCTATGTTCCTCAGATGTCCCTCTTTTTGGCCTGACGTATAGACCTCTATAAAATATGTATATTTTTAAACTATCAAAAGTGTTTTACTGCACTAAACCTTTTAACAAACCTACTTGCTTACTGGGCACACATACCCCCTTCCTGCCAAGGCACAATTTCAGCTTTCGGCACTGTCACGCTTTAAATGAAAATTGCGTGGCCGTGCGACGTGATTCCCAAACAAAATTGACGTCCTTTTTTCCCACAAATATAGCTTTCTTTTGGTGGTATTTGATCACCTCTGTGGTTTTTATTTCTTGCACTATAAAGAAAAAAAGAGCGACAATTTTGAAAGAAAAAAAACAATATTTTTTACTTTTTGCTATAATAAATATCCCATTTTTTTTTTTTTTAACTATGTTTTTTCCTCAGTTTCTCAAAAATCACGATAAGCGTATAGTAATTGGTTTGCGCAAAAGTTATAGCGGCTACAAAATATGGGATAGAATTCTGACATTTTTTTTATTATTATTTTTTTCCTAGAAATGGCGGCAATCTGCGATTTTTGTCAGGACTGCGATATTATACACTTTTGACACACTTTTAGGACCATTCACATTTATACAGCGAACAGTGCTATACATATGCACTGATTACTGTATAAATGTGACTGGCAAGGAAGGGGTTAACACTTGGGGGCAAGGAAGGGGTTAAATGTGTACCCTGGGAGTGATTCTTACTGTGAGGGGAGGGGACTGACTGGGGGAGGTGACCAATCTGTGCCCCAAGGGACACAGCATCGGTCTCCTCTCTCCCTGACAGGACGTGGATCCCTGTGTTTACACACAGAGATCCACGTCCCTGCTCTGTCACTGCCAATTGCGGGCACCTGGTGGACAATGCGGTCGTCAGGCAAGTGCATCGGCACCTAAGTGGCGCGCTAGGCACACGCCCCCCAGTGGCCGGAGGACTCGAGGCTGTAAAAAGACGGCCTCCTGGCATTGTAGAAGTTAAAATATTATATTTGTTATGATAAAAATTAGTTTTTTTTGGGGGGGGTTAAACCAATCATTTTTGTGCATTAATGTTCCTGGTCCACACTATTTGAGACATGGCAGTAGTGTGTCATTTTCCCTACATACTTTTCCCTACATACTTTCCCTATATACTTTGTATATAAGGTGAAACAAAATGTAAATTCACTGTGCAAAAAATAACCAAGGAAATGCGCAAGGAAAATTTAAAAAGGGGATTTTTGAGTGAGTGAGTGAGAAACTTATATAGCGCAACACATGCGAACTGAATCGCCTCTGGGCGCTTGGCATCCATTTTTGCTTGCACATGATCATTCACTATGCTAAATAAATGTTCTCATTGCAAACTGTATATTCACTTAGCTTAATAATTGAGGTGAAGTTGTGACAAATTCATCCAATCATGTATGAGAAAAAATCTATTTTTAGTGTTCCTTGCAAGTGATTGTAAGCATATTTTAATGTTGTTACCCTTTACTGTATTCACTAAGATAAGTGGCAATTCACTTGAATGTAAACATGCACTACTCCTTTAGTAAATCAGAACCTTCCTTTAGTAAATCAGAGTCTATGCATGTAACAGCCTGCATTCACCAAAGAGCCACACTGATTGCATACAAGCACCTAGTGACTAATGTAAAGTAGACAAAATTTGCATCTATTTTTCCCATGTGCCTTGTGCCATAGAAGTGCTGTATATGGGCAGATGCTAAATCAATTTATTCAAGTCTCAAGTATAATATTAGTCATTTTCCTGTATAACTGTTGCTAAGGTCAGAACATTCATTTTTATCATCTTTCCTTGTTGTGATCTTTCTTTCAGAGCCCTTGTTTTATTTTCCAGCTGCTCTGGCACCCAGAGAAAATACTTCTGACTAGCTAAGGAATCTTCTAAATACTTTTCCATCTCTACTCATATCTCAGCCCATTGCTGCGTCTGGATGGCAAGATAAAAAGATGGAGCCTAATGCAGGGAACAGTTGCCACTCAAGAATATCTTGTGAGCAATAATCTAATCCTTGCAGCTGTCTTTATTAAGAGTATCTAATAGCTATATTAAAATACTTAAGTAGTCTTTAAAAATTGAGGGGTACCCAGGAACCCATAAGCTTGTTTTCCGGTAATGAATTGGTGTGCACTTTATGCAGAAATCAGAACTCTCTTAATTGTTGTATGATTCATGTCCTCATATGATGTCTGTGTCTGTTCCTACCATCTTGTGGATTCCCACTGGGACATTAACCCCCCTGACGGTAAACCCGAGCGTGACTCGGGGTTGGTTTTCAATGCTAAGATCGGTAACCCCGAGTCACGCTCGGGGTGGACGTGCAGTAGTGCGGCTTACCTTTCGCTGGATCCACAGGCAAGTTACTCACCTTGTCCCTGGATCCAGCGATGCCACCCCGCTGTGTGAGCGAGCGGGACCTCCTCGCTCGATTCACAGTCCCTGTGTGCCGCCGGTCTCCGTTCCCTGCGACGTTACGACGCACGGGGACGGAGAACGGCGCCAAATTCAAAAAAGTAAACAAACACTTTACATACAGTATACTGTAATCTTATAGATTACAGTACTGTATGTAAAAAATACACACCCCCCTTGTCCCTAGTGGTCTTTTAAAAAAAAAATCATACCCGGGATGCCTACAAGACTCTTGCTTGGTCAGATTTAAGTGAGTTATTTCTAAAAATTACAGGCCTACAGTATAAAACTCCAAATTTCCTTGCAAAATAATTGTACCGCTTTTGGTATGTAATTCCAGACAGAATCATACCGCCAGGGAGGTTAAATAGAATGTGTAGTTTTTTTCATTATTATTATTTATTTTAGCTATGCTTTTCAATATATATTAACCTCCCTGGCGTATGATTATGTCAGATATTTGAGGCTGAAAGTGGTACTTATATTGTAGGCCTGTAATTCTTAGGAATAACTCACTTAAATCTGTCCAAACAAGAGTCTAGTAGACATCCCGGGTATGATAAAGTTTGAAACACAAAATCATAAATTATAATATAATAAATAACTATAAATAATTATAAACAATAATAATATAAAAATAATAACCATGGACTCCCTCTAATATGTATGATGCATGAATATTCTTACCCTCCAAGTGCATAATTTTACATTTATCAATATTAAACCTCATTTGCCACTTAGTTGCTCAATAAAACAGTGCATTGAGGTCGGCTTCTAAGTTGGAGACATCCTGTAAGGACATTATTCTACTGCATAGCTTGGTGTCATCTGCAAAGACAGAAATGGTATTTATAATTCCCAGACTCTATGTAACTTATAAATATATTAAAAAGTAAGGGTCCCAACACTGAACCTTGGGGTACACCACTCATAAGCTTAGACCATCTATTAATGTAATTAATCAATTTAACTAAATAAATGTGTCTTTCCAAACACAAATTCATTGCCTATTTTATTTTTATTTTTTTTGCGTTTTACTATTTATCCATAAAAGGTTAACCTAGCTGAGAGACGGTACTCAGGTAACTGTACTCAGATGGCAGATGAGTCTTTTTTATGTAAAATGTGTATTAGTGTCTTAAAGACCTTATTCATGTATATAGTTAGTATTAAACATTTACATGGGAGCAATCACATTTGATGAATACATTTGCAGGCTTAGCTTCCTGCTTTGCATTTGTGGCACCCCGTTTTCCCATGGAGATAATGCAATCAATACGGAAAAGACCTTTAAGCCAGATCAGTACTCATTATTCTGACTGTCTAGCAGTATCAGCACATACACTCCCTGGATGATCCATCAGGCTTCCTGCGATATCCAAGCTTGTACCTAGCTTCTCCTGACAGCCGAAGTTCATCCATTGTGCTCTTATCTAAGTTTCAGCTATACTTCTCGAGGGTAAAACCTCAGACCAAGCAGTGCAATTTTTCTGACTCCCAATCTGAGGCCTTCCTTCTTCAAGCACGCGTCCTAAGCTCAGAGAACAACCACACACATGTCCTTCCCTCACAAAGCCTGAGATGCAATAATTTTTCCAGAAGTCTCCCCCAAATATTTAGACCATCCACCAGCATGTATCAGTGGCAATAAACCTCCTAGAAGTTGTCCAGGGAGATATAAATATTCTTTATTCTGGTGATTGGATCCTTCTACATTATTGATAGGGAAACCCAACAGGTAGAAGCAAATAATAGCCTGATCTTAGAAGACCTACAGAAGCAGAACTATTAATCAGGCCTAGGCTGACTACAGCCTGACTGTACTAAATTTAGAATAGGGCACGTGATGGCGAACCTTGGCACCCCAGATGTTTTGGAACTATATTTCCCACGATGCTCATGCATTCTGTAGTGTAGTTGAGCATCATGGGAAATGTAGTTCCGAAACATTTGGGGTACACAGGTTCGCCATCACTGAAAAAGGGCTATAGGGTCCTTAGGGTACTATGCAGAAATCTGCTTTACTGCCTCTCAATAAGGCTTGTCTATGTTTGGACTTTACATAGGATGGCAATTAAACATAAACATGTTGTTGACCAACCATTCCTGTTTAGGTCTATGCAGATAGAAGGAAACAGGAGCAGCAGTAGCAGCAGTAGCAGCAGCCTTGGAATTAGTAGTGATAAAGCAAACTTCCAAACCCACCTGATTGTTATTTTCTTCTGGGAAAAGTCAGTCAGCTGTTTCTCTGGGCAGTGGGCACTCATACACATGAGATTGGCGCATGTACCAACCAAAAATGGCAGGATTGAGTGATTTTCAATTTATCTCATGTCTGTGAGTACCTTGTAAGCCTGAATAAAAATAAAAGCTTCTACATGAAAATGGGACTATATCTCAGCAATCGTTCAGCAGCAATGCTGTCCACATTTCCTGCTGTAAAGACATCTATTATATTAACTAGATCTATCAGGATCTATTAGGTAGAACAAACACATTTGTATATTGAATACTGCCATTTAAACAGGGAACACAAAACAGCTAAAGAAAAAATATGTTATTATAATAATCTCTCAAAATGTATTTAGCAAAGTTGTAATGTTGATAACCTTCAAAGGGCAAAAATTTAGGCAATAAGTGAAATCAATCAATAAAAATCTGGTGCTTTTATATAATTCAGTAAAATCAAATTAAAATGCATAGCTGGCAAGTGGCCATTCCTCCCATTTTACAATCACTTGAAGCATACCACCAATGTTTTGCAGAATGTTGGCAACTATACCTCTGACTTTTCACAGTCCTCATGGGTGGAATAGCAACTTAATGTTGCATGAATCTATCAGAAGCAATCTTCCCCTCATACTCTGCTTTTTGTGGGGGAATCTGTGGAAGGCTTAGAAGAAGGGTCGTACTAGATCCATTCAAACATCTCTACTTTGCAGATAGAGAAAGGTGCTGTGTGTTAGTGGGCGTCCTGACACTCCTGCTCACCCCCTCCCCCCTCAAGAGGCTTTCTCCACACCAGGAAGAAAGCCTGGCATTACTGTGTGTAGTTACAGACAGAAGAACAGGACGTAAGGAATTCTCAGAAGAAATAAGGACATTTAAAAGCAAAATAGAAGGATGAGGTAAGTGAAGGAGGACTGCACTAAGGTAAAGGACACTTTCAGCAGATAGTGGAGAGGCGGAGCCAGGTGCCAGTCCAGGCATCTGGGTAGAACTCGACCATATGGACCAGCTGAGTCACGTCAGCCAATAGTGGACTTTAGCCTGCTGTTGGCTGAAAATGGGTCACAGAAAGGACTGCACTCCTGTGACCAATAAGAGAAGTGTAGCCAAAATAGGTTTGACCATCCTTCTCCTTTAAGACCTTTATTATATAGATTAACATAACAAAGCTTTTTCTTAAATCCATCCAAGTTCTTGTTTATATCTCAAGCCCTTATAAGGGATAAATGTTTTTTTGCTCCTGAAACAGGCTTGGTTTTTATTTATTTTTATCTGTGAAGTGATTTGGTCTCCTTACCTTTTAGTCTGGCACTCATCCTACTGATGTTTGCTTTGGATGACTTTCTGGGTACCCACTGTTGGGCACTGCTTAAGAAGTGAACTCTTTTAACCTCCCTGGCGGTATGATTCTGTCAGAAAAAACATGCTAAAAGCGGTACCATTATTTGCAAGGAAATTTGGCGTTTTATATTGTAGGTCTGTAATTTTTAGAAATAACTCACTTAAATCTGACCAAACAAGATTCTAATAGGCATCCCAGGTATGACATTTTTTTAAAAACAAAATTATAAATTATAATATAATAAATAATTATAAATAATTATAACAAATAATAATATAATTATAATAAAAATTATTCAATAATGTAATCAAATCAAAATCACTGAAATTTGCTCAGTTGCAGAATTGTTGCTGTCATTATTTTTTTTTTTTTATGATGAATTTCCCCACAAATCGCTATCGCACAATTCTGCAAGTGATTATAATTTATTATCGCTGTTTTTTAGCTGATCTAAAACTATTTTTGACATAAAGGGACACTTTTGGTTGCTATGGACAATCTACAGTTTGCAGGGAGAAAGAAACGTTTTTATTATATAAAATGACATGCATGACACAGGACAGACCACTAGGGACAAGGGGGTGTGTTTTTTTTACATACAGTACTGTAATCAATAAGATTACAGTATACTGTATGTAATGTGTTTGTTTACTTTTTTGAATTTGGCGCCGTTCTCCGTCCCCGTGCGTCGTAACGTCGCAGGGAACGAAGATCGGCGTCACACGGAGGCACTGTGTGAATCGAGCGAGGTCCCGCTCGCTCACACAGCGCGGTGGCATCGCTGGATCCAGGGACAAGGTAAGTAACTTGTGCCTGTGGATCTAGCGAGGCAAGCCCGAGTCTGACTCGGGGTTTCCGCTCGCAGCAGGAAAATCTAACCCCGAGTCAGACTCGGGAAGACCGCCAGGCAGGTTAATAATTATTCTTTTTTTTTCAATTTCCAAAATTGATAACGATTTAATTCCCAGAGCCTCTTGGACATTATTTTTGGAAGATTTATAGACTTGCCTCAGTGATAAGGTCAGCAAAAGGGGACCGCCTGCAGCGCCTGGTTACTGGTCCCCTGAGTCTGAAAACGGAACTGCTTGGGACTCATGCAGCAGATTTAGGTAAAATTTGGCTTTGCAAGAGATTTGTTGTTTACAAGTTAAAAACAATTTTTTTTGCTAGAAAATTACTTAGAACCCCCAAACATTATAAAAAAAATGCTAACACCCTAGAGAATAAAATGGTGGTCGTTGCAATACTTTATGTCACACCGTATTTGCACAGCGGTCTTCCAAGCGCACTTTTTTTGGAAAAAATACACTTTTTTTAATTAAAAAATAAGACAACAGTAAAGTTAGCCCATTTTTTTATATTGTGAAAGATAATGCAGAGTAAATTGATACCCAACATGTCACGCTACAAAATTGTGCCCGCTTGTGGAATAACGACAAACTTTTACCCTTTTACCCTTAAAAATCTCCATAGGTAACATTGCTCTGGACAGTGGTCTGAGGAGGCCTGTAATGCACAATGCTCTGAAATGGTGGTCTGAGAGGCCTGAAATGCTGCACAGTGCTCTGGAAAATGGTCTGAAGCCTCTTACACACGGCCGAGGAACTCGACGGGTGAAACACATCGTTTTCCTCGTCAAGTTCCTTGTTAGGCTGTCGAGGAACTCGACAAGCCAATTTTCTCCATTCCCGTCAAGGAAATAGAGAACTCTCTTTTTGGCTCGTGGAGTTTCTCGACAGTTTCCTCGATGAAAATGTACACACGACTGGTTTCCTCTGCCAAAAAATATCTCCCAGCAAGTTTCTTGCTGGTTTTTGCCGAGAAACTCGGTCATGTGTACGAGGCCTTAGGGGAGGCCTGTAATGCACAGTGCTCTGGAATGGTGGTCTGAGGAGGTCTGTAATGCAGTGCTCTGGGACAGTGGTCTGAGAGGTATGTAATGCTGCACAGTGCTCTGGACGGTGGTCAGAGGGGAGGCCTGTATGACACAGTGCTCTGGACAGTGGTCTGAGGAGGTCTGTAATGTACAGTGCTCTGGACAGTGGTCTGAGGAGGCCTGTACTACTACACAGTGCTTTGGGCAGTCTGAGGAGGCCTGCAATACACAGTGCTCTGGACGGTGGTCTGAGGAGGCCTGTAATGCACAGTGCTCTGGACAGTTGTTTGAGAAGCACTGCAATGCTACACAGTGCTAAGCATGCCATGCCACTGAGCACACTACCTTGCTTGCTGAGAGGGGAAACACTGACGGGCTTTACAGGTGGAGAACCGAGGAAACCGGAAGTTTGCGTAGGTAAACGTCCCTCCTTCACATTTTCCTTCTGTTTTAATTTGTAGACAAGAATGGAATTGATTTTCATCATAGTTTTTGCCAATTGATTAAGTTTCTGTCACTGGAAACATGCCACTGACAAAAATGATGATGAAAATGTTTTTGGCAACAAAATTAACACTGATAACTAAGTTATCAGTTCACACTGTAAACTGTAATTTGTAATTTGTTGCTTTATGTATGTGACTGGTCAACATTGCACACCATTTTAAGGATGCAACAGAAATCCTGAGTACATTATGTTATACAATTGCTTATGGAATTTGGACACATCCTAAAAGTTTGAGAAGACATACACTGTGCACTGGTGTGCAGTCATGTAGGAACAGGAAGGAGCCATCCCCAAACTGTTCCCACAAAGTTGGGAGCATGAAATTGTCCAAAATATCTGACGCCTTAAAGGAGTTGTAAAAAAAGAGGTAAGTATGATATGTTTGTTATTTTAATTTTTTTTTTTTTTCATTTACTAACGCTTTAAGAGTTCCCTTCACTGGAACTAAAAGGCAAAGCTCAACCCCTGAAAAACAACCCCACACCATAATCCCACCTCCACCAAATGATTTGGACCGATGCACAAAGCAAGGTCTATAAAGATATGGATGAGCGAGTTTGGGGTGGAGGAACTTGACTGGCATGCACAGAGTCCTGACTTTAACCAAATAGAACACCTTTGGGATGAATTAGTGGAGACTGCGACCCAGGCCTTTTCGTCGAACATCAGTGCCTGATCTCACAAATGCTCTTCTGGAAGAATGATCAAACATTTCCATAGATACACTCCTAAACCTTGTGGACAGCCTTCCCAGAAGAGTTAAAGCTTTTATAGCTGCAAAGGGTGTGCCAACTCAATATTGAACCCTATGGACTAAGGCTGGAATGGCATTAAAGTTCATGTGCATGTAAAGGCAGGTGTCACACTACTTTTGGTAATTGAGTGTGGGCTAGATTCAGTAAGGGCAGCGTATCTTTGTGCGGGCGTAGCGTATGTTATTTACGCTATGCCTCCGCAACTTAGACGGGCAAGTGCATTATTCACAAAGCACTTGCTCCGTAAGTTGCGGCGGCGTAGTGTAAATAGGCCGGCGTAAGCCCGCCTAATTCAAATGTGGAAGGGGGGCGTGTTTTATGTTAATGTATGATGACCTGACGTGATTGACGTTTTTTACGAACGGCGCATGCACCGTCCGTGTACATATTCCAGTGTGCATTGCTCCCAAGTACGCCGCAACGACGTATTGGTTTTGACGTGAACGTAAATTACGTCCAGCCCTATTCGCTAACGACTTACGCAAACGACGTAAAAAATTAAAAAATCGAAGCGGGAACGACGTCCATACTTAACATTGCGTGCGCCTCATAGAAGCAGGAGCAACGTTACGCCGAAAAAGCCTTACGCAAACGACGTCAAAAAATACCGCCGGGCGCACGTACGTTTGAGAATCAGCGTATCTAGGTCATTTGCATATTCTACGCCGAAAACGACGGAAGCACCACCTAGCGGCCAGCGTAAATATGCACCCTAAGATACGACAGCGTAAGAGACTTACGGAGCTCGTATCTTAGCCTAATTTAAGCGTATCTGGTTTCCAGAATACGCTTAAATTTATGACGGCGTAAATTCAGAGTTACGACGGCGTATCGACTGATACGCCGGAGTAACTCTTACTGAATCTAGCCCCTTATGCGTAAACTGGCATATTCCCTAGACTCAAACATGCTACAACTAATGTAACCAATACATCTCAGAAGGTGTAAGAATTCACGGCTAGTTAGGATTACATTCGGAAATTCAGATTTTTTTAATTGGTGTTATATATGTTGAATGTACATACAATAATTCAACTATCATTGTGTTATAATGTTATTCATGTCTAGCATGCAAATGTTACCCTTTGAAAGTCACGCTGTGTGAAATTCAATGCATATGTATTTTTTTTTGCATTTTTGGCATATCCTGTTGGCGCACAGAACCCGCAATGTGTTTATTGTTACGCATAGTAAACAAGAGCAATAAAAACACGTTGATGTCAGCCTTTGTCAGCTGTGCAACTTGACTCACACATTACATCTGGCCACAGTCGCAGGGATTCTGAGAGATTAGCGGTTAATATAGATCATTCTGAAAGTAGATGTTGAAGGCAGGGGGCTGTGAGAATAAATTAACAATTCGTATGAAGGTGTGAAGAGTTGTAGGTGGACGGTTATGTTCTGAAAACTAAATATAGAAGGCTGATCTTTCCATACCGGTAAGACCAAGGCTGAAAACATGCTTATTTTTCTTGAATTTAATTAACTGCCAGAGGCATGTACAAGTCACGTGACTCCACTTCAACATCTGAATTACAGCCTTTTCATTATCCACAAACATCTTACACTGTGTCATTTTTAAATATGTTTTACTTTTTCTAATACTTATAAATGTGCTAGATGCTTAAATGGGTTGTAAAGTTTTGTTTTTTATTTTCTAAATAGGCTCCTTTAAGCTAGTGCATTGTTGGTTCATTTACCTTTCCTTCCATTTCCCTTCTAAATGTTTTTTTTCTTTGTCTGAATTTCTCACTTCCTGTTTCTCCTCAGTAAGCTTGCCCACATTATCCGAGCCGTTCTGGCTGGGGGTTAGTCAGCCAGAACAGCTTACTGAGTTGGAACAGGAAGTGAGAAATTCAGACAAAGAAAACAAAGACAAAAATTTTTTAGAAGGGAAATCGAAGGAAAAGGATAGGGAACCAACAATGCACTAGATTAACCACTTCCCGCCCGGTCAATAGTGAATTGACGTCCGGGAAGTGGTTTCATTATCCTGACTGGACGTCTATTGACGTCCTGCAGGATAACAGCCGCGGCGTGCCCGGGGGGGGGGGGGGAACGCATCGCGGCCATCTGTGATGCAGTGTGTCAGTCTGACACACCGCTACACTGATCTCGGTAAAGAGCCGCCGGCGAAGGCTCTTTACCACGTGATCAGCCATGTCCAATCACGGCTGATCACAATGTAAACAGGAAAAGCCGCAGATCGGCTTTTCCTCACTCGCGTCTTATAGACGCAAGTTGAGGAGAGCCAATCGGCTCCTCTCCTGACAGGGGGGGTTTGTGCTGATAGTTTATCAGGACCACCATCATGCCGCCCAGGACCACCAGGGATGGGCATCCACACTGGACCACCAGGTGTGCCCCCTAGACCACCAGGGAATGCCAATCAGTGCCAAGGCAGCTGCCAATCAATGCCCAGGCAGCTGCCAACCAGTGCCCATTTAAAATCTCTGCCAGTGCCAGTGCCACCAGGGATACCCATCAGTACTGAATATCAGTGCCGCATGTCAGTGCTCATTAGTGCCCATCAGTGCCATGTATCAATGCCCATTAGTGTCCATCAGTGCCGCCCATCAGTGCCCAGCAGTAACGCCTATCAGTGCCCAGCAGTGCCGCCTATCAATGGCACACATATGTACCCACCATTGCAGCCTTTCAGTACCCATCAGTGTCTCCTATCAGTGCCCACCAGTGCCACCCATGAATGCCCATCAGTGCTGCCTATCAATGCCCATCAGTGCTGCATATCAGTGCCACCCAACAGTGCCGCCTACCAGTGCCCATTAATGCCGCATATCAGTGCCACCTCATTGGCGCCGCCTCATCGGTGCTGCCTTATCAGTGCCCGTCAGTGCTGCCTTATCAGTGCCCATCAGTGAAGGAGAAAACGTACTTATTTACAAAATTTTATAACAGAAAAAAAAAGAAAACCTTTAATTTTTTTCAAAATTTTCGGTCTTTTTTTATTTGTATACCAAAAAATAAAAACCCCAGAGGCGATCAAATACCACCGAAAGAGAGCTCTATTTGTGGGAACAAAATGATAAAAATTCTGTTTGGGTACAGTGTAGCATGACCGCGCAATTGCCATTTAAACAGCGACAGCGCAGAAAGCTGAAAATTGGCTTGGGCAGGAAGGGCGTAAGTGCCTGGTATGGAAGTGGTTAAAGGAACCTATTTAGAAAATAAAAAACAAACCTTTACAACCCCTTTAAAGCAAAACTAGACTTATTCAATCAACACTATTTGTACTCATTATGCTGCTAGCATTAGTAAATAGGGAGGAAGGTATATTATTTACCCCGCCTTGAGACGGGAGTATTTAGCAGCCTTGAACGACCGGTGATTAATTTTCTTGACTCAATCACATGGAAGCACATGTAGATCCGAGCGGATTTACACATACCACTCACAGGTCAAAAATGGGGTTAATCTATTTCCCTATTCACATATGTTGCTGGGAGCTCAACCATCACCTTTTGTATGTTTTTTTTTTTTGTGTAATTTTATATTCACCCCCTCATATAGTCCCACTGTGGGAACACTTAGATATTTTGTTACACTACTCTACATTTTCACTAATTAATTTCAATTTTGACACATTTCCCTAATGCCCTGTACACACGATCGGATTTCCCGATAGCAATTTTTCCAAGTGCGATGGAGCATACATTCCATCAGAATTCCCGACCAAAAGCTCCCACCTGACTTTTTCTGTCAGGAATTCCAACCGTGTGCACGGGGCTTTAGGAACACTGGGCTAGATCCACAAAGAAATGATACGCCGCGTAATTTCAAAATTCCCGTGTCATATCTTTGTTTTTAATCCTCAAAACAAGATACAACGGCTTCTGGGTTAGATCCGACAGGTGTACGTCTTCATACGCCTTCGGATCTAAGATGCAATACTTCGGCGTCCGCTGGGTGGCGTTTTCCGCGTCGGGTATGCAAATTAGCGATTTACGACTATCCACGAACGTACGCGCGGCCGTCGCATTTTCTAACGTCGTCTGTAGTCGGCTTTTTCCGGCGTATAGTTAAAGCTGTTTTTTTTCCGGTATATAGATAGAATTGCCGTCGTTCCCGCGTCAAAATTTGAAATTGTTTATTTTTTGCTTAAGTCGTCCGTAAATAGGGATGGACGTAACTCACGTCTAAGTTCAAAAAATTACGTTGTTGCGACGTCATTTCGCGCAAGGCACGGCGGGAAATTTCTGGACGACGCATGCACATTTCAATCGGCGCGGGGACGCGCTTCATTTAAGTGAAACCCGCCCAATTTGAATTCCGCCGCCAGAAATACACTACGCCGCCGTAACTTACGGCGCAAAATCGCTGAGGATTCGAAAATGCGCCAGGTAAGGTACGGCGGCGTAGTGTATCTCTGATACGCTGCGCCGATCTACATGTATGTGGATCTGGCCCACTATGCACTTTATGTGCACACATATCATATTGGATCATGTTGTGACTACCGTGCTGTCCTTTGGGTGCTGTGCTCCATCCTCGGAGGGTCCCCCCATATGAGCCGATGAAACAGATTTGTCTTCCAGCAAAACAATGGTCTCAAGCTTAAAGCCACAACTACACAAAAGTGAAAACCCATGTTAGGCGGGCCATAGATGGTGAGAACTTGGTTCCTGCAACTACGGGTTACAGGAAAGTAGTTTGCAAGATTCCCCCATCAACACAGTCAGTGCCGACAGTGGAATCTCTTGCCAAGACATTGCATTCTCCTTGCGAGGGGTGAGTGAGGCTGTCCCCACCGGCAGAATACAGTGATTATTGCTAGCAGCTATAGAAGCCGCTAGCCATAGTCGCAAGCAAAATTCAATAGGCTGGTTGTACCCAAGTTGATTGATCGATCAACTTGGTACATTCAGCCTGTCTATACATGGTTCAAACCAGCTTTGACCAGCCTTAACCCTCCTGGCGGTAACCCCGAGCGTGACTCGGGGTAGATTTTTTCTGCTGCGATTGGTATCCCCGAGTCACGCTCGGGGTAGCTGTGCAAAGCCTGCAGCGTGCGCTGGCTTACCTTGTCCTGGATCCAGCGATGTCACCGCGCTGTGTGAGCGAGCGGGACCTCGCTCGATTCACACAGCGTCCTCCTGTGCCGCCGATCTCCGTTCCCTGCGACGTTACGACGCACGGGAGCGGAGATCGGCGCCAAATTCAAAAACGTAAACAAACACTTTACATACAGTATACTGTAATCTTATAGATTACAGTACTGTATGTAAAAAAAACACACCCCCCTTGTCCCTAGTGGTCTGCCCAGTGTTCTGTATGTTCTTTTGTATAACAAAAACCTTTTTTTCTGCCTGCAAACTGTAGATTGTCCATAGCAACCAAAAGTGTCCCTTTATGTCAAAAATGGTTTTAGATCAGCTAGAAAACAGCGATAATAAATTATAATCACTTGCAGAATTGTGCGATAGCGATTTGCGGGGAAATTCGTCATAAAAAAAAATAAAAAAATGACAGCGACAATTCTGCAACTGAGAAAATTTCAGTGATTTTGATTTGATTACATTATTGAATAATTTTTATTATAATTATATTATTATTTGTTATAATTATTTATAATTATTTATTAAATTATAATTTATCATTTTGTTTTTAAAAAAATGTCATACCCGGGATGCCTATTAGATTCTTGTTTGGTCAGATTTAAGTGAGTTATTCCTAAAAATTACAGGCCTACAGTATAAAACGCCAAATTTCCTTGCAAATAATTGTACCGCTTTTGGTACGTAATTCCAGACAGAATCATACCGCCAGGGAGGTTAAAGGATCACTAAAGGAATTTTTTTTTTTAGCTAAATAGCTTCCTTTACCTTACTGCAGTACTGGTTTCATGTCCTTATTGTTAGTTTTTGCTTTGAAGTTGCTGTAATTCTGCTGTGATCTCCACACTTCCTGGTTGTCTGTTTCCTTATAACCACAGTACTGGGAGCTTTTCACTGTGGTCTAAGCTGTCATTACTGTGTGTCTAAAACTTAACAGAACCAATCAGATTCATTTTAAAAACAAAACACTGCCCTGGATTTGTTTGTTTTTGTTCTGTGTGTCTCTCTAGTTCACAGGAACATGAAACCAGTTTAAAAGTGAAACTAACCTGCAGGCACATTATATGATTGATTTTTATCTATTTGTAATCATTTTTAAAAGGAATCAGTTAACTTTTATGTCTCTATACCCTGTAAACAGTCATTTCAGCAAAAAAATTGTTTTCCTTTAGTGACCCTTTAATGTTCTGAAATGGCCAATTCACAATCTAGATCCCAATCCAACAGAGCAGGAGCAGTTTCCCAAGGATATATCAGGCCAAAATCCAGAGTTTTAAAGCTGTTAGAGATATATACACACAGACACAAGGTTGTAATTGCTGCCAAAGGGGTATCTATTAAATACTATCTTGGAGGTGGTGTATACATATGCACTCATGTATTTGTGTTTAATTAAAACTGAACTCAATACAGACAAACTTTTATTTCAGTATATTCCTCATAAGCCACAAAGCATATACAGTGGAGCCTTGGATTACAAGCATAATCCGTTCCAGGAGAATGCTCATAATCCAAAGTACTCGCATATCAAAGCAAGTTTTCCCATTGAAGTCAATGGAAACGAAAAGAATTTGTTCCGCATTGACTTCAATGGCATGCAATACCGCATGCGCCCAGAGGTGGGGGGGCACCAGAGATCCTCGGAAATGTCCGGAAAGGCCCGAGGACACTTCGGCTGACCTCGGCAAACCTCGGAAAGACTCCGTTCCCAAGGTTTGCCAAGGTCACCCGGGCTGTCCTCTGGCCTTTCCGTGCATTTCCGAATGGCGCCGATCGGCTCAGCTTTGCTCCGGTGTCCCCCCATCTCAGGCCAAACACGGTACTGCACACCACTTTGGCCGGAATCCTGCTCGTTTTGCGAGACAACACTCGCAAACCGAGTTAGGATTTTTTTAAATACAGTGCTCGTATTGCGAAACGCTCGTTAACCGCGTTACTCGCAATCCGAGGTTCCACTGTAAATCCACTTTGTTTTCAATAAAGGTCTTTGAAAACCCAGATATTACCAAGTAAATGGAGTGGTGTCATATTTACTGGGCTGTACATGCCTTTGTAGAGAGCAGAACTGTGGGGGAGATCCAGCAGACTCCACCTACTATAGGCTGTCTGCAGCAAACTACAGGAGGGGGGCAGATACAAGACCAGTCATCCTGCACAAAGAGAGAGAAGAGTAGTGACTGGTCTTTATTACAGGAAGTTCCTGCACACAGGTAAAGCACATATTGGGAAGAAATACACAAAGCACATAGAGACTTGAATAAGAAAATACACACCTCTTTAGACATTATTGGCTTATCCAGGAGTTTAAAGTGGAGGTTCACCCAAAAACTCAATTTTTAACATTAGATTGAGGCTCATTTTGTGAAGGGGAATCAGGTGTTTTTTTTTTTCATCGAAGCATTACTTACCGTTTTAGAGATAGATCTTCTCCACCGCTTCCGGGTATGGGCTGCGGGACTGGGCGTTCCTATTTGATTGACAGGTTTCCGAAAGGCTTCCGACGGTCGCATACAGCGCGTCACATTTTTCCGAAAGTAGCCGAACGTCGGTGCGCAGGTGCCGTATAGAGCCGCACCGACGTTCGCCTTCTTTCAGCTACTCGTGACGCGATGTATGCGACCGTCGGAAGCCTGTCGGAAGCCTGTCAATAAAATAGGAACGTCCAGTCCCGAAGACCCATACCCGGAAGCGGCGGAGAAGATCTCTAAAACAGTAAGTACTGCTTCGATTTAAAAAAAAACACCCGATTCCCCTTCACAAAATGAGCCTCAATCTAATGTTAAAAATTGTTTTTCGGGTGAACTCCCGCTTTAACTTTAAATCAATTTGTAGAGATATGTTTTCACTTTGGCATCAAGAGTACATTTCTCTTTATCGCAGTTAAAAGACAAAAAAATGTACATTTACTTTGATTCAATAAATTCAAACCCACCAAAGTGGGTGAATACTTTTGTAGGCAATTAATGAATCTCTCTTATGCCTTGTACACACGATCGGAATTTCTGATGGGATAAAATCCGATGGAATTTTTCGTCGGAATTCCGTTCAAGCTGTCTTGCATACACTTTGTCAGACCAAATTCCGACCGTCAAAAACACTACGATGAGCTGAGACAAATTAAGTTCAATGCTTCCGAGCATGCGTCGACTTGATACTGAGCATGCATGTTTTTTCCTTCGTTGGAGTTCCACACAGACGATCGGAATTTCCGATAGGATTTTTTCCATAAAAAATAAAACATGTTCTTTTTCTAAACTCCGACGGAAAAAAGTCCGATGGGGCCCACACACGGTCGGAATATCCAGTGAAAAAATTCCATCTGACTTTTTTCATTGGAAATTCCGATTGTGTGTACAACGCATTTGTTTTATTTAGTTTGCTTGCCTCCATGTTTGATAGTTTACCAGGGCCACTTTAAATGAACATTGTATTTTTTTGTTTCAAATTCTTTTGGACCAGAAATGGTTAACAATCTGTCCTTGAAACAAAGTGACCTGGAAAACAGGCAGTGTGTTGGAGGTCAGAGATTGCTACAAACTCCGAGGGTCTCCAGCTTCCATTCATATTTAATGCTTCCTGTGCTACCAAGAAACCGGAGCCAAACCCATTGTACTGCCATCTCAATTTTAACTTGAACAAGATAAAGCCCCATTCACTTACAGAAAGTCTAATGTTTCAAGCAAAAGAGGACAAAGAGTCATTCTTGGAAGAGGTCTGAGCATCATGGCTACTGTAACATGTTCCTTGTTCCTGGCTCATTCAAGACATGTCACTAGATATCAAACACAAAGGCGGATAGTATTGCACTATAAGGCATTCCCTTGTATTTATTTCTAATCTCATACTAAACAGCTAAGTAACAGCTAATCTTATTTTAAGGATAGAAAAAAGGTTTTCAGCCGTATAATTGGTACATTTCACCTCTTCTTCCTTGTTACCTGTTGCACATTATTTAACCACTTCAATACAGGGCATTTTCACCCCCTTCCTGCCCAGGCCAATTTTTAGTTTTCAGTGCTGTCGCACTTTTTTTCCACAAATATAGCTTTCTTTTGGTGGTATTTGATCACCTCTGCGGTTCTTATTTTTTGCGCTATAAACAAAAGAAGAGTGACAAGTTTGAAAAAAATACAATGGGCCAGATTCACATAGAACTGCGGCGGCATAACATATCGTAGATACGTTACACCGCCGCAAGTTTTCATCGCAAGTGCCTGATTCACAAAGCACTTGCGATGAAAACTACACTGGCAGCCTCCGGCGCAAGGCGGGCCAATTCAAATGGGCGTGTGCCATTTAAATTAGGCGCGCTCCCGCGCCGGACCTACTGCGCATGCTCAGTTTCGCAATTCCCGTCGTGCTTTGCACGCCGTGACGTCATTTTTTCGAACGGCGACGCGCGTAGCGTACTTCCGTATTCCCGGACATGTTACGCAAACAACGTTAAATTTTAAATTTCGATGCGGGAACGACGGCCATACTTTAAACAGCAATACGATTGCTGAGTAAAGTTAGGGCAGGTCAAACGACGACTAACTTTGCGACGGGAAACTAGACTAGCAGCGACGTACCAATTGATTGGTTTGAGCAAAAGTTAACAAGTCTACAAAATAGGGGATAGATTTATGGCATTTTTATTATTATTATTTTTTTTTTTTACTAGTAATGACGGCGATCTGCGATTATTATCATGACTGTGACATTGCGGCGGACATATCGGACACTTTTGACACTATTCTGGGACCATTCACATTTATACAGCGATCAGTGCTATAAAAATGCACTGATTACTGTGTAAATGTCACTGGCAGGGAAGGGGTTAACACTATGGGGCAATTAATATGTTAAATGTGTTACCTAGGGAGTGATTCTAACTGTAGGGGGGGGGACTCACAAGAGGAGGAGACCAATCGGTGTTCCTCTGTACTGGGAACACACCATCGGTCTCCTCTCACCTGACAGAACGCCCTGTTACCAGCAATTGTGGGTGCCCGGCGGACACCGCGGCCGCCGGGGCACATGTACCGCCTCCCGAGTGACGTGACGCGTGCGCGCCCCATAGACGACCGAGAAGCCGAGGACATCATATGACGCCCGCCCAGAATGGGAGATCCCTCCTGCGGATGTCATATGTCTATAGGCAGGGAAGGAAGTGGGTAAAGGAAATCTATAGTATTTTTATTTATTTTTTACATGTGAGAATTAAGTCGGTTTAGAATAAATAATCTTACCAAGGAGCCATTTTTAGTGTATCAGCTATAGATATTATTTAAGCATGAATGTGGGGAGGTGCAGTGTAGGGTGACCACATTTCCAAACTGCCATTCAGGGACACCCCCCCAAAAAATGTATGTTTTTTTACATATTTTTTTGCGTATTTTGGGGGCAGGGGCGTATCATGAAATCAGCGGGCCCGTGTGCAAGATCAAAAGAGGGCCCTAGGCCCCATCAAATGCCACCACTTGTGCCTCATCAAATGCAGCCACTTGTACCCCATCAAATGCAATCACTTGTGCCCGTCAAATGCCACCACTGTGCCCCATCTAATGCCGCCACTGTGCCCCATCTAATGCCGCCACTGTGCCCCATCATATGCCGCCAATGTTCCCATCAGATGCAATCACTTGTGCCCCATCAAATGCCACCACTGTGCCCTATCTAATGCCACCACTGTGCCCCATCATATGCAATCACTTGTGCCATCAAATGCAATCACTTGTGCCATCAAATGCAATCACTCGTGCCATCAAATGCAGTCACTCGTGCCATCAAATGCAGTCACTTGTGCCATCAAATGCAGTCACTTGTGCCATCAAATGCAGCCACTGTGCCCCATCTAATGCCGCCACTGTTCCCATCAAATGCCGACACTGTTCCCCATCAAATGCAGACACTGTTCCCCATCAAATGCAGACACTGTTCCCCATCAAATGCAGACACTGTTCCTCATCAAATGCTGCCAGTGTGCCCATGAATTGTCGCTATTGTGCCTCAAATGCCAGTGTGCCCATGAATTGTCGCTACTGTGCCCCATCAAATGCCAGTGTGCCCATAAATTGTCGCTACTGTGCCCCATCAGATGCTGCCAGTGTGCCCATGAATTGTCGCTATTGTGCCTCAAATGCCAGTGTGCCCATGAATTGTCGCTATTGTGCCTCAAATGCCAGTGTGCCCATGAATTGTCACTACGGCTACTGTGCCCCATCAAATGCCAGTGTGCCCATAAATTGTCGCTACTGTGCCCCATCAGATGCAGCCAGCCAGTGTCACTGTTAATTGCCCCTATTTGCTCACCTTTTGATATCATATAATGGAGATGGAGTGGTGGCACAGGGTAGTCTTCAGCCAGTGTTGGTGGCCTTCTATTTTGTAAGGACTTGAGGAGGCAGTGAATCGGGCCGCTCGGGCGGGAGCCGGGAGGAGCCTGTCTGCAGTGTCTGGGCCCTGGTCCTGCTGGAGGAGGTCAGACCGGCAGATGTGCGAGTGTGACGGAGAGATGACGCAGGCAGCGGGCGGGAGTCGGTCGGTCACGGACGGCGGTCGGCGGATCGAGTCCAGCAGCTGCAGCAGCTGAGCAACCGAGGCCTGGAGCGGAGCGGGGGAGGAGGTCTGCCCTAACGATGCTGCTGCTCTCCCTGCTGCAAGAACCGCGGCTGGCCACTGGAGGAGGAGGAGGTGGGGGTGGAGTCGGAGGCGGAGCGTCAGGGAGAGCGGGACACGTCACTGGTTGCTACACGCCAAGTGGGGCGTCCCTAGCAACCAGTGATTTAGAATGATTAAATTACAAGCGGGCAGCAGCGGCAGTGAGTTCTGGCAGGCAGTTGATTCCGGGACCCTCTATTGTCCCGGTTTGAAGGCTCCCGGGACAAGGGACAACAATGTAAATTACGGGACGATCCCTGGCAAACCGGGACACGTGGTCACCCTAGTGCAGTGTGGTTTGGCGGCATTAAACACAGAGGGCCAGATTCTCGTAGAATGGCGTATCTATGCGGCGGCGTAACGTATCCGATTTACGCTACGCCGCCGCAAGTTTTTCAGGCAAGTGCTTTATTCAAAAAGCACTTGCCTGTAAAGTTGCGGCGGCGTAGCGTAAACCGGCAGAATTCAAATTCGGCGGGTAGTGTATCAGTTAAATGAGGCGCGTCCCCTTGCCGAAAAACTGCGCATGCGCCGTCCGTAAAATATCCCAGTGTGCATTGCTCCAAATGACGTCGCAAGGACGTCATTGGTTTCGACGTGAACGTAAATGACGTCCAGCCCCATTTACGGACGACTTACGCAAACAACGTAACTTTTAAAAATTTAGACGCGGGAACGACGGCCATACTTAACATTGGCTGCGCCTCATATAGCAGGGGCAACTTTACGCTGGGAAAAGCCGAACGTAAACGTCGTAACTTTACTGTGTCGGCCGCGCATACGTTCGGGAATTTGCGTATCTAGCTAATTTGCATACTCGACGCGGAAATCGACGGAAGCGCCACCTAGCGGGCAAAAAAAATTGCAGTTACGATCAGACGGCGTAAGAGACTTACGCCTGTCGGATCTAATGGATATCTAAGCGTAATTGATTCTAAGAATCAGTCGCATAGATACGACGGGCCAGATTAGGACTTACGACGGCGTACATGGCGCTGCGCCATCGTAAGTCCTTTGAGAATCTGGGCCAGAGAGTCTGGTTGCAGAGAACAGAACCCATACTAATGCAGAATTCAGTAATTCACCCAATCACTCACGGCAATATCAGCAATGTGTGGCAGAGTAGGTCTCAGATGTACTGACACGTCTGTCTTGAGGGGCGAAATGTGGCCTGGGTGGTCAAAGCTCAAATGGGCAGGTCTCCAGAAGCATGGCATGTACATATCCTTTCCCTACTTATTTGGAACCTCTCCCTAATTACCGTCCCTGTCAGACGGGTGACCTGTCCCTATACTACCTACACACAAAATACCTGCCAAGCCTAGGATCCAGGGTCTTAAACAGGCTTGGCCTCACTTAAGATGGCTACTAGAGTCACATGGGGCAGCAGCATCCAATTGGATAGCTTCCCCAGTAACCCTGGAAGCATAGAGGAATCATGTTCTTCTTTACTTCCTCTCCCCCTGCTATGCCCTATGCTGTTGCAGTTCAGCGCCACCTGCAGTAAAGAAAATAGACTGAAGTAAACTGCACCTGCCTACACTAACAACCCCCACCCCCCTTTTCGACAGATGCTGTCCTCAGCATCTGAGGTCCCAGGGGAATGAGGGTAAATCAGGCCTTCCATCACCTGGGCCCAAGTTCAAATCTTGGTTGATTATGGACAGTCTGTGTAAGTTGCAGGAGTGGCTGACTATCCATAGTCGCTGTCCCGGGGCTTCCTGCTTACAGATCAGGAGAGGCTGGAAGCTCGAGCAAGAGAGGAGGTAGGTACCATTAAATGGGGACTTCCTGTACAGGTGGGACATCCACAGGATCAGTCAGCTCCCGATCGCCTGCTGGTTTGGCAGCAGTCACCCTTTGGTAGACATGTGCACACTGAATTTCGTTTTCGTCCGAAAAATACATTTATTTAGTTGCTCCCCGAAATTCGTTTTTATTTAAATTATTTAAATTATTTTGTTAAAAAAATGCATTCGTCCGAAAATCCGAATTAATTAACCACTTCCCGACCACCGCATGTATATGTACGTCCACAGAATGGCACGTACAGGCAAATGGGCGTACAGGTACTTCCTTCCTTTTCCGCAGGTCGGGGGTCCTATCGGGACCCCCCCGCTACATGCAGCGGTCGGATTCCCGCGGGGAGCGATCCGGGACGACGGCGTGGCTATTCGTTTATAGCCGCTCTGTCGCGATCGCTCCCCGGAGCTGAAGAACGGGGAGAGCCGCATGTAAACACGGCTTCCCCGTGCTTCACTGTGGCGGCTGCATCGATCGAGTCATCCCTTTTATAGGGAGACTCGATCGATGACGTCAGTCCTACAGCCACACCCCCCTACAGTTGTAAACACACACTAGGTGAACCCTAACTCCTACAGCGCCCCCTGTGGTTAACTCCCAAACTGCAACTGTCATTTTCACAATAAACAATGCAATTTAAATGCATTTTTTGCTGTGAAAATGACAATGGTCCCAAAAATGTGTCAAAATTGTCCGAAGTGTCCGCCATAATGTCGCAGTCATGAAAAAAATCGCTGATCACCGCCAATAGTAGTAAAAAAAAAAAATTAATAAAAATGCAATAAAACTATCCCCTATTTTGTAAACGCTATAAATTTTGCGCAAACCAACCGATAAACGCTTATTGCGGTTTTTTTTACCAAAAATAGGTAGAAGAATAAGTATCGGCCTAAACTGAGGAAAATTTTTTTTTTTATATATGTTTTTGGGGGATATTTATTACAGCAAAAAGTAAAAAATATTGCATTTTTTTCAAAATTGTCGCTCTATTTTTGTTTATAGCGCAAAAAATAAAAACCGCAGAGGTGATCAAATACCACCAAAAGAAAGCTCTATTTGTGGGGAAAAAAGGACGCCAATTTTGTTTGGGAGCCACGTCGCATGACCGCGCAATTGTCTGTTAAAGCGACGCAGTGCCAAATTGTAAAAACGCCTTTGGGCATTTAGCAGCATATTGGTCCGGGGCTTAAGTGGTTAAGGTCAAATCTGTCATTGAAGGCTTATGGTGTCAGTCGAATGTTCTAAGAAGATTTGACGGAGCAGCTAACCTGTACGACGCCGCAATTGTACATTTCCGGTCGAATGTTCCGCCTACAAGTTATAGAAGAATTCTAATGTTGTATGACACTAGTAATAATTATATTTATAAATTATTATTACTAGTCAACCAACATTCCAATTTGTCTATATTCTATGGGCCGAGCATTGGACCGGTAATGTACGATTGCGGCGTCGTACAGTTTAGCTGCTTGTCGAATCTTCTTAGAACTTTCGACAGACACCATAAGCCTTCAATGACAGATTCGACTTTGTATGTTTTTTTCTGCTTCGTCAAATATTCGTCGTTCATGTCGAATGGTCTATCCCAACACTGTCTCTAGAATGTCAAATCTTTTCTCTCTATGTCGAATCTTTCCTCTCTATGTACTATGGACTAATAGAGCTAAGGTTAGGCACAATTGACCACAGGTTCGATAGACACAGATTGCTATTGTCAGCGTCATGTCGAATCTCCTATCTATATCAAACTGTTGCAGCAACGAAAACAAAAATAAAGCATTTTTTTTTCGGATCTTTCGGGTTTCGGATTCTGCGCAATCGTTTGTTAAACCAATAACGAAAATACCAGAAATTCGGACGAAAATGCATTCGGACGAAAACAAATGCACATGTCTACCCCTTGGTACACAGGGCCTTAGCAGATTGTGGTAGCATCATTTCTGAACAGGATTAGGTCCTTCTTAGCTTACATCACATGCTGGAGTCAGAGGGAAGGATTATTGTTCAACCTGATTAGGAGTATGTTCCCACTTGGGCTCCAGCTTACTGCCTTGCTCATTCTTGGTATTTTTTACCAACACCCACTCCAGGTGTTTGATGTGATCCTCAAGGGTCTTGGAGAAGATAATGATATTACAATTGGCTAGTGAGATCTCTTTAAGACTGTTAAACCTGTGAAGGGATTGATTGGAGGGGTGTTTTATAATATACTATAGGCACATGTACTGTAGATGAGGAGCATCATCTTAAATAAAATCCACAATAAATGTACTTGTATGAATTGCTAGCAAATCTAAAAGAAACCAATGCATATCAAGGGTTTACAGGCACCCACTGCTTCACAAATAATACATCTTATGGGTGTATATTTAATTAGTTGGAGTGGTTGTGGGAATTTAAATTTGGCATTGTGCTCTTGCCATGCAGGTCACTGTGATCTGGCTGTTGGTTTAATACTCAAATGTTTCATTAGGAAAATGCTTTTGTATTTTATTTCTGGTGCTTCATTAGGTTATTCGCAGTGTGCAAAATAACATTTAAAGCGGGAGTTCACCCTAAAAAAAAAGATATAGATATAAGATTAGATTCATGATCGTTTTGTGAAGGGGAATCGGGTGGTAGTTTTTTTAAAAATGAAGCAGTACTTACCGTTTTAGAGAGCGATCTTCTCCACCGCTTCCGGGTATGGGCTGCGGGACTGGGCATTCCTATTTGATTGACAGTCTTCCGACAGGCTTTCGACGGTCGCATCTATCGCGTCACGAGTAGCCGAAAGAAGCCGAACGTCGGTGCGGCTCTATACGGCGCCTGCGCACCGATGTTCGGCTACTTTCGGAAAATCGTGACGCGATAGATGCGACCGTCGGAAGCCTGTCGGAAGACCATCAATCAAGAAGGAACGCCCAGTCCCGCAGCCCATACCCAGAAGCGGCGGAGAAGATCGCGCTCTAAAACGGTAAGTACGGCTTCGATTTAAAAAAAACTACCTGATTCCCCTAGACAAAATGAGCATGAATCTAATCTTAAAAATTGTCATTTCCGGGTGAACCTCCACTTTAAGTAAACCTCTCACAAACCTGGGCAACATAAACTAAACGGGACTTATCCCCATATGAGCTCCGCCACCAGACAAGACCAGCACTTAGACAGGCTGAGATGTTTCAGCAAGGATGCTGTGAGCTAGCATGGCTCAGTATAGCTGGCTATTAAAATGTAGTTAGAAAATTAGTAGAGCTGGCTGTACTGTATACTCAAATTTAGTTCGAAAATTTGTATAGCTGGCTATACTGTATACTCAAAACAATAAAAATTGTCGCGTCAGGCATATCTGTAGTAGAAGCAAAAGACACCTCTATTTTTGGCCCAGGAATTGTCTAGTGGAAATAGGTGGTAGGGCAAATTTATATAGTTTGTAGGGTATAAAATAGTGGATACTGGAGTATTATGAGATACATCATGCAAAGTCCATACAACCTGGGTTTAACCTCAGGAGTAGCAGATTAGTTATTTTGCTTATTCAGAAGAGGCAGCACGCTGAAGAGCAGAAAATACTCTAGGATATAAAAATGGGACAAAGAGCAGCGCCATTCTGAGTCTAGCAATAAAGTTTAAAAAAATGTATTCTTTAAGTAATGCACTCACTAAAGGTAGTGATATACAGGCACATCTAATGAAGTATATCAATTGGTTGCAGAGATCCAAGGAGGCATTGAGGAGGCGTGCTGTCTTCACACCCGGGCACGATTCAGTCTTCTCCTCAGAGATTACCACAAAGAAACAGGAAGTAAATTTGATTTGTGCATTTTTGGGCATAGCCACATTACATGACATTAAAGTGGTTCTAAAGGCAGAAGGTTTGTTTTTTATGTTCTAAATAGGTTTCTTTAAGCTAGTGCATTGTTGGTTCACTTACATTTTCCTTCGATTTCCCTTCTAAATGTTTTTTTTCTTTGTCTGAATTTCTCACTTCCTGTTTCTCCTCAGTAAGCTTGCCCCCATCATACGACCTTTTCTGGCTGGGGGTTAGTCAGCCAGAACAGCTTACTTAGGAGGAACAGGGAGTGAGAAATTCAGACAAAGAAAACAAAGGAAAAAAACATTTAGAAGGGAAATCGAAGGAAAAGGTAAGTGAACCAACAATGCACTAGCTTAAAGTAACCTATTTATAAAAAAAAAAGAACAAACTTTTACAACCCCTTTAATGCATTCTATGCATTAAGGTATTAAACTTTCTGTGTGCAGCGAACCCCTGCCCCCATACTTGTCTGAGCCCCGTCTTGATCCAGTGATGTGCATAAGAGTAGTGGCTCTCCTGGGTCTCTCTCCCCTGATTGTCTCACACAGCAGTGGGACAGTGACCCAATGAGGCGAGAGAAGGGGGCAGGGTGGTGCTGCACTGTTTGTGACTGGACAAATGGAGCAAGGCCCTGGAGCGAGCCTGCTCGAGTGTCCCCATAGCAAGAGGCTTAATGTTGGGGGTACTCGGCAGGGGGGGCGGAGACCCAAAGAGAAGAGGATCGGGCTGCTCTATGCAAAACCAATAAACATGTTTATTATTTAAATGTTTATTCATTAAAATAGAAACAAAAACAAAAAAAACTTTAGTATTACTATATTGATGGCAGTGGAATATTTAGGTTCAATGCTTTTCTTCCACTTTATGAATATAAGCCTGGGGTGGGTGTAGGGGCTATCTGCAGACACTGGCATTTTCTCTTGGGCAAAGGGACAGCGTCTCTTGTAAATAACTAACAACATCCGATAGTTCGTTCCAATTTTTCTCTGACAGGAATGGAACAGGGTGTGTGCCAACTCCAAGTCAGTCAGTTGTGCTTTTTTAACTCTCTCATGCTATTCAGTTGTTTTCTGAGCAACAGAAAGCTAATGTTTTCATCTGAAACTTTCCACATGCTGGTTGCAAGTGGTAAAAAGGGAACTTTTATTTATTTATTTATGTATTTATTATTATACAGTATCTCACAAAAGTGAGTACACCCCTCACATTTTGTAAATATTTCATTATATCTTTTCATGTGACAACAGTGAAGAAATTACACTTTGCTACAATGTAAAGTAGTGAGTGTACAGATTGTATAACAGTGTAAATTAGCTGTCCCCTCAAAATAACTCAACACATAGCCATTAATGTCTAAACCGCTGACAACAAAAGTGAGTACACCCCTAAGTGAAAATGTCCAAATTTGTCTCAAATAGCCATTTTCCCTCCCCGGTGTCATGTGACTCGTTAGTGTTACAAGGTCTCAGGTGTGAATGGGGAACAGGTGTGTTAAATTTGTTGTTATCGCTTTCACTCTCTCATACTGGTCACTGGAAGTTCAACATGGCATCTCATGGCAAAGAACTCTCTGAGGATCTGAAAATTTATTTTTGTTGCTCCACATAAAGATGTTCTAGGCTATAAGAAGATTGCTAAGACTCTGAAATTGAGCTGCAGCACAGTGGCCAAGACCATACAGTGGTTTAACAGGACAGGTTCCACTCAGAACAGGCCTTGTCATGGTCGACCAAAGAAGTTGAGTGCACATGCTCAGAGGTTGTCTTTGGGAAATAGAAATAGAATAGGTTAAAGGGGTGGGGGGTCAGCCTGTCAGTGCTCAGACCATACTCCACACACTGCATCAAATTGGTCTGTATGGCTGTCGTTCCAGAAAGAAGCCTATTCTAAAGATGATGCTCAAGAAAGCCTGCAAACAGTTTGCCTTAAGACAAGCAGACTAAGGACATGGATTACTGGAACCATGTCATGTGGTCTGATGAGACCAAGATAAACTTGTTTGGTTTAGATCAGGGGTGTCCAACCAGTGGCCCGGGGGCCACATGTGGCCCGCGGAGCCCTCTAATGTGGCCCGCGACCTCTTGCTCTGAGATGACAGGTTGACAAGCCTAGATTGTGGGTTGTCGATCAACCATCCCAGAGCAGCGAAGCAAGCGGCTGCAGAGCAGAGCTGCATAAGCCAATGCTTCCTGTAAAGTGCCAACTCCTGTCATAGGTGAAGTGATATCAAATGCACTCTGCCTAGGACAGCAATAGCTGGCGATACCTGAATGGGAGACTGTTATTAAAGGTAGTGTTTATTACTAAACTCAAAGTGTATCTATGGGCATATCTGTTCTGCAGTGGTTACTGGGCTGCTTTCAAACTGATCCGCAGGTGCACTACAGAACACCTGTGGGTTTCCTGCACTTTGCCATAGACTTCTATTATTACCTGCGGGTTTGGTGCACTTCAGAAAATGCACTAAACCTGCAGGATATAATAGAAATCTATAGCAAAGTGCAGCTAAGCCACAGGTGCACTGCGCTGCACCCTTGGTGTGGGTAAACCACAGTGTATCAGTATGAAAGCAGCCTTAGGCCTCTTTGACACCATCAGTCCAACCTAATCGGACCCCCTGGTCACCTCTTTTGAGACACAGATGTAAACAAACGTGTAGTCATACAGTATACCCACCTCCCTCCAATTCAATCTGCTAAAAAGAGGGCCCATAGAGTAGAGTGGGCCGTATCCATGTCCACTCTGCATATGTAGAGTGGACATGGACCTGTCATCCGCCCGCTCCGCTCATTGTGGCCCACGAACGATTACCAAGTTGCTTAAGTGGCCCTCGCTCCTCAAAAGGTTGGGCACCTCTGGTTTAGATGGTGTCAAGCATGTGTGGCGGCAACCAGGTGAGGAGTACAAAGACAAGTGAGTCTTGCCTACAGTCAAGCATGGTGGTGGGAGTGTCATGGTCTGGGGCTGTATGAGTGCTGTCGGCATTGGGGAGTACAGTTCATTGAGGGAACCATGAATGCCAACATGTACTGTGACATACTGAAGCAGAGCATGATCCCCTCCCTTCAGAGACTGGGCCACAGGGCAGGTTTCCAACATGATAACGACACCAAACACACCTCCAAGGCGACCACTGTCTTGCTAAAGAAGCTGAGGTTAATTTGATGGACTGACCAAGCATGTCTCCAGACCTAAACCCTATTGAGCATCTGTGGGGTATCCTCAAACGGAAGGTGGAGGAGAGCAAGGTCTCTAACATCCACCAGCTCTGTGATGTCGTCATGGAGTAGTGGAAGAGGACTCCAGTGGCAACCTGTGAATCTCTGGTGAACTCCATGCCCAAGAGGGTTAATGCAGTGCTGGAAAATAATGGGGGCCACACAAAATATTGACACTTTGGGCCCAATTTGGACATTTTCATTTGGGGTGTACTCACTTTTGTTGCCAGCGGTTTAGACATTAATGGCTGTGTGTTGAGTTATTTTGAGGGGACAGCAAATTTACACTGTTATACAAGCTGTACACTCACTACTTTACATTTACATTTTAATTTCTTCAGTGTTGTCACATGAAAAGATATAATAAAATATTTACAAAAATGTGAGGGGTGTACTCACTTTTGGGAGATACTGTATGCATAGTATATTATATAAATTACATGTAAAACTGATTGTATTACTGAATCAAAATACATTAGCTAACACTATACCATACATTGCCTTTAAAATTTTACCAATGCACTTGTTATAATTCATAGGTCATTCAAGGTCAATAGAAACAGTAGCATGATGATTATATTCAGAAGATGTGCACATCCAGATCCTTCCTGCCCTTATGGTATTCAAATAAATCATGCTCAAGTGAGGTAGTTTATTGCATGCCAACTATTAGGTGTAAAAATGTGGCTGATTTCTGGCTCATTTGGCTGGCTTTTACACACACAAGCTGAATGATGAGAAATACACTGGTTAAAAGTTTGTTGTCAAAAAAGGGTAAAAAGGTTCAAATATTATATTCTTACCGATATTTTTCAAAATGCTGTAAAATATAATTTGTTAGGCACAAATGTTTGATGATCAACACCATAGGCGTGCGCACAGGGTGTGCCAGGTGTGCCCAGGCACACCCTAATCATCCTGCTGCGGGCACACACAGGGTGATGTTTTAAGATGAGCGGGGAAGGGGTCGGTAAATATGTGATTTACTGGCTCTTTCCCTTTCTGAGTGAACACAGTGAGTGATCGGTAGTGTATGTTTGAGATTTGGGGTGCACACCCTAATCCAATAGGCTGCGCACACCTATGCTCAACACTGTTGCAAAAAAGAAAATGTATATACAGCATAAAGAAATAGTGTGATTGGTTGCCTGTAAACAGAGAGCTATGTATGACAATCATTGATTATTTTTAAAATGCTGTGTGTACAGTTTCAATTTATTCCTCCAGCTCCCCTCTTGTTACACAAGCTACTTTTGCATGTTTATATTCCATGGACAATGACATTAAGATAGCTGCCTTGTGTAGTTGCCCACAGTGGAGGTATAAAAGGTAGATACGCCAGCCTAAGTCTGAATGTGCGCTGGCGGTAATTTAAGCGTATTCTGGTAACCAGATATGCTTAAATTAGGCTCAGATACGAGCGGCGTAAGTGTCGTATCCTAAAGTGTAATTTTTAGGCTGACCGCTAGGTGGCGCTTCCATTGCGGTGGGCGTAGAATATGTAAATCACTAGATACGTCTATTACCGAACGTACGCCCGGCCGACGCAGTACAGATACGCCGTTTACGTAACGCATTATCAGGCCTAAATTTATTCCATCAATTAGCTGGAATAGTAATGTTAAGTTTGGGCGTCGTTCCCGCGTCGAAATTTGAAAATTTTACGTTGTTTGCGTTAGTCGTCCGTGAATAGGGATTTACGTCATTTACGTCCACGTCAAAACCAATAGGACCGTGCGGCGTACTTAGCCGCAATGCACACTGGGATATGTACACGGACGGCGCATGCGCCGTTGCAAAAAAACGTCAATCACGTCAGGTCAACCCAAATTAACATAAAACACGCCCCCTCAGCCTATTTTGAATTAGGCACGCTTACGCCCGCCGCATTTACGATACACCGCCGTAACTTAGCAGGCAATTACTTTGTGAATCATGTACTTGCCTCGCTAACTTACGGCGGCGTAGTGTAAACACGATACACTACGCCGCCGCAAGGATAAGCCTGCCTACCCGAATCTAGCTAATTGTCTCCAGTTATGTAGCAGCTTCCATGCAGATTTCAGTACATACAATGTAAGACCAAGTTTCCTGCATTGTACATGGTGACATGGAGGGCCCTATTCTGTCACTGAAATAAAAATCTGTCAGAGACTTTTACACCTCCGCAGTTTATATAAAAAAAACGTTTTGGCTTTGGATACACTTTAAAGGGGTTGTAAAGGTAAAAAAATGTTTTTCCTAAATAGCTTCCTTTACCTTAGTGCAGTCCTCCTTCACTTACCTCATCCTTTGATTTTGCTTTAAAATGTCCTTATTTCTTCTGAGAAATCCTCACTTCCTGTTCTTCTGTCTGTAACTACACACAGTAATGCAAGGCTTTCACCCTGGTGTGGAGTGTGGTGCCTTCCCCCTCCCTTGGACAACAGGAGAGTCAGGACGCCCACTAACACACAGCTCCTTTCTCTATCTGCAACGTAGAGGGCGTCCTGACTCTCCTGTTGTCCAAGGGAGGGGGCGAGCACGACACTCCACACCAGGGAGAAAGCCTTGCATTACTGTGTGGAGTTACAGACAGAAGAACAGGAAGTGAGGATTTCTCAGAAGAAATAAGGACATTTAAAAGCAAAATGGAAGGATGAGGTAAGTGAAGGAGGACTGCACTAAGGTAAAGGAAGCTATTTAGGATTTGTTTTACCTTTACAACCCCTTTAATCAGTAGTTAAATGCTGACTATGACCACCATAAGAACACCATCCCTACAGTCAAACACAGAAGTGGAAACATTGTTTTGGGGATGTTTCTCTGCTAAAGGTACTTTGCCACATTGAGGGGCCAATGGACTGGGCCATGTATTGTAAAATGTTGGATGAGAACCTTCTTCCCTCAGCCAGAACACTAAAGATGGGTCGTGGATGAATCTTCCAGCATGACAATGACCCATAACATACCACCAAGGCAACAAAGGAGTGGCTCAAGAAGAAGCACATTAAGGTCATAGACTGGCCTAGTCAGTCTCCAGACCTGAATCCTATAGAAAATGTATGGAGGGAGTTGAAACTTCAAGTTGTCAAGAGACAGCCAAGAAACCTTAAGGATTTAGAGAAGATCTGTAAAGAAGAGTGGACCAAAAACCTGGTCACTTACTATAAAAAAACATCTTACCTCTGTGCTTACAAACAAGGGTTTCTCCACCAAGTACTAAGTCATGTTTTACTTGGGGATCAAATACTTATTTTACTCACTGAACTGCAACTCAATTTATAACTTTTTTATCATGTGTTTTTTTCTGGATTTTGGGTTGATATTCTGTTTCTACCATTTTTTTAAATGGCATGGGGGTCCCCCCCAAAATCCATACCAGATCCTTATCCAAGCATGCAACCTGGCAGGAAAATAGGGGAAGGGGAGAGTAGCCCTTAAAACGTAAAAAATCCGCCTTCATGGGAGGACTCCCCACCTACTGCTTTCTTTTCGCTTTGACAGCTATTATATAGGCCAGGACGGGGTCACCCGGTGACGTAAATGGGTGACCCCACCCCCCACTGATGTCACATAATGTCAAATGATGTCAGAAGGGGGCAGGGTCACCCGTTACGTCACCCTTGTCACTGTGAAAAGACTGTGGGATGCCACCCATCTAGGCGGAGCTTTTTTTCCCCTACTTTGCGTGTTCACCAGCGCCATGATTAAAAATAGGTGGACATCGCGGGACACTTTTTTTTTTTAATAAAGGAATTTACAAAAACTGTCTCCTGTTGTTTTTTCTTTTTTGACAGTTTTGTGGTGAATGGGTAGGGGTACCATGTACCCAATAACAATTCACATGGGGGGGCTGGGATCTAATTCCGAATAACTGGACAAGGGTTGTTGGAATGAGGCCCTTGTCCCTATCAACACCCTCCCCATGTTGAGGGCATGTGGACTGGTACAGTTAGGGAGGAGGGCACTCTCTTGTTCCCCCTTTTTCCTGCTGCCTGCCAGGTTGCAAGCTTAGATAAGGGTCTGGTATGGATTTTGGGGGGACCCCCACACCATTGTTTTTCTTGGCGCAGGGTTCTCCTTAGCCACTTCAATACACTGTGTTATATATACTACACTGCCTGCACTGCCAACATTTCATAACAAGAACATCATACCAACAGTCAGACATTGTGGAGGTAGCGTGATGGTCTTGGGCTGCTTTGCAACTTCAGGACCTGGACGACTTACCATAATTGATGGAACCATGAATTCTGAGCTTTACCAGAAAATCCCAAAGGAGAAAGTCCAGCTATCAGTTTGTGATCTCAAGCACTTGGTTATGCAACAGGACAATGATCCGAAACACAACAGCAAGTCCACCTCCAAATGGTTTAAACAAAGCAAAATGTAGGTATTGTGTGGCCTAGTTAAAGCCCGGACTTAAATGACTCATTGCCAATTATCGTAAATGCTTAAATGTAGTTGTTGCTGCCAAGGGTGGTCCAACCAGTTAATAGGTTTAGAGGGGAAATACTTTTTCACATAAAGCCAGGCAGGTGTGGACAGCTTTTTTGCCTTGATAAATGAAACCATAATTTAAAAACTGCATTTTTTATTTACTCAGATTATCTTTGTGTAATAATAAAATTTGTTTGATGATCTGAGTCATTTAAGTGTGACAAATATGCAAAAGAAAAAAAAAACAGAAAGGGGACATATACTTTTTCACACAACTGTATACTAGACTGTATAAATATAATAAATACACTGCCTGCACGCCACTAACTAACCTGCCTTCATAATCCATCTCAATATCTCTCTGTCCACACACATTGGCCTGGATTCACATACCTTGGCGCATACTTATGCCGGAGTAGCGTTTCGAATATACGATACGCCGACGTAGCGCAGAGCGGCGAGCGCAGTATTCACAAAGCACTTGCTCCCTAATCTACGCTGGGTTCCCTCGGCGTAACTCCCTCGTAAGTGGCAGTGGGCGTGAGCCATGCTAATGAGGCGTGACCCCATGTAAATGATGGGCCCCTGGACGTTTCCCAGTGCGCATGCTCAGAATCACGTCGAAACAACTGCCTAAGTTACGTCGAATCACTGCCTACGACGTGAACGTAACCTACGACTAGCCCTATTCATGAACTACGTAAAAGACGTAAAAAACGACGGCTGTGTTCCCTGGTGCAGCCATTTGCATTGATGCTGCTGACTTACACCTGCTTTAGGAGGCTTATCTTTACACCGGACGTACGACCTATGTAAACTGCGTATATTGATGCGCCGGGCGCAAGTACGTTCGTGAATCGGCGTATCTCACTCATTTGCATATTCGAATCGTAAATCAATGGGAGCGCCCCTTGCGGCCAGCGTAAATATGCGCCCACGATACGACGGTGTAGAAAACTTACATTGGTCGGATGAAGCCCATTTTCAGGCGTATCTTGCTTTCAGAGTCAGGCGCATAGATACGACGGCGCATATGTGCACTTACGCGGCGTATCTCGAGATACGTCGGCGTAAGTGCTACGTGAATCCGGGCCTATGTATGCAGTCTTTTATAGTGTGGGCGTCGATTTAGTCCCCCTGAGCCATGATTGGCCAAAGGCACCCTGCCTTTGGCCAATTATGGCTCTCTCAGCAGAGCACGCTGTGATTGGCCAAATCGCAGTGTATAATGGGGCGTTCCGTGGCTCTCAAATTTCCCACAAACGCCCCATAATATTCACTGTACTGGGTTCTACCCCTGTTTATTTACAAAAATAAAACAGATGTAAGATCGTTAGCTCCATGCTTTATTTTGTTGAGAAGTCACGTAGAAAAACATCCCCCTAGCATTTCTAGCCACTTTGAGCAAAGGCAGATATATCATGTAGCATTTATTTCCTGGAATTCATCTGCCCTTAGCTCAGACATGCAGGCAGGAGGCCGTGCTTAGCTGATAAAGCCCCCACCTCCATATCTCCAGGTGAAAGAAAAGTGCCCATGAAGACTCTTGGAATGTATGACATAATTTTGGCCTAGACCAGAAACCTGCAGGAAGCAACTAAAGAGATGTAAAAAAAAGTTTAAAGCAAGGCAGCGGACAACTCACTACACCCAGCTACGTCTTGAGTTTTAGAGTCATTTTAGCAATAAAGTGAGCGTATATATATAAATATAATATGTTGACATCTGTGATGCTGAATGCCAGCAGTAGGAAGGTGGCAGAGGCCATGTTGGTACACCCTACACTGCTCAGGGATAAACCTTTAGGGGTAGATTCAGGTAGGGAGCGCGTATTTGTGTGCGGGCGTAGCGTATCCTATTTACGCTACGCCTCCGCAACTTTGACAGGCAAGTGCAGTATTCACAAAGCACTTGCTCCGTAAGTTCCGGTGGCGTAGCGTAAATAGGCCGGCGTAAGCCCGCCTAGTTCAAATGTGGAAGATGTGGGCGTGTTTTATGTAAATTTATTGTGACCCCACATGAATGAGGCTTTTTCCGAACGGCGCATGCGCCGTCCGTGAAAGTATCCCAGTGCGCATGCTCCAAAGTAACCCGCAAAAAGCCAATGCTTTCGACGTGAACGTAAATTACGCCCATCCCTATTCGCGAACGACTTACGCAAACAACGTAATCGACGGAAAATTTGACGCTGGCCCGACGTCCATACTTAACATTGGCTGCGCCTCATATAGCAGGGGGAAACTTTACGCCGGAAAAAGCCTTACGTAAACGGCGTATCTGTACTGCGACGGCCGGGCGTACGTTCGTGAATAGGCGTATCTAGCTGATTTACATATTCTAGGCGTAAATCAGCGTACATGCCCCTAGTGGCCAGCGTAAATATGCAGTTAACCACTTGACCACTGGACATGTAAACCCCCTTAATAACCAGACCAATTTTCAGCTTTCGGTGCTCTCACAATTTGAATGACAATTACTCAGTCATACAACACTGTACCCAAATGAAATTTCCGTCCTTTTTTTCACACAAATAGAGCTTTCTTTTGGTGGTATTTAATCACCGTTGGGTTTTTTATTTTTTGCGCTATAAGAGAAAAAAGACTGAAAATTTTGGAAAAAAATATAATTTTTCTTTGTTTCTGTTATAAAATTTGGCAAATTTAGTATTTTTTCTTCATTCTTTTGCATAAATGTGAAAGATGAAGTTACGCCGAGTAAATAGATACCCAACATGTCACCCTTCAAAATTGTACACGCTCGTGGAATGGCGCCAAACTTCGCTACTTAAAAATCCCCATAGACGACGTTGCAGGGTATTGTGGGGTATTGCGGAGTATTGTGGGGTATTGCGGAGTATTGTGGGGTATTGCAGGGTATTGCGGAGTATTGCGGGGTATTGTGGGGTATTGCGGGGTATTGTGGGGTATTGCGGAGTATTGCGGGGTATTGCGGAGTATTGCGGAGTATTGCGGGGTATTGCGGAGTATTGCGGGGTATTGCGGGGTATTGTGGGGCATTGCAGAGTATTGCGGGGCATTGCGGGGCATTGCGGGGCATTGCGGAGTATGGGGGCATTGCAGAGTATTTTGGGGTATTGCAGAGTATGGGGGCATTGCAGATTATGGGGGCATTGCAGAGTATGGGGGCATTGCAGAGTATTGCACAGGGAGGGATGGATGGCTGGATCTGTGACTGCATGTGTCACAGATCCGGCCCGCAGCAGCTGCTGCTGCTTCCGCTCTCTCCCCTCTCCTCTCTCACACTGTACCGTTCGGTACAGAGAGGAGAGGGAGGGACCGGCGTCATCACATGACGCCGGTTTGTTTACTAGTGATCGCTCCGTCATTGGACGGAGCGATCACGTGGTAAACCGCCGCTATCAGCGGCGATTTACCGTGATCAGCCGGGTCCGGAGGACCCGGCGGTCACGGAGACTCCCGTGTGCGCGCCCCACAGGGCGCGCGGGAGCGCGATTCTGGGAGGACGTACATTGACGCCCTCCCAGAGTTAAGCAACCGCCTTGTAGACGTATTTCGTCTATAGGGCGGTTGTTAAGTGGTTAAGATACGACGGCGTAGGAGAATTACGCTGGTCGTATCTTAGACAAATTCTGGCGTATCTGATTCTTTGAATCAGGCTCCAAGATACGACGCCTCACACTCAGAGATACGACAGCGTATCTGGAGATACGCCGTCGTATCTCCTACCTGAATCTGGCTCTTAGATTTTCAAAATGAAACATCCAAAAAGCATCACAGATGTCAATATACTATATTTATTTAAATACGCTCACTTTATTCCTAAAATAAAAAGCATGCGCTGCTGACGGAATGGCACTTCTGTTACATTATCTGACAAGTTCGCTAATCTGATAGAACACTGGCTTTGCTCTGCTCTGGGTTTGTTACAACCACTTTTTTTTATGATAAGTTTTTATTAATGTGTCTCTTGGGTTAATACGTCCTCTAATTTAAAAAGAACAAGGTTAGCCAGGCATTTGTCATGAGACACATTTGCATTAAATTCCAACTGGCTTGAAAGTATTTTTACTATACTACAACCCCTCTTGCATCCAGAGAATGAACTAAGATTAAACTGGAGTTTGTTTTCATGATTGTGTTAAAAGACATGCTATTCAACCGTTGCCGTGTTTATATTTAAAGGTTGTGCTAAAAGTGAAGGACGTCTTGCATACAATGACAGATCTATCTTTAAATCCCGTCTAGTATACTCTTATCCAAAGGAAATTGGAAAGCCTTAAGGAAGATTTGATTCTCAGAACTTCTTAAAGTTTTGTTTTTTTTTAGTTGCAAGTGGAAACTATTACATGTGTCCACATGGATTCTTGTGCTAGTAGATAATGTTTTTTTGCAGAGCATTATCTTAGCTGATGTACACGGAGGTATGCGGGAGGGATGTACTAAAATGGACACTATATAGAATGTATGGCTGCATGGTAAAGTCTGTCATCAGGCCCTGGTTCACATTTCGTATCAGTGCTCAGACTAAGGTCATCTGCTCCTTTCCAACTGAATGTACAACACTGTCCATGACTGTTGTTACTGAACACATTTAATCAAAACCACAGCACTACAAATACAAGAAATTGTTCCTGACGTTATCTTACAAAAAATTTTGGACTGACCTTAAAGTGGAGTTCCACCCATAAATATAACATTACATCAGTAGTTTTAAAAAAATGTCATTAGTCCTTTACGAATTTTTTTTTTTTTAGATGCCTTCAAAGTGTTGTTGCTAGGCAGAATAGTTAATCTTCCCACTTCCTGCACCTAGGTGCTTAATGGTTCCTAACCTACACCGCACAGACTCCTGGGAATGTAGTGGGTGTAACTTTCCAGGAGTCTGTGCACTCCCCAGTCTCAAAGAATCATGTGACTTGGACAGTACAGGTGCTGAAACCTGATCTGACACTGCTTGTGCAGCACTGAGCATGTGCGAGATCTTCAAGGCTGAAATCCAGGAAGTCATACAGTCTGGCTTCATGATGCCCACACTTAAGATGGCCCCAGTCAATTTATTTTTTATAAAGTGTCTAAATGCTGTAACAACCTAACAAAACGGACCTTAGTTTACAGACTAACTTTACTAGAATACATTAAGCTTGTGTATTACAGGGGTATTTATATTTAAAAAGTGAAATTGTGGCCGGAACTCCGCTTTAAGGCCTAACTCCAGGCAGATACAAAATGATAAGTAAACTCTGTGTTGAGGCACTAGCTTAAAAATATAAAATATAAATGCATGCAATACGTATGATAAAAGTAAGGCCCCGTACACACGACAGAGGAACTCGACGTGCTTGGCACGTCGAGTTCCTCGTCGAGTTTTGGGATGAAGCCGCCGAGGAGCTCGGCGGGCCGGCTTCTCCCATAGAAGAACGAGGACAACGAGAAAATAGAGAACATGTTCTCTATTTTCTCGTCGAGTTCCTCGGCGGCTCCATCGAGCCAAAACTGTACAGACGACAGAGATTCTCGGCAGAATCCGGGTTTTGACCGAGTTTCTCTGCGAATTCTGCCGAGAATCTCTGTCGTGTGTACGAGGCCTCAGAGATCCGTGCAATTTATTAGATTTTCAAGTAAAACAATATAAAGTCATGAAAACAATAAATAATTAAGCAAAGCTTGTGATCTGCTTCTTTCTTTCACTACATGTGCATTAGTGGTGCATGCTCATCTCAATATACAGTGCTTCAAACTAAAGTGTTCCACCACCTAATGTAAGGGGGGGGGGCATTCACCAGATAGTCTCGGCTAACAGGACCCTCACCACTTTTTTTTAAACAAATCATATTCTTGATTAATGCTTGGCATCTACAGTATCTCACACAAGTGAGTACACCCCTCACATTTTTGTTACTTTTTAATTATATCTTTTCATGTGACAACACTGAAGAAATGACACGTTGCTACAATGTAAAGTAAAGAATGTACAGCTTGTATACCAGTGTAAATTTGCTGTCACCTTAAAATAACTCAACACACAGCCATTAATGTCTAAACCGCTGGCAACACAAGTGAGTACACCCCTACATGAATATTTCCAAATTGGGCCCAATTAGCCATTTTCCCTCATGTGACTCGTTAGTGTTACTCAGGTGTGAGGAGAACATGGGGAGCAGGTGTGTTAAATTTTGTGTTATCGCTCTCACTCTCTCATACTGGTCAATGGAAGTTCAACATGGCACCTCATGGCAAAGAACTCTCCGAGGATCTGAAAAAAAGAATTGTTGCTCCACATAAAGATGTCCTAGGCTATGAGAAGATTGCCAAGACCCTGAAACTGAGCTGCAGCACGGTGGCCAAGACCATACAAAGAAGTTGAGTGTACATGCTCAGCATGATATCCAGAGGTTGTCTTTGGGAAATAGACATATGAGTGCTGCCAGCATTTCTGCAGAGGTTGAAGGGGTGGGAGGTCAGCCTGTCAGTGGTCAGACTATACGCCGCACAGTGCATCAAATTGCTCTGCATGGCTGTCATCCCAGAAGAAAGCCTCTTCTAAAGATGATGCACAAGAAATCCTGAAAACAATTTGCTGAAGACAAGCAGACTAAGGACATGAATTCCTGAAATCATGTTGTGGGGTCCGATGAGACCAAGATAAACTTATTTTTCTCAGATGGTGTCAACCATGTGTGGCAGCAACCAGGTGAGGAGTACAAAGACAAGTGTGCCTTGCCTAAATTTAAGCATAGTGGTGGGAGTGTCACTGTAGCTCCCCAGTGCTGGTTGGGCTGCATGAGTGATACCAGCACTGGGGAGCTACAGTTCATTGAAGGAACCAAGAATACCAACATGTACTGTGACATACTGAAGCAGAGCATGATCCTCTCCCTTTGGAGACTGGGCCGCAGGGCAGTATTCCAACATGATAATGACCCCAAACACATCTCCAAGACAACCACTGCCTTGCTAAAGAAGCTAAAGGTAAATGTGATGGACTGGCCAAGCATGTCTACAGACATAAATCCTTTTGAGCATCTGTGGGGCATCCTCAAAGGTAAGGTGGAGGAGCGCAAGGTCTCTAACATCCACCAGCTCTGTGATGTCATCATGGAGGAGTGGAAGAGGAATCCAGTGGCAACCTGTGAAGCTCTGGTGATATCCATGCCCAAGAGAGTTAAGGCAGTGCTGTAAAATATGGTGGCCACACAAACTATTGACACTTTGGGCCCAATTTGAACATTTTCAGTTAGGGGTGTACTCACTTTTGTTACCAGAGGTGTAGACATTAATGGCTGTGTGTTGAGTTATTTTGAGGGGACAGCAAATTTACACTGTTATACAAAATGTACACTCACCACTTTACATTGTAGCAAAGTGTCATTTCTTCAGTGTTGTCACATGAAAAGGTATATTAAAATATTTACAAAAATGTGAGGGGTGTACTCACTTTTGTAAAATACTGTACTTCCTTTCCTCTCAAATCCACTGTCACCATCAGAAAAATCCGAGAATGAGAAAGCAACAATACAACGATCGTGCAATAAGTTTATTTAAAATTGAGAGACATTAAAAAGCATGTTATTACACTCACATTTCATTGTGCCATGAAGCGGCACCCACTATAGAAAGCCTAGATGGTTACAGTACTCGCCGCTGCTCATCTCTGTGAGCAAGTGTGCGTTCCGCCTGAGCTGGACGTGACGTCAGTGAAAGCCCGGAAGTTCTGCCACTCATCTGGGTTTTCACTGATGTCACGTTGAAATGTATACGCCTTGTACATTGGACCCACTTGTGCAGGGAACCAACCAGCTTACAAACAGATCCCAACCTCATTGACCAATCACAATCTGCCAGCAGCACACCTCAATTTCGTGACTTGTGGCAAGTCTGTAGTACAGTTAACCTTGTGTTTTATTTCCTGAACAGTCCAAATATAGTGGACTCTGATAACAGAAAAAGATTCTAGGGTGTTTGCCTCACAATACGTTCACAATACTTCCTGTAGACATACACTAAAGACTCTCATCCTGGTAAATCCATCTCTTCCCGACTAAAATGTATTACACATGTCATGCCTAGACATGCGTCCAGCTGTCTGTCCAATTATGTCCTGTATCAAATGCTCTCATCTGTTTATACTTTCAGCTGTTTATTTTATTACTGAACTATTTTACTCCATCATCTGTCCTATGGGCACGCTCAGAGTCGTCCTGCCATGTCTGCTCAAAGGCCTGCCAAATGGACTTTGTAAAAAATGCTTTATTTAGACATATTGCATCAGTCAGACAGAAAATCACAAGTAAGCATACATAATAGCACACTGTGTGTATTTAGCCCACTATTTTGTTTGAATGGCCTGAAATCACACCAAAAGGTGGAGAAAGTAGTGTGTGCACTACTTTTTAAAAAGCGTGCTGCACCAAACCACATGGTACTGTGGTGCCATGGGTTTTGGTGCCCACAAACACACTGCATTTGTGATCTGTGTTTAGGGTGCTATCAGTGGCCCTCCACAGTCCCCCCACACTCAGCCTCTCCACAGCTTCCTCGGCTTCTCCTCGATGAGTCCAGCGCCCCGCACGCCCCTTATGGACCATCCACTCTTGGGTGCTATTAACAATGCATTGACACCCACAGAAGATTGCAAAAGTGGTGCATTACAGCGAGGTGCAGAAAAGGAACAGGGAAAGCACCTTTCCTGCACCTCATTCTGGCGTGAACCAGCCCTAACAGTGTTTTTGCTGTAATACATCAGAATTTAAATGTAGACTGTCAATCTGTAAACATCTGTAAAGGTATACAAACTATATAGTTTACTTTAATAAATATATCTAAAGTGCAAACTATGACGCTGGCACTCACAGAGATTTTCCAGCTCAAGGGCCAAAAATCTATGTGTCAGCAGACTTAGGCCGCGTACACACGGTCGGTCCATCCGATGAGAACGGTCCGAAGGACCGTTGTCATCAGTTAACCGATAAAGCTGACTGATGGTCTGATGTGCCTACACACCATCAGTTAAAAAAACGATCGAGTCCAACGCGGTTACGTAAAACACAACAACGTGCAGAGAAAAATGAAGTTCAATGCTTCCAAGCATGCGTCGACTTAATTCTGAGCATGCGCGGGTTTTTAACCGATGCTTTTGCATACTAACCATCAGTTTTGACCTATCGGTTAGGCGTCCATCAGTTCAATTTTAAAGCAAGTTCTAACATTTTTGACCGAAGGATAACTGACCGATGGGGCCCACACACGATTGGTTTGGACCGATGAAAACGGTCCTTCAGTCCGTTTTCATCGGTTTGGACCGACCGTGTGTACAGGGCTTTAGAGTGATTATCACTGGGGTTGGTTAACTCCTCAGCTATCTCTTTACACACACAAAAACAAACGTTGCTACCACACGTTACCACAACAATTCTGACCTTCGGACTCTTACCTCCTTTGCTGGGTTCCCTCATCTGCATTCTCTTCTACTCCTTTTCTCTGAGTGCCCCAATAGCAATCTGTGTGCAGGTGCGCTCCCGAGCTAGGCTGTGCGTGTCCATAGACCCTCCCTCCTCACAGGATTTGATTGACAGCAGCAGGACCTGGCTAAACTTCTGAATGTTCCAGTGAGCACTGTTGAGGCCTTAATCCGGAAGTGGAAAGAACATAATTTCACCATAAACTGGCCACTACCAGATGTTCCTCGCAAGATTTCTGACAGAGGAGTGAAAAGAATTATCAGAAGAGTTGCCAAGAGCCAAGGACCACTTGTGGAGAGCTTCAGAAAGACCTGGAATTGGCAAGTACAATTTTTTAAAGAAATCAATAAGCAATGTACTCAACCGCCATGGTCTGTATGAAAATGTCATGTTAATAGCATCTTAGAAATGTATTTAGATAGAAAAATATTGACATGTTCAATACTTATTTTACCCGCCTATAGAAGCCATGATCTTACGGGTGCCATGCTGAGCAGATGCCCTTCTACATAGTAACCAGAGTGGTTTGCTTGCTCAGCATGACCCCCATTTAGAGAATTTATTTTTCAGAATGAATGCAAAGCATTATTTGGTTGGTCGAGGCAGAGGTCATGACCTTACTGCCTCTTTTAACAATAAGTGGGCGCCAAGATTGCCCCCCCATATAAATGAGCAAGAGGTACTTAGTACCCCTTCTCATTAAAAAAAAGTGAAAAGTAAACACACACACAGTTTTAACAAGTCCTTTATTTAAAAAGAAAAAGTTCCACAGTGTAAATTTTACATCAATCACATCATCCAGCAAAGCAGATCCGTGTCAATCACAATGAAAAATGCCCTCTGATCTGCTTTAGAAAAAAAATCCTCTTCCATCGCTCACTCAGGAATTTCATCTCCCAGTCCCTGCCACTAGAAGCAAACAAAGGGGCAGGGATTCCTGTGTGACGTTATTGACCAATCATGGGTAGGACCATATATAGTCGGTGACATCACAAGAAACCTAGGAATGGACTGAGAGGGGAAGAGTCATGTTTGTTAGGATGCCAGCAGCTGCTAGTATCCTAACAACCAGTAAGAGGGAAAGCTATGACATTTAGCAGCAGTAGAAATATGGAATATAATCAATAATTATCATACTCTATATCATAAGTATACTATGGCAGATTCGATTATGATGCACCATTAGAAAATATAAATAAATACTTAAAATGGCCAGTATTTTACAATAAAGTGTGTTTTTTTTTGAAAGCCAGAAGAGGGATTAAGAATAAAAGTATTAAAATTGGATCCTTCCTGTATATAAGCCTTCTTACTTCTTACAGCCGTTGGTTTTTATCTCATAACATTGCAGATCAATGCAAACTATATCAATTGTATGAAAAAGGCTATTTGGAAGCTGTTTGTATATAAATCATCAATGTTTTTTTATAGAAAGCATCAATTCAGCACATATCTGTTTCTGTTATCATAAAGTACAATCTCTCTTTTCCTAAGAGATCATCCGCAGACAAATAACAGGATTTTGGCTGCTGTGCCTTATCTTAAAGGATTTCTTAGAAAATGTTCCTGCCTATCTCCTTTTTTCATCAGGTATAAAGAAAACATTGCCAGCATTCCAGCCATGTTTTCTCACTGATAAGAAATCCAGGTTCTGTGCAGCTAAATCAACTGAACCTGAAATACAAATCATCATTTGTATGTGTTTTAGGGCTATATGAGGCTGTAACTAAGCATTACACAACTTTATTTTTGTCCCAGGCTCAAATACTTTACAAATAATTTACTGGGTGCATTTTCTTCAGAGGAGTTATTTTCTCTGGATGTTCAGAATGATGGAAACCAGTCAATTAAATTTTTTGTAGATTTTTTTGCACTAGTGAAGGGGTATCCAAACTTTCTAAACAAGGGGTCAGTTTACTGTTCTTCAGACTTCAATTGGGCTGGCCTGTGACCAATGGTAGTAGAAAATGCCCCATCATTGGTAATATTGGGGGGTATTGCCCCATTATTGCTATCATGGGGAAAAAGAGTGCCCCACCATTGATCTTAGTGGAAAGAATAGTTCCTCGTCATTGATATTAGTGGGAGGAATAGTAACCCATTGTTGGTGTCAGTGGTGGGCATGGGGCACCATCATTGGTGTCAGTGAAAGGAATTATGAACCATCATTGGTGTCAGTGAAAGGAATTGTGACCTATCGTATGTATCAGTGACAGGAATTATGAACCATCATTGGTGTCAGTGAAATGAATAGTGCTCTATTGTTGGTATCAGCGACAGGAATTATGAACCATCATTGATGTTAGTGGGAGGAATAGTGCCTTGGATCATTGTATCAGTGGAAGGAATAGTGCCCCATGGGCCAGATAAAGGCAAGCAAATGGCCACATCTGGCCCCCGGGCCTTAGTTTGGAGCATTGAGAGATAAGAAGGAGGGTTGATGGAGCACAGGATACCTTTGGGTTCTACCCAGGGCACAGTCCTTCACCTTCTCCATGTATTTATAACCTTCTGGATCCCTCTCTTACATATATTGCTATATTGCACAGACTTTTAAACTTCAAATGTGGCTCTTTGACAACTGAGGTTCTAGTGGCTTCGCAGTCTTAGAATTCAGGGAAGAACAGCAATGGAAAGATGCCTGGTTTACTTTCCATCTCAGTCAGTATCCTACCACCTCCATGTGTGGGACAACATGGTCTGCTTCCTTTAAGCCCAAAGTAACACTCCATGGCTACCAGTTTCTTCAAAGAGGCCTCGAAGGAGGTTAAATCCTTGCAGTTTCCTACAGTACAGCCATAGGCACTAGGGCCTAATGAAAGGATGTTACCACAACGTCCTCACAGTGCAAAAGCCCAGGAAAGAAGACCAACTGCCAGAACTACCAGGATCACATATAGCGCGGTGCTGACATCACCACGCTATATGTGATCCTCGAAAGATGGGCGTTCGTGGTTTAGCCAGCCGTGCTGTTTTTTAACTATATTGATCTAAGTGCATTCATTACCTTTTGGTTTTATATTACAAATTCGATTTTACACTATGGCGAGTTTATCTCTTTTTGGGGAATTATGATTGCACTCTGAGAGAGGAACTCGTCATTTCAAGTTGTGTGGAGTGCCCTGGACCATGTCTTCTTATCTGAGTTCAGCCGTGCCCTGGTCATTGAAATATAGGCTTGGTGATGCCATTTAAATATCCCCTCACTGGATAAAAACCCTGGCTGGGTATTAGCCGCAAGTGTCTGTGATCTTCCATAATAGGAGGTCCCCATCAGCTGGTAAGCGAGCATTCCTTGTGGTGGATTTTGCACATTACTTGGTGGTGGTGGATATTAACACTTTGGAAGGAAACTTTACGAATTTGGAAGGGCAGTCATTCAAATTTGGACTATTTTTTACTTTATATATATTTTTCACTATTTTAATGATTTTGGTTCTTGCACGATTAATAAATATTTATATTTTTACTTTATTTTCATTAGCACTACCTAAATAATTATCATTAGCTCAGCCTTATTTACGATTTTAAGATCAAAAAAACATTTTGGGATGTATGCTAGATGTATGTAAAATATCTATGTAATTACTGTATTTTTAACCACTTAAGGACCGCCTAACAACTATATACTTCGGCAGAATGGCACAAATGGCACAATCACGTACCTGTACGTGATTGCTTAATGCCCAGCCGGAGCTGAAGAACGGGGAGAGGTGTGTGTAAACACACCTTCCCCATTCTTCACAGTGGCGCTGTCATTGATCGTCTGTTCCCTGATATAGGGAAAGACAATCAATGACGTCACACGTCCAGCCCCACCCCCCTACAGTTAGAAACACATATGAGGTCACACTTAACCCCTTCAGTGCCCCCTAGTGGTTAACTCCCAAACTGCAATTGTCATTTTCACAGTAAACAATGCATTTTTATAGTATTTTTTATTGCTGTGAAAATGACAATGGTCCCAAAAATGTGTCAAAATTATCCAATGTGTCCACCATAATGTCGCAGTCAGGAAAAAAATCGCTGATCACCGCCATTAGTAGTAAAAAAAAAAAAATTATAAAAATGCAATAAAACTATCCACTATTTTGTAAACACTATAAATTTTGCGCAAAACAATCGATAAACGCTTATTGCGATTTTTTTTACCAAAGATAGGTAGAAGAATATGTATTGGCCTAAACTGAGGAAAAAAAAGTTTTTTTTATATATTTTTGGGGGATATTTATTATAGCAAAAAGTAAAAAATATAGTTTTTTTTTCAAAATTGACGCTCTATTTTTGTTTATAGCGCAAAAAAATAAAAACTGCAGAGGTGATCAAATACCACCAAAAGAAAGCTCTATTTGTGGGAAAAAAAGGATGCCAATTTTGTTTGGGAGTCACATCGCACGATCGCGTAATTGTCAGTTAAAGCGACGCAGTGCCGAATCGCAAAAAGTGATCTGGTCCTTTACCTGCATTTTGGTCCGGGTCTTAAGTGGTTAAAAAGGCACACAACTGCAATATTTTCCTCAATATCTGTCTAGATTTCAGGCACTGTGAAGGGTTCAGCAGTTTTTGCAGTACACTAACACTGACTGACAAAGATTGATGAATATTGACAAATGGATAAAGACTAAAACCCATTAAAGGATATACAGGGGAACATTTCCTAAAACTAGGGAGTGTGAAATTTGGTGGAGCTCTGCATAGAAACCAATTAGCTTCCAGGTTTTATTGTCAAAGCCTAAATGAACAAGCTGAAGTTAGAAGATGATTGCTTTCCATGCACAGTTGTACCAGATTCTGTGTGTACCACTTCTAGTAAATCCCCCCTCCCCTCCCCCACAATGTCAAATGGACATTGGCAATACATTTTCGAAAAATCAAAACAGACCAGCACTGGCAGACCTACCTAAGAGGCTTTCCTGGTCACAGGTGGAGATATATAGAGCATTTATTAACATATTTATATGTGCAAATGTGTTGCCTATAACCAGAAACAATCACACGTTAATATTTTTCCTCTAGGAAGGTAACTACTGCAGGGAATCAGTTAGAACTACAGGTTATTTTCAGTTCACCCTCGTTCTTTGACAAATACTCTTAACTTGATTGGCAACTCCAAATCAATGAAAGCAATTGCAGTGACCAGTCTTTTGTTGAATGTTCAGTAGATGGGATCAGAAAGATTGTGACTCTTTCAAAGCACTGAGTCATATGATCTGCTGCGCCTCTCTCTACATTTTGGATTTCATCCATGTTCCATTATGATGACCTTGTTGCCAACATAAAGTAATTTGATTGCCCTTTACACAGCCTTTCAAATGAAGCAAATGACCTGCGTGTATTAGACTGCCCTCTCCTTAAAAACAAAGATCAACTGTATAAAATTAATTGCAATCAACATTTTCCATCTCAAGGGCTTTTACCTCTTTGGCTTGCCTTTTATGGCCTTGAAAAAAGATTTAATCTGTTAGTGACAATTCTGTGACCTGGTACTAATCTAGGTTAGTGACTATTACGTGCACTCAAGAAACAAATCTACAGTATATTCCTATACATGGTCTTCTAGAATGAAATTTGCTGGCTCTAAATAAACAAGACAATATACAATTTTCCAGAAGTCAGCAGTGGCAAAATACATTGCAAAGATTAAGTTAAAATTGATTTCAAAATGCAATATATATTAAAATTGTTTTCTAATTTCTAGTACAAAATAGATGGATAAGAACACAATTGAGTCATTAATAACATTTCATCGTTAAACTGAAGTTATAGAATGTTTTATTATATTAATAATATTATACAGGATTTATATAGCATCAACAGTTTGCACGGTGCTTTACATTATAAAGGGAGACAGTACAGTCACAATACAATTCAATATCTTAAGAAGATTAGGAAGGCCTTGCTCCTGAGAGGTTACAATCTAATCGGGAGGGGCAAGTGAAACAAAAGGAATGAGTTGTTGGGAGAAGTTATGGCTAATCAGTGTAAGTCAGGGATTTTGTAGGATCAGAGTCAGGTGTATGAGTAACCAATTATAACAAGCAGGTGCTAATGATCATCAATTTCATATGTAGGTTGAAACACAGTCATTAACTGAAACAGAAACAGCTGTGTAAGGCCCTGTACACACGAGCAGACATGTCCGATGAAAACGGTCCGCGGACTGTTTTCATCGGACATGTCTGCTGGGAGCTTTTGGTCTGATGTGTGTACACACCATCAGACCAAAATCCCCGCGGACAGAGAACACGGTGACGTATAAGACACCGTTGTTCTCTAACACGCAAGTTCAATGCTTCCACGCATGCGTCGAATCAATTCGACGCATGCGCAGGATTTAGGGCCGCTGGTTATACGTCATAACCAGAGGACATGTCCGATGAGTCGTACTAACCGTCGGACATATCCGACGGACATGTTTCCAGCGGACCAGTTTCTTAGCATGCTAAGAAACTTTTGTCCGCTGGAAACCTGTCCGCTAGGCTGGAAAACTGTCCGCTAGGCCCTACACACGGTCGGACATGTCCGCGGAAACTGGTCCGTTGACCAGTTTCAGCGGACATGTTCGGTCGTGTGCACAAGGCCTAAGAGACTTAAAACTGGATGAGGAACAGCCAAACTCCGCTACTTAGGTGAGGTTGTGGAAGACAGCTTTATGTAACAGGCCATACACCATGGCAACACTGAGCACAGCAACAAGACACACAGGATGTGTCTTGCATTAGCATCAGCAGAACTGGTGGAAACTATTGGAAGAAGTTTGGTCAGAAGTGATCTTCATGGAAGAATTGTGTCCAAAAAGCCATACCTCGGATGTGGAAAAAAGACAAAGTGACTCAACTATGCATGAAAACATAGAAACTGGGGTGCAAAAAGAAATGGCAGCAGGTGCTCTGGACAGATGAGTGAAAATTTAAAATATTTGAGTGTAGCCGGAGGCAGTTTGTTCACCAAAAGGCTGGAGAATGGTACAAATAATGAGTGTCTGTAGGCAATAGTGAAGCATGGTGGAGGTTCCTTACCAGTTTGTGGCTGCATTTCTGCAAACAGAGTTGGAGATTTGGTCAGGATCAATAGTGTCCTCAATGCTGATAAATACAGGCAGATACTTAAAAATGAAGACGTGTCTCACTGATATTTTCAATGACTGTATCTGACTCCGGTGGGGTCATGGGATTGAGGAAGAAATACAACTCTGCTCAACTCTGCAAAGCCTGCAGGCAAAAATAAAAAAAGTGGTATATCTTGGGTTAAGAAGTTTGTTAGTGTTGGGCTGCTGACAAGTGCGGTAGAGCATACCTGAATGGTTTGTAAAAGAAAGAGCGACCTGTAAGTCTTGCCTGAAAGCTTGCTGTGAATTTACCTGGGAAATACTGTAAAGTAAAGAACTGATTACCTGCAAATGATCAGCTCTGGATGCAGATAGGAATGTCTCCTGGGTCTCCCACATGTAATAGCTAACAGCCCAATTCTCAAGTGTACAAGGGGCACACAAACCTGAGTTGATTTTTCTTTCAGAAAAAAAAATCTGCTTTTTACCGATCTAAAATCAGATTGTTTGTATATGTTTAGAGTAGATCTGTCATAGGGAAAATATGCAGACATCCATTTCTAACCTTTTCTTTTAAAACGATAGTTGCCTATTTATCATACCAATGCTTGGTTTTGTCAATGACCCAGAACAAGTATGGAGATAAGGAATTCTGACATGTGTGCAATATGTGCTTGTTTTGGGTCTAGCAATTTTAGAATGAGGCCAGAAATATGTTTTTGTTTACTGTATATACTCTAGTGTAAGCTGAGCCGAATATAAGCCGAGGCACCTATTTTTATCACAAAAAAATGGGAAAATGTGTTGACTCAAGTATAAGCCTAGGGTGAGAATGCAGCAGCTACTGTAAGTGGAAAAGAGGGTCAACAATGCCCATTTGCAGCTTCACTGTGCCCATTTGGATGCCTCAGCATGCTCACTGTGCCCATCTCACTGTGTCTCCTATCAGTGTCCATCAGTGCCTCCTATCAGTGCCCATCGGTGCCTCCTATCATTGACCATCAGTGCCTTCTATCAGTGACCATCAGTGCCTTCTATCAGTGACCATCAGTGCCTTCTATCAGTGCCTTCTATCAGTGCCCATCAGTACCTTCTATCAGTGACCATCAGTGCCTTCTATCAGTGCCCATCAGTGCCTCATATCAGTGTCCATTAGTACCTTTTATCAGTGTCCATCAGTACCTTCTCACAGTGTCCATCAATATCTTCTCTCAGTGCTCATCAGTACATTTTATCAGTGCTCATCAGTGGATGCTATTAATGTCCATCAGTGCTGTCTGCCTTCTTAGGACAGCACGGCTCTGAGTGGAGATTGTGTCTGTCATGAAACAGTAGCACAGAGACACCGGTGTTCTGCCAAGAATTGTCCCCCGGCGGATTTTGCCCGCTCTGTCCAGTACAGGCGCAGTGGATCAACACAGGAAGATCAACACAGCTGTGAATCACCTGTATGCTCGCTCCACTCTGCAAGGGGCGTGTATATTACTATTATATTGTCAGCAAGGGGGGCGTGGCATGTGTATTACTATTATATCGTCTGCAAGGGGGCGGTTGTATGAAATGGAGGGCGAGTTTTGCACTGTTGATAGGCGAGTTTGTGCCATCCGCCCCTCACACAATATAATAGTAATACACATCCGCCCCTTGCTCTAGCCATTCGCCCCTTACACAATATAATAGTAATACAGCCGCCCCCCTTGCAGAGTGGAGCGAGCATCGGGAGCGTGCAGCAACGACTGTCACAATGCCCTGTTCATTGTGCAGGCGCAGACTACATCTCATGCACAGCTCTTCATGTTCAGCAATTTTCAGAGCTAGAGCGCTGCACCTGCACAGTCCAGGGCGGGCATTATCCGCCAGGGGGACACATCTTGGCAGAACACCAGCAATCATTGACATTCTATTTCCCCGTCCATCCTCTCTCGCACAGAATGAGAGAGGACACACAGCTGATCTCACTGCTCCCCCTTCTCCCCTTCCCCTCTCATGTATGCTCCGTGGGAAATGTGAGCTCGTTAGCTTCACACTTGACTGACCGCAGAGCACACAGGAGAGGGGAGGGGAGAGGGGGAGAAGGGGGAGCAGTGAGATGTGTGTCCTCTCTCCTCCTGTGCGAGAGAGGATGGGCGGGGAAATAGAATGTCAATGATTGCCGGTGTGAGTCAGTGTTCAGCCTGACGAGGAGGAAGCTGTGCTTGGTTACACTGTACGGCCGCCGATGACACTAAATGTATCACAGCGCCGGGGGATTAGGCTGCAGACACAGACTCAAGTATAAGCCGAGAAGGGGATTTTCAGCACAAAAAAATATGCTGAAAAACTCAGCTTATACTCGAGTATATACAGTACTTTATTTTGGCCCCTCATGCTCCTTTGAGGTCAAATCAATATGAATCACATCAGTTTGGTGAAAGTTTTGGCAGTGCTTTATTACAGCATTGTGTTATGGCCACATTGGGGCGGTTTGATGACCAGTCTCATGGCAATTAAAAGCTTTTATTTTTATATGCTACACATCACAAAACACACAAACAGTTCACATCTATGTGGTGTAGCTAGGGTTGTCACCTGGGATTCACACGGACAGTCCAGGTTTTGAATCATGTGTCCGGGTTTCAGGCAAACTGAAACCCGGACACATGATTCCGACTGGGCTGTGGCTCCCCCAGGAACCAGGATTGTCACACTGTGGGCGGCTGTCTGGGGGCAGGTTATGAATCACTGGGGGGGCAGGGCGATGATGTCAGCAAGAGCAACTTGGCCACACCCACTGTTCACTTCGGCACGCTATGTGTACTACTCTTCTTGGGGCACCCAAAGTTGTCCCAGACCGGGAAAGTATTCAGGTTTGGCTTGAAGAAAAGGTGGCAACCCTAGTTGTAGCGCATTGCAACAAATATTTGTTTAGGTGTGCTAGCAAGGTGCGATGGCAAGCCGTTTATAACGAACAACTTGCCCAAAACTAACAATATAAATGAAAGAATGGAAGAATGGAGTTAGGCTTTAACTTAAAGTGTATCTATGGCCAAGATGTAAAATCATATAAGGGCAGCGAAAAAACATATCGAAAACGCACTTTGGAAAAGACTGGCCTCAAAAGGAGAAAAACAAATTAACTTTGAAACTTCACACAACTTCAATAAAATTTCCGGCATGATAGGTCTCCTCTTATCCACCGAATACGTAGCTTTTTTTTATAGCCTTTTAACGCTTGCCGAATCGAGAAGAATTGAAAACAAGAAGGCAATGAATTAAGTTTTAGAAAAAATGATATGCCAGATAAGGTTTTATTCATATGAAACCAAGAGTAGTTCTTAACCATCAAACTGTTCAAAAAAAGATAACACTAATTGTTCTGAAAAATCCTATGAACTATGGTGCATAGAATTAAGGAAAGATTGCCACAACCACCATGCCGATTTGTACCCGCACCAAGTCGAAGGAGCCAGAGATTTCGTTATGTTGTCAGAGACTAAAGCAAATTTCAAACCTGTTGCAGGCACGCAGTTCCAGTACCGTCGGCTTCCGGAAAAAGCTGGAAAAAACTAAGAAATTGAAATCTAGACAGCAAATCAGCTATCACATTTTCCCTACCTGGGACATATTTAGCTTTGACCCATAAATTTAAAGTTAAACATTTATACACCAAATATCTCAATAGAATTATGACAGGCTTAGATTTAGATTAATCAATTAATGGCATATTAGACACCTTTATTGTCTGTAACTACATAAGAGCCTCTTGTTTTGAAATTCCTTACCCCATATCTCTAAGGCCACAATAATTGGAAACAATTCCAATAATACGCTATTATTTACAAAACCCTTAAATTTCCAATCCATTGGCCAAGATTCCGCACACCAGTGGGATTTCCATATAGCGGCGAACCCAAACGACCCAGAAGAATCAGTGAATAGCTGAAATTCTTGATCCAAAAAAAAATTCTCCTTGCCATATAGATCTTCCATTAACATCAACTAAAAATGTATACCACACTAACAAATCTTCCTTTATGTCTGCAGAAATTCTAATATGCGAATGCGGATGTTTGAAACCTGAAATGGCCATGTAAAGTCTTCTAGAAAAAATGCGACCCATAGGAAGAACTCTACTAGCAAAGGCAAGGAGGCACAATAAAGATTGAACAGTTTTCAAACAAACTTTTTTAGCATGAAGGATATTAGATATCAACCTACAAATTTTCTTTATTTTGTCAATAGGAAGCCTAAATTCCATGGCCTTGGTATTAATCGTGATACCCAAAAATTTTAGGCATGTAGTAGGGAAAACTGTTTTATCATGCACTAAAGGTATCCCAAAATGCTAACATATTTGAAAAAATGAATTTAATAACGAAGCACACTGTTCAGACTCTGCTGGACCTAAAAATAAAAAATCATCCAAATAATGAAGCATACAATCATTACGTGCCAACTTAGTCACTACCCATTCAATGAACGAAGAGAAACTCTCGAAACACCTGTCGAAATAATATTGACCATCCAAGTGAAAGCCCAATGAACTAAAACTGTCAGGGTGAATGGGGAGGAGTCTAAAAGCTGATTTTATATCAGCCTTGGCTATCAAAGCACCACAACCAACTTTTTGTAGCAGACAAACGGCTTCTTCAAATGATGTGTAAGAGACAGAGAAAAACTCCATATCAAACTGATCATTCAAAGAATGACCTAATGGGGAAGATAAATGATTGATAATCCTATAACTCCCAGGATCTTTTTTCGGTAAAACGCCCAAAGGGGACAATCGGAAATCCTCAAACGGAGGGGAATGAAACGGACCAGAAACCCTGCCTTCAAGAATTTCTTTATCAATTTTTTCCTTAACTATCGGGGCCAAAACCTCAACTGATTTTAGATTCTTAACTAAAGTACAACCCGAACCAAGAAATAAAGGCAATTTAAAACCCACCCTAAAACCATCAGTGAGTAATTGAGCCGTCTCCCGGTCGGGATAGAGCCGTAGCCATGGTTCCATGTTTTGCAGTATCACTGGCGTGGAAGCCTTTAAGAAAGGAATCGTTGCCCGGCATTTGTTGAGGCAATGAAGATTTTTTAAAACATTTTAGTACCGGATGAGGACCCGAACAGAAAGCACATTCGTGCCTAAACCTACAGGAATTAGGCCATTTGCATTGCGCGTCATTAAAAGCAAAGCAAATGCCCTTTCTGTAAGAACCGGTAGAAGTAGATGGTAAAGTATTATTCAAACAAGGTGCAATAGGCTTTTGAGGGACAAATAAATTTAACCACAGCCCTACGTCTTTTTGACCCCACTGAATCGAGGGTTGAACCAAAATTTTTTGTCTAAAAGATTTGTCGTAGAAGAACCAAGCTAATCCCCCAAAAGACCTATAAGCCTCCAAGATTACATCCACATGCTGAAAGAGCCCCGCGCTCCGCTCTGGAAACCTCTCACTCATAACACTAGCATAAATAACAAAGGCTTGAAGCCAATTATTAAATGTCCTCGCTATTGGTCGCTTTTTATCATCATCAGTTTTTTCTTTGTCCATACGAGAATAATATTCCTTTTGTGACGGCAATAAAGACAATATATCAATAAAATCCCCATTCCATATCTTATCTTTTATACCGTTAGTCAAATGGAAACCCAAAGGGGATACATTACAAGGCATTGTCTCCTTTTCAAAACAATCTGGCACTTTACTTGATACCTGCTTGTCCTGAAAATGAGACGGAGCAGCAAATGTCTTTTCTTTACTATTACGACTCTGCTCACAAACAGTAGCCCACACTGAAGCCGCTGCAGCAGAGTCATCAACCATCAATTTTTTAAGAGCAACATTAGCTAAACTAGCAGCCAAGTGAGAAAGCGTAAAAATAAATATTAGACAAAACTGTTAGTTGTTCACACTAATCTGACTGAGTATTAGCTCTTAAATTAGCCATCAATGGACCCCGACCAGCTCGTTCACCACCGTCAACAACATACTGCCCAGCTTGTACCAAGCCTGGGTAATCAATAACTTTTACAGCGGGCACTCCACAACGCTGCCCAGACGTTGCAGGCTGACGAAGCCTGCCTTGGCCTGGATAGTGTCCTCTCCGCCCTCTCAAGGCTGACGTTCTTTGATTTTTTCTTCGGGTCATCGTTCACCCGCCGGCGGCTAGAGGGACTGTAAGGTCTCTTCGGTCCTTTCTTCCTTCTGGTCCTCCTCACGACCTCGATGGCTCCACCTCCGGTAGTTTCATTGCACGGCCCCGGAAACAAAACATCCTGCATCACAACGTCCATATCTTCCGGCGCTTTAGCCATGGCAACAGCTTCAATCTCGCCGTCTTCGGCAGCTGATTCATCCATAAGGGGGGACACCGATGCCTTCTTCCGGAGCTTCCTCCGCCGACGATAAGGAGAGACATCTTCTTAGCCATCTAGGCATGTGCATTTCATTTCGTTCCGAATCTAAATTTGGACGAATTTTTCATTATTCGGACATTCGGATGCATACGAATTCCCGAATTGCAATATTAATGAATTTACCGAATCCGAACGAACGTTTTCGATTCCGAGTCGAAAACCCGCGGACGAAATTCGATCAGAATTCGATTTTTTTTTTTTTTTTGAATTCCGATCGAATTTCGTACGCGGGTTTTCGATTTGGAATTCGAAAAAAAAATTTTTTTTTTTTTATTCCGATCGAATTTCGTCCACGGGTTTTCGATTTGGAATTCAAATTTTTTTTTTTTAGAATTTCGATCGAATTTCGAAATTATATTCGAAAAGAGACTATTTGTTGTCGAATCCGGTCGAAATACATTCGAATTCGACCAAATTTTTCGAAATTCGGTCGAAAACGAACGAATTACGAAAACGGTCGAAATATTTTCGAATTCGACCGGATTTTTCGAAATTCGGTCGAAAACAAACAATTTCCGAAACTAATTTAACACATGTAACGAACCTAACTTAACAAAATTAATTAAATAACGAATTAAAACGAAACGAAACAAAATTTTCCCTTTTGCACATGCCTATAGCCATCCTTCTCTGCCTTCGGCTTCAGCCCGCTCTATAAGTTGCCTTAGTAGTGTCTTCATGTCGCAGCAGGAGGAAAGAAGCTGTGGGCTCAAAAAGCTCTTTTACCTGAGCTCCTACAGCTGTACCTTCTGCTGTCGACTGGCTACAAAGCCTGTTACAGACCCCTTTATATAGGGTCCACAAGGGGTTCTGGAATTTTCTTTGGATTTTCAAGGCTCCCCCCACAGGCTGTTACCAGGCTCCCCCAAAGCATGATTCCTTCAGCTGCACAGTTTGTTTTTATCTACAAACATCCCTTATCTGCATAGGCAGTTTTTTTCTGGTAAAGGTGACCTAACCCTTTAACCTGAATGACCTTGAACTTTGTAAACTTACTTTGTGAGTATCCTCACATGTTTACTTCCGTGATGTTATGGCACATATTCACTATGCCTTGTGAATAGGCACTGCTGTGTCACAGATTTCACAGAGCCTGCCTTCTGGACTACAGAGGTGCTTAGAGGAGGAGTTTCAGGAGGTGGAGTCAGTACAGAATCACTGCTTGTAGACAGCAAGTTACCATGGGATATGTCATCCTTAGAAACGGAACTTAAAGAGCAGAGCAAAAGCTGCAAAGTATGCAGAGAATCCATGAATTTGTGGAAAGAGATGGTCAGCAGACAGGCAGCACTCACAAGAAATGGAAAGGGGATGTTTCAAGTAATCCTTTATCGGATTGTCAAAGATAACTATTGTTTGTATTGTTATTACAATGCTGATGTTTACAATGAAAGTGTAAGCTGTGACCATAATACTCCTTTAATACAGTTTCGATTTAGCAGGAATTGTGGAAGAAAGAGTGTGCGAACATAGAAGCTGCCTTATGTTTACAGAGTGCCCTGCGGCTACCATAGAGCTCAGCGGGATGCTTTTCAGAAAGCAAAAACTATGCTTAGGCAATATTGTAGCTCCTGCTTTGTCGCTGGTTATGTTGACTTGATATGACTTGCTTTGAAACAGGTTCACTTTTTGTTTCAGCTGTAAAAACTGTGAAATGGCAAAAAAAAAAAAAATCAGATTACTGCTTCATGAGCAAACAACAAAAACGGAGTTGTCCTTATTGCCGTTTTAGTTTTATATGCATCACTACATATATATATATTTATATTTGATCTGCTTTATGGTCATGAAAATTTCATAAGCAGTTATTACAATATTTAAAAGCAGCATTAGCTGTCCTTTCTCTTTATTGCCTTGCCTATTCAGCGGGATAGTGTCCTCTCGCTGGCTCGTGGTGCATAAATTTACAAACATCATGCAAATGTATTATTTGCAATAAAACTGACTAATGAACTTTAAAGGCAAATTACTTTCCCTGTCTGCTGGCTCTGCAAGAGGCAATCATCTATCATTCAAATTTACGCTTGTGTGTTTGCTTTAGGGAAATCATAATCACTTCTTAATTTATGACTTATAAAAGACATCATGGATTTTCAATATCTTTAACAAGTATGTACCAAAACAGTTCATTTGTTGGCTGCAAGTTTAAATTAGAGTTTAATGTGGCTAGATGCGGGGCTGCTGCAGTGTTTGCATGAAAAATAACCAACGCCAGACCATTTTCTTTCAATGGATTGGCCTACAGGGTGTACTATATGATTTGATTTGATTGTTGAAGATTCAAGAATCAAATTTTATTTTTTTGGCATGATTTTGGTTGTGCTGAAATACTAGGTTTTGCCACTATGAAGCACTGCAAACAAATTACGTAACTGCAAATTACAGCAAGGATCCACAGAAATAGAAGGTCCTGTTGTGTTTTCTTGGACACCCCACTTACGCAACCCATTTGTCGCCATTAACCTTTAATGGCACTTCAATGTGTTGTATTGTTTTATTATTTTGTACACTTCTATTCCCCCCCTAGAATCATTGAAATTAAAATGAATGGGCCAAATCCACAAAGACCCGGTGTAACGGCGAATTTCTAATTTAAGTTACACTGCCTTAAAATTTCTACCTAAGTGCCCGATCCACAAAACACTTACCTAGAAATTCCTGGCCGTGTAACTTAAATTCCGCCGGCGCAAGGCGTTCCTCATTTCATGGGGGCGATTCCCATTTAAATGAGGCGCGCTCACGCGCCAGCCGTACTGCGCATGCTCGTGACGTCATTTTCCCGACGTGCATAGCGCAAAATTACGTTACGTCGGGCTTTGTGGATTGCGACGGGTCAATAAAGTTGCGGCGCGAAAAAAAAAATTCAAATTCGGAAAAAAAACGCGTCGCTAGACAGAAGGGTCTGCTTTTACATGGTGTAAATCCCTAATTTTGCGTATGCAACTTAATACTTACGGAGAAAAAACGAAGCTGAAAAGCTTTGTGGATCTCCGTAAGTGCTAATTTGCATACCCGAGGCGGCATTTCGACACGAAATGCCCCCAGCGGCAGATGCGGTACTGCATCCTAAGATCCGGCAGTGTAATTCAATTACACATGCCGGATCTTCTCCCTAACTATGGAAAACTGATTCTGTGGATCAGTTCCATAGTTAGGACCAGGGATACGACGGAGTAACAGCAGTTACTCCGTCGTATCTGTTTTGAGGATTTGGCCCAATGTCTTTAGGTTCTTAGGTGGTGCATTTCAGTTCTATGTCTACTAGATATCATTTAAAATGTGTGTATGTGTACATGTTCCTAATCAAGGGCATATATATGGCCACAAGAGTCCATGTGATAGTTATGGGCCTTTACATTATCAGCATAACATGAGGGTATATATAGTACTGGCACCAGAGCTGGCTGGCTGTGAAAGCAGATAGCACATTTTAATATTAGCATGAAGAATTTTCTGACACAATGGACAATCTCTCTTTCTTCAACCACTAATTGTTATTTCTATGGAGAATTCTGCAGCAGGACCCAACAACAGAGGTGGGTCAGCGTAATTTAAACCAGTAACACCAGAAGCAGTCTGATGAAACAGCCACTAGCTTCTAATATCTCCAAGTATTCCATGATGCGTCTTCCCACCCAAAAGATGTTTATCTCTCATAGTCAGGGCTGAATTTATGCTTCCCAACCTCCCTAGTCCCTGTTGGTTCTCTCTTGCACCCCAGTCAACTGGATAGCCTTTATAGGACACTAGCATACCATACATTAACCAGGCATGTAATGTAGAAGCTGAAACACAGAGTTTGTCCATTAAGCCTCAGCGCACAATGATTAGAAGAGACTGTTAATTTATTCTGATAACAATTTGGTTCTAGGTGTACAGACTCAATCAACAAAATATATTGTTGACTGTTTGCCATCCCAGCAGAATTGCTATTTTTGGCTATGCAGAAATTCATCCTTGCTCATAGTTAAGACTTCCTAATGTTCTTTATTTTACATTATGGAAAAGCCATCATTGAATCATTAAATCATGATCCCCTAAATTTAGTCAGAAATTGACTGCAGTAGTTGGAAAGTAGTGGGAATTCTAATGAGCATATGTCATCCCTACAATCCACGAGAGAGAACTCCACTCAGCATTCACAGCAGCACACACCCTGTCTTTGACTCTTTCTGCTCTGATGCATGGACATCAAGGGCCATATTCTCAAACAAGTTACACCGGCGTATATGGAGATGCGCGGCGTAAGTGTAAAGATGCGCCGTCCTATCTATGCGCCATAGTCACAGAACCAGATCCGCCAGAAATCAGGCTACTCCTGTCCGTCCTAACTCGTTTAAGTGTACGCGGCGTAGGCGCATATTTCCGCTGAAGGCATCCTAGGCTGCCATAGAATTAGTATTCAAATATGCAAATGATGTAGATGCGCTGATTCCCGAACCTACGCGCGATCGGCTTAGGCTACGCGCTGTGCGCGTAAGACGATTGTCCGGCTGAAAGTTACCCCTTATAAAGCTCGGTTAACTTTGCTCCAGACCTGAGTAAGTTAGCTTGAAAAAAGCAAATACAGCAGCACCATCCCGGACGAGCTGAGCAACCAAATTTTACGGACAACACATTCGTATGCCAACATGCCAGGGGCAGGCGTGGTCTTAGCACTGCTAGTGTGTGAGGAGGAAGAGGCACTTAGAAGGAGGAGGGCACGGAGGAGGGCACGTGAGAGGATCTACCCACAGCGCATTAGTCTCTTTGGCATGGCTGATGTGGATGTGTATCACCGTTATAGATTCAACCCTGATGCCATCCTTGAAATTACCAGAGCCCTGAAGAATGACATCAGCAGCCCAACACAACGATCCCATGCAGTGCAGCCACTGGTGAAGGTCCTGGCAACATTGCATTTTCTTGCCACAGGCTCTTTTCAAAGAACCAGTGGAGACGTGGTTGGGATATCCCAAACCAGCATGAGTAGATGCGTGCACCAAGTTGTCCCCGCATTACTCCGACGCATGTCGCACCACATAATCAGACCCACCCAGGAGGACATGCGGCTGAAGGCAATGACAGATTTCTGCCTAATTGATGGTTTCCCACGCACTGTGGGTGCAATTGATTGTACCCATGTGGCAATACAGCCCCCCCACGAGACCGAGCACATATACCGCAACAGAAAACATTGGCATTCTATCAATGTCCAAGTGATCGTGGATGCACATGGCCTCATATGGCACGTCCGTGCAAAACACCCCGGATCCAGCCATGACAGCTTTATATTCAGGCAAAGTGACATCCCAAGACAATTTGAGCATAATGTGTATGGGGACAGTTGGCTGGTTGGTGAGTGTCATGGGTGTCAGGTATGACTGTCCCCCCCCATGATGCAGACATCACGAGGGGCACATGCATGACTAACATCCTCCTGTCTTTTCCCTTCCAGGTGACTCTGCATATGCCCTGGGACCTCATCTCATGACTCCATTCCGCAATCCGCAAACACCAGGAGAGAGAAGATATAACGAAGCACACGCACGCACCCGTGCAGTGGTTGAGCGAACATTTGGCCTCCTTAAGTCACGATTTCGATGCCTGGATAAGACTGGGGGTACCCTGCTGTATTCCCCCAACTTCGTGTGCCAAATCATCGCTGCATGTTGCGTGCTGCACAACTTCGCAGTGAGAAAGGGCCTGCAGATTGACCTACGTGATGACCTGACCCCCCAACCACCATGTCCCCCCCTAACCGAGGCTACCCCGTCTGCTGATGGTACAGCAGTCAGGAGATGTCTCGTGGAGCGAATCTTTGAACGTTAAACACACACATTAAACATGGCACACAGAAAATGCACGCATGCACACCACTGTGGTCCCTAGCACACACACCCCACATGCACATCCCATTGGATTAGACCGAAGTACACCGCACGGTACTAAGGAGCAGCAACGCCGCGTCAAGGCTCCAATGATGTTGCTGTCCATTCATACACCTTTCACACGGACCTGGGGAGAACTTATCCCCAGCGACCGAGGGTGACACCCCTTACTGGCAGGAGTGTCACCCCCCCCACATTCACACACCATTCACACTGTGCTATGCACTACTTTGTGCAGCACAAAAAATACAACAGCTCTTACTTAGAGCATAAATAAAATAATATTAAAAAGCTCTTACTTAGAGCATAAATAAAATAATATTAAAAAGCTCTTACTTAGAGCATAAATCAAAAATCATACTTAGAGCATAAAGAAGCCCAAATAAATCACTGGCCCCGGCGCGGACTCCGCCTGGTGCCCAGGTTCCTGGCCCTCGCTTGTCTGGGGGGAGCCTCATTTGGGGGTGGTGGGGCATCAGGTGGAGGAGCCTCCCTCGGTGGATTAACATCCCCAGGTGCCTCCCTGGCTGGCTGTCTGCCCTCTAGAGCCACTGCTATACGGCTGAGCAGGGCCTCCTGGCATGCAGTCTGGGCCTGCACAGCCATCCGCAGGCCCCTGACCTCCCCCACAAGTTCGGCTGTGGTGGTTTGCAGCTCACCCAGACTTGTAATGGTGGCTGCAGAGTTTCCTGCCACATCCTGCAGAGCGTCGGGCACTGCTCCAGAGGAGGACAGGCTATTATTGAGCCGCCTCAACTCCTCCAAAATGTCCCCCATATGGCGGCTCTGCTGGTCCTGCTGCCTGACCAGCTTTTCCTGCAGGACTCCTGCCACACCCCTGGTCTTATGGGTGGCCTTCCTGGGGACAGGAGTGCCTGGGGCCCTTGAATAGGGGGAGGGCCGTGAGGGGCTGGTGGTGAGGGGCATGGGACGGGAGGGGCTGGAGAGGGTGATGGAAGACCCTGAGGGGCTGGTGATTGGGTGGTGCTGTGATGTTCCGGGCATCTCATGTGAGTCGTCAAGAAATAAAATGACCTCCTGCACACTCTGGGCCACCTCCTCTTCATTGCCCACCACCTCCTCATGGGCAATATCCTCCTCAACCACCTCCTGTGCGGAGGACTGGCCACTCCCCTCCAAAAAGGCCTGTAGGCTTCCCAGGGGGTCAGCCACTGTAGCAGACTGCTGGGGGGATGGTGTTGGACGGACAGCAGAAGACGGCCCAGCTCCCTCCTGCACACCTGTGGATGACACAAAAAAATCCCATGTTGGTGGACCCACACACTTGTCACATGTCCCCCCCCCCAAACATGCTACACACCATATAGAAGATAAAACACACTTACCTGTCCTCATGGGTGGGTCACTGGAGTCATGGCCCTCCAGGCCCTCCACCTGCTCCCTCCGCAGGCATCTGGCAATAATTTCCTCCTCCTCTGACAGCCGGATCGGACAGGGTGGCCCACCTCCAGTGCCCCTGGCATGTTTGGCAATGGTGGCCATTTTATTTCTGACCACCCCCCGCAGGTCATTCATTTTTTTTAAGATGTCCTGGGGGGTCCTCACCTCATGGCCAAGGGCATTGACCTGTGCCGTCACTTTGCGTAAGATTTCTTCCTTTTTGATTTTGCTGGTATTGCCACTCTCAGCACCATGGAGCCTGGCATCATAGCGCTCCATTGCTGAGATAATAACTTCCCTCTCAGCAGGGCTGAAGTTTTTTTTCCTGCGGTCTTTCCTTGGCATAGCAGCAGCAGCAAAGTGAAAACTCCAATAGGGAAATACAAGGGAGTCACTTTGCACTAGCTGGGCGGATGCTTGAAGCTTTTATACACTGGGCCGGCCCAACTTAGCATGGATTTACGCCTATTGTCATTGTGCGCATGCGCAGAGGGCGGAGCACGTCCGGCACATGCGCCGTTAGGTCTGGACATCATTTGCATGGGGTCACGGATCATTATAATGCTTCACGCCCACATCCCTCCTACCGTCACTTGCGCCTACTTACGCCAACACATTTAAGTTACGCGAGCGCAGCGTAGGACGCAGGGGGTTCGGGAATATGGTTCGGCTCTCGCCAAGTTAAGCCGGCGGTGCGCATCGGAGGTCCGCTCCGCCTCACTAAATATGCGCAGATCTACGAGAATATGGCCCCAAGTCCCTAAGCTCTGTTTGCTGGGCCCGCATTATCAGTACCAGAGATGGGACAGGACAACTTAAAATTAATATGCAGGTATAGAAAAAAAATCACCACCCTTTAAAAATATTGTATTTGTTGGCATACAACACTCACTTTTTTACTCTGAAAAAAGAGGGTAAACTATGTCTGTGTTTTATACGCATGGGGCTGTGGAAAGTTTTTTTCCGTGAAACTTTCCTCTTAAATACGATAATCACATTTTGTTGCTTTGCAGACTGAATGAAGATTGTTTTATCCAGATGCATTTATTCAGTGCAACTTATAACATACAAGTGAAAGATATAACACCAACATGTCAGAAAAAAAAGTTGAAAAAGGGGATCACCCTCTTGTGTCAGTATTTTGTTGAACCAACTTTTGCTTTAATTACAGCCTTTAAGCATAGGTCTCTACTAACTTTGCACATCTAGACTTTGCAATATTTGCCCATTCTTCTTTGCAGAACTGCTCAAGTTCAGTTAAGTTTGATGGTTACCATTTTTGGACTGCAGTCTTCAAGTCACTCCACAAATTTTCTCCTTCAACCACTGTGTGGTCATTTTTGCTGTGTGCTTTGGGTCATTGTCATGTTGGAAGGTAAACCTTCTTCCCATTGACAACTTTTTGTCAGAGGGCAGCAGATTTTCCTCAAGAAATGTATGGTATTTTCCTTCTATCCTGACAAGTGCTCCCATCCCTGCTGCAGAGAAAAAAAACATAACACAGCATATTACCACCTCCATGCTTTACTGTAGGAATGGTGTTATTTGGATGGTGAGCTGCTTTGGATTCCCGCCAGACATATCGTTTGGTGTTATGGCCAAATAATTAAATTTTAGTCTCATCTGACCATGACACCTTTTTCCATGTGGCCGCAGAATGTTCAAGGTGTGTTTTGGCAAAGCTCAGACATGACTGCAGGTAGCCTTTCTTGAGAAGTAGCTTTTTTCTTGCAACCCTCAAGCCACTTGTGTTGAGAATTTGTGATATTGTTGTCACATGCACACAATGACCACTCGTTGTCATACATTCCTGCAACTGTTTCAGAGTTGCTGCAGGGCTCTGGATAACCTCTCTGACCAGTTTCCTTCTGTTCATCTAGTTTGGATGACATCCTGATCCAGGCAGGGTCTGTGTTGTACCAAATACCTTCCACTTTTTAATAATAGACGTCACTGTGCTTCTAGGCATTGATAAAGCCTTTGAAATGTTTTTATATCCATCTACTGACTCCGGGAGATCTATTGACAGTGCCTTGCCAACTATAGTTGATTGTTTGCTTCAGGGATTGAAATGCTCCTATAAAGTTATTTTCAAGCAAATCAAAATGCCCACATCTGATCACAGTTGAAAGTCAATGGCTTTGCGTTCCATTGAGAAGGTGATTAGCTACAACTGATTGAGTTTACAAGTCATTTTTAGGAGGGGTTGATCATTTTTCAACTCTGTGGTGTTTTATTTATTTTATGACATGTTGGGGTTGATTTACTAAAGGAAAATCCACTTTGCACTACAAGTGCACTTGAAAGTGCAGTTTCTGTAGATCACTGTAGATCTGAGGGAAGCTCTGAAATGAGGGGAAGCTCTGCTGATTTTATCATCCAATTATGTACAAGCTAAAAAAGCTGTTTTATTTTCCTTGCATGTCCCCTGCAGATCTACAGCGACTGCACTTAAAAGTGCACTTTCAGTGCACGTTCAAGTGCACTTGTAGTGCAAAGTTGATTGTCATTTCGTAATTAACCCCCCGTGTGTTATATCTTTCACGTGGATGTTATAAGTTGCACTAGTAAATACAGTTGGATAGAACAAAAGCTGTGGCTGTCTTAATTTCAGGCTGCAAAGCAAGAAAATTTAATTTCTTTAAAGGGGGTGATTCTTTTCTATACCCACTGTATTTATTTGTAAGTGCCATAACAGTCCTGTACAAAACGCTATTCATACAGGTCAATAAATATTTCCAGAACAACAGAATACTAGAAAACATAGGATAGACAGTTGACATAGCCAGCCAATGATGGAAATAAAATAAAGGCCTTGGGAAGTTAGTCCACATGGTTCAATGTTAATGTTTGTACTTGACTGAATTGTTCATTTAAAGGGGTTGTAAAAGTTTGTTTTTTATTTTCTAAATTGGTTCCTTTAAGCTAGTAAGCTGTTCTGGCTGACTAACTCCCAGCCAGAACGGCTCGGATGATGGGGGCAAGCTTACTGAGGAGAAACAGGAAGTGGGAAATTCAGACAAAGAAAAAAAACATTTAGAAGGGAAACCGAAGGAAAAGGTAAGTGAACCAACAATGCACTAGCTTAAAGGAACCTATTCAGAAAATAAAAAACAAACATTTACAACCTTTAAGGAAGACATTTCAACAAGTTGTATTTAATTTTAAATAACATTTTCTGAAAATGTATTGAAATTAAGGTGTAGCCCATTAGTTGTGCTAGGTGTTAGAATAGGCTAATTTCTTTGGCTCTTGACTGTGAATCTGGGTCAGGGTTTAGTGACTCAGGGCTGGGTGACTCATCCTATCAGCCTCGCTGGTGCCTCCTCCTATTTTCTGGGGCATTGGAGAATGTTCTAGACATAATGGGTGGAGGTTAGGGTGCTGCTTGGCATATTAATGAGGGCCTCAGCCAATCCCCAGAAAAGGGCTGGCAGGGGGTAGGCCACCTCATAACCAGGCATAAGTCTTGCCAGCAAGGGCAGTTGGGTGGAAGATGGAGATTTAGTGCTGAGGAGGTTGTCAGTGGCCCTCGAGTGTGCCCCCTAGCCTTGGGGGTGACCTTGGGCCAGGGCTCGGGCACCGGTAGGATCATGCCATAGCACACAAAGAAAGCCCTTTCTTGAGGCAAGGAGAGAGGACAGCAGGAACAGGTCAGCACTACTGGGAGATCTCCTGAGAGGCAGCCAGGTGGGCTGGTGTGTGTCAGTCTGGAGGACTGTGGTGGAGAGATTAGCCAGGAAGTCTAGTAAAGGGGCAGCTGCTGCCAGGGAAGTGGTACTGGGATCAGTAGCCACAGGAGGAAGAGTACAAGCTGGACACTGCAATATTGCTACACAACCAAAGGGCCTCAGGTTCCTGCCTGTAATGGGCCATTGCCTTTAATCTGACTGAGTGACTGTCAGATCTTCACACAGTGGTCCAGCTGGGTTCTGCAAGCAAGTGTATGATGGAGGAACAAGTAAAGTTGTGTGAAGTGAAGACTGTATATAGAGACTATAAATAGGAAGAATATCCCTGAAGTTTTTCCTAAACTTGAGTGGGCATCCCATAATCTCCCATCCCTATCCAAGTTTTTTCCCCTCTAATAAAAATAAATAAAACACAGACTATTCTCTGAATAAAGAGTGCCTGTGAAGATTCAGTGTACCTGGCTATGCAGGGTGGGGGATCCCAGTTAGCTGCGTGTCTTTAGGAGGTGTGTTACAAAGGCATAAAAACTATTATTCGTTACAGCTGTTTTGACATGTATCTAGCTCAGGAAAGTGAAAGATTAAACTCGTCTGGGTATTGAAGGAAGTGTTTGAGAAGTCCGTCAGAGCCATTATTAGGTCCTGTCTAATCAAAAAGTAAAGCATCCTGAAGGGCTGAAGTTAATGGACAATATTAATCCCAACATTCACAGGTAATCAAGGTTGTTTGTGCCATAGAGTCTCAGCAGTCTAGCTTATGCTTTGAGGAAAAATAAAAGAGGAAGCAATCACTAAAATATGACATTTCTTGAGTGATAAGTTGCCATGTCAATCACCCAAGTATAGTTTCCAAAACCGTGCATTGAATAAACAAACCAGACTGGTGCTCATGAAAAGGCTGCAGCTGGCTACAGGATTTCAGCACACCTTTTTTTTTTCTAAAAGGGAGCATTACACCTACTATAGACATAGGGGTCAATTTACTAAATAAGTATATGCTCACTTTGCAAGGGAATGTTCACTTTTGAATTAATTGAATGGGGTGAAGTTATGCTGACATCCATCATCCAACAAAAATAAATTTGTTTACATTTTTCTTGCATGTGTTTTGTGTGTTTTTTTGTAGAGTGAATTTACACCACAATTAACAGGAAATAGTGACATATATAGTGCAGTCAGGCAGTAACATTAAAGTAAAATTCAAGGCTAGATCCAAGCCTAAAATGGCTCCCTTGCTACTTCTAACTCCTATTTAAACTACCCTGTGGAGGAAATATGCTTATATTTATCTATTCTAAGATCACTCCGTTATGGTTGCGTGATCTCCCCAGCGGCTGGGTTCATGGGAGAAGAGAGAGCGCTGACAACAGCTGAAATGCCTAGGCGGTAACGTCACCCATAGGCCTTCTATGGGGCATCCATTGTGTGCTGTTCCTCCTCTCCTCTGAAGATGGCTCCTGGGAGCCAATCACGTGACCAGACCAGAGCACCTTGAGAACAGGTAAGTATAAGCATTTTTCTTAAAAATGGTAGTTACAATAGGAGTTAGGAGAGTGGTAGCTGTTTTAACCACTTCTGGACCGCCTCATGTAGCTTTACTGATACACTGTGGCCCTGCTGCGCTGGATAATGTGTATACATGATCCATATGGATACATGATCCAGCATATCCGGGTAATGGCACGCAGATCAGCAGGTCCTAGGCGAAGATTTATGGCTGGGACCTGCTGATCAGCTGAGCGAATGACAGAACAGAGCTCTGTGTTGACAAACAACATTGTGATCTCTACAGACAGCAGTGATGTGCCATTTTTTTTCTCCCTGTTTTGAAGATAGGTAGGAAGAAAGATATTATTTTGGTGCAGCTCACAGGAATTGACAAGTACTTGTTTGGAAGGATCAACAGGTATCTTCTGTATGTGCTGGAAATATTTGTAGCTTGAAAACAAAGAAAATTAATAGAGGCAGCACATCTAAGGACAGTAAGCTGCAAAATGTTGCAATGTTGTTTTTAAGTTTTGTTGTCATTTAACCTTTCAGACTGTCAACCTGCATATAGAGTTAGAGTATAGTATGTACCCACAGCTCACCTTCCCTGAGTCCCTATATCTGGAACTGAATTGCTATCAGAGTAGATCAGTCTCTTGCCCCAGTCTTCTATTGATTGGATTTAGTTATATTGACTCAGAAAGTGCACAAAATGGTAGACATGTGCACAGAAAAAAAATCGTTTTTTTTTTGTTCTGTTTCGTATCGTTCCGTAGGTCCGTTTCCGTTCGTTTTTCATAAGACGCCCGTTTTCCTGTTCGTTCCCATTCGTTTTTCGTACAACGAGATTTTTTCGTATTCCGATCCTTTCGTATTTTCGTTACCGTTTTATTTTCGTACATGCGGGATGGTTCGTTATTCTGTTTAATTCATGTTCGTTACTTGTTAGACAATACTTTTCGTGAATTTTCGTCAATGATTTGCATTCTGTGTTTTGGATTCCTTTTTCTGTTCGTGTTTTCAGTCGTGTGCTCGTGTGACATCTATGACAATTTGTTGTGGATGTCATGTGGGCATGCGACTGAAGATACGAACAGAAAAAGGATTTTCGTGATTTTGTACTTTCGTAAATATATCGCGGGATTCGCGGCACTTTCAACACGTGGCTCATCCATATTAACGATTGTTAAGCCCCATACACTTGGTCAGACTTTTTTAACAACAAACATAAAAACGATCGTTTTCCGTTCGTTCTCAGAAAATTTGTTCGTTTTTAAACTCCATCAGAAAACCATTTTTGGGTTCAAAAGTCTGGCCAACTGATCTCCCTTCAGATGAAAATCCACAGAAAAGTTTATTTGGCTTTACTGTACTACTCAGCACAAAAGAGAAGCTGCTTCACTAACTACACTCACTGCCCATTCAAAAAAACTAAAAATTACATCTGTGGCAAGGGATTTGCATTCTGTGTTTTGGGTCCTTTTTCTTTTGGTGTTTTCGGTCGTGTGTTCGTGTGACATCTGTGGCAAAAGATTTGCATTCTGTTGAATCCAAAATACGAACAGAAAAAAGGAATTCAAAATACAGGGTGCGGGTTTTTTGTTGTGGATGTCGTGTGAGCATACGACTGAGGGTGCGAACAGAGAAGGGATTCAAACAGGATACAGAATGCAAATCTTTTGTTGTGGATGTCGTGTGAACATACGGCTGAGGATACGAGCAGAGAGGGGATTCAAACAGGATACAGAATGCAAATCTTTTGTTGTGGATGTCGTGTGAGCATGCGACTGGGGATGCGGACAGGGAAAGGATTCAAACAAAATACAGGGTGCGGGTCTTTTGTTGTGGATGTCGTGTGAGCATACGACTGAGGGTGCGAACAGAGAAGGGATTCAAACAGGATACAGAATGCAAATCTTTTTTTGTGGATGTTGTGTGAACATACGGCTGAGGATACGAGCAGAGAGGGGATTCAAACAGGATACAGAATGCAAATCTTTTGTTATAGATGTAATTTTCGTTCTTTTGCCGTTTTCGTTTTGTCGTATTTTCGTCAGATCGTTCGTTCGTATTTGCGGTTGTTCGTTATGCAGCTCATTCGTAATCCCGTCGTTTTCGTATTTTGGTGCTTTAATTTTTTCGTATGTACACATTATTCTGCGGGTACGAAAATGACATTCGTACGAACGGGAATGCACATATCTACAAATTGGCTCTTTCAGTTTTTTGCCCCAAACTTTGTACATTGTTAGTATGATGGCTAGCCAGTTGATTGCGGTTGGAGGAGTCAGAAAAAGACAGTTGGACTGGGGGGCAAAAAGTTAAAAATAAGGCTTTGATAGCAAGGAGTATAACATGTACATCTGTGTATTTCTTAAATTCTAGCTCTAAAATTGACTCCTTACATCTTTATTCATTTTTTATTTATTTTTAAAGGGAAAACTATGTATAGTGTAATATATTGAATGAAAATGTATTGTTCTTGTAATGCATGAGTTGATTTGTTTTTCTTTCTTAATTACATCTATGCAAGACTGGGACTACAGTAAAATATTTCTAATACAAGCATTGCCCTGAATTAATTTGACTTCAGCTTTTTCCATATCACAAATGTCATGTATTACAAAATAAACACAAGAAAAATGTCAAGCATCAGTGAGAAATTCAAATAAAAATGTCAGATATTAAAAAAATAAACACAAATAAATTCACTAAAAGGAAAGCATGTGTTTTGGTTTTCCAGCTTACAATGCACATAATACAGCCATTAATAATATTGGTACAAAATGTGTCTTATAAAGGGTTTCCACTAAAATCAAGAGATTCAGTAGTGCCTCCTAGTAGCAAAATGAAATAAAAAACATTCTTACTCCGCTCCTTCCACTATAAACTCTCACAACTGGGGGGGGGGGGGTAGGTTAGCCTGGGGAGGTGGCAATTGTAACAAGTGTCACCGCCCCAGAGGAACATTTAGCTAACTGAGTGCTTTGTTTCAAGCAGCACTAGTGTCCTGAACAGAGAGGGTGGCATTTGCACAGATTTACTGTACATTCTTGGTTATCCTTTTCTATTGCATAACCATGCAGCTGACATGGTGCAGCTGACAGTATCACATTTTAAAAACCTTTTGTGGCTTCCATGCATAAAATCATGGAAGTTTCAAATGTGGAATATGTCAATTCTTCACAGGAAGTGTTAGTTCTCACACTTAACCTGGGCAGTTTCAAACATAAAGCAGTTGTTTTATGTTTGAACATAAACAAAAACAGCTCATACAGAAATGTGAAGATTTTCTCAACTGTAGGCTGTCTATACAGGGCAATAATTGGCACCATGAAACTACATGATTAATACACCTCTTATGCAGTTTAAAAAAAAACAAAGGGTGCAAGTTAGAAGGTTTATAACTCCATTAAAATAGTTTAGAAGTGTTTTTTAAATGCACAAACTTGGCTTTTAATAATTATAAATAACACCACAGATTGCTGAACAAGGGAGTATAAAAGTACCTCAGGCAACCAAAAAGGATATTTGTTCAAATTGGACCATGCTTTATAAGCATTCTTTTTTTCCTCTGGGTCAGCTGCAAGGTTCTGGGGAATATATATTTTTTTTACTTTGGAACTTAATGTACATATCATTTTATTTCAATCTGACTAAGTAATAAATATGGAGTTGTAAACTAAAATAAAAAAAAAGATTGACTGGTGTTAATCTGAGTGAATGCAAAATAATGCACTTAGAGAAAGAAAATCCTCCAATAGACTACAATACGAGGCTACAGTTTTAGAGGAAAACATTTTAGGGGTGCTTATTTCTGATAATTAACCACTTAAGACCCGGACCATTACGCAGGTAAAGGACCTGGCCAGTTTTTGTGATTCGGCATTGCGTCACTTTAACTGACAATTGCGCTGTCGTGCGATGTGGCTCCCAAACAAAATTGGCGTCCTTTTTTTCTCACAAATAGAGCTTTCTTTTGGTGGTATTTGATCACCTCTGTGGTTTTTATTTTTTGCGCTATAAGCAAAAATAGAGCGACAATTTTTTAAAAAATCAATATTTTTTACTTTTTGCTATAATAAATACCCCCAAAAAAGATATAAAAAAACTTTTTTTTTCTCAGTTTAGGCCGATACGTATTCTTGTACATATTTTTGGTAAAAAAAAACGCAATAAGCGTTTATCGATTGGTTTGCGCAAAATGTATAGCGTTTACAAAATAGGGGATAGTTTTATTGCATTTTTATTAATAATTTTTTTTTTATTACCAATGGCGGCGATCAGCGATTTTTTTTTTTCGTGACTGCGGCATAATGGCGGATACATCGGACAATTTTGACACATTTTTGGGACCATTGTCATTTTCACAGCAAAAAATGCTATAAAAAAGCATTGTTTACTGTGAAAATGACAATTGCAGTTTGGGAGTTAACCACTAGGGGGCTCTGAAGGGGTTAAGTGTGACCTCATATGTGTTTTTAACTGTAGGGGGTGGGGCTGGACGTGTGACGTCATTGATCATATATCAGGGAACAGACGATCAATGACAGCGCCACAGTGAAGAACGGGGAAGCTGTGTTTACACACAGCTCTCCCCGTTCTTCAGCTCTGGGGACCGATCGCGGGACTCCGGCGGCGATCGGGTCTGCGGGTCCTGTGGCCGCGGTCAAGGACTCATGGCTGAGCAATTAAGGAGGACGTACAGGTACGTGCTTGTGCCCACCCGTGCCATTCTGCCGATGTATATGTGCAGGAGGCGGTCCTTAAGTGGTTAAAAAAAAGCAAAGAGTGGAAAAACAAACAGAATTCTGGGGTTCATCACTAGAGAGAATACTAGCAGGGGAAAGTAGGTCTTGATTCCACTATATAGATCTTTGGGTATCACCAGAGGGATTACCATCAGCAGTTGGAAGGAGGCCCTGATTCCTTTATACGGTACCGATCTTTAGTTATCAATAAAGGGATCACTAGCAGGAGGAGGGAGATCCTGATTCCTCTATATGGATGTTTAGTTATCAATAAGGAGATTGGCAGAGGGTGGAAGGAGGTCCTGACCCCCCTATATAGATCTTTAGTTATGACCAGAGTGAAGGAGGTCCTGATTCTTCCAAATAGACCTTTAGTCATCACTAGAGGGATCACCAGCAGGAGGAAGCAGGTTCCAATTCCTCTACATAGAACTTTAGTTATCACTAGAGCGATCATTACCAGGAGAAAGGAGGGTCTGATTCCTCTACATAGAACTTTAGTTATCACTAAATGGATCACCAGCAGGAAGTTGGAGGTCCTAATTCCTCCATATAGACATTTAGCTATCAATAGAGGGATCATCTGCAGGAGAAGGAAGTCCTAATTCCACTATATAGATGTTTTTTTTTCAACAGATAAATCACCAACAGGAGGAAGAAGGTCCCGATTCCCTTATGTAGATTTTTTAATTATCACTAGAGGGATCACCAGCAGGAGGAAGAAGGTCCTAATTCCCCTCTATAGATCTTTCAATATCACTAGAGGAATCACCAGCAGGGAGTTGGAGGACCTGATTCCTCTATTAAGAGCACATTTTCTTAGTATATGTATGATACACGCTTTCACAGGGGTATTTTTTTACATATTTACTTTTGTTCGTTCACTGAACTTAGCGCTGCTATTTTGTTCACTCAGAATTATTTCATATCACTATTTATCTACATAAAGTAGCTGCTTTAGGTTTTTTTCAGTTTATTCTTTGGCACAATGGGGTGTGAGAAGGTAGAAGGGCTCCTTTATATTCCTTTTTTCACCGTTTATTATTTATGGTCGTTACCCTCTGACCAAGAGTGATGTGGATCACATAAACATGCGACAAGACTTACAACATAAATAGACCTGAAGTGTGCCTTGGTGGCCTGGTCAGTATGCCAAGAAAAGGGGGCATACCCAAGGTAAGTAATGGGTAGTTAATTGAAGAAGGATGTGCTGAGAAGTGCCCTGAAAAAGGGAAGGAGCGGGAGGCTGTCGAATGCGATTGAATGGGTAGACTCACGGACATGAGGTGAGCTGGGAAGAGTCGGCCTAGTGACGTGTAGTACCGCACACTGAACCGACAAAGAGCATGTGTGAGTGGGCTGCTTAAATACCCTCCGGGCTCCTCCCATAAACTCAGGCCACCATACTTACCTTCTTATTTATGGTCGTTACCCTCTGACCGAGAGTGATGTGGATCACATAAAAACGCAAAAAGGCTTACAAAATAAATATACCTGAAGTGTGCCTTGGTGGTCTGGTCAGTATGCCAAGAAAAGGGGGCAAAAGAGTCAGATAGGGAAATAGCTTTTATTGATTTCTTGTATCTATTGAGCCAGCTTGGTAAAGGCTTGTGCCATTCCTTCCAGAGAATTTGGGATGTATGTGGCAAAACAAGGCGACTTCCATCAGCCTGGTATCTTGATTACGTGGTCTGGTACTCCCTGTTGGGAGTGGCAGCTGAGGCTGCTCTCATGCGGAAAAAATGTCCAGAGAACTGACAGGGGTTTGCAGCCCAAGTTACTTAGGAGGATTCTGACATGCTTGACACACTGACTGCCACTTAGGGAGCTGGTTTAGAAAGGGTAGCAACGAGCTACCATCAGATTGGCTGGGTATATGGAGCAGTAGTCGGTCGAGCACCGTCACTGGGCATCAGGCATTGTTAGTCTGAAACAGGTTGATGTCAACCCACAGGGCTGGTTTGTTGCATTTGCAGACTGTGAGAGTGTAGTGGTTCGAAAGCGAGTCGGGTGGCGTCGGAGCAGTGTGTGACTGCCGGAGCCGCTGACTGTAGATTCACTAGGTCGTAGGGAACCGTAGAAGGCCTGGTAGACGGCTGTTTGGGTGACTAGGCTGGGCAAAGCCTTAAACAAGGAACGAGTAAGGATTTCAGACATGTCCCTAAAGAGGGCACTCTTGAAAGGTAGGCGCTTGCCACTGACTACAGGTTGGTGCTTCTGTATGCCATATAGGAGGGACTTGACTGCATGGGCTCGAGAATAGGCTAGGACGTGTCTAACGTTGCCTATTTCTGCTCCGGGGCAAGGGGCCAAAAATTTGCGGTTAGTGTTCCAAGCAGTGTGATAGGCCTTCAGTGTGTTGCGTGCCAAGGAGTGGTTAATAAGCTGGGTTGCGTTGGCGAGATGCGACTTCAGTCCATCATCAGCAATGACCCGGGTGGGACAGGGATAGTTGTTGGGTCGGCTCCAGGCTCTCGCTGGAAAAAACAACCATTCCAAGGTTGGAATGGGAAAGCGCATCAGCTGCGATTTGCATTTGCCTGGAATATGTCTACATAAGATATTAACTGGTGACGGAGTGACAGCTGCACGAGCCTGCGCAGGAAGGACGTGATAGGGAGTGACTTAGATCTACCTTAATTGATGATGCCAGCTGTGGCCTGATTTTCTGTGGTGAAGAACACTGTCTGTCCTGTTCAAGTGTGGCCCCAGACCTGGGCAGCTGCCACTATGTGGTACAGCACGAGGCGTGACAAAGACTGGGTGAAGCAGAAATTTAAGAGAACCAGTGGCGGCAGAAAAATGGCCGCAAAAGCCTGTGGTGGCTCGGCTGACACTGCCGGGATAAAGATTGAAATGCTGTTCTATCAGGTGGGGAAGTTGTGCCACATAGCTAAGTCTGCTACTGACGCTTGGTCTAGTTTGAGAACTTGGACTGGATCTTGCATTGGTGTGAGAAAATCAAGACAATACACAGGTGCTTAACAAGACGATATACATGCATTTGCTGACAAACGTGCGCTTGCAGACCAACGTGCGCTCGCAGACCAACGTTCGCCCACTGACCAACATGCACTCGCTGACCAACGTGCACCCGCTGACCAACATGCACTCGCTGACCAACGTGCACTCGCAGACCAACGTTCACTCGCTGGTGCTGGATGGAAACCTGAACTAACCGCAGGGAAAAAGACAGAGAAAAGATGAGTGGCCCGCGTGCCACTGAAGATGAATGGCCAACTGAGTGCCACTGTGTGTTTGTGTAGCTGATTGTTTGTCACTGGGGTATGTTTGCAAGTTTAGTTTGTATTCGGGTTTGCACGTGGTGCATGCTGCAAGGTGTTTTATACTACTGCAGACAATATTGTGTGGTTGCAAGGGTGTCAGTGAGTGTCAGGTCGCTGGGACGATATTGTGTGGTTGCAGGGGCCTCGATGAGTATGAAGGTTTGTTTTGAGATGGCATTGCATGGTTGCAAGGGTCTCAGTCTGGTTTGCTGAGACTGTGTTGCGTGGTTGCAAGGGTCTCAGTCTGGTTTGCTGAGACGATATTGCGTGGTTGCAAAGGTCTCGACCATTATGAGGTTGTTTTGAGATGGCGTTGTGTGGTTGCACGGGTCTCAACAAGTGAGGGGTTGCTGAGACGATGTTGCATTTTGAAATGGTCTCAAATGAGTGTCAGGCCGCTGAGACGACTTTGTATGGCTGCAAGGGTCTGAATGGGTGTCAGGTTGCTGAGACGGTATTGCGTTTGCAATGGTCTCAAATGAGTGTCAGGTTGCTAAGACGACTTTGTATGGCTAAAAAGGTCTGAACGGGTGTCAGGTTGCTGAGACAAGATTGTGTGGTTGCAAAGGTCTAGACGAGTGTGAGGTAGCTGAGAGGCAAGGGTCTCAAATAAGTGTCAAGTTGATGAGACAATATTCCTTTTTTTTTTTATGAAAACGACTGAATGAAACGCTGGTAAACATGAGTTATCGCATCTGGCAGTGTTTACAAGCTGTTACAGGCATTGGCATTTCGAATGCCTCTGAACATCCGTCTGAACCCATTTTTTTTTTTGGAAGGTTTCTAACTCAACTGCCTAGAAAGGACTATAAATGATCCTGTGTACATGTCCTGATAAAATAACATAGAGGAGAGATTGGGGATTCTGTGTAGATGTACTGATAAGATAACATAGAGGAGAGATCAGTGGCGGCTGAAAAACACCCAACTGTCTCTAAACGTCTGTTTACCAACAGCAGTGTACATGAGGCTTAAGGTGATTTGTCTGGCTGCAAGGGTCTCAATGAATGCCAGGTTGCTGGGGCTGCGTGGTCACAAAGGTCTTTGAGTGGGAGGTTGCTCGAGACGGTATTGCGTGGTTGCAAGGGTCTCGATGAGTGTGGGGCTGCTGAGACGGTATTGTGTTTGCAAGGGTCTCAACAAGGGTGTCAGGCTGCTGAGACGATTTTGCGTGGTTGCAAGGGTCTCGATGAGTGTGGGTCTGCTGAGACGGTATTGAGTTTGCAAGGGTCTCAACAAGAATGTCAGGCTGCTGAGACGATTTTGCTTGGTTGCAAGGGTCTTAATAAGTGTGGGTCTGCTGAGACGGTATTGCGTTTGCAAGGGTCTCAACAAAGGTATCAGGCTGCTGAGACGATTTTGCATGGTTGCAATGGTCTCAACAGGTGTCAGGTTGCTGGGCCAAGATCGAAAGTAAGAAATCTTACTTGCGACAGTGGACTATGTGAGTTTGCAGCGGACTGTGGCTGGAGTGAAAAATATCGGAAAGGTGTAGCGTGATGCCGTGCATGGGGCAAAACAATGAGGTTCGGTGTAGAAAATAGAACGTGAAGTGCGTACGAATAATTTGTAAGCTCCACTGCGGGAACCGAACATATGGTATGGGTGACACCATGAGTTGCCACGAATTTGACATGACAAACAAGCTAACGAATCCTACTAGGGACAGTGAACGTGCGACTGGGTTTGCTTGGACTGGAGTGGGTGTGCAACACATCCGACGAGTGTGGTGTGGCGCCATGCAATAACAGGCAATAACTTTGGTAAATAAATGAGAGAGAAGAACCATGTACAAACAATTTGTAAGTCCGCTGCGGGAACTAAAACACACGGCATGGGGGAAACAACGAATGGCAACGGTAGAAAGTATGCAATGTATCTGATAGAAATCAGTTATAAAGAGAAATGACTGATACAAAACGGTTGTAAAATGCATGAAATTAATCCGATACGAATCGACAGTAAGGAGTATTGAACAAATCTGATACAAATTGATTGTAGAGTGTGTGCTACCCCTTGCTGTGAAACCGAACACCTATCAACCACACATCCCCCCAGGCTAATCAAGTGCAGACAAGGCACCAGGTGAGTCCAATTACCACCTCAATTTGCCAAAGAACCCATACAAACAAAACATGCTAATCTCCAAATGGATGAGACAGAAACCCCATGGACAGTGAATTTTATAACCAGTGAAGCCTGTGGCGAGTGATATTAGACAACGACCGACAGTAGCTTGGAGGCTTAGATTTACAAATGAATTGTATGTTTGGCAGGAGGAAGATACAAATGTACCAAGCCTGTGCCGAATGATGTTGGAACATGAGCAACAATAACTCAGAGGCAGGTTTTTTTCAGAAGAGATGCAGGATAGGAAGCATAACGAATTGCAAGATTGCACATGATATGAAAAGGTTTGAATACTACCTGCGACAGTAAGCCGGAACCCCCGACGAAGACCATGAACGGAGAAGCCGCAATGCGCTTGTGATGTCGAATGCGATTGAATGCGCAGACTCAAGCACATGAGGTAAGCTGGGAAGAGTCGGCCCAGTGACGTGTAGTACCGCACACTGAACCGACAAACAGCATGTGTGAGTGGGCTGCATAAATACCCTCCGGGCTCCTCCCATAAACTCAGGCCACCATACTGGCCTTCTTATTAGTCCAAATGATTACGTTATTTGTTTGTTTTCTGGAGGAATGTTTCCTTTTTTGAAAACTACAGAAACTATAGGCCATTGTAGCGCCTACAATGGCCCAAAGGGGCAGCTGGAAATATACAGGTCTTCTTTGTCTGGCCAGAGACTGCCTGCCCAGTTTTCAGTCCCAGAAACACAAACATATTCAGGCTCTACTGAAAGATACGTAAATAATACTCAAAGGCACATAAATCTTAGATGACAGCTTCCTGAAAAATCCTTGTTCCAGCAATATTAGCTCTAAAGTAGCAGCCTCAAAACTATGCTTTAGAACAGGGATCTCCAAACTATGGCCCTCCAGTTGTTCAGAAACTACAATTCCCCATGCCTAGTCCTGTCTGTGATTGCCAGAGTTATACAATGTCTCATGGGAGATGTAGTTCTGCAACAGCTGGAGGGTCGTAGTTTGGAGATCCCTGCTTTAGAAAGAGGGGACAGGCAGTCAATCTGAGATGCTATACCAGCAGTCAGAGTCCTTAAGCAGCAGCCATTGGTGTATCTTCCGCAGTGAACTGTTCTGTACCTTGAGCTTTAGGCAAAATGCACCCACCTCTCCAGCCAAGCTTCTACGGGTAGTGTATTCCAACACATTTCATTAAGTCAAGCTTTCTTCAGGCCCTCAGCTATAGGACTTGCTGAAAAGCTCTTCTGTATCACACAGGCTGCCTCCCAGGGGGAATACCCCAGCAGAGAGAGTTCTGATCCTCCCAAACCTTTATCTTCTCTTTTCTCTCCAGCCACACCTTCTGGGCTATCCTACAGGGATTGTCCTAGGTCCAATACATATTTATAACCCAGTAGTTAATTCTCCTACTTTTCTGGACTATTCCTCCAGAGCAGTGGCGGCCCGTCCATAGGGGGCGCCCGGGCGCTGCCCCCCCCCCCCTGTAGTCACGAAAAAAAAAAAAAAAAAACGGGCCCTTTAAGAATTTTTATTTTACTTCTGTCATTTTACTTTAAATTTTACTGCAGTTGTGGCAGCCGTCTATAGAGGGCGCTGCAGCGCCACCCTCTCTCGCAAATAACATACATTCATGTATTCATGAATGTATGTTATTATTGTTGCCAGCTGCCTCTGCACTCTATTCATATAACCGGAACTTAGGGCGCCGATTACATGAATAACGGCAGCTGGTTGGCTAAGAGGAAGTGCCTATCAGAGCCACTGGCTCTGATTGGCTTTCCAAGTACAGCCCTCCGGCTCTCGGAAGTCTATCTAAGGAACGCAGCCCACTTTGTCCCTTAAATAAGACTGATGGCCGTTTCAGCCAATCAGGTTCCCGAATTCTTGTTATTGGTAACCTGATTGGCTGAAGCTACACCAAGGCAGGAGAAGATTGAAGACATCACTTCCTGTTTTCTCTCTGAAGTATGAGGACGGAGCAGACCAGTGGAAGAAAACACAAGGAGCCTGGAGGACAACACACACAGCTGAGCTAAGTGATCTATTTGTCTCTCGTTCGGCAGCACTGGCCCCAACCACCCCCCCCACCACTTATTAACTGTAATGTAAGGCTGCATTTGATATGGGACAGGCTGCATTTGATATGGGACAGGCTGTATTTGATGGGGGGGCGGACAGGCTGCATTTGATATGGGGCGGACAGGCTGCATTTGATATGGGGCGGACAGGCTGCATTTGATATGGGACAGGCTGCATTTGATGGGGGGGGGGACAGGCTGCATTTGATGGGGGGGAGAAAGGCTGCATTTGATGTGACACAGGGCTGTATGTAAGGAGGGACTCCGCTGTGGGCACCTGATGGCAGGCGACACGCTCGGGGGTCCCACTGATTCTGCATTATGGTGAGTTGAATGATTTCATTTTTTATTACAATGTAATAATAGAAATAATGTGCTTCAATCATCCTGACACCATAACAACCATGGTGCCGGGATGATTGAAGTATCTTTATCTGCTGAATGTTAAACTTTCTAGAATACATCTCTCTCTCTCTCTCTCTCTCTCTCTCTCTCGCCCACTATTTTGCTGAACCACGCCCATTTCCACCAGTGGGAGGGGTCAAAAGGGAAGAGCGGGGTCTGGCGCCCCCCCATCCTAAAACTTCACCAGCCGCCACTGCTCCAGAGACAGGCAGAAGCAATCCACCCCCAGATTTAAGGATAAACCTAATCAGACCTAAAAAGTAAATTGCAGGTCAGCTGGTTACAGCAAAGCTATATTCTAAATGTATCCAGCCCAGGGCAGGGGCGCTATATCAGTGTGACCTGTAAGCGTGAAACCTTGCAGACATCCACTATTTGTGAATATTTATTTTCTAGATGGATCATAACTGTTTTACTAATAAGCAATGCATAAAATGTTGGCGCTACATAAGTTAGTAAAAAATAATAATTGAATGGGTATCTGCCTAAGGTATGCTCTGAGATATTCTGCTAATGGTAATTGCAAAAATGAATAAATAAATATATAAATAAGCTCCATTTAATAAGAAGGCCAGTATGGTGGCCTGAGTTTATGGGAGGAGCCCGGAGGGTATTTAAGCAGCCCACTCACACATGCTCTTTGTCGGTTCAGTACTACACGTCACTGGGCCGACTCTTCCCAGCTCACCTCATGTCCGTGAGTCTGCGCATTCAATCGCATTCGACATCGCAAGCGCTTTGCGGCTTCTCCCTTCATGGTCTTCGCCGGCGGTTCCCGCTTACTTCGCAGGTAGGATTCAAACCTTTTCGTATCTTGTGCAATCTTACAATTCGTTATGCTTCCTATCCTGCATCCCTTTTGGGAAAAAATCTGCCTGAGTTACTTTTGCTTATGTTCCAACATCATTCGGCTCAGGCGTAGTACATTTGTAACTTCCTTCTGCCAAACATACGATTCATTTGTAAATCCATTTGGAGATTGACATGTGTTTGTATGGGTTCTTTGGCAGATTGAGGTGGTAATTGGACTCACATGGTGCCTTCTCTGCACTTGATTAGCCTGGGGGGATGGGTGGTTGGTAGGTGTTCGGTTTCAAAGCAAGGGGTAGCATACACTCTACAACCAATTCGTATCAGATTTGTTCAATACTCCTTACTATCAATTCGTATCGGATTCATTTCATGCATTTTACAACCATTTTGTATCACATACATTGCATACTTTCTACCGTTGTCATTCATTGTTTCCCCCAATGTCGTGTGTTTTAGTTCCCACAGCGGAACTTACGAATTGCTTGTACACGGCTCTTCTCTCTTTTATTTACCAAAGTTATTGCCTGTGCGTCATGCATGGTGCCACACCACACTCATGAGATGCGTTGCACATCCACTCCAGTCCAAAGCAAACCCAGTTGCACGTTTACTGTCCCAGGTAGGATTCGTTGGCTTGTTTGTCATGTCAAATTCGTGGCCACTCATGGTGTCACCTGTACCATATGTTTGGTTCCCGCAGTGGAGCTTACAAAGCGTTGATACGCACTTCTCGTGTTCTATTTTCTACACCCGGCATCACGCTACACGTTCCCGACATGTTTCACTCCAGCCACAGTCCGCCGCAAACTCACTCGCATGGCCCACTGTCGCAAGTAAGATTTGTTATTACATTCTTTATGTTCTATCAATTTGCTACCATTCGTTGTCTCCCATATCGTTCATTAGTGGCCCCTATGGAACCTACGATTCAAACAGGCGTTGTCCTTCTACCTTATACTGCTTGCTTAAGGTACAAACAAACCAGGTGTTTCTATCCTTTCTCAGTAACCCAATTCTTATTGATTGAGACCTTGCAACCATGCAAATCATCTCAGCAGCCTGATACCCTTGCAACACATGACCCTTACAAAATGCAAAAAAAATAAAAAAAAAAAAACCGCAAAAAGAAAAAAAATATATAAAACGCAAAAAAAAAAAAAATATATATTGCCACCACGTAATCTCAGCCCAGCAACCTGACACCTGTTGAGATCATTGCAACGATGCAAAATTCGTCTCCACAGCCTGACACCCTTGTTAAGACCCTTGCAAACGCAATACCGTCTTAGCAGCCCCACACTCATCGAGACTCTTGCAACCACACTAAATCGTCTCAGCAGCCTGACACCCTTGTTAAGACCCTTGCAACACATGACCCTTACAAACGAAAAAAAAAAAAAAAAAACGCAAAAAAAAACGCAAAAAGAAATATAAAAGTGCAGAAAAAAAAAATGCCACCACACAATCTCAGCCCCGCAACCTGACACCTGTTGAGACCGTTGCAACGACGCAAAATTCGTCTTCCCAGCCTGACACCCTTGTTGAGACCCTTGCAAACGCAATAACGTCTCAGCAGCCCCACACTCATGGAGACTCTTGCAAGCACAGAAAATTGTCTCAGCAGCCTGACACCCTTGCAAATGCAATACCGTCTCAGCAGCCCCACACTCATGGAGACTCTTGCAAGCACGCAAAATTCGTCTCCGCAGCCAGACACCCTTGTTGAGACCCTTGCAAACGCAATACCGTGTCAGCAGCCCCACACTCATGGAGACTGTTGCAAGCACACAAAATTGTCTCAGCAGCCTGACACCCTTGTTAAGACCCTTGCAACACATGACCCTTACAAAAGTAACAAAAAAAATAAAAAAAATAAAAAAATAGCAGAAAAAAATAAATTGTCACCACACAATCTCGGCCCAGCAACCTGACACCTGTTGAGACCATTGCAACCATACAAAATCGTCTCAGCAGCCTCACACCATTGTTGAGATCCTTGCAAACGCAATACCGTCTCAGCAGCCCTACACTCATCAAGTCCCTTGCAACCACATAATACCGTCTCAGCAGCCTCACACCATTGTTGAGACCCTCGCAAACGCAATACCGTCTCAGCAGCCCCACACTCATCAAGGCCCTTGCAACCACGGAATACCGTCTCAGCAGCCTCACACCATAGTTCAGACCCTTGCAAACACAATACCGTCTCAGCAGCCCCACACTCAAGACTCTTGCAACCACGCAATACCGTCTCAGCAGCCTCACACCATTGTTGAGTCCCTTGCAAACACAATACCGTCTCAGCAGCGCCACACTCATCGAGACCCTTGCAATACTGTCTTGAGCAACCTCCCACTCGTCAAAGACCTTTGTGACCATACAGTCTCGCCCCAGCAACCTGGCATTCATTGAGACCCTTGCAGCCAGACAAATCATCTTTGGCCTCATGTACACTGCTGTTGGTAAAAAAAAAAAAAATGGGTTCAGACGGATGTTCAGAGGCATTTGAAACGCCAATGCCTGTAACAGCTTGTAAACACTGCCAGATGCGATAACTCATGTTTACCAGCGTTTCATTCACAGTCGTTTTCATAAAAAAATTAAAATAAAGGGGAATATTGTCTCAGCAACTTGACACTCATTTGAGACCCTTGCTAAATGTAATATCATCTCAGCTACCTCACACCCTTCTAGACCTTTGCAACCACACAATCTCATCTCAGCAACCTGACACCCGTTCAGACCTTTGCAGCCATACAAAGTCATCTTAGCAACCTGACACTCATTTGAGACCATTGCAAATGCAATATCGTATCAGCAACCTGACACCCATTTAGACCCTTGCAGCCATACAAAGTTGTCTCAGCGGCCGACACTCATTTGAGACCATTGCAAAACGCAACATCGTCTCAGCAACCCCTCACTTGTTGAGACCTGTGCAACCACACCATGCCATCTCAAAACAAACCTCATAATCATCGAGACCTTTGCAACCACGCAATATCGTCTCAGCAAACCAGACTGAGACCCTTGCAACCACCAATACCATCAAACCTTCATACTCAAGGCCCCTGCCACCACACAATATCGTCCCAGCAACCTGACACTCACTGACACCCTTGCAACCGCACAATATTGTCTGCAGTAGTATAAAACACTTAGCGGCACGCACCTACGTGCAAACCCGAATACAAACTAAACTTGCAAACACACCTCAGTGACAAACAATCAGCCACACAAACACACAGTGGCACCCAGTTGGCCATCATCTTCAGTGGCACGCGGGCCACTCATCTTTTCTCAGTTTTTTCCCTGCGGTTATTTCAGGTTTTCATCCAGCACCAGCGAGTGCACGTTGGCCTGCGAGTGCACGTTGGCCTGCGAGTGCATGTACATCGTCTTGTTGAGCACCTGTGTATTGTCTTGATTTTCTTACACCAATGCAAGATCCAGTCCAAGTTCTCAAACTAGACCAAGCATCAGTAGCAGACTTCGCTATGTGGGACAACTTCCCCACCTGATAGAACATCATTTCAATCTTCATCCCGGCAGTGTCAGCCGAGCCACCAAAGGCTTTTGCAGCCATTTTTAGGCCGCCACTGGTTCTCCAAAACTTGGCCCCCAGAAATTCTCTTAAATTTTTGCTTCACCCAGTCTTCATCACGCCTCGTGCTGCACCCCATCATGGCAGCTGCCCAGGTCTGGGACCACACTTGAACAGGACAGACACTGTTCTTCACCACAGACAATCAAGCCACAGCCGACATCATCAATTAAGGTAGATCTAAGTCACTCCCCATCACTTCCTGCGCCGGCTCGCGCAGCTGTCACTCCGTCACCAGTTAATATCTTATGTAGACCTTTTCCAGGCAAATGCAAAAAGCAGCTGATGCGCTTTCCTATTCCAACCTTGGAATGGATGTTTTTTCCAGCAAGAGCCTGGAGCCGACCCAACAACTATCCCTGTCCCACCATGGACATTGCTGACGATGGACTGAAGTCGCATCTCGCCAACGCAATCCAACTTATTAACCACTCCTTGGCACGCAACACACTGAAGGCCTATCGCACTGCTTGGAACACTAATCGCAAATTTTTGGCCCCTTGCCCTGGAGCAGCAATAGGCAACGTTGGACACATCCTAGCCTTCATATCGTATTGCCACATGCAGCTGACCATTTCTCAATACTATCACGCCATATCTAGATGGCATCCAGCATTTCCTGTCCCTGCAGGACCCCAGTAAACCGTCAGTATTCTCGAGCCCATGCAGTCAAGTCCCTCCTACAGGGCATACAGAAGCACCAACCTGTAGTCAGTGGCAAGCGCCTACCTTTCAAGAGTCCCCTCTTTAGGGACATGTCTAAAATCCTTACTCGTTCCCTGTTTAGGGCTTTGCCCAGTCTAGTCACCCAACAGCCATCTACGGTTCCCTACAACCTAGTGAATTTAGTCAGCGGCTCCGGCAGTCACACACTGCTCCGACGCCACCCGACTCGCTTTCGAACCACTACACTCTCACAGTCTGCAAATGCAACAAACCAGCCCCTGGGGTTGTCATCAACCTGTTTCAGACTGACAACGCCTGACGCCCAGTGACGGTCCTCGACCCACTACTGCTCCATCTACCCGGCCAATCTGATGGTAGCTCGTTGCTACCCTTTCTAAACCAGCTCCCTGAGTGTCAGCCAGTGTGTCAAGCATGTCAGAATCCTCCTAAGTAACTTGGGCTTCAAACCCCAGTCAGTTCTCTGGACATTCTTTCCGAATTGGAGCAGCCTCAGTTGCCTCCCAACAGGGAGTACCAGACTACGTAATCAAGATACCAGGCTGATGGAAGTCTCCTTGTTTTGCCACATACATCCCAAATCCTCATGAAGGAATGGCACAAGCCTTTACCAAGCTGGCTAAATAAATACAAGAAATCAATATAAACTATTTCCCTATCTGAGTCTTTTGCCCCCTTTTCTTGGCATACTGACCAGACCACCAAGGCACACTTCAGGTCTATTTATGTTGTAAGTCTTGTCGCGTGTTTATGTGATCCGCATCTCTCTCAGAGGGTAACGACCATAAATAAGAAGGCCAGTATGGTGGCCTGAGTTTATGGGAGGAGCCCGGAGGGTATTTAAGCAGCCCACTCACACATGCTCTTTGTCGGTTCAGTACTACACGTCACTGGGCCGACTCTTCCCAGCTCACCTCATGTCCGTGAGTCTGCGCATTCAATCGCATTCGACACCCTCCCGCCCTTCCCTTTTTCAGGGCACTTCTCAGCATATCCTTCAATTAACTACCCATTACTTACCTTGGGTATGCCCCCTTTTCTTGGCATACTGACCAGACCACCAAGGCACACTTCAGGTCTATTTATGTTGTAAGTCTTGTCGCGTGTTTATGTGATCCGCATCTCTCTCAGAGGGTAACGACCATAAACAACATACATACTGTGTAAAATATAATTTATATTTGCATTGTGCTATCTTCCTGCCCAGCTAGCATTCTAGGTATTAAAGAATAGATAAATATATTGATATATGTGAGCAGCACATATAGTTCATACATTGTTTTCCCGCTAGCCTAGTTTCTTTATGCCAGCAATGTGACTGTTATGTGATGGCCTGAAACGATTTTATAATAGAATATTTGCCTAGGAAATGAGACTGCATTAATGGATGACCTTTCGCTAAAGGCATTATGTTTGCTAGAAACTCATAGAAGGCTAAAAACAAATAAATAAGCTATACTTAAAAGACATGAATAAAGAGTTAGAAAGGAAATGTAATCATAAATGAAATTTGAAATTCAGATCATTTAAAATATACATTAAACAAGAAGGTTCACTATTATTGCTCACAGGACTTTTTTTTAAATGCTTTGTAGAGATTTAGGGCCAGATTCACAGAAGAAATACGCCGGAGTATCTACTGATACTCTGGCGTATTTTCAAATTCGCAGCGTCGTATCTTTAGTTTGAATCCTCAAACCAAGATACGACGGCTTCTGGCTTCGATCCGACAGGCGTACGGCTTTGTACGCCTTCGGATCGTAGGTGTAATACTTGGGCGCCTGCTGGGTGGAGTTTGCGTCGTTTTCCGCGTTGGGTATGCTAATTAGCTGTTTACGGCGATTCACGAAGGTACACGCGGCCGTCACATTCTCTTACGTCGTCGCCAGTCGGCTTTTCCCGGCGTATCGTTAGAGCTGCTATTTTGTGGCCTATATTTAGACTTGCCATGTTAAAGTATGGCCGTCGTTCCCACGTCGAATTTTTTTTTTTTGCGTAAGTCATCCGTGAATAGAAGAGGACGTAACTCACGTCAACGTTCAAAAAATGACGTCGGTGCGACGTCATTTCGCGCAAAGCACGGCGGCAAATTTCAAAACGGAGCATGCGCAGTCGGTTCGGCGCGGGAACGCGCCTAATTTAAATGATCCACGCCCCATTTGAATTAGGCGGGCTTGCGCCAGAGGGATTTACGCTACGCTGCCGCAAGTTTACAGGCAAGTGCTTTGTGAATCAAGCACTTGCCCATAAAACTTGCGGCCGTGTAACGTAAAAGCAATACGTTACGCCGCTGGAATTGTACCTGAATCTGGCTATCAGGGCTATCTATTACTATTGGTGGGTAAAGTGAACTCCTGCGCTGTCTAAGAGGTGAGGGAGAGGGGGACAAACTAAAAAATACTGCTGCAAATATAAAGGTCTACCTCGATAGACTAAAGTGAAACAAAATATAACAAATAAATACTTGCGCTGTAGAGCATGGGAAAAGAAGTGAAAGTGGGTGACAAAGCCACAAGGTGACTAGTGGGGATAATGTTATATAACAATAACAATAATAAAAATAATGAAAAGACAATCCTTGATAGAACACGGCACTCTAAAAAAGTCCAGATCCGGCACAATCCTGCCGTGCACTGGTGCACTTCATCAAAAGTGAATCCAATCTCAAACGGTGCAGATACTCAAATTAACCACAATGTATTTAGATCAGCCTGGTCTGGATTGGTATAGTCCACAATTAGGTAGCAAATACAAATCTCCATCCGGTGTGTTACATGAAAAAACAAAGTGAAAAAACAAAAAGAGGCTGATGGTGAAATAACGTCACAGAGGGGGCTGGTAATTGGGATCTTGGCGAGTGGGAATGCACTCACATGTGGGTGAGAGATCTCAGGCTCGTATCCACGAGCACCGAACTCGTTAGTCCCTCTGTTTTTTCCTCCTGCTAGATCTTAGGAATCGTGGGCTAGCTGTTTGGTCTCCCCAAAGGTTCACAGTGTATGGAGATATCCCAGCTGGTATGGGCTTGTAGCAACTCCTATTCCTCTCTCAATACCTCAGATGGAACGCTCAGATGGCATGATGATGGGGGAGAAGTGAAAAAAACACACCCATAGTGTAACCCAGTCAGCGGTACAAACAGGTTTATTAAAAACAAAGTAGAGGAAAGTAGAGGAAAAAACAGAGGGACTAACGAGTTCGGTGCTCGTGGATACGAGCCTGAGATCTCTCACCCACATGTGAGTGCATTCCCACTCGCCAAGATCCCAATTACCAGCCCCCTCTGTGACGTTATTTCACCATCAGCCTCTTTTTGTTTTTTCACTTTGTTTTTTCATGTAACACACCGGATGGAGATTTGTATTTGCTACCTAATTGTGGACTATACCAATCCAGACCAGGCTGATCTAAATACATTGTGGTTAATTTGAGTATCTGCACCGTTTGAGATTGGATTCACTTTTGATGAAGTGCACCAGTGCACGGCAGGATTGTGCCGGATCTGGACTTTTTTAGAGTGCCGTGTTCTATCAAGGATTGTCTTTTCATTATTTTTATTATTGTTATTGTTATATAACATTATCCCCACTAGTCACCTTGTGGCTTTGTCACCCACTATCTATTACTATTGCTTGGGTTCATGTGTGATTTTTTTCAAACACGACCTTATTGATTTGCACTGAAAACAAAACTGTGGTCCTTTTCCCCCTTTTTTATAATTTCTGTTTCTCTAATCTAGACCAAAGCATCGTTATAAAATATGAATAATCATTTTGACACATGTTTTTCTTTATCTAAACTAAATGCAGAGCAGGTGCACAGGAGTGAGGAAGAGAGCAAAGAGCTGATATGCAATTTGGACAGCTCCATCGTTTCTCTTATGATCTTTGTGGTTGAATTACTCCACAGTGACTGGAGTTAGAGGACAGTGAGGACTTTTTTGTAAATGTATGTACTGCTTGTTATACATTTGTAAATATTTATTAGTCAGATAGGCTACAAGTTCTCCCCTTCCCATTACTTTTTTCTTTTAATTTTTCTATTTCCCATTTTCTTTTCCCAATTGGCATTTCTCTGTTATAGACCAGAAATAATCTTTTTAATACCTTTTCTTTCTCCCTCTCTCTATTGTTCTATCTCTCCCTCTTTAAATATATATATATAGATATATCTATATCTATAGACATATATATATATATAGATATAGATATAGATATATATATATATATATATATATATATGTATATATATATATATATATATATATATAAATATATATATCCAACGCTGTATCCTGGCCTAGGCCAACAAGGCCCAGGCCTAGGGCAGCACTTTGCCTGGGGGCAGCACAGAAAGAGTCTCCGCCAGCTTGCGCTACACTGTTAGTGTAGCGCCAGTCTTATGGGGTGGACTGGGCTGTAAACATCCCTTGTAATACAAGACATGGGCCTCGCTCTGTTCCTCCAAGGGCATAGAGCTGAGTGGGGGCTATCTCCCTTCACTCGGCTTCCTGCCCAGCCACAGAGAAGATCGGATCGGCACCGTGCTAACCAACAGATGCGGTAAGCCCATAGACGACCAAGAAACGGCGGAAGGGGGTTGCCTCTACTGCCGTCTATAAAACTGATCCTGTGGCGAATCCATCACCAGGACCATTAGACTCAAAATCGCCTGCAGTACAAGAAAATATCGGGGTTATGGCAGCTAACTACTGCCATAACAGCGGTATTTAATGTCAAAGTAATGATGTAAACGTACTGTGGGTGGTCTTGTAGTGGTATTGCTTGTGTGAGCCAAGCTGACCCAAACAATCTATTTCCTTTACTATTAGACATGGTTGCTGTCAGCGCTGTCAGCGCTGTATACTGTATGTAGCATCAGATAAATATACTATACAGCACTGTGACCTGGCAGCGGTATAGGGGTTTGTTTTTGTTGTTTCGGTACAAAATTGAGTCAGGCTGAAAGCTCCTCAGCCATTCACAGGAAGCCTTGTATTTTATCAATGAATTTAAGGCTTCCTCTGATTGGCTGAGGTAGAGATCATGACTTTATCAGCCTGTATTTCCACCTCAGCCAATCCGAGGAAGCCTTGTATAAATGGCTGAGCAGCTCTCAGCCTGACTCAATTTTTTAGGGGAGGAACCACAGCTACGTCAATTAACCAGTTCCGGACTGCCCACTGCATATTTACTGTGGCAGGACGACCCCGCTGTGATTGGACACATCGGGAGCCAATCAGCTGTCCTGCGGACATGATGTAAGCTGGGTCTAATGGATCATTGACAAGAGAGGCAGAATGGTGGTCTGCCTATGTAAACCAGGCAGACCAAAGTTCTGTTAAAGAGGTAGATGGAGATCTTGTGTTTCGCAGAAACACAGATCTCTGTCTTCCTCCAGGTAAGCCATCCCCCACACAGTTAGAAAGCATTTTCTAGGAGCATACTTAACCCTTTGATTGCCCCTGATGTTATCTGCTTCCCGGCCAGTGTCATTAGTACAGTGAAAGTGAATTTTTTAGCACTGATTACTGTATTAGTGTCACTGGTCCCCAAAAAGTGTCACTTAGTGTCTGATTTGTCTGCAGCGATGTCAAAGTCCTGCTAAAAATCACTGACGATCACCACCATTAATAGTAAAAATAAAAATGACATAAAAATACCCCATAGCTTGTAGACACAATGGGCCAGATCCACAAAAACCTGGCGTAACTTAAAAAATCCCATTTAAGTTACACTGCCTTAAAGTTTCTACCTAAGTGCCTGATCCACAAAGCACTTATCTAGAAATTTAAGGCTGTGTAACTAAAATTCCGCCGGCGCAAGGCGTTCCTATTCAAATGGGGCGAGTCCCATTTAAATGAGGCGCGCTCCCGCGCCGGCCGTACTGCGCATGCGCGAAGTTACGTTACACCGAGTTTTGAGGATCGCGACGGCTTAAAAAAGTTGCGTCGGGGAAAAAAAAAAATGACAGCGGCATGCATTCCTGAGGGAGAACTCCATGCCAATTTTCAAAGAAAAAAACGGCATGGGTTCCCCCCCCAGGAGCATACCAGGCCCTTAGGTCTGGCATGGGTTGTAAGGAGACCCCCCCACGCCGAAAAATTGACGTAGGGGGTCCCCCTACAAACCAGACCCGTATCCAAAGCACGCTACCCGGCCGGCCAGGAAAGGAGTGGGGACGAGCGAGCGCCCCCCCCCCCTCCTGAGCCGTGCCAGGCCGCGTGCCCTCAACATGGGGGGGTTGGGTGCTCTGGGGCAGGGGGGCGCACTGCGGTCCCCCCCACCCCAGAGCACCCTGTCCCCATGTTGATGAGGACAGGACCTCTTCCCGACAACCCTTGCCATTGGTTGTCGGGGTCTGCGGGCGGAGGCTTATCGGAATCTGGGAGTCCCCTCAAATAAGGGGGCCCCCAGATACCGGCCCCCCACCCTAAGTGAATGGATATGGGGTACATCGTACCCCTATCCATTCACCTGGAGGAAAAAAGTTAGTTAGTAAACACACAACACAAGGCTTTTTAAAATATTTTATTATTCTGCTCCGGATGCCCCCCCTGTCTTCGTTATTAGCTCAATTAGCAGGGGGGGCTTCTTCTTCCGCTCTCCGGGGGTCTTCCACTCTCCGGGGGTCTTCCGCTCTCCGGGGGTCTTCTCCGCTCTCCGGGGGGGGCTTCTCCGGACTCCGGGGGGCTTCTTCCATCTTCTCCCCTCTTCCGCTGTTGACTCGGCGAATCCCGGTTCTTCTGCAGATGTCCGGTGCCTTCTTCTTCAGCGCTGGCTGCCTGCTATGTTTGTGTGTTAGCTCAATTTCTAACAGGCAGCCAGCGCGGTCTTCTGTGACGTCAGGGTCTTGTCTTCTGTTCTTCCGATGTTGCCTCGTCGCCTGTTGTCGCTGTAATGATGGAAGCGCGCCTTGCATCCCATTTATATAGGCATCACCGTCCCATCATGCTCCGGTAGGTACCCACGTGGTGGGTGCACGTGGGTAGGCACCCACCAAGTGGGTACCTGCCGGAGCATGATGGGACGGTGATGCCTATATAAATGTGATGCAAGGCGCGCTTCCATCATTACAGCGACAACAGGCGACGAGGCAACATCGGAAGAAAGGAAGAGAAGACCCTCACGCCACAGAAGACCGCGCTGGCTGCCTGTTTGAAATCGAGCTAACACACAAACATAGCAGGCAGCCAGCGCTGAAGAAGAAGGCACCGGAGAGCTGCAGAAGAACCGGGGTTCGCCGAGTCAACAGCGGAAGAGGGAAGAAGATGGAAGAAGCCCCCCGGAGTCCGGAGAAGCCCCCCCCCGAAGAGCGGAGAAGACCCCCGGAGAGCGGAAGACCCCCGGAGAGTGGAAGACCCCCGGAGAGCGGAAGAAGAAGCCCCCCCTGCTAATTGAGCTAATAACGAAGACAGGGGGGGCATCCGGAGCAGAATAATAAAATATTTTAAAAAGCCTTGTGTTGTGTGTTTACTAACTAACTTTTTGCCTACAGGTGAATGGATAGGGGTACGATGTACCCCATATCCATTCACTTAGGGTGGGGGGCCGGTATCTGGGGGCCCCCTTATTTGAGGGGACTCCCAGATTCCGATAAGCCTCCGCCCGCAGACCCCGACAACCAATGGCAAGGGTTGTCGGGAAGAGGTCCTGTCCTCATCAACATGGGGACAGGGTGCTCTGGGGTGGGGGGGCCCGCAGTGCGCCCCCCTGCCCCAGAGCACCCAACCCCCCCATGTTGAGGGCACGCGGCCTGGCACGGCTCAGGAGGGGGGGGGCGCTCGCTCGTCCCCACTCCTTTCCTGGCCGGCCGGGTAGCGTGCTTTGGATACGGGTCTGGTATGGATTGTAGGGGGACCCCCTACGTCAATTTTTCGGCGTGGGGGGGTCTCCTTACAACCCATGCCAGACCTAAGGGCCTGGTATGCTCCTGGGGGGGAACCCATGCCGGTTTTGTTTTTTACAAATTGCCGTGGAGTTCTCCCTCGGGAAAGCATACCAAATGCCGTCGCTGGAATGGGCTTTTACATGGAGTGACTAGTTTACACTTTGTAGAACCAGCCCTAATTTTACACTTGCAAAATAACACTTACGGCGCAAAAAGGAAGCTGGAAAGCTTTGTGGATCGCCTTAAGTGCTAATTTGCATACTAGAAACGGCATTTCGACTCGAAATGCCCCCAGCGGCGGATGCGGTACTGCATCCTAAGATTCGGCAGTGTAATTCAATTACACATGCCGGATCTTCTGCCTAACTTTGGAAAAAGCCTTTTGAGGATCGTTTCCAAAGTTACACACAGACTGAACAGCACTTAAGTCGGAGTATCTCTTTTGTGGATCTGGCCCAATAATTTTTGCACAAACCAATAAATAGGTGTTTATTGGGATTTTTCTTTTACCAAAAACATGTAGCAGAATACATATTGGCCTAAATTTATGAAGAAATTTAGATTTCTAACATTTTTACATTTATTGGATATGTTTTATAGCAAAAAGTAAAACATTTTTTTTTCAAAATTGATTATTTTTTTTTGTTTATAGTGCAAAAAAAAACACTGCAGAGGTGATCAAATTCCACCAAAAGAAGGCTCTATTTATGAGGAAAAGGGACATCAATTTTGTTTGGGTACATGAATGCACAATTGTCAGTTACTGTAAAGCAACGCAGTGCCATATTGCAAAAAATGATCTGCTCATGAAGGGGGTGAAACCTTCTGGGGCTGAGAGTTTGTCCCAGAAAACTAAGTAAAGTAAAAGCAAACGCGGAGTTAGGCTTTAAGGATTGGCATCAGAAGAGGCACTGCTCTACTAGAGCTGCCTACCCACTAACATGCAGGACAAATCTAAACTCTGTAAAGTGACTAAGGGATAGTGCATGAATATCATAAAAAGTATCATGTAGAATGTTTACTTTATTCTTTCTCAAGAAGGATACTAGATAACGTTGGAGTGCAACTGTTATTATGAAGACGAATAAAATATCATCCTAATGGGTCTCATAAAAAGGCAAAGAGGACTGTGCTTTAAGCTGTAAATGAAGAGATAACTAGTACACATTTTATATTTGGTCTACTAAAACCCTAGTTGCTGTATATTCTATCTAGATATGTAGCAATTCCATAAACTACTTCAAAGGGTGATTTCAAACCATTACCATGCAATATAAAGAGACATTAAACAGTTGAAATGATAAACCATATTGATTAAATTACATTAATGTCCTCTGCAAACACTGAATAAAATTGCTGCTTCCTAAACAAGAGTTTTATGGCAGTTGACGTTTTATGACATTGAAGTTCCATCAGATTTGATATTAAAAGCCGTCTCTGCGATACAGACTTCATTAATTTTGTATAATTTACAATATCACATGCTTCATTTCTTCTTTTATGGAGATGAGAATTTGAAATTAAAGTTGTGGAAATGAGCTTTTGAAGCGTTAGTGTGCCTTCAGCGTAAGATTTTGCTTTTATTACAAGCGGTAGGAAGCATTCAATTGAGCTTATTTTATAGGTTTGTGATTGAAACATAACAGCGAATTGTTCTCCACAACTTTGGAAAAAAAATATGCAGTTGAATTATATTTCTAGATGTAGCTTTCAACCCAATTTAATCAAAATACTTTAATACATGCTTGTTACTCTTGTTACTTGTGGAATTGATTTACTGAAAAGATTTCAGAGAAATATTATCATGATGCAAGGTGTTAAATCCCAAGCAGATATAAAACACAAATTAATGCAGTGCGGTGTCATGCAGAGTTTGCCCTTGAGGATCAAATATTCTCATATTTAATTGAGAAGCCCTTGCTCATGTATGTCAACTAATACATAAGTGCAGAATTAACAGCCAATCAATTGTTGTCATCTCCTACTGGCCAATAAAGAGGTCCAAAGATTGGCACTTACATAGCGGCTTGCTCTTTTTGAGCCGGCGCTGTAAATTTAGAGGGAAGTCTGAGGCCGCGTACACACGATCAGTCCATCCGATGAGGAGAACGGTCTGAAGAACCGTTCTCATCGGTTAACCGATGAAGCTGACTGATGGTCTGATGTGCCTACACACCATCGGTTAATGAACCGATCGTGTCAGAACGCGGTGACTTAAAACACAACAATGTGCTGAAAAAAACGAAGTTCTAAGCTTCCAAGCATGCGTCGACTTGATTCTGAGCATGCGCGGGTTTTTAACCGATGCTTTTGCATACTAACGATCGGTTTTGACCTATCGGTTAGGCGTCCATCGGTTCAATTTTAAAGCAAGTTCTCATTTTTTGGACCGAAGGATAACTAACCGATGGGGCCCACACACGATCGGATTGGACCGATCGCGTGTACGCGGCCTGAGAGTTAGTTTACTCAGACATGTGTGATTTTGAGCAAATTTGGCTTCTGTTCCAGCCATGGCTGTGCTGTGAGTGACCACTATTGTTCGCCTGGGGTGTAGTTGTTACTCCAGGCCAAGGGTGGCAGCAGCTAGGTCAAGGTGATTTGAGTATTCTCCCTCGGCAGCCAATCAGTGGGGTTGATCATCCTGCTGTGCATGCTGGGGAGGGCTCAGGTCGATCCTGAGTCTGTCGTCCCACCAGCCCCCATGCGTGGCCCTCCTGGCCGGGGGTGCGTGTTCCTGTAATCCTGGCTCCGGGACCACGTTGGTCCAGGGTTGTGATTTTCTGAATAGGCCCAGAAGGCAGATTGGGTCTACGCATTGGAAGGTGATCCTGTGCTGGTCCGTCCTGAAGGAGGAAGCCGCTTGATGAAGGACCTATCTTGGAGAGGACTGAGCACGAGGCTGGTGTCTCAAGAGAGGCCTTGAACTTCATCTAAGGATGCACCGTTTACTGAAAGGCTCGATGGTGATGGCCTGTCAGTTTCAAGTTCTAAAAGAAGTTACTCTGGAGAGATCCGGGTGCTGAATCCTATACTGCGAGGATTCTGGACTGAAAAGTGTCTCCATCTGTGGGAAGGTCTGTGGCAGAGACTGTACCATTTTCCGTGTGTCACCCATGCTGCCGGGCTAGTGAGAGAAACCTTTCCGGGTGCGCAAAACCCACTCTGGCTAGAGTGGCGACAAAAGCTGTGTCACTGGAAGCAGGAGTGTTTCCGGATTGAAACTACGCTACCTGTTACCCTTCCACCTCTTCATTCACTTCTTTTATTCTTTCTATCAAGTTCAGAAAAGAAATCTTAGAAAAAGAAGTGCAAAGTGTGGACATTGAACTTTTTCAGGTCTCATCTAGTACCCTGGACGGCAAGAAGATAGAGGTAACATGCCGCCCGGAAATATCCAGCAGCTCCTTTGGGGGTAGTGCTACACTTAGAAGAAGATGCCGGTGCTGGTGAGGGACTATTGGACAGGTAGCTATTCACTCTTTTGTTCCACTTTAGGAAGAATCTTTGTTCTGGCATAGTAAGAGACATAGAAAGTAAGGCCCAGATCCACAAAGCAGTTACGTCGGCGTATCTATTGATACGCCGCGTAACTTCTAGGATGCGCGGCGTATCTTTGTTTGGTATCCACAAAACAAGATACGCCTGAAGCTGGGCTAGATCTGACTGACGTACGTCTTAGTACGTCGTCGGATCTAAGGTGCATATTTACGCTGGCCGCTAGGTGGCGCTTCCGTTGATTTCCGCGTTGAGTATGCAAATGAGCTAGATACGCCAATCCACAAACATACGTCCACCCGGTGCATTTTTTTACGTCGTTTACGTAAGGCTTTTTTCGGCGTAACGTTACCCCTGCTCTATGAGGCGTACGCAATGTTAAGTATGGACGTCGGGCCAGCGTCAAATTTTCAGACGTGTACGTCGTTTGCGTTAAACGTTCGCGAATAGGGCTTTGCGTAAATTACGTTCACGTCGTCTAGGCATTGAGCGGGCGTAATTTAATTTGAAAATTCAACATGATACTGAGCATGCGCGCGCATGAGCCATACGAAAAAAGCGTCATTTATGTGGGGTCAAGCTTATTTTACATAAAACAAGCCCCCCTGTTCATCATTTGAATTCCGCGCCCTTACGCCGGGAGATTTACGCTTTGTGAATACAGCACTTGCCTCTCAAAGTAGCGGCGGCATAGCGTAACTACGATACGCTACGCCTGCCTAAAATTACGCCGGGCTACGTGGATCTGGCCCTAGGAGTTTAGCGGCCAGGTAGGGTATTATACTAACCCAGTAGGAACACTTCATGGGATGCTTCAGCACCACTGTCAGCCTGGCTACAATTTGTTGCCAATATTCAAAAACCAAAAAGGGGGCAGCTTGGATCTAATTTTATTTTGACATTTATTGCAAAGTAAAGAGAGGACAGTATTATTACAATAGGGTTTGTGAGGGGTGTAGTATATGCTGTATAGCGATTTCAACTGAACACATTTTTCTCCAGCATTCTATCTCTCATCAGTTTGATATATTGAGCTAGGTCATCCTCCCACTCTTCTTCTAAAAGGGTCTGTATTTAGTTTTTTTCCCATTTTTGGTATAGTGAGGAGGTTTTTACACCATGATAAGTAATAAGGTGGGCATATCTTGAGGAGAAGGGTTCGGTGAGATCAGTTTGTTCTCAATATGGATTCAAGCGGGTATAATTGGAGAATAGGCACATAAGGGAAATTGAGGGTCCGATCATTCCTCCTTGATGAGCTGAACAGCTGTGCAAGGATGAACTCCTGGGCATGCATTTGACGTGAGCTGGAGGTACATGGAAAGAGGTAAGCAAGGAGTGGCATAGTTACTTAAATCTTGTTCAGCCTCATGGGCTACACAAGCGAAATCAATAAAATCCCCCATCCATGCTAAATAAAGTGGATAGAGGAATCTCTCCTTCTGGCTTTTGTATTCTGACAACAACAGCACCAGCAGCTGTCAAAATACCTAAGTAGTGACTGCGTCTGACTGGCTACAGTCACTGTTTGGCCACAAAACAAAATTTCCACCTTGCTCCTTCAATTTCAAAGGCTCAGTTCAACTTTGAGTAAAAAATAACAAATGCACATATTTTTGCAGGAAAAATAAATATGCAGCAATTATTTTAGTCCCACAAAAGTCTGCAAAGTATTGCACCTGCAATCAGTGGATCACGAGAACATTGTCAGGCTCCTGCATACTCTCCCTCCAGCTATCTGCCCGTACTTCTTTACAGGCTTTCACTTGGAAATCTAGAGGAAGATTCAATGGACTATGGGTATTCTGATCAGCATACTCATAGTCCATTGAGAACTACAAGCCATCTGACGCCGTGGTAGATGAGACTTGTAGTTTATTCATTGATAGATCACTAAGAATAAATGATGTAGCTGACATGGGGGGCTCAAGGGGTGGGAGGGTGCTGGAACAGGTTATGTGTTCCTAAATACAAATGCAACATCTAACATGTTTCAAAAGGTGAGTGTATCCTTTGAGATTGAAGTTTGAGGTGCAGACAAGCATATGGGCAGTACAGGCATACCCCACTTTTAAGTATACAATGGGGGTTTATTTACTAAAGCTGGAAAGTGCAAAATCAGGCTCACTTCTGCATAGAAACCAATGAGCTTCTAACCCCATCTTGTTCAATTAAACTTTGGTAATTAAACCTGGAAGCTCATTGGTTTCTATGCAGGAGTGAGCCTGATTTTGCACTTTTTAAACTTTAGTAAATAAACCCCATTGTGTACTTAAAAGTGGGGTGTCCCTGTATAAAACAAATAAAAAAAAATCAAATTTATATTGATTTGTTAATACTCAAATGCTTTTTTTTTTAATATTTTGGCTTTTGAAATAAGGTTCACACATTTATCGTATTCAGACTGCCTGCTTGCGCCCATGTCAAACCAACAATTTTGTAGCAGCGATTTACAGCACTTACAGAATTGAACACAATGACTCGGCGGGACGGGATTCCCCAGTTAGCCCATTGTTGCAGGAAAGAAATTCGCTCCGTTTATGGCTTGCCCTTGGCTACATTCACAGTGGCGACCAGAAGTGGATAGTTTACCACGTTCAGAAGTGGCTAAACATTGCCTTTGGATGAAACAACACTCTGTGCTGGGGCCGCATACACACTGGACTGATCAGTTGTGACCAGTTTGTGTGTGGCCAGAAACTCTACAGAAACACTGACCCTCAATGCAATCTGCCTGCGTCCAGGGTCAGTCGTGGCCCAGGTGAGTGGTTGGCAGTGGTGCTGGCCATTGATTTGTACAGAGTACAAGCCTGACAAGTGTTGCTGTTCGCACACACTGGGGGAGATTTACAAAAACTAGAGCACTCAGAACCTGGTACAGCTGTGTATGGTAGCCAATCACCTTCAATCTTCAGCTTATCCAGTTAAACTTTGACAAAAAAAAATGGAAGTTGATTGGTTTCTACGCAGACCTGCACAAGATTTTGCACATTCCAGTTTTAGTAAATAACCCCCACTATGTGCATTTTGTGAATAGCTCCACCGGCCAGGGTGGTTACACCATCTTCCATCAGCACAGTGGCCCTGCACCTCCAGGGGGTCTTTGTTTTTCTTCTAATTTCAACAGTCTAGCCAATTCCAGCCTGTAGTCTACCTTCCTGTGATAAAGTGGCAACACCTCGAATGGCCCCTTAGGCAAGAGCAGTATTTTCACCTAGCAATGCCCGCATGCAGAATGTGCTGGTTTGCTGATGAATGGCTCATTCATACGGCACCGCAGTATTCTACTCAGGATCGTGCTGACAGATGAGTGATTATAGATCAAGAATTACATTACCGGAGTGTTCAAGCAGGCGTGTTGGAGCTTGTACAGCGGGGACCCTAGCAGCTATCCTTTGAGATTCAAAGCTTTGTTTGACCCCTGGGATGAGCGGCCAATTCATTAATTGGTGGTGGTGGTTGCTGTTCGTTTCACTATCTTTTACCAGTGGCGGCTGGTTCTCAAATTTTTTTGGGGGGGCGCAAACGAAAAAAAAAAAAAAAAAAGATTGCAGCCTCACTGTGCACATCAAATGCAGCCACTGTGCCATCAATTGTCACCACTGTGCCATGCCATCAAATGCAGTCACTATGCCATCAATTCGCACCACTGTGCCATGCCATCAAACGCAGCCACTGTGCCATCAATTGTCACCAATGTGCCATGCCATCAAACGCAGCCACTGTGCCATCAATTATTACCACTGTGCCATGCCATCAAACACAGCCACTGTGCCCCTCAATTGTCGCCACTGTGCCAATTGTCACCACTGTGCCCTTTAATTGTCGCCACTGTGCCCGTTGTTGCCACTGTGCATGTCACTGTGCCTTTTAATTGTTGCCACTGTGCCCATTGTCACCACTGTGCCCATTGTCACCACTGTGCTTATTGATGCCACTGTGCCCTTTGTCGCCTCTGTGCCCATTGTCGCCGCTGTGCCCTGTAAAATGCACTTACCTTTCTCCTTCCACGTCCCTCGATGTCTGCTCCCGCCTTGGTGACGCTTCAGCCAATCAGGTTACCGATAACCAGAATCGGTGAACCTGATTGGCTGGGACAGCCGTCAGTCTTATCCAAGGAACGCACCCCCGTACGTTCCGAGGATAAGACATCCGGGAGCCGAGGGCTGTACTCGGAAAGCCTATCAGAGCTGCTGGCTCTGATAGGCACTTCCGCACAGCCAACCAGCTGCCGTTATTCAGGTGGTCGGCGCTCAAGTTCCCGGCCATCTGAATAGACCAGCGGCAGCTGGCAACAATAACATACATTCATGCAATGCATGAATGTATGTTATTTCAGTGGCGGTGCAGAGACACCAGAGGGGGCGGCGCTCCAGCACCCTCTATAGACGGACCGCCACTGTCTTTTACTTCAATCATGTTATGGACTAAGCAGTTTTTATACAAATATATATTTTGCACTTGGACTATATTTTTGCACTTGGATTTTATCTGTGATTTTTTTGGTATGATTTGCAATTTATGTTTATGTTTCACTTATGAATTTATTTAATTTTAGTTAATTTAGCAAGCGCACCATTCTTTGTACATTACTATTTTGACGCTAGTGTTGGAGTTCACTTTAAAATTGTTGCAGCTGTTTGTTTTCATTTGTTATATTGTTAGCACAATTTTGAGTTATTTACATAGCATCGCGCAAGCTTATCACCATTCATACTCCGGTCAGAATCTCTTGATTTTTAGCAGCGGCTGCCTCTGGCCACATGCTTGTTTTTTCAAGTAAATATAGCCTTATATCTTCTATAGCTAATAATGTTACATCCACAGCAAATATGTATCCAGCTAACAAACACCAACAAAAACAAGCAATTTGTAGCTGCCTTTCCATGGAAAGGTTAAGTATTATGTTCTAAGGCCAGCTTCAGACTTCTGCATTACAGTAACATACAGCAAAACACGTTCACTGAGGAAACACATCAAATGCGGTACAATTCATTATGAATAGCAAGCACATCAATGTACCTTATAAGTGCTTCATAACGCACGTGCGTTTCTGCATGCCATACATAACGCATAGTGGAAGATTTACTAAAACTGGGGCACTCAGAATCTGGTGCAGCTGTGCATGGCAGCCAATCAGCTTCTAACTTCAGCTTGTTCAATTAAGCTTTGACAATAAAACCTGGAAGCTGATTGGTTTCTGTGCAGAGCTGCACCAGATTTTGCACACTTCAGATTTAGTAAATCTCCATCATAGATGTGAACCATGGGCTGTGATAATTTTGAAAAAAGGAGTGCAGGTGCCTTAACCGGTTCCCGACCGCCTCCTGTACATTTACATCGGCAGAATGGCACGGCTGGGCAAAGTGATGTATATATGTAATTTGAAATTCCCGCCACGCGGTCGCGTGCGCACCCCTGCTGTGAGCTCCCTGACAGTGCCCGTGGGACCCGCGGGCTTGATGTCTGCGGGTGTCCCGCGATTGGGTCACAGAGCTGCAGAATGGGGAGAGGCAAGTGTAAACATGCCTCTCCTCATTCTGCCTAGTGACACTGTCACTGATTGTCTGATGCCTCTCATCGGGAACAGCGATCTGTGACGTGTCACTCATAGCCACACCCCCTAACAGTAAGAATCACTCCCTAGGACACACTTAATCCCTTCATCGGCACCTAGTGGTTAACCCCTTCACTGCCAGTGTCATTTTCACAGTAATCAGTGCATTTCTGTAGCACTGATTGCTATAAAAATGACAATGGTCCCAAAAATGTGTCAAAAGTGTCCGATGTGTCTGCCATAAAGTCGCGTATTTGTATATTTGTGGGAAAAAAATGACGTCAATTTTGTTTGGGAGCCACATCGCAATTGTCAGTTAAAGCGACGCAGTGCAGAATAGCAAAAAATGTCCGGGGCTTAAGTGGTTAAAATATGAATTGTGTTATATACATTATGGTAAATACACCCTAAATCCGGGTGTAACCTGTAACCAAATGTGAACCTATCCTTAAACAATCTTTAGGTCTACTGTTTTTTTACACCTTCCCTTGTACAGTAGTTCTGATCAATATGCATTTGTCTAATGAATATCTGCTTTCTTAATACAATCTAGGCGTCATTTGTTTATAGATTGATTTATTGATGAAAAGATTGATTATAAAACAAATTGATTTGTTTTCTCTAAGTTATATTTTGCCATCCGTGACAGCTGATTTAACCACTTGTCCACCGAGCCTATTTTGGCACTTCTCTCCCTCATGTAAAAATCACAATTGTTTTGCTAGAAAATTTATCGGAACCCCCAAACATATATTATTATATATTTTTTCTTAGCAGACACCCTAGGGAATAAAATGGCGGTCATTGCAACTTTTTTTTCTTGCACAGTATTTGCGCAATAATTTTTCAAACTCCTTTTTTTGGGAAAAAAAAACGGTTTCATGAATTAAAAAATAACAAAACAGTAAAGTTAGCCCAATTTTTTTGTATAATGTATAACTGATGCCTTGTAATATGAATCAGTGTGACAGGTCCACTTTATGGAGAGATGTGGGGTCAATAAGACCCCACATCTCTCCTCCAGGCTTACAAGCATGAAATCGGTGAAAAAAAAATCACAGATCACATGCCAACAGCCGCGATTGTGGCTTTGTTTACTTCCGGGTACCGGGCGTGACGTCATAACGTTGCGCCCGGGCCTCCAACAGTCATAGAGATGACTGGTGACCATCTGGTCACCAGTCATCTCTATGCTTTCCAGGCAGCGCCAACCGATTCGCTCTCCGGGCCCCCAATGGCACGGGAGAGCCCGGAGAAGCACTGGATAGCGGCGGGAGGGGGGGGCGTCCCACCCCGCTGCCTATAAGAACGATCAAGCGGTGGAACCGCTGCTTTGATCATTCTTATCGTGCACAGAATCAGCGGCTGAAGACGGCGATATCTGAATGATGCCTGTAGCTGCAGGCATCATTCAGATATCACCGCACAAAGTGGAGGACGTCATATGACGTCCTCCCGTGGACAAGTGGTTAAAAGTTAAATGGTTGGTGTCGTCCCCAAATATAATGCTTGTGTTCACCCTTCACCCTTTTACCTTTTGATATTGATGGTCTCCTTCAGTCAAATGTGGAATTAAAGTTGAAGATTTATAAACATTGAAAATGGCTTTTGAAGTTACATGAACAATTTAAGTTTCCATGGCATTTAAAGTGACTGTAGAGGCTATTAAAAAACATAAAACATGTTATACAGTATTTACCTGGCCTGTGCAATGGTTTTGCACAGAGCAGCCCCGAACTTTCTCTTCTGGGGTCCCCGCCCCGCTGGTGCTCTTGGCTCCTCCTCTTCTCACTCATGCTATTTTGAAGCCTATTAGAGCCTATGGCTCTAATCAAGTGCTTCAAAAATACACCCCGCCGCTGTATATCATGTGCCTGGTGACCCGAAAGGGGCTGGACACATGAATAGGGGGTGGCCGCGACGGACATGGATAGATTCATGCTATGCATGAATCTATCCACTGCATTAAGGGGGTGGAGAGGAGAGATGGGGCGGAGCCCGTGCACCCCTAATGAATGGGCCGCTCCTGCATTAAGGCAAAAAACAATTCACCTTTACAACCACTTTAAATAATTGGGTTAATATTTATTTTATCCACTAAATTTATCCTAATTTAGCTAGAATATTTTTTTTATTTCCAGACCAGATTGTGCAGTGCTTTTGGAGGGGATTTCTGTAAAGGACTGCAGCTTTTTGTCAGTCATTGTTTAATGTGGAAGCCTCTCTTTTTGGGCTCCTTTTCACTTGCGGTTGTAGGGGCAGTAAAAACATGAGGCTGAGCCGTATTTTACCGCAGATGCAAGTGTACACCTGATGTAGCCACAGAGCTGTGTCTTGTAGCCATGGCAAAAATAACACCCCTGTTGTGTTTGGTGGGTGGTACTGCTCGCCGAATGCAACCCATTCCAACGTAATGGGACCATCCCCTCAACCCTGTGCAATGCATGCGGATGTGGCGCGGTGATGTGGGATTCTGGGGTTAAAACAAACCTATCAAATGCTGGGCGGGTCCCAGGACCATCTATCTGCATGTGACCTGAATTTTTTCGTTTTTATGCTTTTAATTTTTGTACCTGCAATCCCGAATAGTCATTTGCGGCAATTTTAACATACCTTGGCTAGATTTTTTATGGTGCATGTGACAGAATAGTACAAATGTCTGGTACCGTCACAGAGCAGCAGTGGGGAGAATTTATGAATCAAGTTATGATTCTCTAGTAAATCTGTCTATAAAATTCAATTTTGCTCCTCTTTTGCATTGCCTTGTTGAACCAAAGGTGAGCATTATGAGTTATTACTCTGACATTTACATTATAGTCATTTTTCATGTGACTTCCACATTTAGTCATGCTTTTTTTTTCTAACAAATTTTCATTACAGTATTATATATGGAGATCTGAAATTTACCTCTCTTGTAGATAATGTTATGTTAGGCAGTTTCTCAGACTCTCTACTAATAACTGCTGAGAATAAAAAATCTCCATATTTCGTCATGTAGAATGCATTGCTTCAATCCTAACCTGACTGATAGTAGACAGCAAGGTTCATTGTTGTGCATTTCCATTTTCTTATTTTTTTTGTGGTTTTGGATGTGTTTTGATGCATTTTCAGTCATTTTAGGGTAAAATGCCATAACCTCTGGCAGAAAAAGGTACAGAAAAAATGCTCATAGTGGCTCTTATTGCACAAGAGTTTATGAGCTTTAAAGTGGTTTTAAAGTCTTATAGGTAGATTCACAAAGAGTTAGGCCGGCTTATCTACAGATAAGCCGACCTAACTCTGAATCTAAGCCGACCTATGTTTAAGTGTATTCTCAAACAGAGATACACTTAAACATATCTAAGATAGGACGGCTTGCGCCGTCCTATCTTAGATTGCAATGTTTTGGCTGACCGCTAGATGGCGCTTCCATTGCGGCCGGCGTAGATTATGTAAATGAGGGGATACGCCGATTCACAAACGTACACCAGGCCTACGCCGTCGAATTACGTTGTTTCCGTAATGGATAAGCCGCCTAAATTTAGAGCTATGCTCTAGTGGACTAGCCAATGTTAAGTATGGCCGCCGTTCCCGCCGCGAGGTTCGAATTTTTTATGTTGTTTGCGTAAGTCGTCCGCGAATCGGGAGTTACGTCGTTTACGTCCGCGTCGAAATCAATAGGCCTGTACGGCCTACTTAGCCGCAATGCGCACTGGGAAATGTAGTCGCCCGGCGCATTTGCAGTGTCAAAAAACGTCAAAAAACGTGAAGTCAAGCCTCATTTCCATACAACACGCCCCCCTCCAAGTCATTTGAATTAGGCGCCCTTACGCCCGCTCGTTTGAGGCTACGCCGCCGTAGATTAGCAGGTAAGTGGTTTGAAAATCACTACTAGCCTAACTAATTTACGGCGGTGTAGCCTAAACAGGCTAGGCTAGGCCGTCTTAAAGATAAGCCTATGTACGTGAATCTACCTAAGAATGTTTTTAATCCTAATGCATTATATGCATTAAGACAAACACCTTTTGTGTGCAGGAGACCCCCTCAGCCCCCCTAATACTTACCGGGTCCACCTCTCGATCCAGAGATGTTGCACAAGAGTCTCTGCTGGCCAGGATTCTCTCCCACTGCTGTCAATCAAAGTCAAAGTGAGCCAATGAGAAGAGAGATGGGGCGGGGCGGGGCAGAGCCACTGCTCTGTGTTTGAACGGACTCAGGCTGGGTTCACACTACGGTTTTCCCGTCCGTCAGCCGCATACGATTTCAGTATTGAAAACGTACGGGCCCGGACGGGAAAACGTATAGATAGAGAATGCATTGCAAATCGTATGCACTCAGATGCATCCGGGTGCGTACGATTTGCTGGCAAAACGTTTTTTAAACGTCCGCAAAACCGTGTTCAACCACGGTTTTGCGGTCGTTTTTAAAACAGTATGGCAAACGCATACGTTTTCCTTTAACATTAATGTCAATGGAAAACGCACATGTGTGCGGTGCCATACGTTCCTGTCCGTTTCAGCCGCATACGGTTTTTCATATAAATCGTATGCGGCTGACGGACGGGAAAACCGTAGTGTGAACCCAGCCTCACAGAGCAGCTGCTGGGCTCAGATGCTCACATAGCAAGCTGCTTGCTGTGGGGGCACTCGACAGGAGGGAGGGGCCAGGAGTGCCAACGAGGGACTCGAGAAGAGGATGATCTGAGCTGCTCTGTGCAAAACCACTACACAGAGCAGGTAAGTATAACTATTTGATATTCAGTCCTTTAGTTGTACTTTTGAATTTTTTCCCTGTGATTTTGCCACGACTTGCTTTTTTTATGCTTTTTTTTGGGGGGGGGGGGGTTTGTTGTTGGGCAGATTAAAAAATGCAAAGCGCAGATTGTGGCAAAAATGCACTAAATGCTTATCTGCAGCTTCTCCATTAAAGTCTATTGAACCCAAAAAGCAAAATAAGCACCGTTTTGCATTTAAAAAAGGCCCTGACCCTTTCCAAAAAATGCAGAGGCACAAAAATGCATCGTTGTGAAAGTTTTTCATAGGAAACAATGTTAAAAATAGTGTCCTGCATTCCTGAAAAAAGCATAAAAAAAAAAACATTTGTTGGAATGGATCCTTATGGGCATTTCCTTTTGCAAGCATTTTTTCAAAAACATTCTCCTTTGCTCAGCAAAACTGCCTGAAAGCCCCTCTCTAAAATATTTATCTAAAGAGTTATTTTCTGCCTTGAAATGCTTCTCTGCTAGTAGAATAGCAGACTATATATAGCAGTAAAGTTTTTATAGATATAGAGATACTCGCCAATACAATATAGTGTTTTATCTTTATAGGCTTCTCCCGATTGATTGGCCAGTTTGGTTTGAAATGTGAGGGGGTTGGTTTTCGGCTTGAGAGATGTTAAGGCCATTAATGCTAACTACAAGTAAACTGAGGAGCTGCGGTGGCTCAACGCGATTGGCACTGCGCTGACAAGCCATTCACCTCTGCAGCTAGAGGTTCGGATCCCGGTCTCGGCTTCATGTGAATTGAGTTTGGTGGTCTCAGCCCGGCTCCCGGTGGGTGTGCTATGCAAGGTAAGCCTGTGCTTAGTACGCCCACCCCCCTCCCACAAAAACCACCACACCTACACACGCACTCTAAATTGGGTTAACACACGCACATTGACCACGCGGTCTCTAAAGAGAGGCGAAGGACTAATGGGGCTGGTTGAGCGGGCTAATCCTCTCACTCCCTTATAGGGAGTCCCTCTGCCCCGTTGGGCTTCAAAGCGGAGCAGGTAGGGCGGGCTGTGTGGGAGGACCCCCTCACACACCCGCCATTGCCACCCGGGGCATGGAGAAAGGTGGCAGATTGCCTCTGGGGGAGGCCTGCCTACTCCCAACTCCTGCAGTCCAGCTCCTCTCTCGAGCACATGCACAAAATACACTTTAAAAAAAAAAATAAAAAAAAAAAAAAAAACTACAAGTAAACTTGTCTATTTGACTCATCTACCCTTGGGACTGAGTTTATAGTGATCTACCATATTTCAATATCATTGGGTAAGATACACCATACTATATAGATATTAATTGTTGACAATTTTTTTTTTTTTTTTTTTTAGATAACTTATTGATTATGCCTATTTAAAATATTTTGTCAGTTCACTTGGTTACTCTAGAGCAGGGTTCTCAAACTGGTGGCTCTCCAGTCCCATCATGCCTCTGCCTGAGGGAGTCATGCTTGTAAGTGTCAGCCTTGCAATGCCTCATGGGAGTTTTGCATCAGCTGGAGGGCTGCCAGTTTGAGACCCCTGTTCTAGAGGTTGGATTCCTCTTTCCCTCCACCTGTTCAGGGTGTATGGTAGGAGAATTTATGCCTTCAATATTTTGAATTTGATCTGTGGATGGATTGAATCAGCTCCCAGTCTGTTTTGTGTTGTGTCACTCCATACCTGGTTTTCAAGGCCAAGCAGGCAAGAATACATGTATTGGTGGGTTATATATGTACGTCTATTTTTTTTTGTTTGTTTTTTCCCTTCTTTCCTTTTTATGTTTTCCCAATATGTACAATTACATATACAATTGCTCAAAAATGATGTACATATACAGTGTTGATATTAATATTATTATTATTGTGATACTTGTGTATTTTTTTCTTTTTCTATATATGTTTAACTATATCAGCACCTACCCAGTATGTCCTGAAGAAGCAATTAATGTTGCGAAATGCGTTGACAATCTAGCATGGAGGAGACCATGGACCTAATCTATTGATACACATATACCGTATTTTCCGGCGTATAAGACGACTTTTTGCATCTAAAATCATGCCCCAAAAGTCGGGAGTAGTCTTATACGCCGGGTACCTGTCTGTCAGACGGCGGCTATCCATTATTCAAAAGCCGCGCCTCCTCCTCAGACTGTTCCGTGATAGGAGGAGGCACGGCTTTTGAATAATGGATGCCCGCAACCTGAGAAACTTTGCAAACAGGAGAAGGTAGGAAGATCGTCGAGGCAGGCATACTGGCACAGTGAGGCAGGCATACAGGCACAGTGAGGCAGGCATAATGGCACAGTGAGGCAGGCATAATGGCACAGTGAGGCAGGCATACTGACACAGTGAGGCAGGCATACTGGCACAGTGAGGCAGGCATACTGGCACAGTGAGGACGGCATACTGGCACAGTGAGGCCTGTATAATGGCACAGTGAGGCATGTATAACGGCACAGTGAGGCATGTATAATGGCACAGTGAGGGGTCGTCTTATACGGTGAGTATATCCCAAAACCAGCATTTTAGCTGGAAAATTAGGGGGTCGTCTTATACGCCCAGTCGTCTTATACGCCGGCAAATACGGTATACAGTATATATATATATATATTGTTTTTCTGTGTGATTCACGGACTCACATCTACCTTTGAAAAGATCCATGCCCCCACATTTTGCTCTATTGGGTATCTGTTGACCTTATCAAGTAAAGGATTATGTCTGTTTGTCATTGTATGTTTTTTAAACAATTTTGTAATAAAGATATATTTTATAATTTAATGCCCACAAAGTCCGCAAATTTTTGAAAGAGTTTTTATTCTTTTCAACCCTTTTATACAGTAACATTTTTAAACATACTTTATATAATATATGATATATAGCTATCTCAAGCCAATAAAGTTCACATACATAAAAAAAAAACATTGACAGACAACTGATACCTTCTTATAATATACATTACCCCAAGACCTAAAATCTCAAATAAGTCATAACAAGTTAATGTCATTTCAAAGCTAATTTTAATATTTTAAATCTGGAGCTTTCAATAAAATAACACCAGGTGATCCTGCCATGCACTTCCTGTTAAAGTATGGCAGCACCATTAGGAAGCCACCTTGAGAAATAACATGCAGCCAGTGCTGGAGTGAATGTAGAAAGGAAGTGGTGGCAATGTGGCTGCATGAAATCAGAAGAACTGGGATCAGGATCGGGACAAGGGGTGGGCAGAAGGGGAAGCAAGGGAGCAAAGAATGGATGCAATTCTATGGCATGTATTAACAGTGGGGAAGGGGGGTGCCATTCTTTATCCTTGCCCTGGGAGCTGGACGACCCTGTCCCAGCACTGACTAGGATGCAACAAAGTATTAAAAAAGTGAAAAGAGGATTTTGTTTACAATAAGATATTGCTTTTGAAAACTATTTATCATTCAGTTAGGGTTTACATCTACCTTAATACCTATGTCACTTACCATTATTTCAAAAATAATACTTTCAGCACAGGGATATTGAGTATATTTTGGCTTGCCTTGTCCCTTTGTCACACAAAAACTAGTCTTATGGTCAGGCACAGCGCCAATCGGTTCATTAGTGGAACGTACAATGAAGAAGAACGCAGTTTATACCATGTAATGTGCCATGCTTTATTTTAATGGCAGATGTTGCAGTGATTAGATGCCTATCCTTGCACATTGCTGGCACATAACAGATATAGCTGGCCATTGCGGCAGGGAGAATGGATTCTGCTATCTACATCAAGTGTAATAGAAAACAATGACAAAGCCTGTGATTTCCCAGAGGCTACACACATTATAAGATAAGGTACTCTGTGTTTTTTTTAGGGGGGGGGGGGGGTTTAAATGCAGTAAATATATTACTTTTCTGTGTATATTGCACTTCTATCAGAATTCAGAAACCTACCTTGAAGACTGCTATTAAAGAGAATTTCTGGAACTCCTCAGCTTTTGTCCCTCCATGTAAAATTATTTATTGTTTCATTCACTATGGTGTGTGTGCCACTTTATTTTAATTATGTCGATGAAGCCATTGCATACCTCCTAGCTCTTTGAAATAATAAAGAGGGGCACCTTTTAGCACATAGTATGGGCTAGATTCAGCAAGAATTTACGCCGGCGTATCTATTGATACGCCGCGTAAATTCAAAGCTGCGCCGACGTATCTTCTTTCTGTATTCAGAAAGCAAGATACGCCGAAATTAGGCTAAGATTCGACTGCCGTAAGTCTCTTACACCGTCGTATCTTAGTTGCATATTTATGCTGGCCGATAGGTGGCGCATCTGTCGATTTCAGCGTAGAATATGCAAATGAGCTTGATACGCCGATTCAGAAACGTACGTGCGCCTGGCGGATTTTTTTACGTCGTTTGCGTAAGGCTTTTTCCGGAGTAACCTTACTCCTGCTATATGAGGAATAGCCAATGTTAAAGCGGATGTGCCATGGGAAAAAAATATTAAAAGCCAGCAGCTACAAATACTGCAGCTGCTGACTTTTAATATTAGGACACTTACCTGTCCTGGAGTCCAGTGCCGATCGCAGCAGAGGACGAGCGATCGCTCGTCTCTCTGCTGCTCCCCCCGCCATCCACGCTGAGGGAACCAGGAAGTGAAGCGATGCGGCTTCACTGCCCGGTTCCCTACGGTGCATGCGCGAGTCGCGCCGCGCCCGCCGATTGGCTCCCGCTGTGTGCTGGGAGCCGAGTGTTCCCAGCACACAACGGGGGGGCGACGTGATGTGACGGAATGCCCGTGTTTTGCCCGTGAATGCAGGGCCGGAAGTGGGTGCAAATACCTGTCTTTAGACAGGTATCTGCACCCCCCTCCCCCTGAAAGGTGTCAAATGTGACAACGGAGGGGGGGAGGGTTCCAATCAGCGGGACTCCACTTTAGGGTGGAGAACCGCTTTAAGTATGGACGTCGGGACAGCGTTGAATTTTGCGTCGTTTACGTAGTTTGCGTAAGTCGTTCGCGAATAGGGCTTTGCGTAAATTACGTTCACGTCGAAAGTATTGACTATTTGCGACGTGATTAGGAGCATGCGCACTGGGATACGTTCACGGACGGCGGATGCGCCGTTCGTTAGAGATGTCATTTACGTAGGGGCCATGTTTTATTTACATAAAACACGACCACCTCTTCTCAATTTGAATTCAGCGCGCTTACGCCGACAGATTTATGCTACACCGCCGTAACTTAGGGCACATGTTCTTTGTGAATCCAGCCCCAGCCTCACTAAGTTACGGCGGCATAGCGTATCTGAGATACGCTACGCCCGCACAAACCTACGGCGGGCTTTCTGAATCTAGCCCTATGTAGATAAAGGACACATCCTTGCCACAGCCTCGGTTACACAAACCTGAAAGCTCTAATATGAAGAAAATGATTGGCTGAACCACAAAAAAAGAATAACTTTTACCTCTATTTTCCTTAATGTTGCCTTTAAAATAGCAAATGCTATAATAGAGTTTAGAACAGCATAATGCTTTTGGTAGTAAAATGTTACATTTTGTATAGAGATGTATACAGACCAAAAAGAGGGACAGATGAGGCTGCATGAGGGGTTTGGTCTCAGAATAAGGACAGTTAGGAACTATGCCAATGTATTGCTAACATGTGTTGGGGTTTTGGGGTATGATGTGTGTGTCTAAAGCTTCTAATTTCAGTGCTCAAATTCTTAGGGTTTGATTTGTTAATGTTTTCATTTAAGAATCAAACAGCCTTCACCCAAGATTAATATATTTGGGACTTATTCATTTTATTAAGTTTTCAATCAACTTGATTAAGGTAGTTCAGAGGTAACCCACCCCTCAAAACACTAGCATACCCCATGGCTGCACTCCCACTTGCCGGAAATAAAACACTTACCTTGAGATGGAGTTAAATGGCCTTAAGGTCTTTTATTAGACAATATACGGTAACAATAAGTAACCAAAATAACAATAAATAACCAATAAATCATAGCTTTAATATTACAGTCATAATTTGTTAGTAATGCCTGATACACACAAAGATATTATTGGATAAATAGTTGTCCGTTTTTTTCCCCATGCTAGTCTCATATCGAAAATGAAGAGTTTACTAAAATTACGATTCTACGAACATTCTCGTACGACAGAATAAAAATTTGGAAGTGATGTAATGTGTTGTAGTGTATTTGTGTTGTATTTCTGAACGACAACTGTACTGAATAAAGGAAAATCCTATGAGAAAAATGTTTGTGCTTGTAACATGGTATAAGTTTGCATGAATTGTCGTGATTGGCTCTCGAAAGCTGTGTACTAACCACCATCGTACTACCGCTTCAAAAGTGGTATTTTTGGGACAATTTTCTGGACATGTGGCTTTATGTCCTTGAAACACCAAGAACCAACCGGTTTTGTGTCTGTGGCACCATTCTTCTATATATATATATATATATATATGCCCCCAGCCGCAAGACACCGCCTCAGGGACATTCCCAATTGCCCTCAGATGCTTACAGGTCTAACAGTACCTGGTCACTATTATTGGACCACAACCAACCATCCGACACCATACCAACAGACGGGTCCCCACTTTTATATCAGACAACAGTTATTAAACCCATTTGAGAACCTCCAACCATGGACCTTTTCACTAGAAGACCCACCCAAAGCTCCACCAGGGAGGGACATTCATCTGATGGCTTCCAGACTCCGACTGTTACATCCCAACCCCTCACTGCAGTCTAATCTCCTACGCTCCTCCCCCTCACCCCATCTCCTCAGCCAATTACGTGAGTACTCCTCCTTTTGCATATCTTCAAAACCTTAACTCTCCGATGCCTGGTTTCCCTTCCACCACGTTATGTTCGCCCTACGCTTATTCTTGCTTCATAACTATGGGTACTTGATGTAAATAAACAAAGGCAGTATGCAAGCTTCATGACGCAATCAGTCAACATGATGGTACAGAATAATAGTCTTTTTTTATAAATTGAATGTAAACTAGAAATGACAATTGCCAAGATTAAAGCATAAAGAGGTGGGAGAACTTGGAGAGCAAGATAGTCTCAATGATGTGCAACCTTGGAACACAAAATGCAGACAAGGAAAGAAAAGGGGAGAGGGGAGCAAAGAAAAAAATAAGCTGTGGGGTGGAGGGAGGAGAAGCAGAACTTGTTGGTGATTAAAAGGAGAACCAATGCATTAAATATTGAGAAAAGTGTGATTAAAATCCACAGATACATGTGTGTGATCCAAGGATGCCAAATGTTATGAAATGTAATGCAAAGGCAAGGCACATGCCATTCCGGTGTGAGTTTAGATTTCCCAATAATTATTGTGATTGTATGTGGTTGTTAGGTAAAGGAATCCTCTTATCAGCACAGCCTCATAGGGCTCATTCACACACCTGTGCTTAAATGTGTACAGTGGGGATTGAAAGTTTGGGCACCCCAGGTAAAAATGTGTATTAATGTGCATAACGAAGCCAAGGAAAGTTGGGCAAATCTCCAAAAGGCATCAAATTACAGATTAGACATTCTTATAATATGTCAAAAAAAGTTAGATTTTATTTCCATTATTTACACTTTCAAAATTACAGAAAACAAAAAAATGGCGTCTGCAAAAGTTTGGGCACCCTGCAGAGTTAATATCTTGTACTGCCCCCTTTGGCAAGTATCACAGCTTGTAAATGCTTTTTGTAGCCAGCCAAGAGTCTTTCAATTCTTGTTTGAGGTATCTTTGCCCATTCTTCCTTACAAAAGTCTTCCGGTTCTTTGAGATCTCTGGGCTGTCTGGCCCACACTGCTCTTTTAAGGTCTATCCATAGGATTTTCAATTATGTTGAGGTCAGGAGATTGTGAAGGCCATGGCAAAACCTTCAGTTTACGCCTCTTGATGTAATCCCCCGTGGATTTTGAGGTGTGTTTAGGATCATTATCCATTTGTAGAAGCCATCCTCTCTTTAACTTCAGCTTTTTCACAGATGGCATCAAGTTACCATCCAAAATTTGCTGAAATTTTATTGAATCCATTTTTCCTTCTACTCGTGAAATGTTCTCTGTGCCACTGGCTGCAATACAACCCCAAAGCATGATTGATCCACCCCCATGCTTAACAGTTTGACAGAGGTTCTTTTCATTAAATTCTGTGCCCTTTCTTCTCCAAACGTACCTTTGCTCATTCCGGCCAAAAAGTTCTATTTTAACCTCATCGGTCCACAGAACTTGTTTCCAAAATGCATAAGGCTTGTCTATATGTTCATTTGCAAAGTTCAAACGCTGATTTTTGTGGTGAGGACATAGAAGAGGTTTTCTTCTGATGACTCTTCCATGAAGACCATATTTGTACAAGTATCTCTTTATAGTGAAATAGTGTACCACAACTCCAGTGTCTGCCAGATCTTTCTGGAGGGATTGTGCAGTCAAACGTGGGTTTTGAATTGCTTTTCTCACAATCCTGCGAGCTGTTCTGTCTGATATTTTTCTTGGTCTTCCAGATCTTGCTTTAACTTCCACTGTTCCTGATGACTGCCATTTCTTAATTACATTTCGAACAGAGGATATTGACATCTGAAAACGCTTTGCTATCTTCTTATAGCCTTCTCCAGCTTTGTGAGCGTCAACTATTTTCAGTTTCAGTTTTCTAGACAACTGCTTAGAAGAACCCATGGTGCTGATTATTGGGGCAAGGTCAGATGAGTCTGGGCATTTAAAACCTTTGAGATTGACATCACCTGGTCTTCCCAGACGATGATTGAGAACAATCCATGACACTGGCAGGTCTCAGCTTTGCAAAGGGGGCAGTGCATGCTATAAATTTTGCAGGGTGCCCAAACTTTTGCAGACGCCATTTTTCTGTTTTCTGTAATTTTGAAAGTGTAAATGATGGAAATAAAATCTAACTTTTTTTGACATATTATAAGAATGTCTAATCTGTAATTTGATGCCTTTTGGAGATTTTTCCATCTTTCCTTGGATTCGTTATGCACATTAATACAAATTTTTACCTGAGGTGCCCAAACTTTTGATCCCCACTGTATGTCCTACAATGTGTTGTGTCATGAGAGAAACATAAAGGCTGCATTGATGCCAACCAAGTTGAAAAATCTGGATGCCTGGCATTACTAACCCTCTGGCTGCGGTAATTTAAAGAGTATGTAAACCTAACATTTCATATACCTTATATGTATCTGCTGTGCCATGTACTTGTATGATATATTCTCCTGTTCTCTTTGTATTGCTTCCTTTGTGTGAAATCCCTGGTGTTCCTGCCAGTCCCTCTGCTTTCCTTTTAAAAACTGACCACATTAAAGTGATTGTAAACCCTTTACAACCACTTTATGCTACAGCAAAAAACAAAAGAACAAAAGCTGGACAGCCGCACTCCAAAATTTTCTTTAAAAGAGATGTCTTTATTTTCAACTGTGCATACAGTCACTGCAAGCCCACAAAAATCAGTATGGCCAACGTTTCGCACTGGCGTCAGTGCTTAGTCATGGCCATGACTAAGCACTGACGCCAGTGCGAAACGTTGGCCATACTGATTTTTGTGGGCTTGCAGTGACTGTATGCACAGTTGAAAACAAAGACATCTCTTTTAAAGAAAATTTTGGAGTGCGGCTGTCCAGCTTTTGTTCTTTTGTTTTTTGCCATTACCGCATTGCCAGCACCCTGGTGGTTCAACAACCCCTGATCATCACAAGGCTCACCTGGAGCGGTGAGAATTCTGTCTGTGTGTCCACTTTATGCTACAGGTAAGCCTATAATAAGGCTTATTATAGGCTTACCTGTGTGCCGTTAACGGCGGCTCCCGACGTCATCATGGCTCCGGCCAATCACAGCGCCGGAGCCACGATACCCGGAAGTAACCCCCGGGAGAGATGTCGCCGGCCAGAGGGGGGTACAAGCACCGCTGCGAGGGCTTTGATCTAAGGTAAGTAATTCATAATGAGCTAGTCATTTTTTTACAAGGTTTTACAACCACTTTAAGCAGGAAAACACACTGTGGTCACTCTAGCTGTGCTGGGAACTCAGCCTGCTCTCTTCCTGCACCTATGCAGCTGAGATCACTTATAAAAAGAGGGTAAAAAGGTATTATGTTTTCTTTAAATTCATACACAAATGTTTTACCTTTTACTTCTATTTTAAAGTGAATGGGTTGTTTTACAACAAGGTGATGGTTTACAATCATTTTAAGACACTGACATTATGTAAAACAGGACATCTGACATTTTCCTGACTTTCCTGCTCTGCCTATTTTCTTCAGGTTAGGTACTCAAAAGTTAGTGAAATCAGTAAATTAGAATCAGGCAGACCTGATGGGAAAGAAAGCGCAAAGTCTATAAGAAGGTGGATGTAGGTGGGTCTGTGCTCGTTTAAATCCACCCTCCACATCTGAGACTGCATACTTTTGCCTTTTTTTCTGGACCTAAAGTTAATAGATTGGAGGTAGTCTGATGTACACAGTCCAGTGTCAAAATTCAGACAAAAGTGACATCTGTCCCATTCTGCTGCAATTCAGCAGGATATGCTAAATAGAGCAGAGTATACAATCTGAAAGGACAACAGCCGTGTAATTAAATTTTCAGAAGAAATTCAGCAATAGCAGGTCAACCATTTCCCCAACACCAGAGGACATGGACCTGGCGATTTCCCACTCAGGCACCAATCGCTACACTGTGGCCATCATAAGGGTTCCCCATATGACCTCATTCCCAGACAATTCAGGTTTTTGATGAGTACGTGGAATAAGATCAAGGTGGAGGGGAAGCAAGGGAATAGTAAGCATAAATTCTTTCTGGTGTCTTCTATTATTTTTCCAGAACAAGGCTTGCTTTGAATGTAGCACTTTAGTTAGGTTCGTTGGTAAGGAATTTAAATACATTTTGGAATTTGCATGCTATTTTTAATTTTGTGCCTGAAATTTGTAGCAGACATACATGCAATACAAACAATATATTTAGACACATTAGAATATATTGAATAATTTGGAAAATAAAATCAATGGTTTAATTTATTAGATTAGGAAACATACAAATATGGATTGCAAAGTAAAACATCAATATAGGCCGTGAGTCATAACATTTAATTAGGAGATTCTGAACATAAATTTGCAGATGGACATGTTAAGAACTATTGATCAAGGACAACAGTACTAGTTAATTAACTTCAATGGTTCTTTAATATGAAGAGAATTTAATCAATAAACCCCAGCATTGTAAATAATCCAGAGCAAATGTGTTTATTTTATGGCTTAATGTTGCGGAGAAAAAAAGATGTAAAAAAAACACAATTTGTTCTATTAAAAACCTATAAAATTAATCTATAATTAAAGGTACATTCCATTCAGAACTGTAAAGTAAGCCTTGAGTTCCTAGAGGGAGCAAAGCCTACTGGCTCAGGATTTGTATTTCTATCTAGGCAAAGCTGTTGTGCTTCGGTCTATCCTGCTTCCCTTTATCTGTAATTTGGTGATCTGGGAAGGTCCTCAGCTGAGGTGTCCACAGACATGGTTGGTTGTTTGTAAGACATATCAAAGTGTCACTACTAAAATTGTTGATGACAGTCAATATTGAAATTCAACCTGGGCTGTAAGATGGAATCTAATTGGTGATGCAGGAAATATTGAAAGACTAGGTTATACAGCATTGGATAACAAAGTAATCAAAGGGCACCTAGGTAAGAATGATTTTTGGAAAATAATTCAGCTACTGGCAATAAGGTCCCAAGCACCATATTGTTGTCCTGCTCCTCTGCAGCCTTTGAGAGGCATATACTACTCTCATAGAAGCCAGACTTAAGCAGGAGCTGACACTGGAATATGTCAAAAACAAATTAATTGATGAATATGACAGAAGGAAAGAAAATGCACCATGATGACAAAGGCACAAAGCACAACAAAGAAAGCAGAGCCTGTTTTCACTGTAAAAGGACCGGTCACTTAAAAAAGGACTCTACTATCTGGAAAGCCGAGCAGCGAAAGGCTAAAGCTATCCACAAACGAGTCAAAGCAATCACAAAGGAAATTGCAGACACATCATGGAGTGGCACCTTTAAAGTGACACAAAGCGGAAAGCCAAGCGGCTGGTGCATAGACTAAAGCCACATTACTTGCGATGAGACCTTCTTCACAAACATTGATTACAGTGCAAAAGTCAAAGTTTTCCTGGCAAACGGGAAAAGGATCACCTCTAAAGGTAAAGGCAAGGACTTCCTTAACTGCATTACACCACAAGGCAAGCAGAGTATCCTTGTAAAGATAGTGCTGGATGTTCCAGAACTAGAAGGCAGCCTTCTATCAGTGAAAAGTCTTGCAAACAACGGTCTCACAGTTAAGTTCCTGGGTGATGAATGCACAATTCAGAATAATAAGCGATTCCTCACAAAAGGAAAACTGGATGCTCATCACCACAGACCAGCAAGCCAATACAGTCTCTAATGACCCACACAGCAAATGTATTCATTTATGGCACATGCGGTTGGGGAACAGAAGTCCATAAGCTATACAGGGCTTTATAAAGAGAGTTTTTTTTAGAAGATTTGACAATAATGTCTTGTAAAGTGCTCATGAAATGCAAGTGCTGCAATGAAGCAAAACCCACACGTGCTCCCCTTCCACAGGCATCTCAAGGAAAAACTACTCACCCCTGCACCTCATACACAGTGACATATGCGGTCCAATGAAAACTCCCACATTAGACAGATATCTACTGACTTTCATTGATGCTTATTTCAGGTACACAACTAAGGGATGGTGGGGGGACTCTTGAATTTCGATAGTGGGGGGGCTCTTGATAGCTAATATAATGGGGGGTGCTCTGGACATCTAGTCTTACAGATACAACTGGCCAATTGAGGGAAACCATAATGCTGTTACGGCCCATGATGAAATTTAGTTTTACACCCCTGCTCTAGGGGAATGATTATTTTATCAGAATAGAAGAAAGATGGACACCAGACACTTTACAATTTTAATTGAACAGCTTTATTTCACTAGTGCATAGTGGATAGGAAGGGGGATGGAGGAAGCACAAGATACCTGAAGGTTTCCCACACAGAACACAGTCTCTGAGTCCCTGCATTACAGGGCTATGCTGATTCCTGACTGGACGCTTATACAGTGGAACCTCGGATTGCAAGTAACACGGTTAACGAGCGTTTCGCAATGCAAGCAATTTTTTTTTTAAATCCTGACTAGGTTTGCAAGTGTTGTCTCGCAAAACGAGTAGGATTCAAGCCTCTGCATTGTGCAGTACTGCATTTGGCCAGAGGTGTGGGGATGCCGGTGACACTCTGAGCCGTTCGGAAATACTCTGAGACACTCTGAAATACTCAGTTGCTGAGTGTTTCCAAGACTTTCTGAGGATTCCCAAGTGTTTCAGAGTCTTTCCAAATGGTCTCAGAGTCTTTCCGAGTCTCTCCAGCTCCCCCACCTCTGGCCACATGCAGTATTGCATGCAATAGAAGTCAATGTGAAACAAATTATCTTTGTTTCCATTGACTTCTATGGGGATACACTCTTTGATATGTGAGTGCTTTGGATTACAAGCATTCTCCTGGAAGGGATTATGCTCATCATCCAAGGTTCCACTGTAATTAGGACATGGTTCCGTAACAACTGAAGTTCAGTGGTATTATCATCTTTATATTCCAAGTGTATACTTCCTAATCAACCAGCCACCCACCAATTTTCTTGTGTGGTAAAAGAAGAGGACATTACTTACTACAAGCATTTTCAGGGTTTGCCCCCAAGGAGTGAAATTCCTGCAGCACTTCAATCCCTAGGCCCAATGGACTGGTAAAACGATAGTTCTGGCATCTTCACAGGGCAGATGCCCAGTAGGAAAGATCGTGTGCTAGAAAGTCTTTCAAACACTAAACATCCATAACACAAAATGCCACCTCTTTTGCAAGCTTAATCAGCAAGTGGTCGAAATGGTACACTCCATGCTTAGAGAACACTAACCGGCACATACAGCTCTCTGCTTTCTATTGAATAACAAAAAGTCAAAAGGGGAATTTAGAAAAATGTCACATCTCGATAGATAGACAGATAGATAGATGTGTAGTGTTTATGATACCAGGAATTCTTTCATGGTTCATATTCAACTAGGTCAAACACCATCTTCAATTCCAGACCAAATGTTCAAGAGAAGATAGGAGAAATCTCTCAGTGCCAGCTAGGCAGGTAGTAAGGGAGCTCTCTGCCCAGCAGCACTTAGAAATTACAAATCAGAAGCATGGTTAGGGCATCATGAAGAATGCTTCCCCATCTTACCTGTCCTGAAATGTAACAGTATCTAGGTCTTTTTTATAGTGGGAAAATGTTTTTTCCTCACCTCCTGTTCTTTTGACAACAACCAAGAAATTGGGTTTGCAGTTGTCACTGGAGAAAAAAACATCAAGCAACAATAAAAACATTATCAGGAGTTTAATCCCTTCCCATGTTATTAAATTGTAGTTTTATATTTGTGCCACTGTTTAAGAGATTTCCTATCACTTCTGCCCTAAAAGAAAGCAAAGGGACTCACCCTAATTGGGGACAAATATAGAAAAACACAACTTAAAGGTTAACTCCACCTTTTAGATCATGTTACATCCTACATCCATATTTAGGATGTACCATGGTTGTAAGTAAATCATCAGAGATCTTATACTGAAATCCAAATCGTTTGGCAGTTCAAACCTGAAAGAGAACTAACACTGGAACATAGAGCAGATCAGTCTGTGTGGGGAAAGAAACACACAATAAAGATACCGTAATACTTGAGTATTGCTGGACACTATATGCACCCCATTATCCATAACAATACATTTTCATCTATATTCAGTGAAGGAAATTGGCCAGAGAGCTTGTGATCCTTGTACAAATTTTAAGCCTAAAAAAAGACTATGCCCATTCAGCGACAGGTTCTCTTGTAAGACCAACCCCCCAAATCACTAATACTGACCTCCCTATTCTCCCCTGCCAATCTGTTCCTTTTCCAGAGTCCAAATCCTGTGTAAGCTACATGGCAAACTGTGTTTATGTCTACAAAAGGTTAGTGTCTTCCTCCTCTAAATGTACTGCAATTGGCTGCTTAGGCCTGAGCACTGTATTCGGGGAGGAGATCACATGTTCCCCGATACCTGGAAGAACTCAATGGCTGGGGAGCTGTTCTTGGAAGGAAACCTGTCACTTTTCCCTGAATTTTCATTTCCAGTTCTGACTTGAGTGACTATTAAAAAAAATGTAATAAAGTTTGCTGTGTGCATTTTATGCTTCAGTAGCATCTTGTTATCACATTAAGTTAGGTTTACACTTTACTTATTTTTGAAAGGTGCTTAGCAAGATATGCAGGGAAATAAATTCCTCTACGGAGATTTGATTTGTGTCCAGCTCACCTCAATGCTCATTAAAATACTTACAATATAGTGTCTGCTTACTGGACCGTATGATTGTAAGTCTTTGGTATTATTCCAGATGTCCATATCATCATAATTGCCGAATTATTCCTGGCAGATATTGCCTGCTGCCTTCATGAGAAGTGTCATTAAGGTTCACGTTGTCTCATGTTAAGTGTTTTGCCTAAAACAACATTATGCTATTTTCTCAGTATATCCACTACAGGGTCGCCTGTTTCCTGAAGTGTTGAATTAGAACTCCAGCAAGAACCTTTAAAAAAAGAGTATGCTTTTTTTGGTGGCAACTATAACATTTTAGAGATCCCCAGTGTTATGTCCCCATTACAATGTTGACCATGACAAGGGTGACAAAAAAATGGATTGCCCAATGGGGATACGGAATCCAACAGAGGTTCTAATTCCTTGTACAATCCTAAAGTCGAAAAATGTTTTGTCTGGTGTTCTTCTTTTGCTAACACAGTCTGACAATTCAATAAGAGCTTGTAGTGCTCCAAATCAAAATGGCTGCCAGCATGACTTATTAGAGACTTTTCCTGGCAAAGAAAAAAGCTGTCATAAAATACATTTTTGCAAAGATGTTGATCTTACAGGATGGTCTGATATTTTTTTTTAATCCTTACAAATATATAAACCCATTTAAATATATATATATTGCAAATATAAATGTATATCATTATCTACGTATAAATTGACTACAAAGTGGTATTTGTGCTTGTAGTATTCACTGCACACTGATTAGTACCTAAAGCAAACATTTATTTTCTGTGTTCAGGGCTAAAGTAGCATCAATAGATCAATAGATAAACTTGTATACAACCAGCTAGCCCGGACATGGATCAAGATTCGGCCAATCCCTGCTGAATCTGTTGAATTTTCAATGTATAGCTGGTGTAAGTTGGGAGACCTCTCTCTGCTGTAGGTTTCCTCAGCACTACAAGAGCAGTCTGCAGTCTTTTTCCTGACTATCAATCTAATTTCCATCCAGTCAGAGAATTATATGTTAGACAATATATTGGATTAAATAGGGGATTAGATTGTATAATGTAGACAAGGTCGCACAGCCTTTCCTGACCTCTTCCTAGCCGGAATCAGTTGACCTGTCAATAAAGGCTGTGACATGTGATGACAGGTTAGGTAATGCTGAATGATTAAAAGGAAGTAGGGATCAATTTTAATTTTGTTAAACGATTACTGTTAATAAATGTTTGCTGAAAAAATATAAATAAAGCTCACTATTCATTCAGCTATCTAATTTATAGATTTAATCAATACCTAGCCTTCAAAATAGGTTTGGATGGTCTTTTGCAATAGCCAGGAATGGGATCATGCATTACATGTTTATTTGTAAAAAAAAAAAAAGATTGTGTGTGTGTATGTTCAGTTTCCCTTGCATCCAACAGTCATGCATAGAAAAATTTGAAACTGTCACATACCTGACCGAAGAGCTCGAGTTGAAGAGGATGGCCTCCAGGGCTTGAGTCCTGCGGGAACGCATGGGAACGGCGTCCCTCCTTTTTTTTTACAGCAGGAGCACCGTTCCCTTTGCAGGACAAGAGCAGCCTCGAGCAGCTGAGCCGCCAGAGTCGATCCTTCACTAAGCAGCCATACCCTTTGATAAAGTGGCGTGAACAGCCAGGCAACGCGTCAGGGACGAGAGCCTGTGGTGACATCATTTCCGCTCGCGGCCGAGAGCGGAAGTAACGTTGTTTTGGAATTTTTACATGCGCTTGTTGATCGTCACTAAATGTAAGTGTTTGATGTATTTTAAATAAATGTATCTAAATGTTATTACACTATGGAGCCCTTCTCTTTCCTATCTTGCCATTGAGAGCCAAATACCCTGCTAAAAAAAGTGCTTGCTGCTGCCGGGGAGCTGCTTATGCCACTGTGGGATTAAAGAGGCTTGACAAGGCCAGACAAGATGAGAGGTTGGGGGAAACGTGGGCACCCGGATAGGAGCACTTGCATTTTTAAGAATATTTGTGGATGGAGGGTGAATTATTTTGCACTTTACTGGATACTGGAAAATATATACTGCACAGAGACTCACAGTTGCACTTTATATTCTTTGCATGAGAACTTTTCCTGCACAAAGAAAACTTTCTTGTATATTTTATAAATACATGATTTTATTCACGCTTTTATATCATTTGTTTGTATTCATGAATTTTTCACAATTATTTGGAGATTGACATTACGAAAATTTGTTTTGGACATTTTTTGTGCTACACGTTTTCTATTTGCCAGTGGTTTACATCACTGTTGTCAACTGTATTTGCATGATTGCTGTTTTGCACTCTGGATCTATTTAGCACTTAGCACTTTATTTGCATAATTAGTATATTTGCACTAGCTTCTTTTGGAGTATTTATTATTATAAATGTAATTATTAATTTTTAGTAAGTGCCATTACACCCCCATTTTTTCATCATTTATTAGTGTGTGGACACTTCCTAAGTTGTAGCAGCTGCTTTATATTTTAGTTAGAATTTTTAATATATTTGTGGGTTGCGCATTAGTATCCCCCACTATTAGCGTATCATCTTGGGTGTGAGTTCCCACACTTTTTTCCCCAGGACTTGACAACTGGTGGCCTCTTGCACAATTCTTATCCAAGCACTCCTGGATTTAGAGACATGGACTACTAGGGCAGCGAAAGGGTACAAGTGCCAGGAAATTGGATTAGTGAACTTGAGCTTGAAAGTACGTATGTCAGATGAGCTGAAGCATAGAGTCAGGTCACAAACCGAGTTTGGTAACAACCAGGCAGAGAGATACCAAATCCCAAACAAAGTCCAGATCAGAGGGCTGGCAGCAAAGTGCAAAACCAGAAGGGACAATCTTATTCAAAAGTCCAGGCCAAGGTCAGTACCCTGGATGATCAACAGACACGAACAAGCAAGGGTAATCTAGAGAAGAGTCTGACATAGCTGAGTCTAAAACAGAGTCTATAAGGCTACAGAAACACATATAACAAGATGTGCCTGGGCAACCTTGTGTGTGCTGTGTTGCTGGCATTTGTGTGTGCATGCTCATCTTAGCTCATTTTAGCTCCTATGGTTGAGAAAATTAACAAAACTTCTGTGCTGGCCGACATGAGGTTCCTGAAAGAAACATTGGGATTGATTTACTAAAGACAAATAGACCACAGTTGGTGAATGTGGTGAAATGTAATTGTGAAAAGAATAATCAATCAATTTACACAATCAATTGTGCAAAAAAAAATTGGATGGTGGAAGTTAGCAGAGCTACAGTTCTTGCACTAATTCACAGTTCATTTGCCAATCTCTGGGAAAAGTTCCCTTCCAAAGTGCAAAATCAATATAGGCTTATTGGGATTTGTTTTACAGAAAATATGTAGCAAATTAATATTGGCCTAAATTGATGAATAAATTATTTTTTATTTTTTTTATTTACCGTATTTATCGGCGTATACCGCGCACTTTTTTCCCCTTAAAATAAGGGGGAAATCGTGGGTGTGCGATATACCCGCGATATGAGCCGCGCTCAGTTTGAAGCCTCCGCCGACATATACCGAGCGCAGTACACTCTGGTACTTTCGGCCAGGCTCGGCTTCGCTCGTGGTCACTCTCTGTGACGTTTATGCGTGAGAAACCGAGCGTGGCCGAGCGTGCCTGAGTGTACTGCGCTAGGTATATGTCGGCGGAGGCTTCAAACTGAGCGCGGGAAGCGGGGATTTGACTCGGAGACAGCGCGGGAGAAGCCGGGAGGACACCACCGAGGCCACGGACGGACGCCGGACCGGACATGGACGCCGGGCAAGATACCAAAACTGTAAGTAATAAAATGTTTTTTTTTACAGGAATTTCCGGTGTACATTAGGGGTGCGCGATATACGCCGGAGTGCGCAATACCCCAATAAATGCGATATTTGGTATGTTTTATAGCTTAAAGTAAAAAATATTGTTTTTGTCTCGTTCTTTTTTTGTTTATAGCCCATAAAATATAAACCGCAGAGATGATCAAATACAACCAAGAGAAAGCTATATTTGAGGGGAAAAAAGAGACATACATTTTATTTAAGTACAGCGTTGCATGACCACGCAATTGTCAGTTGAAGCAACGCAGTGCTGTATCACAAAAAAATGGCCTGGTCATGAAGGGCGTAAAAACCTTCTGGGGCTGAAGTGGTTAAAGTGGTTGTATTGGCAGAAGGTTTTTTACCTCTGCACACTCTGCCACTCTGCACACAGGGGGGGGGGGGGAGCATAACATGTTTCTTATTTTAATAGAATAAAAAATGAACACTTAAGCCACGTACACACAACCATTTGTAAATGCTCGAGCAAAGCGCGGTGACATACAACACGTACGACGGCACTATAAAGGGGAAGTTTCATTCAGATAGCATCACCCTTTGGGCTGCTTTTGCTGATTTCGTGTTAGTAAAAGTTTGGTGAGAGACGATTCGCGCTTTTCAGTCTGTTACAGCGTGACGAATGTGCTATCTCCATTACGAACACTAGTTTTACCAGAACGAGTGCTCCCGTCTCATAACTTGCTTCTGAGCATGCACGTTTTTTTCCCGTCGTTAAAGCCTACACAGGACTGTTTTTTTCACGACTTGAAAAACGTAGAGAAAAATTAGAGCAGGTTCTAAATTTTTAATGCCCATTTTTCACGTCAAGAAAAATGCTCTGGAGCCCACACACCATCGTTTTTAATGACCAATTTAAAAAATGGCATTTTTCACGTCATGAAAAATGGTCTTGTGTACGTGGCATTACAATCACTTTAATTATAGTGAAAAAACTATGGAAAAAAAGATTTTCGTTTTTTTTTTGAGGGTGGGGGTCTAAGAGAATTAAAATAATTTATATGGTTAATTAACCTTTAAGACAGAGTTTACTCCTGAGGTTAAACAAAAAACTCCTGAAGCAGATCTGAATTGACTATTTTGTACTTGCATGCCTGGTGGAGAATGTCAAGCCCTGTGGCCTTTAAGGGACTTTGAGATATGTGAGCCTGAAAAAAAAATACCTTAGGGGGATAAATCAATGCTAATACACACAATGAATATTCATTGTATATCATAGCATAAGCATAGGATGTTGGTACAGTTGTTGTCTATTTAGTGTTGCTAACCTATGTACTACAAAAATAAATATAACTTCCTAATTGCAAAAGTAAAAATGTAAGAGAAAAATGGGTTTAATTTATCTACTGAGATTAGTAATATCATTTCAACAGACATTTTGCACAGTAGCTTTTGGCCTTTTAAAATGGGTTATTTTTCAGCCAGTTTCAGCACGCACATTTTTGGTGGCAACACAAACAGTATATTTTACACTCTTGTCATAAAAATGTACTAGCCATTTACTGACTATTATTCACCAATTAATTGGTGAATAACAGTCAGTAAATGGTTTAACGTAAGCCTAATCTTAACAATAATCCTAACCCCCCAAGCCTAATTGGTAAGATTGATCTGGTCTGTATGCTAAAATTCAATGAATCCTCAGCCTTTACGTGGTTCCACACATTAGGCCTTTTAGTCTGCTGTCACAGAGGGGGGCAGAGCCAGGAGGGAATATTATCAGATCTGGCTTTAATTTAATAGAAGATTTGGATACATATATTTTTGCCTTGCTTTTTATTTGGAATACATAGTAAACAATTTGAAGAAAATGCAATGTATTATTTACCAAAGTAGCGTTAACGTATTTTCTGTACCCCCTATATATACCCCAAAATATATTCAACAAAGGCTGCTGAATAAAATCATATAAGCATCAGTGTGACATTATGTAATGTAGCAGAATAATAAAACTCAAAGTAAAGTACTTTATTTCTCTTTCTATGCGGAGGAAGAAAATCAGTTTCCCGAATTTAGTTAGCATAACATTAAGATAACATTAAGTCAGGTTGATGAGGCCACAAATTAGCACGCCGACAAAGTTTTGACAGGTTTGTGATTGCTAAAAACACAAATGACCTTACATTGACATTTTTAACTTATTTTTTTTTTATATACATGATTTTTCTTCATGTTGTGTTCTGGATCTGGTCAATAGAGACTTGATCTTACTGAACCCCATGCAATCATCCAGCAATATATCACTATAGCGGTGATGTATTGCTGCACGGAGATGCTGGACAGAGCTGTAACAGCTCTATTCCAGCCTCTGCACTAATTGGAAGGGTAATGACATCACTGGTGACATCACTACATTGCTGAAGTAAACACAATGTGGAAGCATTCTATTTACATTGATCTGCTACAGGCACTCTTATCAGGGCTGGACTGGGACAAAAATTTGGCCCTGGACTTCATCCAGACTGGCCCACTTTGACAGGTCTCTCCCATGGTGGCCGGACAACTACCACCCCCCCGGCCACCCAAGCCCCCTCTCCCCCTTCACTAGCTACTAGCCGTTCTACTTTATTAGAGTAGAACGGTTGGTACTGGTACTCTTATAGGCAGTACCAGTGGGGAAGCTACACATTATTTCACCCGGGGCAAAGAATCAGTTCGGTGCCCCCCCCTTATTGGACAAGATGAGGCAGAAGTGAGAAACTCCCAGGCCATAGCTGTTGAGTCAGCTGTCTGTCCCCTCCCCCGAGCTCCTCTGTCGTCCCCCCATGCTCCTCTGGTCCTCCCCCTGCTTCTTTGTTCCCCCCAGGTGAGCGCTGCAGGGAGGGAAAAGAGGTGAGCGCTGCGGGAATGGAGAGATAGAGGAGCGGAGGGGGCAGCAGTCTGCTGTCACTGAAGCCGGCCCACTGAGCCATCGGCCCACCGGGAAACTCCCTGTAGTCCCAATGGCCAGTCCATCCCTGACTCTTATCAAACCTCAAACTGGAGGACATTTACTTTGCTAAATCACTGTGAATATTAAGCAGGTGCTTCAATTTTCTTTGGTTACACATTTCTCCTGTTTTCAATACTATAGCTCTGCTGCACATATGCTGTTTTGTGATTTCTCAGCTCCTGCACATTCTGTCAAATGAACAATTAATTCCAGAAGAAGGTGAGGGGTACAAAAAAATCGATCAGTAGAGGAGGACACTGGCTGTGTATTCAGGGAGAATGTTGCTCATTGACAATGACTGAAAAAACAAGCATAAATCTGCGCTATCTGTGTAAAAAGCTGCCACAAACAATCTAGTGAAACAAGAAAGTGATAAATATACGAAAACAATAAAAGTGGCGCTAGAAAGTGATAATATTAAAAATATTATAGTGAACTGAATCATATAACTGTGTGAACAAAAATAAAAAGTCCATATGTGATAAATCCAAAAGCAGTGAGTCGCTGGAAAGGAACACCGTCTGTGAATGGTCTCCTATGACGGACAATTGAAAGCACCACGGTGGAATGAATGAATGAATGTGAAGAAATGACCACCACCAGGAGGGGAGACTTACCAGAGATATTGAACCCTGTTAAGCATACGCCTAGAGGGTCAATATAGGCTGGTATATGAGTTGATGGAACCACATCAATCGGATCCGGATACACTAAGAAAACGATGGCTTGAACACATCACTTTAAATCAGAGCGGAGGGGGGTGGCAACGTCTTGATAGTCTCATAGTGTAATACCGTAATACTGGTGAAATTTATTAACCCCAGATGATGCAAACTATTGCGAAACGCGTCGGGACTCTGCTGCTGCCATGCGCCACCTTTTATTGATGCCCTTTGTCTTCATCAGAACTGTAAGTGTTTTTAACCGTTAATAAATTTCACCAGTATTACGGTATTACACTATGAGACTTCGTTTTCTTTTATGTGCTTTGGATACGGTTTGACCTCTTGGGAGTCACTATCAAGACGTTGCCACCCCCCTCCCCTCTGATTTAAAGTGATGTGTTCAAGCCATCGTTTTCTTAGTGTATCCGGATCCGATTGATGTGGTTCCATCAACTCACATAACAGCCTATATTGACCCTCTAGGCGTATGCTTAACAGGGTTCAATATCTCTGGTAAGCCTCCCCTCCTGGTGGTGGTCATTTCTTCACATTCATTCATTCATTCCACCGTGGTGTTTTCAATTGTCCGTCATAGGAGACCATTCACAGACGGTGTTCCTTTCCAGCGACTCACTGCTTTTGGATTTATCACATATGGACTTTTTATTTTTGTTCACACAGTTATATGATTCAGTTCACTATAATATTTTTAATATTATCACTTTCTAGCGCCACTTTTATTGTTTTCGTTCATTGACAATGACTGTCTGCATGTAAATACAGAGGTGGGTGGAAGCAATCTCCTGGAGGCAGAGGGCAGTTGCAGGGTGTGTGTTAATGAGATCAAACAACTTCCTTCGAGCACTTTTCCCATCCCAATTACCAGGACCAATAGCTTGAAGTATTCAAGGAGATTTCTACTGGAGATACTGGAGGCTCCTGTAATGTCTGTCCTAGAATATAAAGAAAACTTTTTCTTTTCATTAACCACTTGACCTTCGGAAGATTTACCCTTCTTCATGACCAGGCCATTTTTTGCTATACACCAATGCCTTATTTTAACTGACAATCGCGCAGTCATGCAACGCTGTACCCAAACAACATTTCTGATGTTTTTTCCCCTCAAATAGAGCTTTCTTTTGGTGGCATTTGATCACTACTGTGCTTTTATTTGTTTGCGTGTGGCACCCAGACTTTTAGGCAGGGCTGTTATTAAATGTATTTGCTAAGTGATAGTTGCCTTGGCCAATTATTAGGAGATCAATCGATTTCACCCTAATTCAGGAATTGCTGCACTTCTTAGATAAGACAAGGGCATTGCAAGGACAGATTAGAAATGAATGGGGTGTCTCAGCCTATGGGCAGGGATTTTCCTGGGTCCCTTGGCCTGCTGGGAGGACCTCTTTATTTGGGCGGAGTCAGGTGATCGGGGTTCTGTGCCACCTAGACCGCTGTCTGGGTGGATGTTAGTTGTATAGCCCCGTGCTGCTAGGCCAAAAAACCTAAGGCCTATCCCAAGGACATCTGGCTGCTAGGCTATATGAGGGCCTATCCAGAAGCAGGAAAGCAACGTAGGGTTGGAACTGCGGGTTTGTAGTCCAACCAGGAGTAATGGTTCCGCCGGCCGTGGAACCAGTTGTGGTCAGAGGTAGAGGGGAAGCTGACGCCACAAAGAAACCATCCACCTTGCTACCGGAGACCACAGTGAGTGAGCTGAGGCCAGTACCAGAGCAGACTTCTAGCCAGCTGGGGACAGTGAAGAAGTGGGAAAACTTCAGCAAGTGCCAAGTCAGGGACCCAGCGGGACAGCAGAGGTGACATTTTTGGAGTGTCAAGCCAGGGACCTAATGTGTCAGCAGGGGTGAAGCTTGAAGAGTATCTGTGAGTGCCAAGCTAGGGACCCAGCAGTGAAGCGGGGGTGACAATTGAAGAAGATACTGAGTGCTACAGTGAAAGAGCTCAGGGGATCCAGTGGCTAGTGGATCTGAAGTCTAGTGAGAGAGACTGGGAGCTCGTTGAGTGAAGACCCACAGTGAGTGAGTGTGGGATAAAGAGAACTGTTCATGTTGCAGATAGTTGAATACCTTTACCGTTAGTAACAGCTACAAGATCGTTGTCATAGGAGATCCTACCTATACAGAAGTGGTGTCCGGCTGGAGGCCTTCACCTGCATAACTGTTTACCTATAGAAGTCTGCTATTTATCTTTGCATCTACTTAAGGGTGTCCTGGTCCTAACCCTCTCTCCCACAGTTCTGTTTAGGAGACAATACATTTCTTTGCATTCAAAAAGTGTCTGTTCATCTTGCATTACACCCACCATGCCTTGTTGTAACCCACTCTACACAGAAGGATGTGAGCGCTCCCTAACTCTGGAGGAAACTTTGCTACATGCGCTATTAACAAAAAAAGACTGATAAAGACTGAAAATAATGCCCACGATTCGGAAACACCAAATGTAAATGGAGCCTAAAGAAAAATTATTATTTTGGCTTAAACAACATTTACAAGTTTGCTTCAAGCAAAGAGCCATGGAAGGACAGGTAGCCAGGCAAAACCAGTCATACAACAACTTGTGCAATTAGCTTATTGCATGGTTAATATACCACCCTTGAGTCATTTCAGCTACAAGTTCAGTCTTTCACCAACAGTTGCAGTTTTTCTTGTGTTTCTTTGCATAGACTATTAAAAAGCTTTTTGTTTCCGACAGCCTAAAGCACGGCTTTCACTGAAATGGAAAACATTACAATTATGATCCATAAGGATAGCAATTATTGTTGAACAACTTTTGTGAGCGGTTATACAAGGCAATCTCCATGGTGAAATGTTTTGTGAAGCACCTAAAGCACTTAACTCGTACATCAAGATAATAGTCATTTTCCTGTAATCTGCAGAGAGAACATATTGTATATGAGCTATATTTATATCCTCACGATTGTGATTACATTCAGACTTATACTTATCTAGTCAAACTTTCAGAAAAATACCATCCTCGATTAAAACACACAAATGTTGCCTTGTTTCCTGGAAATCATGTTTGTTAACTAACATTTGTGTGCATTTATTAGTAGAGCATATCAGAGCCTGTGTTAACAGGAACAGGGGGACATTGGTCCAGGGTTATGACAGCTCAATATAGCCAAGGGCTTCAGGCCTGCTGGGCAACATGATGATTAGTTGCCAGCTTATGAAGACTTTGTCCAGTTTCCTCTCTGTCACATGTATGCTGGAAGTGTCACATCTACTGGATCTTAGTTCTGCCTTTGATACTGAAGACCACAATGTTTTACTCTCTCGCCTTGAAACCATATTTGGAGTCTCAGAATTGGCTCTGTAATGGTTTAAGTCATATCTTACTGATCACTGTCCCTTTGTTTCTCTTGACGGATTCCAGTCTGAAGTCAGTCCAGTCAAGTTCGGTGTTCCTCGGGGCTTAATCCTGGATCCCTAACATTTTAGCATTTACATGTTTTTACTTGTCCAACTGTTGAAGTTTACACGGGCTCAATTATCACTTCTATGCTGACAACACTCAGATATACATCCACACTAAACCAGATTCTACTTTGGCTGCATCTCTCCTATCTAACTGAATTTGTGATATAGAAACTTGGACGGCCTACAATTTTACATTTGTCTCTGGCTTGCTGCTCTGTCTTGACATGACCTACTTTATTATTGTGAACTTAAAATATGTCATTTCCTTTTGTAATCCTTTGGAATCCTGGATTTCTGCTCTCTTGTATGACCCACTTTGTGAACTGCCCTGGGAAGGTTTCACTGCTTTTATCTGAGAAGTTACATATAGTTACATAGTAGATGAGGTTGAAAGTCCATCAAGTCCAACCGATGAGACTACCTCCTGTGGAAGGGAATTCCATATCCTTGTCGGTATTACAGTAAAGAACCCTCTACGTAGTATAAGGTTAAACCTCTTTTCTTCTAATTTTGTGGCCATGTGTCTTGTTAAACTCCCTTCCGTGAAAAAGTTGTATCCCTATTTTGGGGTCACCAGTACGGTATTTGTGAATTTAAATCATATCCCCTCTCAAGCGTTTCTTCTCCAGAGAGAATAAGTTCAGTACTCGCAACTTTTCTTCATAACTAATGTCTTCCAGACCACTTATTAGCTTTGCACTTGCTCCATTTCCAATACATCCTTGCTGAGGACTGGTGCCCAGAACTGGACAGCATACTCCAGGTGCGACTAGACCAGAGTCTTGTAAAGTGGGAGAATTATCACTTTATCCCTGGAGTTAATCCCTTTTTTAATGCATGCCAATATTCTGTTTGCTTTGTTAGCAGCATCTTGGCATTGTATGCCATTGCCGAGCCTATCCTCTACTAGGACCCCCATGTCCTTTTCCATCCTAGATTCCCCCAGAGGTTCTCCCCATAGTGTATAGATTGCATTAGTGTATAGTGTATTGCCTAGTGTATAGATTGCAAGTTGACTCTTAGGCCTTGTACACACGACCGAACATGTCCACTGAAACTGGTCCGTCGGACCAGTTTCCGCGGACATGTCCGACCGTGTGTAGGGCTTACCGGACAGTTTTCTGGCCTAGCGGACAGGTTTCCAGCGGACAAAAGTTTCTTAGCATGCTAAGAAACTTGTCCGCTGGAAGCCTGTCTGTCGGACATGTCCGATGGTTAGTACAACTTATCGGACATGTCCGCTGGCCCGAAATCCCGCGCATGCGTCGAATAGATTTGACGCATGCGTGGAAGCATTGACCTTCCGTGTTGTCTACGTCACCGCGTTCGTTGTCCGTGGGGATTTTGGTCTGATGGTGTGTACACACATCAGACCAAAACCTCCCAGCAGCCATGTCCGATGAAAACGGTCCGCAGACCGTTTTCATCGGACATGTTCGCTCGTCTGTACAAGGCCTAAGTTTGCTGCATTGCCTTAGTATGGTCCACATTGTGATCTTCTCATCAAAGGTATCATTTATTTTGTATCTCTTACTCCCGTAGGAGCCACTGGAAATGTGTCCATGTTCTTCCCCAGTGGATTTCCCTGCACGCAATCCAGCTGAAACACTAAACAGACCTACCTAAACACACTCACAGCTGCACTGAATACAGTGAGCAAGCTAATTTAATCTGACCCAGCTATTGCATCAATACTGAATACAGTGGGACAGGCTGAATTTACCTAATCATAACACATACTGCTCCACTGAGCACAGCGAGCTAGTACTAAATTTAATTGATCCTAGCACCTATCTAGGGTGCTACACTTTCTTTGTGAACTGGACTCCTGACTTGGCATAACCACTTAGGCCTCGTACACACGACCGGATCTATCCGCTGGGATTGATGCGCAGATCAGTTCCAGCAGATAGATCCGGTCGTGTGTAGGCCCGAGCGGACATTTATCGGCGGATAAAAATCCAGCCGAGGGATTTCAAGCGGATAAAAATTTCTTAGCATGCTAAGAAATCTATCCGCTTGAATCCTGTCCAGCGGATTGATCCGGTCGTCTGTACAGACTCACCGGATCAATCCGTCCGCTCCCCTCCCTCGCATGCGTCGTAATGATTCGACGCATGTGTGGAAGTGCTTACCTTCCAGCGTCGCGCACGTCACCGCGTCATCGTCGCGGCGACGGCTCGACACGTCACCGCGGATGGATTCCGCGCGGATTTCGATCTGATGGTGAGTACAGCCATCAGATCCAAAGCCGCCAGAGGATTTATCCGCTGGGAACGGACCGGCGTACCGTTTCCAGCGGATATCCTCTGGTGTGTACGGGGCCTTAAAGGTAATGCATATATTTCTTATATACAAGTCTTGTTATGATCAGAACGAAAAAAGCATTTATTTTTATGAAAAGTAAATGTCAGGTCAGAGCAGTCAGACCAGACTCATAACTTGGGAAATAGAGGTTTTAATCAGTCAAAGAGAGCTGTAAAGCAAGCTGCCATATCATGCTATCTTAGGCTAACCCATAATGTATTAATAATATTGAAATCCTTTGTCTTGCATGAAATGTTTATTTCTAAAATAAAGATTATAGATAGATATGAAACAACTATTTAAAAACATAAACTTAAATAAATTAACTAACATAAAGCTGACCCAAAAGAATTATACAGTAGTTTGTAATTCTTGAACTTCTCTAGGAAGGTGATGTAGCACCTCCCTAGTTAGGCTGATAGGTAAGTTTCGTTTTTAGCTCTTTCTGTAATCAATGGAGCAGAGTTTGTTTGACCTGGTCTTTTCAGGGTTTCACAGGCTGGGAGTTCGATTGCTTCCCTCTATCTCTAGAACAGGGGTCCGCAGCTGTTGCAGAACTACATGTCCCATGAGGCATTGCAAAACTCTGGCATTCACAGACATGACTGGGCATGATGGGAATTGTAGTTCCTGAACAACAGGAGGGCCATAGTTCGGAGACCCCTGCTCTAGAAGAAGCTTTGAAATCTTAAAGAGGGAGAATTCAAATAGCTGAATAGTGATCAGGACCTAACCTATCCCTGGGTAGGTGTGCCCTGGTGGTGGCCGGGAAGCTGAAAAAAAGTCTGGAATCCTGGAGAGAGATTGTCTCTTCCTCAGAAAGGAGAGTTCCCAGCCTGTTGCCCCTGATTCTGCCTATGGACTGTTTTGTTGTTTTTTGAGTTCTCAGTGGTGCAGAGCGGGGACCTGGATGTGATCTGGAACTGACTACAGGACTTCTCTAAAGGGATCTGGTTTAGAGAAGTTCTGTCTTACTCACTGGATTGTGTCCAGAGGAAACTGGGAGGTGAGCAGCTGTCTTGAGAACTTCTGAGTAAAGATCCTGAACTGATTCATGTGACTGTTCAGTGTTCTGGAGAATGCACTGGGTACCAGCAGTCATGCATTGGCACAAAGTAACCAGATGCTCAAGAAACTTGCCCCATGGTCTTCACCTGTGAGGAAATAGACTACTCATTGTTCGTGTTTGCTTCAGGAGAAGACCATCCTCCAATTGCTGTTTGTTATTCGTTTTGGAGTATCCCATGCCCTAATCCTTCTTCTGTTACAAGTTCTACAATCAATAAACTACAAAAAGACAACTTCTAGACAGTTTATTGAAGCTGGAGTGAATGGGCTGTTGCTTAGGTGTACTGTTTGTGAACGAACCAACTAGACATCAGTGTATTAGATTGGATCTCCAGCTGTGTGTGTGTGTGTGTGTGTGTGTGTGTGTGTGTGTGCTTAAAGCTGAGTTCTGCGCACGCCTTTAAAAATTTAAAGTCAACAGCTACACATACTGTAGCTGCTGACTTTTAACATTAGTAAACTTACCTGTCATGGAGTCCAGGAATGTCGGCACCGCAGCTGATGTTTCCATCGGCTGGCCGTGTGCTGCCACTGCCATTGCGGGTAAAGGAACCTGGTAGTTTAGCCTTTTGTCTTCACGGTCCGGTCCCTACTGCACATGCGCAAAGCGTGCTGCACTCTCTTACTGCCCCCACACCAGGGAGAAAGCCTGACATTACTGTGTGGAGTTACAGACAGAAGAACAGGAAGTGAGGATTTCTCAGAAGAAATAAGGACATTTAAAAGCAAAATGGAAGGATGAGGTAAGTGAAGGAGGACTGCACTAAGGTAAAGGAAGCTATTTAGGGGAAAACAATTTTACCTTTACAACCCCTTTAAGCTTTTATATATAGTAGGGATCTAGCAGGAATGTTGTAAAATTAACGGTGTTTCTATCTGCTAATAATTGTTTTAGTGTATGTTGTGCAAATATATCAGTTTCATAAACATTCGCGCAAATACCGCAGGGTCTAAAAAATCATTAGCACCTTCTTTTTATTCTAGAGGTTATATGCTTTCAGAAAATACATGGTTTTGGGGGTCTTTCACAAATTCTGAAAGCTGTAAGGCAAAAATGATAGAGAAATTTGGATATTTAAATTTTTGTGTATGTTCGATTCTTACCATTTTGCAAAAAGCGCAATGTAAAAATTACAAATATTTGTTATTTATTAACTTAATACAGGTTAAGCTTTTAAATTTAGTAGGAATTTTGTAAAATTTGCTGTGTATTTATCTGCTAATCATGATTTTTGTAGATTTTTAGCAAAAATATTTAAAGCGGATGTGCCACTAAAAAAATATATTAAAAGCCAGCAGCTACAAATACTGCAGCTGCTGACTTTTAATATAAGGACACTTACCTGTCCTGGAGTCCAGCGCCGATCGCAGCAGATGACGAGCCGATCGCTCGTCACCCTGCTGCTCCCCCCTCCATCCACGGTGAGGGAACCAGGAAGTGAAGCGCTCCGGCTTCACTGCCCGGTTCCCTACGGCGCATGCGCGAGTCGCGCTGCGCCCGCCGATTGGCTCCCGCTGTGTGCTGGGAGCCGAGTGTTCCCAGCATACAACGGGGGACGGACGGGAAGCAAGGGAAAAACCCGTCTTTTTCCCGCATCGTAGGGCCGGAAGTGGGTGCAGATACCTGTCTGTAGACAGGTATCTGCACCCCCCTCCCCCTGAAAGGTGTCAAATGTGACACAGGAGGGGGGGAGGGTGCAGATCAGCGGGACTCCACTTTAGAGTGGAGATCCGCTTTAATAAACATTTGCGCAAATATCATGGGATCTTAGAAATTAGTAGCACCTTCTTTTTATTCTACCGGGCATGTGCTTTCAGAAGGCCTAGCAGCAAAAGGGATAAAAAGGGTTGTAAAAAGCATAAAGAGTTAAAGTTAAACAGGACTTTAATTATACCACTGATGGCCACTGCAAACCATAACTTATGCCGCTTACACACGATCATTTTTCGACATAAAAAAAAATCGTTGTTTTTCAGCATGTCCAAAAAACGTTGTTTTTCCAACTTCATCATTAAAAACGACGTTGCCCACACACCATCGTTTTTAAAAAATGATGAACAAAGCGCGGTGATGTACAACACGTACGACGGCACTCTAAAGGGGAAGTTATTTTCGCCTTTGGGCTGCTTTAGCTGATCCCTTGTTAGTAAAAGACGATTTGCACTTTTCTGTCTGTTACAGCGTGATAAATGTGCTTACTCCATTATGAACGGTAGTTTTACCAGAACGAGCGCTCCCGTCTCATAACTTGCTTCTGAGCATGCGCGAGTTTAAAACGTCGAAAAAACACATATTTTAAAACGACGTTAAAAAATGCAGCATGTTCGATTTTTTACATATTACATATTACATTCAAAAACATGATAAAAAAATACGCATTAGGATGGTAAGTCATATTCAGGTGATGCTTATCCTTAAAAGGGTTGTAAAGGTAAAAATGTTTTTCTTAAATAGCTTCCTTTACCTTAGTGCAGTCCTCCTTCACTTACCTCACCCTTCAATTTTGCTTTTAAATGTCCTTATTTCTTCTGAGAAATCCTCACTTCCTGTTCTTCTGTCTGTAACTGCACACAGTAATGCAAGGCTTTCTCCCTGGTGTGGAGTGTCATGCTCGACCCCTCCCCTGGAATACAGGAGAGTCAGGACGCCCTCTAACACACAGCTCCTTTCTCTATCTGCAACGTATAGAGCGTCCTGTATCTCCTGTATTCCAGGGGAGGGGGCGAGCACGACACTCTACACCAGGGAGAAAGCCTCGCATTACGGTGTGTAGTTACAGACAGAAGAACAGGAAGTGAGGATTTCTCAGAAGAAATAAGGACATTTAAAAGCAAAATCGAAGGATGAGGTAAGTGAAGGAGGACTGTAAAGCTACTTAGGAAAAAAAATGTACTTTTACAACCCCTTTAAAGGAGGTCTACGTGTTTCGTGGATATCCCACTTCCTCAGGACCCACAAAAATTTACATTTTCAAAGAATTTAGTCAAAATCATAAAAACACTTCTACTAGGAATAAAGAAAGAATAACATACAATGAATAAATATGCACAGACCATGTAGCTTAACATATTGTATATTGTACACCCCCAATGTGTAACAGCCAATACAAGTATTACTAGTATTAATAGTAGAAGTATCTTACCCTCAGAAAACAGGGGCAAGGACAAGGTTAAATTATGCAAATGACAGTAACCAGTTCACTATGCCTATTGCCTGCCACCTAGGGTTGCCACCTCATTCTTTAAACCCAAACACATATAAATTACACGAGCTCTGAGGCTAATTTAATGCAGATAAGGCACCAAGTGAGTTTATTTACCACCTTAATCAGTCACACAACCTGTGTAATAAATATGTGTTTGGTTTTAAATAGATGAGGTGGCAACCCTACTGCTGGCCCATGAGATGAACAACCCAGGGTAGTCACTATACATAAGATATATGTGGCATTGTTTTAATGTAAGGTGGGAGTAGTCTTTTCTCTTTTGTAACTATTTTGTCCGATAGCATGGCAGCTTTCTTATATTTGTGCAGTGCTTCTTGTTTCCAAGAAAGGTGGCAAGGCAACGCTACAATTAAATCCCATGGTTAGACTACAGACAAAACCAGAAAGTGAGCTCCAAACATACCCACACATGACAGAGCTTAGTTCATACAGGGTCAGTTTTAGGGGCGATATGAAAGTAATGTGCAGGTAGTGGGTGTAGTGTCATGTAATAAAGGAGTTTTGGGAAAATAAAGGCCTCTGTGCAGAATATGCAGACCTGCCTGGAATCTGACTCGTGGCGACTTGCTGTTCCGCTGCTGAGAGCACCAAGGTGGGTATAAGGTGTGATGGGTGTATGTGTTAAATCATTTGGGGTGAATGGTGGGGTGGGCTGGACTGAAGGGTGTTGTGTCTTCTCCCTACATGGTGCAATATGCGGAATCCACCAAACTGCCCCCATTTCAGTTGTGCGCAATACATTACATACTCCCCATTTAGTGTGCTTATACAGCATATCCCCAACTACCCTATTCTAAACACAGTGCTGAAATTACATACTCCACCAGTGGCAGCTCCATTAGGGGTGCAGGGGCACCACCCCCTAATCCTTGTGCCTGGCCCCTAATCTGCACGCAGGATGGCTCGTGCATGGGTTTCAATGCTGTTGTTTTTTTCTATGCACATGATTATAGCCTGAGGCTTTAATTGGCTTTAAAAAGGGTGAGCTTGGGGTGCAGAGCACTGTGCCCTGAGCCCACCCACTTGTGTGATAATAGAAAATTAATATTCGCTATTGTCTTCCTGCTTCTCCTCCCAGCCAATCAGGAAGTGGGTCTTAAGACCTGATTGGCCAAGAGGAGAAGCCATCATATTGGCCGGCCAGGAGCAGAAGCAGGGGGGAAGCAGGCGAGGAGATGCAGGGGGAAGCCGTTGAAGCGGCCCGTGACCTGGATGGGGTAAGTGCGGGGCTGGTGGGCAGACGGGCGATTTGTTGGACAAGTGACCTAGTGTGGGGGGTTGGTTGTTTTATTTGCCGCCCCCCCCCCCAAAAAAAATGGAGCACCAGCCCCAACTGTACTCCACACTGCTCGACTCTGAAAACTGTTGTCTCTGTTATTTTTCCATAACTTTAATCATCAAAGTATTGCCATAATAATAGAGAGAAATGATTCATACCGCTGGCGGTTCCAAATTCCAGCCCTGTTCATCAAACAAGCACACTTTTGCTAGTAATTTTGAATGCTATAACTGATTAGTAGGATGCTACATCGAATAAATAACAGAACCTTAAAGTCTCTTTCTTGCTTTTTTCATATCTTCAGTCTCCTAAAATAAATATAATTGAACACTTGGGAGAAGTTGATGAAATATGACATAAAAACAGATGTATGGCTTTGTCCTTGTCACTGCTCATTTTGTTTTCATCTAGCTGCTGGCAGGTATTTAAATCTTGCCTTTTCCAATGTAAGCCAGGAGCAGGAAGGAATTAACTCAATGGAAAGATTACCCCCACAAACAAAAATAGCATATTTCCCTATCAACGCAAGGCAGAACACTGCTTTTTAATTGCCTCCCATGCCTAATTTCAATTAATCACTGTGTGAGATATTTCAGTAGTGGGCAGAACACTAATTTAGTGTGTCTTGCTTGCATGGTCCAAAGCTGATTCTATTCTCCAATTCATTCGGTAGATTGCTTGATTTCTGAATATCAAGTAACACCATGTGGGTGCCGTTATACCAATTAGAACATAGTAAAATATAAATCTCAGGTTAGAGTCCATTATATAGAATCATATAACAGGTCAGAAGTCAAGAGGCGTCATTAAACACTCAGCATGCAGAACCATGCCTGTTACCAATTATTTAAATGAGCTCTGCACACAATAAATAAAGCCTGTTTTCAATACGAGTTACTTTAATGGGTTTTCTTAATTACAGAATGCTTTTATTTTAGAATACATGGCTACAAGTACCAAAATCTGTGAAAATCCAACCGCAGCTAGAAAAAAATCCTCTGCTATATTATATGTAATGTATTACATCGTATTATGTGATATATAATAATATTTTTTTATATTATGCACAATGTTTTGCATTGTATTACATTACATTACATATTTAACATAGACTATGCAAAAATATATAGGGCTATATTCAGATAGCCCGCCGTAACTTTGTGAGGTAGGTTCTGTATTCACCAAGAACCTGCGCCCAAGTTATGGCGGCGTAGAGTAAATCTGCTGGCGTAAGCGCACCTAATTCAAATTGTGAAGAGGTGGGCGTGTTTTATGTAAATAAAACATGACCCCACGTAAATGACGTTTTTGACTAACGGCGCATGCGCTGTCCGTGAACGTAACCCAGTGCGCATGCTCCAAATTAACCCGCAAAAAGCCAATGCTTTCGACGTGAACGTAAATTACGCACAGCCCTATTCGCGAACGACTTACGCAAACAACGTAATCGACGGAAAATTCCACGATGGCCCGACGTCCATACTTAACATAGGATACGCCTCATATAGCAGGGGTAACTTTACGCCGGAAAAAGCCTAACGTAAACGACGGAAAAAAATGCGCCGGGCGGACGTACGTTTCTGAATCGGCGTATCTACCTAATTTGCATATTCCTCGCGTAAATCGACGGAAGCGCCACCTATCGGCCAGCGTAAATATGCAACTAAGATACGACGGCGTAAGAGATTTACGCCAGTCGGATCTTTACCAAATTCCGGCGTATCTTGTTTTCTGAATACAGAAAAAAGGTACGCCGGAGCATCCTAGAAGTTACGCGGCGTATCAATAGATACGCCAGCGTAACTTCTTTCTGAATCTACCCCATAATATGTAATATTATGCTGGACTAATTATAAGCCTAAAGTTTATCCTATGTTATATTATATAACATTGTGTTCAATGTTTCACCAGCAAAAAATGCTAATTTGTTGAACAAAATAAAATAGAATTCCAGTCTAAAGCTATCTCATTCTAAAAATGCTCCCTCCCCCCAATAACAGATGGGCCGTGGGGGCCTATGGGCGATGTCACCACTCCCAAGTATTGCCAGCCATTGTTGAGTGCTATCTTGTCTCCCTTGCAGCCTGGCCTACACAGGGGAGATCACATGTATGGACCAGTCAGAAAATAGGTAAGTATATACATCTTTCTTACATAGGTTAGTCAGCATAGGTGTTAGGAGGGGGGGGGCATCTTTAATATTAGTTAGGTTTAGCCTGGATATCCAACAGATAACAAATAGAGCAGTTGGAAATATAGTAACAACAAGAAGGGGAAAGAGCAAAATGCCCCAGGGTCACAGGTAAGACCAAATTCCCATTAGTATGGGGTATCCAAAACCAAACAAGGGGTCTGTGACTTTCAGGCTTTAGGATTTTTTGGGCTTGGCTGCTGTAAAAACAAAAATAGTAATTTGAACTTGAATCTTGGAAAAACCTGGAGGTTTGAGGTTTAGGAGTACATATTAAAGTGTAAGTAAACCCCCCTATCGTTTTCAGCCAAGGAAGCTGCCATCTTGGCCTCTGTTTAATCTACAACTGCACATGTGATCAGATGTGACACAAGCCATTGGATGGTTTGACAGTTTGGTTGAGAGCACAACCAATGGGAGTGTTATATTTCCGGCACGTGCCGGAAATAAAACTGTTTTATGGATGGGTTTACTTCCGCTTTAAGCTAAGAAGGGGACTGGGAGCCCATCAGTTTCAAGGTCATCTAGAACATTTCTTGCCAGAAAGGCTGTGCTGCTATTGGGTAATTCAACCATGTGTGGAGTAAGGTTCCTAATTGACCACAACCTCTAAAGTAGAGCAGAGAGTGTCCAAGTACATAGCAGGCAATTCCAATTGGTACTAGATATCACTGTGTCAGGACATTATAGTTGGTCTCAATTGCTTTGGTATTGCAAGAACAGGATTTAATTGATTCATATATTTGGGATCAATCTTGTTCATCCAAGTCTTTTGTCAGATCCGTTGCCCATTTCTGGGTGTATCTAGGGAGATGTTGAGAAGAGGGTGCTAATAGCATATTGTACAGTAGGATGATCATCCCTGGGGCATAGAGATCTGAATGGCATATAGTTGTTCCGGAGTGATAGGGATTAGAAGGCTTGTCCAGGTTGCACACTTTAAGAAGAGTTTGACTTTTAGATAGCACAATAACTCACTATCTGGGAGTTCTTTGTCACATTGTAGCACTGAGAAGCACTGTTCCTTTAGTGATTAGGTGTTACACTTTGGTTAGTTCCCTAGTTATCCATTCCTTGAAAGCCAAGGGGGTATGACATCCTGAGGGAATGATGGATTATGAGTGATAGTCATAAGAGATTTACAAGTAGATTGAAAGTTCATCAGGCAATGGGGCAGTAGCACCATATATGTAGAAATATACCCTGGGTAGCCCTTAAAGCAGTGTTAGCATCACAGAACTGTATGTGCCAATTGAGTGCATAGATACTATCATCAAAGTGGTACTGTAATTAGTTTCCAGTATGTTTACATTCTGAGAAGATGATTTGTTGGTGAACCATATTTGGGACCACATTCTGCAACCCATTTCATCATGTTATTAGGATCTATGTAAGAAAGAGAACATACCCTTAGGTAGAGAACCTTGTTACATTTCTGCTTAAAGGAAATAAAGACTATTCCTGTCATTGGTTTTTGGACAGTGGTGCAAAATATTTTGAAGGGATAAAATGTCCGTCCTTATGATAGACAACATTGGCAATATTGGTTAGCTCTGATAGACTTTTGAAATATGTACATCCTTAACCACTTAAGCCCCGGACCTTTAGGCAACTAAATGCCCAGGCCAGGTTTTGCGATTCGGCACTGCGTCGCTTTAACAGACAATTGCGCGGTCATGCGATGTGGCTCCCAAACAAAATTGACGTCCTTCCCACAAATAGAGCTTTCTTTTGGTGGTATTTGATCACCTCTGCGGTTTTTATTTTTTGCGCTATAAACAAAAATAGAGCGACAATTTTGAAAAAATTCAATATTTTTTACTTTTTGCTATAATAAATATCCCCCAAAAACATATATAAACATTTTTTTTCCTCAGTTTAGGCCGATATGTATTCTTCTACCTATTTTCGGTAAAAAAAATCGCAATAAGCGTTTATCGATTGGTTTGCGCAAAATTTATAGTGTTTACAAAATAGGGGATAGTTTTATTATTTTATTTTCTTTACTACTAATGGTGGCGATCATTGATTTTTTTCGTGACTGCGACATTATGGCGGACACATTTAAATTGCATTGTTTATTGTGAAAATGACAGTTGCAGTTTGGGAGTTAACCACAGGGGGCGCTGAAGGAGTTAGGGTTCACCTAGTGTGTGTTTACAACTGTAGGGGGGTGTGGCTGTAGGTCTGACGTCATCTATCGAGTCTCCCTATAAAAGGGATGACACGATCGATGCAGCCGCCACAGTGAAGCACGGGGAAGCCGTGTTTACATACAGCTCATCCCGTTCTTCAGCTCCGGGGATCGATCGCGAGGGGGCGACTAGAAACGAATAGCCGCGCCCTCGTCCCGATCGGACATGTACGCCCATATGCCTGTACGTGCCATTCTGTGGACGTACATATACATGCGGCGGGCATTAACCGGTTAAATAAATTTTCTTTTTCTATTACATATTAAAATGGTTGTAAAGGTTTGTTTTTTATTTTTTAAGTGAGAAATTCAGACAAAGAAAAAAATAACACAAGCGCCAACTCCCTTCATGGGAAGCTCTCTCCCAAGGGGGTTAGCTTGTGGGCAAGCTCCTGTGATACAGCCAGCGGCTATAGCCGACTGTATCACTCCCTCCCCCCGGCCCCGCCGCATCATTGGATGTGATTGACAGCAGCGTAAGCCAATGCACCATTGCGGGAACGAGCCCACGGAGTTTGTGGCTTAGGTAAGTAAAAAGGGGTGGGGTATGAGCTGGGGAGCCCGAGAGTGTAAGGTGTTTTTTCACTTTAATGCATAGGATGCATTAAGGTGAAAAAAACACAAAGCTTTACCACTCCTTTAAGAAAGTTGTAATTTTGGTTTAGCTTCATTTTATTTTTATGTCTTTTTTTTTATTTCCACATCTCAAAGAAACCAAGCTTAGAGTATTAACAACAGAAGAGCTGCTAAAACAATTATATTACCTGAAAGGAAGAAAAAATGAGTAATTTCTCTAAGACGTCTTCTAAATATATTTTGTGCTACAATAGAAAACTCAATAAATTGAATTTCTGACTCTGGGTGGAATTAAGATTTCTTCTCAAAGCATAAAAACATAAAGTTAAAAAGACATTTCGAGGGGTACTGATGGGAGGCAATAAAACAATATCTCCCGGTGTGCTAAAAACAAATAAATAAAAACCAAATCTACAGGAACATCCAGATAAATTGGATTTATTTAATTTCTTCGGGACTGTGTACATAAAATATATTCTTGAAGCGGCTTTACTTTCATCTTGGTTGCAGGCTCTATTGTACATAATGTCTGCCTTTCTTGTAAAATATGCAATAAATGTGTCAGTTCTGTGCAGTGTTTTATGAGCCCAGTTGTGTTGTAAGGGAATTAGGGCCATTCTGAGTAAGGGCTTATTTACAATTGTGCGTCGTGGCAATGTGCAATAAAACGCACACGTTAACAAGAGTTGCTACAATGCAAGGCAATGCACCTGCTCTATGACTGCACTGTTTTGTATCTGTTGTGGTGCATTGGCAGTACATTTGCAATGAATGGTCTGCCTGAATGCCAAGCACGTTAACTTGTGCCAAAACGCACCGCAATACTGCAATTTGTAAAATAAACAACCGGGTTGGTTAATGCAGGTGTAGGAAGATTGCCCTAATGATTATGTAAGATCCTGATAAGACTATTTCTGTTAACTGTGGCAGGTTCTGTCAATATTCTAAAATTCCTATAGAGATAAAACAACAGACACAAAACAGAACATAGTTTCTTGTATGTAGTGGCAATGTTATATTCTTTAGGTATAAAAGGTTTAAGTATATTTTCAAACAAGTTTATTTACCCTTTTTGCACCCCCCCCCCCACCTTAACGTGATCAGGGTCCAAAGTAGACAAAGATTATGCTGTAAAAGGAAGTGTACTTACATTTCTGATGTCTTACCTGACAACTGTTTGCTGCTGCGTTTAGGTGTATTGAATACCTGCACCCCCCACAGCATGCTGCAGTCCCTCCCCACTAGATTTTTTTTCTGTAGTGGCATATGAGCCAGCAGGAGGAACTACAGTATGTAGTCATAGGAGCAGTTATTCAACAAACCTTGAAATATCAATCACCTGCAGCCACCATGGGGTCAGCAAAGCAGTGAAATTTGAAGACATTGGCCTCCAAATAGGTATGAATACTGTACATGCTCTTCTTTTACAGCATGGCTTTTACTTGCATTGGACCCAGTGGTGACAGGGTCACTTGAACTAACCCACCTATCCTATCCCAGCTGCATATTTACAATGTTCTTGCAGCTATGGCCTGCCACAATGTGCATATCCTACCAGCCCCGATCTTCTTATTCATGTCCAAGCCAAAGAAGTCTACATAGACTTCTTTAGGATTGCCTTCCGAATTTCTCCTGTATTAAAAGAAAACCCCATCAAAATCTATAGTGAGCTACTGCACAGACAAGGTTAGTGGGAAGAAAACTAAGGCTGGGAGAACATCCAACAGGAGCTTCACATAGACTTTTATATCTTCACATAGACTTTTACTGTACATGGGACAACCTGCTGCCTTTGGAGAAAGCCCTGTTGAATTCTGTGGTGAGCTACTACATAGGCAAGCATGGACATGGACAAGAAGATCCAGGCTGGTAGGACATAAAAAAAAGTGGTGGGCCTTGGCTGCATGAACTTTGTGTTTATGCAGCTGTGTTAGGGAAGTTATGGTCAGTTAAGATCAGAAGGGCAAACAGAGTAAAAAGATAAGACTTTGTTGGAAAACACACCTATCCTTTGATATGCTGTGCCTGCAGTGTTACTGGGGGGATCTGCAGTTTACCAGAGATTGTTGCCACTTTATTAGAGACATGTACCCACTACCAGAGAGACTGTCAGGAAAGTGTTACATGATCAGAGAGACTATCATGTGAACTCAGTGGTTTGTGGATTGATCTTACCATTTCCCTATGTGAATGTCATTTAAAGCGGTAATAATCCCAAAAAGCACACATTTATTATATTGCAGCTTCCCATTTGTAGCACCTTGGTATTAGTCATGGTTGCTAACAAATTTAGTTATGCCAGGTGGTAATTAACCTGGTTAATTGGTAGTTGTATCCTCTGACTTTTTTGCCTTAAGCCTGAATCTGGTGCATTTCTCTTTTCTTTCAATAGGTGGCACTGCTGCCTTTGGCAATAGAATGACAAGACCACAGCGAGTTCAGGTTCTGAATAGACATAATTTCTCAGCAAATCATATTTTTGGCTAAGCATTAGACATGTGCGGTTCATCTCGTTCTGAATTTTTCGTTATTCGGAGATTCGGATATATCCAAATCCCTGAATTACAATATAAGCAAATTTTACCGAATGCTCCAAATAACGTAACTAAATTGGTCATAATTTCGGAAATTTGGACTGACATTCGAATCAAGTTTTACATTGCACTCCAGTCGAATTCTAACAGTACACATATTGCTGAAATCAAAGACTGTGTGTACCATTTCGAAATAATGCTGTTTTTGTATAGCCAAAGGTGATTTAAAGAGTCATTGTAATCATTTGATGAAGATTTTTCTTTTGTTTGTTCACTTTGCTGCATTTGAATCGAAAGAATATAACATTTTCGTTTTGACCGATTCGATTTGATTGTTTCGAACCAAATAAATCGGTAAAATCATAAAAAATTCTAAAATTCACAATATGAATTCCGAATTCCGAAAATAACGAATTCCGAAAACGAATTGAACAAATTAACTGAATTTAACGAAATAGCTTGATTAACAAATCAAAACTAAACAAAACATTTTTTTTTTGTCATGCACATGTATACTAAGCAGTAAGGATGAGCCGAACACCCCCCTGTTCGGTTTGCAGAACTTGCGAACACACCAAATGTTTGTGTAAACTTTAGAACCCCGTTAAAGTCTATGGGACTCGAACATTTGAAATCTAAAGTGTTAATTTTAAAGGCTAATATGCAAGTTATTGTCCTAAAAAGTGTTTGGGGAACTGGGTCCTGTCCCAGGAAACATGTATCAATGCAAAAAAAAGTTTTAAAAACTGACGTTTTTTCAGGAGCAGTGAATTTAATAATGCTAAAAGTGAAACAATAAAAGTGTAATATTACTTTAAATTTCGTACCTAGGGGGGGTGTAAAGTCAGCATGTGAAAAAGTGCATGTTTCCCGTACATAGAACTGTCCCTGCACAAAGTGTCATTTATGAAAGAAAAAAAGGCATTTAAAACCGGCTTTGCGGCTCTAATGAATTGTCGGCTCTGGCAATTACAGAGATGATTCATTCATAAAAAATAAAAAAGCTGGGGGTCTCCCCAAATTCCATTAACAGGCCCTTCAGGTCTGATATGGATATTAAGGGGAACCCCCGCCGTCAATTAAAAAAAATGACGTGGGGTTCCCCCCAAATATCCATACCAGACCCTTCAGGTCTGGTGTGGATTTTAAGGGGAACTCCACCCCAAATTTTTTTTAAAAATGGCGTAGAGTTCCCCCAAAAATCCACACCAGACCCTTATCCGAGCACGTTAACCTGGCCGGCCGCAGAAAAGAGGGGGGGACAGAGTGCGGCCTCTCCTGAACCGTACCAGGCCACATGCCCTCAACATGGGGAGGATGTCCCCATGTTGATGGGGACAAGGGCCTCATCCCCACAACCCTTGCCCGGTGGTTGTGGGGGTCTGTGGGCGGGGGGCTTATCAGAATCTGGAAGACCCCTTTAACAAAGGGGACCCCCAGATCCTGGCCCCCCCTATATGAATTGGTAATGGGGTACACTGTACCTCTACCATTTCACAAAGGAAGTGTAAATAGTTAAAAAAAACACACAGACACCGTAGAAAAAAATCCCTTATTAATAAAAAAAAAAATCCAGCTATGTGAATCCACTCTCGGCCCGGCCCCAGCTCCAACGTTGTCTTCTATCCAGCGACGGATGATCTCTCCAGCGACGGGTGATCAGCGGCCCGGTCCCCCCTCTGACGCACCCTCGTACGTCACTGGGAAACACCGGTCTTTCCCAGTGACGTACGAGGGTGCGTCAGAGGGGGCGGGGTCACGTGACGGGTGGCCGCTTCCCCTATATAAGAAATGTCACAGCTCTAGCACGTCATTCCGCTGGGCTGTGTCCAGCGGAGAGAGGAGCTGCCTGCTGCGCTCTGGACGGATGGATCTTCTCATCGCTGGACCGGGCTGCTGATCACCCATCGCTGGAGAGATCATCCGTCGCTGGATAGAAGACCACGTTGGAGCGGGGGGCTGGGCCGAGAGTGGATTCACATCTCTGGATTTTTTATTTATTTTTATTAATAAAGGATTTTTTTCTACGGTGTCTGTGTGTTTTTTAACTATTTACACTTCCTTCGTGAAATGGTAGAGGTACAGTGTACCCCATTACCAATTAACATAGGGGGGCAGGATCTGGGGGTCCCCTTTGTAAAAGGGGTCTTCCAGATTCTGATAATCCCCCCGCCCGCAGACCCCCACAACCACCGGGCAAGGGTTGTGGGGATGAGGCCCTTGTCCCCATCAACATGGGGACATCCTCCCCATGTTGAGGGCATGTGGCCTGGTGCGGCTCAGGAGAGGGGGGGGCCAAACTCGGCCAAACAAAGGCCAAAGACAAAATTGCAGTATGCAAGCCTTTTTTTCACAGTAGACTTTCATTGGTCTGTTGGTCTTTTTCATTGGTCTTGTACTTTGCCTGCATTGCAAAATGCTGCATAATGCTTGGCAACGTGCCCGGAGTGAACAAGGCATAGGGGTGTGTAATAACTGTAATTTACACTTCTGTGTACACGTTGTTTATTACTGTGTCTAACTGATAAATGTAATGTTTATGAAAATGTAATGCTTATGAGGACTCTATCCTTAATCAAAAAAACATAAACAAAATTTGCTTAATGAAAAATGGACTGCAAAGTCTTATTAAAGTGTATAACTTATTTTTTATTTTTTAGATAGAGTAGTAGAAGTAATCCCAAACACCAAATCTTATATAATCAACACCAAATCTTGTACAATTAAAAGAGAAGTAAAGGAATATTTTTTTTTTTTTTTTATGCAGAATCATACTTACCTTGGTGGATGCAGCTTTGGTCCGATGCTGCATCTATCCCCCAATGCCTCTGCACTGAGAACCGAGCAATCAAACACCGCCACCACTTTTCAGAGCTCTGTGAGCAGAGAGCTGTAGACTGTCAGTCACAGCTCTCTGCTCTTCTCCCTCCTCGCTCACTGGAGCGCTGGGCTGTGGAGGGGGCGAAGCAGCCGTCTCAGGCTCTCAGCGGCTCATTGAGAGGCTGAGCCGTGTGTCAGTCCAGGCACCTGGTGGATCCAGACTCCATGGTCATGGACTGACATCAGTGACGTCATCAGAGAACGGACTTCCGTCTGCTCTCTGCTGAAAACGGGTCACAGAAGTGCAAAATTAATTGCACTCCTCTGATTCTTAGGAGAAGTTCAGCCAAACAAGCTTTGGCTATACTTCTCTTTTAGCATGTTAAATAGGAACTTCATCCCACCATACATTTTTTTTTTATTTCTTTTTGAGTTTTCCTCAAAAAACATACACGTCCAGCAAATCCAGCATTGTCCTGCTGTGACCTGCAAAACCGCTGCTTAATAGCCATCTTTGTTTTTGATGTCAACAAGAGATGGCTGCCTCTTCCAGCCTGCCAGCCCCCTTTGGATTATGTGTTGCTTGGTCAAGTTGCACAGGTTGCTGTGTTGAAGCTGCGGCCTCTAGGACATGTGATGTGCATATCTCAGGATACTTCAGGAGTAGAGGAGACCTAGGCAAAAACAGAGGAATGGAGTGCCTCAAATAAATCATAAAGGAAAAAATGCTTTTTAAAATTAGAGATGAGTGAGTGAGTGAGTGAGAAACTTATATAGCGCAGCACATGCAAACTGAATCGCCTCTGGGCGCTGAATTGATCGACTCCATGCGTAGAGCCCCCTTGACCTCAGAAGAGATAGGTTTTAATCTTTCTCCTGAAGGCCAAGTGGTTCACCTCCAACCGAATGGTGGTTGGTAGATCGTTCCACAAACGAGGTCCCTGGACTGCAAATCTTCGATCTCCTTTGGACTTGTACTCGGCTTTGGGTATCTGGACTAGATTTTAATTGGTGGATCGCAGAACGCGATTGGGGTTGTGAGCTTTTATTTTTTCGCATAGATATTGGGGGGCGTTTCCTTGAATAAAATAGACGAAAAAGACTCTGGACTGCCGCACTCCAAAATGACTAAAACAAATTAGGTCTCTATTTTCAAATGCACATGCATTCACCGCAAGCAAAAAGGTACAATATTGGCCTATACTGTACCTTTTTGCTTGCGGTGAATGCATGTGCATTTGAAAATAAAGACCTAATTTGTTTTAGTCATTTTGGAGTGCGGCAGTCCAGAGTCTTTTTCGTCTATTTGCTACAATCAGCATCGCCAGCACCCTGGTGGTTCAACAGCCCTTAATGATAGGTGAGGCTCACCTGGAGCGGTGAAAGATTTGTCTGCGTTTCCTTGAATACACTTATGCATTAGGCAGAGTGCCTTGAAAGTAATTCTGTCTTTTACTGGCAACCAATGAAGGGATCTCAGTGAAGGTGAGATTGATTCCCATGTTTTTTTCCCAGTCACGAGTCGAGCGGCCGTATTTTGAACGACTTGCAGACGAGTGATTTGGTTTTTGGGGAGACTGAGATAGAGGGCATTCGCATAGTCAAGTCTGGAATTAATAATTGTTCCCACCACGACTGGAATGTTCTCTTTCGGGATAAAGGGGGTGAGTCTGCGTAGTAGGCGCAGCAGATGGTGCGATCCGCTGACCACTGACCCTATTTGTGCATCCATTGTCATGTTGGAGTCGAAAATGACTCAGACTTTTGACTTTGGTGCTAGGGGAGATCGCTGTACCCAGAATGGGCAGAGGTGTCCATGTTGTTGCAGGATGATTTTTTTGGTTGGCGTGAAACAGGAGAAGTTCTGTTTTCGAACCGTTGAGTTTAAGATAACTCTGTGTCATCCAGTTGTCTATCAAAGTAAGACATTTCTCTAGTCCGAGACGATGATCCTTTTTGTTGCAGATGCGAAAATACAGTTGTGTGTCATCTGCATAAGAATGATAAAGTAACTTCTGGTTACTAATGATTTCGAACAGAGGGCGGAGATAGATGTTAAACAGTACGAGCGACAGAGGGGATCCCTGAGGCACTCCACAAGACACTGTGCGTTTTTCAGAGGTGAAAGGCCCCAGTTTCACTGTTTGAGATCGGTTTTCCAAGAAGGAGGAGATGATGGGAGTCTTGTAGGGCTGGAGCACTACCCCAGCAGGAGCCACTGATTTGTCCCAGGTTCTTTTCCCAAATATGTGCAACAGCAGCCAGGCACTTAACAACATGCACTCCTCTGTTTCAATGAATAGTTAAGGGTTGCCTTTTTAAAGTTTATTGCTGAATAACTTGGACAGGTCACCGGGAACAGTGGGATACTCCAGAACACTGAACTACAGTGATAGGACACTCCTCTCTCTGCAGCTACTTTTCAGAACAGCCCCTTCAGCAATACCTCTGGGAATCAACAGTACTGGGACACCATAAACAATATTCCAGGTGAGGCAATCCTTAGTATTAGCACACCCAGGTTAACAGCAGCCACAGTCACCCAGATGCTGCACTCAGGTCATTACTCACAAGTCCTTAAGAACTTGAATGCCTGAGTGGTACCCTCCTGTGTCAGGTAGACATCTACTTAAAGGACTCTCCAGACAGAATCCCTGATGGACTACCCCTCTTAGCTTCAAATGATTCTAGCAGCATAGACCCCCAACGTTGCCAAAACTGAGACCTCTAAGAAGTTCTAGCTGTGCTGCCCAGAAGGACAGCAGCTCACCAGAACCAGAAGCCAGAAACTCTGAATTGTATCTGCCCCACTGTCCCTGATGCCTGTTGGTATTGCCATAGAGTCAAGAGGGCTATGACCCATATTTGGTGGGAATGACCTCCTATTAAACATTTTTGGTCAAGGAATGTTAATTTGTACTACAATTTAATGGGGACCCAAGTTGAAAACATCCTCAAGGTAGTATTACTCGCTATCATTCCGGGACCTATTAAATCAGCTAAAAATGCTATCTTTAGACATTTCCTTTCGGCAGCAAGAGTTGTAATTCCCCAACATTGGAAGTAAAACCGCACTCTCTTTTCGCCATGGCTCTCTTTTTACTTCTCTCCAGAGTTCAGGACCTGGAATACTGAAATGATAAATAATAAACATAAGTATGGAAACTCTATTATGGAAACCCCCCCCCTTTTTTTCCTGTTTGTATAGGTGTTTTGTTTGTTCCTTTTTCCTTTTTTTCTATTTATGCAGTTTTATATTTTTATAAATATAATTTTTAAATTAGCAGTCTAGAATATTTTTTTTTCTTTCGTTTTTTGGGTCGACCTGGTTCTATGCAAAATCTTGAGTTTATATGAGATAGTTTCTTTCTCTTTTCATGGCTAGTAGCTTTATCTCGTAAGGAATGTTAATTTTAGGTGTAGTTTAAAATATCATTCAAAGGAAAATGGCATAGTAAGTTAATATCAAGTATTCTATAAATTGTTTATACTCCCAACTTCCTTTCTGGACAATATATGATTTATCTATTTGTATTTGGATATTTTATAATGTTCTTCCTTTTTCGTTGTGTTTGTAATATTTACAAATTAAATAAATTAAGATTGAATACTAAACAAGTCTGGGTCTTTGTGTCTAGTATGGATTTTAAGGGGAGCCCCACACCAAAATTAGAAAAAAAACACCCCCCCTCAAAAACCCATACCAGATCCATATCCGAGAATGCAGCCTGGCAGGCCAGGAAAGGGGAGGATGAGCGAGTGCTACCCCTTTTCTAAACCATACCAGGCTGTGTGCCCTCAACATGGGGGAATGCTTTGGGGTAGAGGGGCCCCATAGAACCTTGTCCCCATGTTGATGAGGCCACAACCCTGGTCCAGTGCGGGGGTGACTTATTGGAATCTGGAAGAGATGTACCCCATATTCATTCACATAGGGAGGGTGGGATCTGAGGCCCATCCTTGTTAAAGGGGGCTTCCAGATTTCCGATAAGTCGCACCCTGACAGAGTTTACGAACTGTCAGTGTTTTCTCTGCCAAAACGCTGCTGCTCCCGAATGCCCTGGCAGTGGGGGGGGGGGGGTTGTTACTAAACTCTGCTGCCCCAAAACAACTGCTAAAAGCCTATGCGTGCATTAACACAGCAGAAGCTCCAGAAAAAGACCCAGTGTGCATGAGGCCTAAAGGTTTGATAATTTACGGAATATCCATAAAAAAACAAGGTTTCCAGAGAAAGAGAGGACCCGTGTTCCCAAAATGTTGGTCCCTACAAAACTTTAGTAAATCTTCAATCCTTTACAGTGCAGGCTATTATCTCTTCTAGGTGCCAATTGCTCTTGGTGTCACCACTGGGGAGATTTACCCCCCGAGTGACCATTATCATCTGGACTGCTAATGGGGGGAAAATCCAAAATTGTCCCTGAAACAGGAATAGAGGGGAAATCTTCCCTGCTGCAGACAAGTGCCTGAGAGGGGATTTTTCCTTAGTTTGGAGATTAACTTCCACTTCATCTTGTGTCTACAATACAGAAAGTAGAGGGAAATCTCCTCAAAGGGATACAGAGAGCAAAAGTAAATATACAGGGGTGTTAACCCTTCATTACTCTAAAACATGGCTAGAAATTAGGGTTGTCCCGATACCACTTTTTTAGGACTGAGTACAAGTACCGATACTTTTTTTCAAGTAGTCGCCGATACCGAATACCGATACTTTTTTTAAAATGTGTCCCCAAATGCAGCGATGTCCCCCCACAGATGCAGCCATGTTCCCCCCACATCCAGCCATTGTCTCCCCCCATCCAGCCATTGTCTCCCCCCCATCCAGCCATTGTCTCCCCCCCATCCAGCCATTGTCTCCCCCCCATCCAGCCATTGTCTCCCCCCATCCAGCCATTGTCTCCCCCCATCCAGCCATTGTCTCCCCCCATCCAGCCATTGTCTCCCCCCCATCCAGCCATTGTCTCCCCCCATGCAGCCATGTATCCCCCCATGCAGCCATTGTCTCCCCCCATGCAGCAATGTATCCCCCCATCCAGCCATTGTCACCCCCCATCCAGCAATGTATACCCCCATCCAGCCATTGTCTCCCCCCATGCAGCCATTGTCACCCCCCATGCAGCCATTGTCACCCCCCATGCAGCCATTGTCACCCCCCATGCAGCCATTGTCACCCCCCATGCAGCCATTTTCACCCCCCATGCAGCCATTGTCACCCCCCATGCAGCCATTGTCACCCCCCATGCAGCCATTGTCACCCCCCATGCAGCAATGTATCCCCCCATCCAGCCATTGTCACCCCCCATCCAGCAATGTATCCCCCCATGCAGCCATTGTCACCCCCCATGCAGCCATTGTCACCCCCCATGCAGCCATTGTCACCCCCCATGCAGCCGTGTCTCCCCCCATCCAGCCGTGTGTGTCACCCCCCATGCAGCCGTGTCTCCCCCCATCCAGCCGTGTGTGTCTCCCCCCATCCAGCCGTGTGTGTCACCCCCCATCCAGCCGTGTCTCCCCCCATCCAGCCGTGTGTGTCTCCCCCCATCCAGCCGTGTGTGTCTCCCCCCATCCAGCCGTGTGTGTCTCCCCCCATCCAGCCGTGTGTGTCTCCCCCCATATGCAGCCGTGTGTGTCTCCCCCCATATGCAGCCGTGTCTCCCCCCATCCAGCCGTGTGTGTCTCCCCCCATATGCAGCCGTGTCTCCCCCCATCCAGCCGTGTGTGTCTCCCCCCATATGCAGCCATGGCCCGCTTACCTGCTACCGCCGACTGTGTACTACGGCCGCCAGGAACTTTACAGCTTTGAATAGCTTTTGATTGGCGCCACGCTGCGTGTATAGACACTCCCCCTCGCTCGGGATTGGACAGTTCATCCGAGCAAGGGGGAGTGTCTATGCGTGGCGCAAATCATTACAGCTATTCAAAGCTGTAATGTTCCCGCCCGTATTACACAGTCAGCGGCGTAACGGCGGCGGATCGCAGCGGCGAATTGCGGCTCCGGTGGCGGCGGTCGGCGGCGGCGGCGCGGGGGGGGGTTAAGTATTCTATTTGTGTATCGGGGAGGGGTATCGGCGTCTGACTACCGCCGAAAAAACTCGGAATCGGTCCCGATACCGATACTAGTATCGGTATCGGGACAACCCTACTAGAAATAAAGTTAAATATAACATGGGAAGAAAATGGTTCACAGCAATATAGTACATTAGAGTCAGGGCATTTGATAAAGCTAATCTTGCATTTAAAGACAACAGTCCAGGTGCTGGAGTACAATGAGTCCTAGCACTCTCACAGATATTCAGCGTTTCATGAATGTGTTTTTAATCATGAAGACTTTAATTCCGGTGGGGCTCATAATCCACCGTCTGCCTTGATTTCTGTCTGTGCAATTGTCAACTTTGTCATTTTACAGAAAAACTGTTATTTTAATGCTTCACATCTACAGGAGAATAGAACAATTTGCTGCAGCTGACAAAAATCAAAGCACATTCTTGCATATTATGTGGAAGAGCTGAGGAAGTAGATACAATGCGTGCCACAGCACATTTCTTGTTATTCAAAACATTATTTGTCAGAACAGAAGTCATTGAAGTAGAACCATCCTTTTATCTTTTTTCATTTCCTGCTTCTCAAAGTGATGGGCCATTATCACCAGCCAGCCGAAATGCGAGAATGTAATTGTCAATGGGTGCGCACAAATGTGGAAGTACGGCATTAATAGTTTGAAAGCTCTGTGCGTAAAATAAAACAAAGAGGTCTGCGCACAAAGGCGCCATTTAGAATCGTGTAAACCCAATCTGGTTTGTGAGAGACTTTTTATTTTTGCTCGCGTTGCTCTTGCAGACATCTTAACGTGTGATTAGTAAAGACTGCTATAAAGGAATGCACTAGAAGGAGTATAGGTTTTATGAAAACATTATCAAAAAGGAAAAACAGGAAATTCCTACAAGACAGTTAAACATTCACAATTCTAAGCAATGATTCCCTGCTCTGAGAAATTCAAAATTCAGTAGTGATCTGTGCAACTTTGCACTGTGGTAAATGCAACATGGCACCACAACAGGTTTTAATCATAGTATTAAATTGGGACCTATTTGTTAAAGACCAAACAAACTTTGGCCCGGATTCAGGAACGACCTATACGCCGCGTAAGTTCTAGGATGCGCCGTCGTATCTATGCGCCGTATTCTTAAAACCAGATCCGCCTGAATTCTGGCTCCATCCGACCGACGTAAGTCTCCTACGCCGTTGTATCTTGGGTGCATATTTACGCTGGCCGCTAGGGGCGCTTCCGTTGATTTACGCGTCGAATATGTAAATGACCTAGATACGCCGATTCACGAACGTACTTGCGCCCGTCGCAGTAAGCTACGCCGTTTATGTAAGGCGTACGTCCAGCGTAAGTTTACCCCTCATAAATCAGGGGTAAGTCATGTAAAGGTATGGGCGCGGGAACAGAGACGTATTTTACGTCGTTTACGTAAGTCGTTAGTGAATGGGGCTGGGCGTAGGTTACGTTCACATCGTATGAATTGAGCCGGCGTATCTTAGGGAGTAAATTCGACGTGATTCTGAGCATGCGCCGTTCGTTCGGCGCTTCATTTACATGGGGTCACAATTCATTATAATACAACACGCCCACTACCTGCCCACTTTGAATTAGGCGGGCTTACGCCGGCCCATTTACGCTACGCCAGCGCAAATATGGGAGCGAGTGCTTTGAGAATACTCAGCTTGCCTCTCAATGTTACTTCGGCGTAGTGCATATGAGATGCACTACGCCGGCACAAAGATACGCCGATGTACCTGAATCTGGCCCATTCAGTTTAAATCGGTTGAATACATTTCAAGTGTGCAAAGTCTTCCAACTCATGATGCAAAGAAAGGATAATTCCCCCAGGGGTTTTTGAGCAGCAGAATTATTGTAACTCACAATCAATTTATGTAAAACTTTTTATAATTATTGTACAAATTTTAAAATACACAAGTTTTTTTTATTTATTTTTTAAATATGAGCTCTGGTTGAAAATTAAAGAACATAATCAATCAACTTAGCAACACAATAAACGGGCGGATGTACTCAATTAGTGCAATAATCCAGCCACAGATAGTACACTGACGCATTTCAAACCAATGTAGTCGGGGTCTTCTTCAGGGGGATTTTATCTTATCTACAAAATACTTCAAAAACTTAGAATTTTACCATGTCATACTATGCAATTGTCCATATGGACACATACAATATATTTACCACCAGTGGATGGAGAAAAGTATTGCAACTAGAGACTTGTTAAAAATGGTCCAAAACATCCTGTGGGCTGTCATCATTACTCCTAAAGCCAGACCCAAGAGGAGACTGTCTTGCAAGAAACCACACTTATGGCTGTCACAAAAAGTGAGGCGGAGACCCACCTGTGATGCAATTCCAGGTGGGTTCCTGCAGAGTCCGCCAGGAGGTCGGCCCATGTTCTGCGCTAATTACAGGCAGTGAGACATTGTCCCAATGAGCGGATGCAGACAACGGGAAATGTCTCACTGCCTGTGATTAGCTCAGCGCATGGGTCGACCTCCTGGCGGGCTATGCACGTGGGCTTTGTGAACACACCAGAGCTCATGCTTATTCCTTATTTGTCAGGCACATACATACTAGAAAATGTTTAATTATTTGGTTGCAAAGCCTTACAGTTTTTCCCAATACAGAACCAAATTCTGTAACAGCCCCATGACAGAGATGGTGTAGACCCCTATGCCATCAACTTTTGTGTAGCTATTTATAGGGACATTGGGGTTGATTTACTAAAGACAAATAGACTGTTTACTTTGCAAGGGGAATGGTTTCAGACCTTGGTGAATGAGGTGAAGCTCTGCTGAATTTCATCATCCAATCATGTTCAAGCAATATTTTTATTTATTTTTTCCTTGCACGTAATTGGACAAAGTGAAACTTTACCACATTCACTAAGCTCTGGGGTAAAATCCCATGCATAGTGCAACTTCCCAAAGCTTATTTGCCTTTCAAAGCAACCCAACTGACACATAGCCCACCAGGCATGTATACTTACTCAAGCAAACTCCCTCACCATTGCAGCATCCTTGTTTGTCCAAGCTCCGGTGTCAACCGGTGTTGGATCTTAAACAGAGGAAAGTCATGACAACCCCACATCCCAACATGACAAAGTTCATGCTTGATGATTGGTTGATCAGAACCAAACACTGTCACATAGGGAGGATACATGCTTCCTCTCACACAAAAGCATTGCTGTGCATCCTGTTGATGTGATTACATATCTCTATTGGTAATTGGACCCTGACAAAGTCTCAATGAGGAAACCCATAGGACAGAGCCAATAGGAACTCATCATCATGTCACCAGCATGCACACCAGAAGGAAGTACACAGCGAAATTAAGATTTATTTTGAGACTGCCGGTACTCATAAGGGTTGATTTACGGAAAATAGACTGTTCAATTTGCAAAGGAGTTTTCCCCAGAGCTTAGTAAATGAGGTAAAGCTTTGTTGACTTCCATCGTCCAATCATGTGAAACCAAAAATGCTGTTTTTTTATGTATTTTTTTTCTTGCACGTGAATCTTTTTAAAGTGAACTTCACCACATTCCCTAAGCTCTGCGGAACATTTCCTTTCAATGTGCAACTTCTCTTGCAAAGTGAGCAGCCTAAAAAAAAACAAAAAAACACTGTGATGCATATATTGTTTTTATCTATGATTATAGTAAGCTTAACTATGCTATATTTATGTTTCCTTTGTATGTCTGTGGATGATACTTGTGGATGTACCCAGTACCAGCGTTTAACCATGTAAATAATTTACCCCCTTCCTGACCAGAGCACTTTTTGCAATACGGCACTGCATCACTTTAACTGACAATTGCGCGGTCATGCACTGTTGCACCCAAACAAAATTGACGTCACAAATAGAGCTTTCTTTTGGTGGTATTTGATCACCTCTGCGTTTTTTATTTTTTGCGCTATAAACAAAAAAAAAACGACAATTTTGAAAAAAAAAGCAACATTTTTTACTTTTTGCTATAATAAATATCCCCCAAAAATATATAAAAAAAAGAATTTCTTTCTTAGTTTAGGCCAATATGTATTCTTCTACATATTTTTGATTAAAAAAATCGCAATCAGCGTATATTGATTGGTTTGCACAAAAGTTATAGCGTCAACAAAATAGGGGATAGATTTATGGCATTTTTTTTATTATTTTTTTTTATTAGTATTGGCGGCAATTTTTATCATGACTGCGACATTATGGCGGACACATCGGACAATTTTGACACATTTTTGGGACCATTGTCATTTTTACAGCGTTCAGTGCTATAAAACTGCACTGATTACTGTGAAAATGACACTGGCAGTGAAGGGGTTAACCACGATGTGGCGCTGTAGGGGTTAAGTGTGCCCTAGTGAGTGATTCTTACTGTAGGGGGGATGGGCTGTGTGTGATATTTTTGGACCACTGTCATTTATACAGCGATCAGTGCTATAAAAATGCACTGATTACATTATAAATGACTGGTAGGGAAGGGGTTAAACACTAGGGGGCGATCAAGGGGTTAAGTGTATCCTAGGGAGTGATTCTAACTGTGGGGGGGATGGGCTACCACTGACATGACAGCGATCACTGCTCCAGATGACAGGGAGCAGTAGATCCCTGTCATGTCACTAGGCAGAACAGGGAAATGCCTTGTTAATATCGGCATCTCCCCGTTCTGCCTCTCAGTCTTATGATCGCGGGCCACCAGTGAACAACATGTTCGCGGGACCCGGGGGTACGCTCTTGCGGCGGGTACGCACGCGCCCGAAAAGGGGCAAATTCGGGGGGACATAACTGTACATTCCCTTGCCTGCCTGTGCAATTCTGCCGAAGTATATGTGTGTGCAGCGGTCGGCAAGTGGTTAAGGAGGCTGATGGGTTTTTAAACCTCTTTTCTGTAGATATTGCTTGTTGGAGATCATTAAGCGTTCCTGACCTTTTATGATAAGAGATCCAACTCTTCTAGTGAGTTTGCCTTTCAAAAGGAGGAGGAACGCTCAGAGTACTACACTAAAGAGAAAGCCATTATATCACACATCAGGAGTTTTTTGTTACATACTTTGTGGAGGTGGTGGACATGGTGTGCACAGTGTTTATTTTATACAAAGACTTTTATGATTTGCATTCAATGGAGGGTGACTGAAGGGACTATTGTCATTTATTATAGAATTTATTTATGTTACATTGTTGCGCTGGGCATAGAATGTTGAGAGAAATCTGAGCACTGCTTTAGTTTGATATATCAATTGAGTTGCTTTTATCTCTGGATAAACTAATAACTTCAACATGTTTTAGCTGAAGGCAACCTCTGCTTATACATGTGTTCATTATATCCTCAGGTTAATTGGCCAGGTATGTGGCATGCTTTGTACACAGAAATACAATAACATTTGCAAAATTCCTAATCAAAATTCTGATTTAGTAAATAACAACTACATCCAGAGTTAAAAGTGTGCTTTTTCCTAATTATATAACCTAGGCATATGCAAATTGTAAATATGAAATGCTGAAAAGCTTAACAACTTTAACTATAATTATTACTATAGTTATAACTGCTGTAACTATTTAGCATTAAACTAAAATGATGCCCATAAAACTGCTATACTACAGTTAGGGATACCCAATGTGTGATAATAATTGTGTGTATTATAGGCCTAATTTACTAAAGGATGTGAAAGTGTTCACTTGAAATGATCTTGTGCTAGAGCACAGGTGTCAAACACAAGGCCCGCAGGCCGAATCCGCCCCTCCAGGCCATTTAATGTGGCCCTTGCACCTCTCCTGCAGCTGCAGGAGAGCTCCAGCCCTCCCCTGGTCCTCCTCCAGACCCCTACTTTCTGCTTTCAAGCAATGCATCCAGCTTCTTCCCAGCAGCAGCATAAGGAAGGGGGGTGCACTGTGATGTAAGAGAGAGTAGGGTACTCAACTTCTGATGGTGGGGTGGCTCTTGACATCTAATGTAAGGGGAGGGGAATGCGCTGGACATCTGATCTTACAGATACAACTTGCCCTTTTGAGGACAATCATAATGCTGATGCGGCCCACGATGAAATTGAGTTTGACACCCCTGTGCTAGAGGATTTAAAACAATAGGAGCGTCTTCTGTGCACAATGTTTACTAAAGACAGCCAAAGTCGGTTCGAATCTTGGCTGAGAAGCAGAGACCGGCCGAGATTCAAACCATGCATGGGCAGGCGGATTTTACCCAAGTTGACTGAAAGACTAAGGCCTCGTACACACGACCGTTTTCCATGACAGAATCCATCAAGAAACTTGGTGGCAGAGCTTTTTTGCAGAGGAAAACGGTCGTGTGTATGTTTTTCGTCGAGAAAACTGTCGTTGATCTCAACGAGCAAAAAAGAGAACAAGTTCTCTTTTTCCTCGTCTGGGAGTCTCAATTTCCTTGTCGTGTTTCTCGTTTAGCTGGTTTACGACGAGGAACGCGTTCATGTGTATGCTTAGAAACCCACGCATGCTTAGAATAAACTATGAGACGGGAGCACACCTTCGGTAAAAGTAGTTTTCATAATGGAGATAGCACATGAGAACATGAAATTAGTAAAAGCAGCCCCAAGGTTGGTGCCAGTGGAATCAAACTTCCCCTTTATAGTGCCGTCGTACGTGTTGAACGTCACCACGTTTGAGAACGACGAGATTTTGTCTTGACAGTGTGTACGCAAAGAAAGTTTGTCAAGATTCTCGACAAGCCTGACAAGGAACTCATCGAGGAAAACAATGTTTCATTTACGACGAGTTCCTCAGTCGTGTGTACGAGGCCTAACTTGGGTACAACCAGACTGTCAGATTTGTCATGTGATTATTACCTGCAGCTATCAACAATCACTGTGTTCTCCCGTACGGGACAGATATCTCCACCAGGAGAACACAATAGCTCAGCCGGAGTGATCTGAGTGATTTTCTTTCCTGCGACTTGTGGTTGCAGGAAAGAAAATCACACCATCTATGGCCGGATTAAGTCAGGCTCTTTGGGGCCAATTTACAATGGAGAGAGGATATCGGTATCTGATCTCCTCTGTTATACTCTGCGGTATTTCTTAATCATGCCTACGGTATGTTATGGGGTTCTCTCTACTTCTCGCAGTAGGCATAACTCAAGTAGTTTGAGTAGAGGGAGCCATGTGACTTTAGAAAAAAAAATCTTTTTGCATTCTGCCAAGTTTTGACTCCCAAAGCCATCAGAGCACAAGGCACATTTGTGAATCACACAATTGTGCTTTATAAATGTGAAGTGGTATTTTTTTAAAAGCAGCAGTATGGCTATAGTGCTAAATTTTAAATGTGTCTATATACTGTTATGACCACTGAGAGGTAAAGTGAATAACATGGATTTTCTTGTTACAATGGCACCAGAAAGTGGATAGAATATAAAAGCATCAAGTGAACATATTGTCCTTAAAGTTGATTTGTTGAAAGCAAACTCAGCCCCAGCCGCACTCGGCCGGACTCGGCCAAACTCGGCCCCAGCCGCACTCGGCCGCACTCGGCCAAACTCGGCCCCAGCCGCACTTGGCCGCACTCGGCCAAACTCGGCCCCAGCCGAACTCGGCCAAACTCAGCCACAGCCGTCAGCCGCCCTCGTCCATCAGATCGGTCCCGGTGCTCGGGGCTAACAATACAAACAATAGGTAAATAGATTCGGGGCTTTTCGAGGGCCCATTCTGGGCTCCAGCCCCCTATGCCCGGGCCTAACGATGCCCCTGCCAGGGACTAAAACAGGCTGATATTATGACAAATTCTGAGACTTGTGGCTTGGTATTGCATGCTATGGCTTTATCTGTGATCTACAAGAACTCCAGATCCCTTTCCATCACTGCTTCTCCCAGGGAAGCCCCACCTAATGTGTATCTTACATGTGTATGTTCGGCACCCAAGTGCATAACTTTACATTTCTTAATATTGAACCTCATCTGCCATGTAGCTGCCCAACCCATTATTTTGTTGAGGTCTTCCTGTAATGATGCTAGATCATGTGCCAAAGTTATTTTCTTGCATAACTTGGTATCATCAGCAAACATTGAAATTAAGCTCTTGATTACAACCTATATATAATTAATAAACAAATTGAACAGCATTGGCCCTAAGACAGAACCCTGGGGCACACGAATCACAGGTTTAGACTATTTAGAGTATGTGCCATTTATCACTTCTCTCTGGACCAGATCATGTAATCCGTTACCTGTTAATGTACATACAATTTGATCAACATCAACAGACCTTATTTTATAGATGAAATATTCCTGAGGTACAATATAAAGTGCTTAGTAAAAAATTTGGATAAACTACGTCCACTGAACTTCCACCATTTAAATTCTCACTTACTTCCTCACAGAACAATAACAGGTTGCTCTGACAAGAAAAGTCTTTCATAAATCCATCTGGTTCTTACTTTTATCACAGACAAATGTCTGTATAGAATATTTTACCATTCCCTCAAATACCTTGCATACTATTGATGTTAGGCTGACTGTTCTGTAGTTTCTTGGTATACATCGCATCGTTTTTTGTAAATTGGTACCACATTTGCTCTATGCAAATGTCTTGGTACCAGTCTAGTCAGTAAGGTGTTTTAAAAAAAAATAGATATAGCAGCTTGGCTATAGTTGGGTTAAGTTCCCTAAGGACTCGCAGGTGTAAGCTACCTAGACCTGGTGACATCCTTAGTAACATCCTAATAGATTTCCAGTTAGGTATGTAAATTGCCTACACCTATAGCAAGGGCATTATTAAACTTTAGTCAGAGATGCACAGTTTATCTACATAGGCAGTTTTTCAGTAACAGTCAACTATTCCTTTTAGTTTCTCCAGTCTCTTTTGTACCTGGTTTTCAGTCGACCACAGAGGTACCTTTGGTGAAACGAACAAAATTAAAGGGAAGAGTTGTTTAATACATATGCCTTTTCCCTGTCAGGAACACAGTTCATCTGTTATGGGGCCTAGCTGTTCTTTTTATAACCTTTGATGGATGTGTCCAAAGTACTTCAAAATGTTGTTTTCTTTTAACATTTTGCAATGAATGGACTTTCCCAAAGGAAAAACACATACTGTACACTATTGGAAATTCAGCAACATTTTTCCATCCTGCTCCTTTAAATTTCTCATCCCTACCAAGGAACACAAATCTTTACTTGACCCCACTAATGATGGGATAATTGAAATGTTCATATAACAAAAAATTACAACAAAATGTTATTAGCGTATGGTCAGCTTTACACTAGTTGTAAAAAAAACATGAAATAGATTTGTAAAGAATACACAACCCATTGGTGTTTTGTTATATCTGTCTGTATTATGGATTTAACATAATGTTATGTTTTGTAGATGAATTTCACAAACTCTGAGAATGACATTGCCTGGCTGTGGCTGGGTTCAATATTGCCGAGTCCTGGAACATGCAAACTAAAAAGTCAAATTTACAAAATAATGAATCTGCCATTCACAAACATTCACTCCAGGTGAATCTTCTTGGTGCATGTGCTTTAAATGACAGTAATTGATTCACCACCTGAGAATGTTAAGTGAAAGTCACATTCACTACTTGATCAATATGCCCCCAAAAGTACTGAATGCAAAGTGTCAGCATAACAGCCAAGAGAGTAGTGTAAGCAGGAGCTTGGCTAGAGACAGAGAGTGATTTAGGACACTGTGGCAGTACTATCTGTGCTCCCTATGGCTTTCAGTTGAATGGATTAACACTACCCAACCCTCCATCCACCAAGGGGAGCTTACAACTAGAAGGAGCTCAAGAGACTTGATGGTTGGCAGCATTGAATCATGGGAGATGAAGTCTGGGAAAGAAACTATACTATGGCAGTTACTAGACTATTGGACTGCAACTCCCAATGCAAACCGGGTATAAAGCGAGAGAGAGAGAGAGAGAGAGAGATGTATTTTCTCAGGCTGAATACTGAAGGATTTTCTCTTTGCTGGGAGGAAACTGAGGTGTTCACAGCACATCAGCCTGCTACAAGCCAGTGGCCCTGTGCTGAGGACTAGAGTTGTTCCAGGCAGATCCAGAAGTGAGCTGACATCTGAATTACAGAATACTGAGAGGATAATGCTACCATTAACCTGTTGCTGCTAGCAGAGACTTAGCAGAGACTGAGCACATAGGGACTTGCCATCTAACAAGCAAGAATATTTACTGCATGCAGACTTTGCTGGGACTGTACTCATGTGCACCACTGTAAAGACTGAGCCCCAGCGCTAGCCATCTGAAAGGGCTAAAGACTGCTCACTCAGATAGCATCTTCACAAGAAGTTTTTCTATAGTAAGAGGTACATCTTTAGGGAGTCTTAAATTTCATTGTTACCATTCATATAGAGTACACTGCAAAGTGCATAGCCTACTGTTTACAGAACAGTTATTATAGTATTGATTACTATTGCTGTTATTGTTTTCTAATACTGATTTTGTGGATTACCAGGTTTTCTCTAATTTAGCTGCATAAAATTACATTATATGCTACTATACCCTAGTGAAAATATTGTCTAGTAAACTGTGATTGACCTAATCTATAACTTATTCTATTATGTGCATATTGCTATATACTTCAACCATATATTGGGCTTCTTTGCCACTAACCAGTCCGATGTGTGTGCTTTTTTTTATACTGAACCATAGTTGTGTGCGGGTTATCTATATTTCTGCTCCCAGTAACGGTGCAGTATCTATTTGCTTAACAACTTCAATACAGGGCTTTAAAACACACCTCCATACTAGGCCTATTCTGGCACTTCTCTCCTACATGTACAAATCATCATTCTTTTGCTAGAAAATTACTCAGAACCCCCAAACATTATATATGTTTTTTTAGCAGACACCCTAGGGAATAAAATGGCGGTCATTGCAACTTTTTATCTTGCACGGTATTTGCGCAATAATTTAGATTATTTAATTTAAATATTTAGAAGTTTCTGTGGGTGTATTTAGAGTCATTTAGGTTATTTTCTTTACTGCTTTTGTATTCATGTTTTATTTTTCCTTTTTTTGTGTGTTTAGTTGGTATTTCTGTACTAGAGTTCAGTATAATACTGTAGCAGTGCTACTCTCAAACTGTTTGAAAGACCTGTATATGTAGTACATATAGGGAACAATAACAGTGCAGGTAAACGAGATGAAGTTGATCATATTATTCCTTAATACGTGCTCCTTTCACCAGGGGGTAGTCACCACGTGGGGGGATATTCTCCCCTTTTGGGGATACACTTACCAAAATGTGAAATAAAATCAGCATGGAATCATCATCTACAACCATCTTAAATGTTACACTCTCCACCACTTGCTTTCACTCCTCTGCTGCCAGGTCCAGCAATGTCTCCTCTCTACTTCCTCCTGACTCACCTCTTTTATTACTGTTTGTGTGATGTTTTATGTTTTTTAACTGCTTGCCGACCAGCCGCTGCAGTTATACGGCGGCAGGTCGGCTCTGCTGGGCGAGATCATGTAGCTATACGTCATCTCTCCCAGCAGCCAATAGGGGCGCGCATGCGCTCCCCCCGCTCGTCCCTGATCACGGCGCACGTGCCGGCGGGCGCGATCACCGCCGGGCACCCGCGATCGCTCGTTACAGAGCGAGAACCGGGAGCTGTGTGTGTAAACACACAGCTCCCGGTCCTGTCAGGGGAGAAATGCCTGACCTTCTGTTCATACAATGTATGAACAGCGATCAGTCATTTCTCCCAGTCAGTCCACCCCCCCCTTCAATTAGAACACACCCAGGGAACATAAATAACCCCTTCCTTGCCCCCTAGTGTTAACCCCTTCCCTGCCAGTGCCTTTTTTATAGTAATCAATACATTTTTATAGCACTGATCGCTATAAAAATGACAATGGTCCCAAAAATGTGTCAAAAGTGTCTGAAGTGTCCGCCATAATGTTGCAGTACCGAAAAAAATCGATGATCGCCGCCATTACTAGTTTAAAAAAATATTAAGAAAAATGCCATAAAACTATTCCCTATTTTGTAAACGCTATATCTTTTGCGCAAACCAATCAATAAACGCTTATTGCAAATTTTTTTATGAAAAATATGTAGACGAATACGTATCGGCCTAAACTGAGGGCCTTTGGCCTCTTTGACCAGCAATATGGTCCGGGGGTTAAGTGGTTAAGCAGCTCCTTGGTTTTATTCTATTCATTCACACATCCTGCTGCAAATTATGTTTATTGTTTACTCTTGAGCGCTGAGTAGTGCTAATAGGCAGGGTGTTACTAGCACTTTTTTGGGGTATTTCTATACTGTTGCTTTACATTTTTTATTTTACTTTTCAACTATTGTTTCCTTTTGTGAAGAAAAAGCAAAATAATGGAGCTATTTGGGAGCCCCTCAGGCACAAGAACAGGTTCAGGATGATGAAAAGTCATTAGGAGACATTTAGGGGTGTATTTAAAAAAGAATGCACAGCAATTTGCCAAGTGAAAGTACATTTGTTCGGTATTTGGGCACTAGATGGCACTATGTATCTATTTATAATTTCTTACTTTTCACCTAGTGGCCAAATGCTGTATTTTCCATTCTACATCAATAAACAACATTCAACCAGCACATGAAATACCCCCTTACACAGAACAAATGTATATGCACTTTCCATGGGGTAAGTGATACGCAAATATATATTTTTTTAGATACACCACATAAAGTTAATTGCACACTTAAACCACCTTAAACTCACCTTAGGCTGCATTCACACCTAAGCGACAAAACGCCCGACGCGGGACGCTTCTGTCGCTAGAGGGGAGAATTCCCATTGCCGTCTATGGAGATGGTTCACATCTCATAGACGCGCAACGCCTGTCGCCTGAAAAAAAGTCCCGGACCCTTTTTTTCACGCGACAGGCGCGTTTTCCCATAGACAGCAATGGGAATACTTTAGAAAAAAAAAAAAAAAAAAAAAACATTTGTAATCGCGGCAAATCTGCCGCTACACGCGTACGCGGCTGTCGCTTAGGTGTGAATGCAGCCTTAAAGGGTCACTAAAGGAATTTTTTTTTTTAGCTGAAATGACTGTTTACAGGGCATAGAGACATAATAGTTAACTGATTCCTTTTAAAAATGATTAAAAATAGATAAAAAAAACAATCATATAATGTGCCTGCAGTGTAGTTTCGTTTTTGCTGTTGTTTGCTGGTTCTCTGATGTACAGAGAGCCACTAGAGGGCAGTCAGCCAATAGAGAGCAGTGATACTTTGTCTAAAACTCCTCAGCACCAATCCAGTTTCGTTTTACACACAGCTCCTTGATTAGTGACCACCGTGAGAAATCTCCCAGCACTGTGGTTATCAGGAAACAGGCAACCAGGAAGTGTCCAGAACAGAGAGGATTTACAGCAACATGAAAGCAAAAACGAACAATGAGGACATGAAACCAGGACTGCAGTAAGGTAAAGGAAGCTATTTAGCTAAAAAAAAAAATTCCTTTAGTGACCCTTTAACCATAGACGCCAATGCATTTAGCTAAAATTGTGAAATTCCACCAAAATCTCACGATTTTCACTGACATCTTAGGCCTCGTACACACGACAGAGTTTCTCGGCAGAATTCAGCGAGAAACTCGGTCAGAGCCGGATTCTGCCGAGAAACTCTGTCGTGTGTACACTTTCAGCCCGATGGAGCCGCCGAGGAACTCGTCGAGAAAATAGAGAACATGTTCTCTATTTTCTCGTTGTTCTATGGGAGAACTCGGCCCGCCGAGCTCCTCGGCGGCTTCAGGGCTGAACTCGCCGAGGAACTCGATGTGTTTGGCACGTCGAGTTCCTCGGCCGTGTGTACGAGGCCTTAGGGAAACGAAAACTAAAAATTTTTGGTCAGTAATGGTAGTCCCTCATATTTCTTTATAACAAAGTTTGGAATAAAGAGAGAACTGTACCAGTGTAAGTCATGATACCATAGAATCTATTTGAGAAGTGGGAGAAAGCTGATCTAAAACTTTGTGAAATGTTTCTATACAAAGCTGTCTTCTAAAGTATAATTATTGAACATTAAATTCTATATAAAATGTCAAAAAGTAATGACCAATTTTCTCTATAAATGTTCCTGTCACAGAGTGTTCAGAAAAGTCTAGCACTAATAGCACCGCCTGAATCAAAGCATGATTGAAATGTGATGTTTGTGCTGGAACATCACTAAGGGGTAGGAAAGAATATAAAAGGTGTTCTCAACTTAAGGTGAAGTATATGTGCTGCTGGCATTGCCCTGCTGTTCTTTAAATGTTGGTGAGGGAAGGACCTAGAATTAAGAGCTATTTTTTTGCTGTCAAAGATTTATATTTCTATGTCATCTTCTGAGGTGCTCGACAAAGAAATTCTCGCAAATAATGGTAACAAACACAGACGCATAAAGTCTGGTCTAAACCTATTTAAGATTAAACCTGCTTCCACCCCTATTCTAAGACCTATAGTAACTAGCCTGTAATGCAAGGATCTCTATACTTACCTAATCTAATGGCCTTATTGTCCAATCACGTGATTGTCTCCCAGTGCTGACTTCAGGGGGGAGAAAAGACAGCTGACAATGGAGGCCCCATAGTAAGCTCATGGGTGAGCGAGAGAGAACTAGGCAAGGCTGAAAACTCTGCTTAACCACTTAAGCCCCGGACCAATATGCAGCCTAAAAACCCAAGGTGTTTTTACAGTTCGGGACTGCGTCGCTTTAACAGACAATTGCGCGGTCGTGCGACGTGGCTCCCAAACAAAATTGGCGTCCTTTTTTCCCCACAAATAGAGCTTTCTTTTGGTGGTATTTGATCACATCTGCGGTTTTTAGTTTTTGCGCTATAAACAAAAATAGAGCGACAATTTTGAAAAAAAAGCAATATTTTTTACTTTTTGCTGTAATAAATATCCCCCAAAAACATATATAAAAACATTTTTTTTTCCTCAGTTTAGGCCGATACGTATTCTTCTACCTATTTTTAGTAAAAAAAATCGCAATAAGCGTTTATCGATTGGTTTGCGCAAAATTTATAGTGTTTACAAAATAGGGGATAGTTTTATTGCATTTTTATTATTTTTTTTTTTTTTACTACTAATGGCGGCGATCAGCAATTTTTTTCGTGACTGCGACATTATGGCGGACACTTCGGACAATTTTGACACATTTTTGGGACCATTGTCATTTTCACAGCAAAAAATGCATTTAAATTGCATTCTTTATTGTGAAAATGACAGTTGCAGTTTGGGAGTTAACCACAGGTGGCGCTGTAGGAGTTGGGGTGCACCTAGTATGTGTTTACAACTGTTTGGGGGTGTGGCTGTAGGAATGACGTCATCGATCGTGTCTTCCCTATAAAGGGAATGACGCGATCGATGCGCCGCCATAGTGAAGGACGGGGAAGCCGTGTTTACACACGGCTCTCCCCGTTCTTCAGCTCCGGGGAGCGATCGCGACGGAGCGGCTATAAACAAATAGCCGCGCCGTGGTCCCGGATCGCTCCCCGAGCGGACCCGACCTCCGCATGTAGCGGGGGGGTCCCGATCGGACCCCCCACCCGCTAATAGGCGAGGACGTACGTGTACGCCCATGTGCCTGTACGTGCCATATTGTGGACGTATATGTACATGCGGGGGTCGGGAACTGGTTAAAGTGGAATTCTGAAGCCTCGTACACACGGCCGAGGAACTCGACGTGCCAAACACATCGAGTTCCTCGGCCAGTTCAGCACTGAAGCCGCCGAGGAGCTCGGCGGGACGAGAGCTCCCATAGAACAACGAGGAAATAGAGAACATGTTCTCTATTTCCTCGCCGAGCTCCTCGTCGGCTTCCTCGGCCGAAAGTGTACACACGACCAGTTTCCTCGGCAGAATTCAGCCAGAAACTCGGTCGGAAGCTGAATTCTGCCGAGGAAACTGGTCGTGTGTACGAGGCCTTGAGATAACCTTACTAACTCTTACTAACCTGTGAAGGAAAGATGTGTATTCTTCTGAAGGGAAGAGGAGAGAGCGCTTCAACAACGGCTGGTAATCCTGGAGGGGTGATGTCACCCATAGGTTCCAGGGTGAAGACCTGCACATCTCATCCCCCCCCCTGCCGAAGACGTCGAATGAGAAGCCCTGAGAGGGCCGCTGTAAAAGAGCTAAAGAAGAAAGTGGCCCCCGCGGAACAGAACCAGGCGGCGGTGAAGACCTGCACACCCCCCCCCCCAGAAGACATCGAAGAAGCAGCCCCCCTCGTAAAAGAGCTAAAGAAGAGAGGGGAGGCCCCCGGAGCTGACTAATAAATTACTTTAATAACCCTGTGTCGTGTTATTTTTTACATTTTTTTTTCCGCCAGGTGAATGGGTAGGGGTACGATGTACCCCATACTCATTCACCTAGGGTGGGGGCCAGCATCTGGGGGCCCCCTTATTAAAGGGGGCTCCCGGATTCCGATAAGCTCCCCTCCCGCAGACCCCGACAACCAACGGCCAGGGTTGTCGGGAAGAGGCCCTGTCCTCATCAACAGGTGCTTTGGGGTGGGGGGCCACAGGGCTCGTCCCCACCCCTTTCCTGACCAACCGTGCTGCTGCTCGGATACGGGTCTGGTATGTATTTTGGGGGGAACCCCACGCTGTTTTTTCGGCGTATGGGGTGTCTCCTTAAAATCCATAGCAGATCCAAGGGCCTGGTATGCTCCTGTAGGGGGAACCCATGCCGTTTTTTTATTTGAAATTTGGCGTGGAGTTCCCCCTCAAGATTCATACCAAACGCAGCTGACACAGTGCACTGCGGTTACCTGCGGTTATGTGCCGATAGCTGCGGAATTTCGCAGCTGGACGCATTCAATTATATTTTTTCTATCCGCACAAAACCGCGGGGAACAAAACCGCAGGTAACTGTAGTGTGTGAATGATGTCATAGGAAAGCATTGTGTGCTTCTAGCTGCGGTAAAATCCGCAGCTAAAAGCACCATTCTATCCTTCCGTGTGAAAGGCCCCTTACAGGTTAAAACAGACAATGACCAGGCGACATAACACCTCCTTATTGCCTGTCAAATGCCATATGAAAAAAAATTCACCACAAATTGTTCTTCAGAGGGCTAATTCTAATGTAAACAAGCCCTTTAGACATGCTGGCCGGCCGCTTCTTTAGGCATTATTGAAGAAGAAGCAGCATGTCTCGAAGCTTGCACTACAATCTGTTTAGTTAGCCCATAAATGGAAACACCTTAAAGCGGTTGTATACCCTTTTTTTAAACTTTTACCTACAGGTAAGCCTATAATAAGGCTTACCTGTAGGTATAGAGAATATCTCCTAAACCTCTACGGTTTAGGAGATATTCCCCTCGCAAGGGGGGATCCTCGGCTAAAGGGCCGCCGCCGGCCCTTGCCGGAATGAAATCTTCCACGCGCATGCGCGGGAGTGACGACATTGCCGCTCCAGCCAATCACAGCGCTGGAGCGGCGATACCCCGGAAGACACGCTGGAGCAAGATGACATCTCGCTCGGCGTGGACCAGGTAAGTTCCCTACACCCCGTTTTAAGGTAAGTATTTCATAATGAGCTAGTATGCACCGCTTACTTTTACTTTTCAGGTGTAAAAACAAAAACAAAAAAAACAAATGTGGGTATACAACCGCTTTAATTTCAAACATTTACATTTGTTGATGGCTAACACGGTACAACACTGCTAAAGCAAGTACCTGTACAGTATTTTGAAGCTGTGATCTGCCTTTTTTTACAAGCAGAAAACCTCTATGAAAACCACTGAGCTGTGAAACCTCCCAATAAACCATAAGCTGACATATGGACTTTCTTCCATCCTGACAGCAATTTCAGGCTGATTGACTAAAATTGTTGAGAATCTTCGCTCAATAAAATTAATGAATATTCACTTATATTATCCAATCATGTGAATAGAAAATTCCTTTTGGAATTGGGTATTCAAAGTGAAAAGAAATTTTCTTTTGACATGTGAGGGGATGCTTAAAATTGTGGTTCACCTGTCACCCTGCCCAGCCCAATGTCCATCTTAAGCCCCATACACAAGGTGGGACTTTTTGACAACAAACTTCAAAATTAGTAGGTTTTTAAAAAAATCAGACCGTGTGTATGCTCCATCGGACAAACTTTTCCGGTTTTCATCAGACAAAAGTTTGCTCTGCAAACAGACAAACTTTTTGGCAACAAAAGTCCTACGGTGCAAAGTCCTATCGTCTGTACAGAAGTCCATCGGACTTTTGTCCAAAGTATAAACACGCAAGCTCAGAACCAATGTTAAAATCAACCAACAATAGCAGAAGTTGACCAAAGGGTGGCGGTAAAGAGCATAAAAGAGTTGAAAACCCACGTGATTTTGGGAAAGTGTGCTGAAATAGTCCTGCCGTGTGTATGCATACCAAGTTCACGGCCAACGCCATTCAAAAACAAATCCATGGAAAAGTTTGTTTGAAGTCCGACTGTGTGTATGAGGCTTTACAGTCACTCAATAACACAGACCAGTCCATAGTTTGTTTTATTGAGGGGATTAAACTTGGATGGGTATTAGGCTCCAGCCAGGCCTCAATGAACTGCTTTTTGCTGGCAGGGACCTTGGGCCCCTGTGGTGTAGAGTAATTCAGGTGCTAGCTGTCCTCTGCTCAGCTACCACTTCCAGATAGCTCTCCGCAGGCCCTGCCAGCCAGCCTGGCTGCAAAGACACATTTCCACTTCCCTTCTCCACAGTCCTCTCTCCACTGATTCTGCACCCATCTCTCCAACTGCAATCTCCCAGTTCTCTCAGGCGTGCCTCCCCAGTCCTCCTGACTGCTCACTCACCAGCCCTCCTGGCTGCGACCAGTAGTCCTAATGGAGACTCGTAGAGTGTTCACTCCCACTGTCCTCTCTCCTGCTCTCTCATGTGTCTCTGATTCCAGGATCTCTTCACTTCTTCTGGATGCACCCGAGCCCCAGCCCAGGTCACGTCCCCAACCCTCCAGACTGGGTAGTTTCCCGTGGGCCTAACAGCCTCCACACCTTCTCACTCCAGCTCCTCCACCCAACAACTCCCCCCCAGCTGGGCTGACCACAGGTATTTAAAGGGGTTTGTTTTCCCTAAATAGCTTCCTTTACCTTAGTGCAGTCCTCCTTCACTTACCTCATCCTTCCATTTTGCTTTTAAATGTCCTTATTTATTTTGGGGGAATTTGTAGGCATTTTGCCAAAGCACCCCTGAAGAAACCTCAAGGTACCACAGGTTAAAAAAGGCTGAGTACAGCAAAAAAAATGCCTTCTCAATGTCACTGAAGTGATGACTTATTCCAGTTCTTTATGCAGCTAAGCTATCCAGTTGTCCTCATTAGGAATTGCTAAATGTCTCTTTTTTGATGTCTTGACAATAGGGAAAAGGGAAGGGATTGTCAAGGGCTACTCCAAAATCATTGTCATATGACGCCAGTGATGTTAAGGACTATCTTGGTACCCAGAAATTATACAAATTAATTTAAAAATTATACATTCAGTTACATATAAAATATAAACATCAACAAAACCAATATTGATGTTGTAGTAAAGTTCATGACAAAAACATTTAAAAGTATGGAGCCCCCCTCCCCACTTCCTTGTCCCCCCCCCTCCTCCCTGAACCTTCCACATCCTATTCTTCCCCTGGCGTGCTAGCTAGATTTTGGACCCACACCCAAAAATAGTATATTATATATTTTCCTATACTTTTTCAGTCCGTCCATCAAATATTGCCTCCCGTGTTCGCCCCTGGGGGGGCACCCGTCACAGGGTGTCTCTACTGCCGTCTGATGCCCAATATGGGCCCCCACCTGGTGAGTCGCGCTGACCTCTAAATACTCCAAAATTAAATGTTGTAAAGGTAGCTTGCTACAATACTGTATTTAATAGCTCTTTGACACTGTAACTATGAGTACTGTATTTCTTTATAGATGCTTTTGGTTGACCCGTCCTGAAGAAGCGACATTGGTCACGAAACATGTAGAGGACGTCTGAACCTGCATCTGTGTGCTCCCATAACCAGTGGGGCTCCATACTTTTAAATGGTGTTGTCATGAAATGTACTACAACATCAATATTGGTTTTGTTGATGTTTATATTTTCTATGTAACTTCTTCCAATAAATGTATAATTTTTTAATTAATTTGTATAATGTCTGGGTACCGAGATAGTCCTTAAAGCGGATCTCCCGCGGCCATTCGTGTTTTTTTTTTGGGGGGGCATTAAATTATTTATGGCGTATAAACAGAGGACTCACGCTTCTGCTGTTTAAAGTCGTCTGCTATCCGATTTCGTCTGGAATTAGAAGTTATATCCATTTCCATTTTGCCTGTGGGCAATGTGAAGCCCACAAGCACGTCGACTTGCGGGTTTCCATCTAAACGGGCGTCACATTCGGCTCTCCTATCACAGATTGCTCTGGAAGTGACGTCCCTTTGTCGCCATCTTGCTACACCGCTTGACCCTTCTCACTCTATCATTACTGTGCATGAGTGTGGGGAGTAGCAAGATGGCGGTGACAGAACGTCACTTCCAGATCAATCTGTAATGGGGAGCCTGATGTGACGAGCCAGCGTCGCGCTTTAGAGCGGCGAGCACAGTATTTACAAAGCACTTGCTCCCAACAATGTGCCGGCGTAACGTAAATTCGTAGGCGTAAGCCAGCCTAATTCAAAGTAGGTGGAAGTGGGTGTGATCCATTTAAATGAAGCGTGACCTCATGCAAATTATGGGCCGAATGAACGGTGCATGCGCCGTCTCGTGGACGCATCCCAGTGCGCATGCTCAGAATCACGTAGAAAATACTCCCTAAGATACGTCGAATCACTTCCTACAACGTGAACGTAACCTACGCCCAGCCCTATTCACGTACTATGTAAACGACGTAAAAAACGATGGCTGTGTTCCCTTACACCTGCTATATGAGTCGTAACTTTACGCCGGACGTATGACTTACGTAAACCGCGCCGGGCGCAAGTACGTTCGTGAATCGGCGTATCTCACTCATTTGCATATTCGAATCGTGAATCAATAGGAGCGCCCCTTGCGGCCAGCGTAAATATGCGCTCACGATACGACGGCGTAGGAAACTTAAGTCAGTCGGATGAAGCCTATTTACAGGCGTATCTTGCTTTCAGAGTCAGGCGCATAGATATGACGGCGCATATGTGCACTTACGCGGCCTATCTCAAGATACGTCGGCGTAAGTGCTACGTGAATCCAGGCCATAGTGTTTATTATTCCTTGACTTAATCCTAATAGAGTCATAAACATTATTGTAGGGATAAATAATTTATTTAAAACATTTTTTTGACCAGAGATGAAACAAATCCTCCCACATGAGTTATACCTGTTTATCAGCAGCCCTCTCTCCTCTGCAGCCATTGAAAGTGCACGGTTTACTCAGCATGTCTCAGGAGGCAGGGCGCGGGGATCTGAAATCACACACTTTACAGAAGAGAAAGGAGAGCTGTGTGTAAAACTGAGGTCTGAGTGGTGGGAATGAACACCCCCCCCTCTACAATAGTCTAACAGGCAAGCATTAAGCTGTCAATCACCTGCTGTGTGCTGGGGGGGGGGGTGTCTCCAGGGATTGCTTGGTGTTGGCATATGGACTGTCAGAAGAGACTCATGTAGGTAGCAGAGGAATGACAGAGCAGACAGAAATCACACTAGGTGCTTTGGGTTGAGGCAAATACACATTATAGAAGAATATACTTTGTTCATTCTTTTATTTTATTGGTTTACACTCACTTTAAAGTGGAGGTTCACCCGGAAATACCATTTTTTACCCTTAGATTCCTGCTCATTTTGTCTAGGGTAATTGTTTTAAAATCAAAGCTGTACTTACCGTTTTAGAGAGCGATCTTCTCTGCCGCTTCCGGGTATGGGCTGCGGGACTGGGCGTTCCTATTTTGATTGACAGTCTTCCTACAGGCTTCCGACGGTCGCATCCATCGCGTCACGATTTTCCGAAAGTAGCCGATTGTTGGTGCGCAGGCGCCGTATAGAGCCGCACCGACGTTCGGCTTCTTTCGGCTACTCGTGACGCGATAGTTGCGACCGTCGGAAGCCTGTCGGAAGACTGTCAATCAAGAAGGAACGCCCAGTCCCAAAGACCCATACCCGGAAGCGGCGGAGAAGATCGTTCTCTACAACGGTAAGTACTGCTCGGATTTTAAAACAACTAGCCGATTCCCCTAGACAAAATGAGCATCCATCTACAGGTAAAAAAAAAATTATGGGTGAACTCCCGCTTTAAGGAACACGGAACATCTCCAGAACCTTTCTAGAGATCATTTCTAGAGATTTCCCTTAAAGTGATTGTAAACCACTAAAATAAAAAAATGTTACTTACTTTGGAATGCAATAATTACAATTACCTTGTTCTTTCTGAGATACAGCTCTCTGAAATCCGTGTCCGGTATACAAGGCTACTGTTACCTCCGCACTTCCAGCGTTTGCTATTTTCTGAATGGAATTAGTTATTGCATTAGTGGCCCCATAGGCCCCCATTGGGATGACTAAGTTCATTTTCATCGCAGACAACAATCATTGTTCCTGAAAACTAAGAACAAGACGTGCCGCTATGAAAGTGACGATCACTCTGAAGGTTACATTAGATCATGGTTCATCTCCTAGTACAACATTCCCATTGGGCTTCCCATATCATTCTGTTCTTCCCCCATTCTGTAATCCTTTTAATTCAATCTGGAAGGAATCCAATGAGCTGTCTCTTTTATTACCCTGGAAAATAAATGGATACATCAGAATGTTGACTACAATTATCAAAGCGGGATGATTCATCAGCAGAGAACAAGTGGTGTAACATCATAAATAGTGAATGAAGTGATGTAAGAAAGTTGCTACAATGCTTCGGAGGAACAGATGCTTCCTGGGAACATCTCCTCTATTTTCTAAGACTCTTACACATTTGCCAAATGGATTTTTCTTTTGCTTACAAATACATTTGAAGTTTGCTTCTTGCATTTTGGAAGTTTTTATTGTCCCTTCAGTACTGAGCTGCAATGCATTTAAAACTAAACTCCAGGCAAACGAATACTTCAATTAAATATATGTAATAGAGCAGATTTTTTGTACTTCTTTCCATCAAGTTTTGAGATTTACAGAGCTCTGCTATACGGTACATCCCTGTGTTTTTCTTAACCACTTCAGCCCCGGAAGAATTTACCCCCATCCTGACCAGAGCACTTTTTGCGATTCGGCACTGTGTCGCTTTAACTGACAATTGCGCGGTCGAGCGACGTGGCTTCCAAACAAAATTGGCGTCCTTTTTTCCCCACAAATAGAGCTTTCTTTTGGTGGTATTTGATCACCTCTGAGATTTTTATTTTGTGCGCTATAAACAAAAGAATAGCGACAATTTTGAAAAAAAGCAATACTTTTTACTAAAATAAATACCCCCAAAAAATATATAAAAAAAAATAATTTCATTTCACTGAGAAGCGGGGTTGGAGGGGGGTGCTGCTGCCGAATATGACATTGAGAGGCGGGGGGGGGGGGGTTGCTGCTGACGAAAATTACATTGAGAACCATCACACCTCCTCTTCCCTCAGTTTTCTCTCCTCTCCGCCACAGTGCCGCCCCTGCACCCACTGCCGCCCGGAGGCCTGGCCTTGTTGGCCTTGTCTGGAATCCGGCCCTGCGTAGAATTATGGTTTTGTACAGTAGCTGCACTATTTGACCTTATGTACTTTCATCAAATGTGGGGTTCTCTTTTTTAGCGAATGTGTTAATTTTTTATATGTCTTTCTAATAAATATATTTTTTGTATAAATCCCTGTGTTACTGTGCCTAAAAAGTCCACAGTCCCAATTTTTCAATTTCTATTTAAAGTTTTAGGACGCGGCACCTTTCTACCCTATTGCATCCACACCGCCACTGTGATTTGATACAAAAGTTTTCATTCTAGTAGGTGTTCATTTGTTTTATGGGATGGAGAGCAAAATTTCATGGGGGAGGGGGGGGCATGGAAATGTTTGCCCAGGGTCCAGCCAGTATTAAAGTTGGCTCTGGTCAGTAAACATTAATTTTACAAAGTGAAAATTCACTTTTCTAGGGAACAGTCTGTTCTTCTGCGGTGCATAGTAGCCCATTATGCTTTACCTTTGCAGGGAAACAAAGAGGAAGTAACACCCATGAGGGTTTACTTCCTCTTTAATGCATTCTATGCATTAAGATAAAAAACCTTCTGTGTGCAGCAGCCCCCTTTAGCCCTCTAATACTTTCCTGAGCCCATCTTTATGGCACAAATAAAAGTCTCACTGAAACACTTGGCAATAAATGTTTAAAATTCCCCCCAGTGCAATCTGTGCATACACCCTTAAATAGTTATAAATAGGGTGACCATATTTCCAAACTACCATTCAGGGACACCTTCCCTTCCCAAAAATCAGCTTGTACTGCAACGAATCACAGCACAGTGATTGGACACAAAAGGCGTGATTTATGATTTCTCCAATCACAAGCAGGGGGGGGGATTGTGCTCCTTCAGGCATTCCCGGCCAAGGCAAGTACTGGCAGTGAGTAAAGCGGTGATGTTGCGCCGTTTTTTGAAGGCATCAGATTGGCCCGGAGGAGGCTGTGTCAGTTTCATTCCGGGACACTGTATTGTCCTGGAATGAATGTGCCGGGACAGACCTGCAAAATGTGGGACTGTCCCGGGCAATCTGGGACACGTGGTCACCCTAATTATAAACCCTCATGATTTTTCACCTTAACCTCCCTGGTGGTATGATTCTTTCAGATTTAGATTTTACAATATAAAATTTCAAGGAAATGTTATATTGTAGGCAGGGCTGTCTTAATGAGAGGGCACACCCGGCCCTGCCCAGGGGCCCCTGCACTTTGCCCAAAGCAGCTGGTCCTTGAACCCATGCTGCCCCAAAATTGGAGGCCCCATGATGGCACTGAGAGTGATAGATGCACAGGGGAGGCAGTCTGCCTCCTACCTACTTGATGTCTGTTTACCTGCACTGTCATCATTGTAGGGGCCCCAGAGCATTACTTTGCCCAGGGGCCCATGATGCTATTAAGATGGCCCTGATTGTAGGCCTGTAATTCTTAGAAATAACTCACTTAATTTTGTCCAAACAAGAGTCTAGTAGACATCCCGGGTATGATAAAGTTTGAAACACAAAATCATAAATTATAATACAATAAATAACTATAAATAATTATAACAAATAATAATATAATAATAATAAAAATTATTTAAGAATGTAATCAAATCAAAAACACTGAAATTTGCTCATTTGCAGAATTGTCGCTATCATTATTTTTATTGTTTGATGCCGAATTTCCCCACAAATCACTATCGCTCAATTCTGTAAGTGATTCTGATTTATTATCGCTGTTTTCTAGCTAGTCTAAAAGCACTTTTGACATAAAGGGACACTTTTTGGTTGCTATGGACAATCTCAAGTTTCCAGGCAGAAAGAACAGTTTTTATTACTATAAAAGTGCATGAAGGTCACTGGACAGACCACTAGGGACAAAGGGGTGTGTGTTTATTTCATACAGTACTGTAATCTGTAAGATTACAGTATACTTTATGTGTACTGTGTTTTAACTTTTTTGAATTTGGTGACGATCTCCGCCCTTGTGCGTCGTAACGTCGCAGGAAACGGAGCTCGGCGGCACTCGGCACTCTGTGAATCAAGCGAGGAGACAGCTCAATCACACAGCGGGGAGACATCGCAGAATCCAGGGACACGGTAAGTAACTTTGCCTGGATCCTACCATGCAATCCCGAGTCTGGCTCGGGGTTACCGCTTTTGGTGCTGAAATTCCACCCCGAGCCAGACTCGGGAATACCGCTCAGCCGGTTAATGCATGCACTAAGGTAAAAAAAATGGCGGGCAATGTCAGGTGACCACACGGAGGGGGCCACCCTTTGTGTGGTCACCTGACATTGCCCGCCATTGTTTTTACCTGAGTACCAATAGTATCTAGCGGCTGTTCCAGAGACTGCACAGGTTTTGGGGAGAACGATTTCCCTATGCTTGGCGAGACTGCTGTTTAGTAGTCATCGTCATCTGGTAAGCAGGCCATCTTTTGAATCTGGTTGTGGAATTGCACATCTCCTTTGCAGCTCTTAATCTTGTCACATGGATGGGTGTTCTTTATCTGCCAGTACTAAGACCGTATAACTAATGGGACTTTGCCTGAGTTTTCACGTTCATATCTGTTATTAATTTTTCACATAATTTTTAGGTTACTATTTATGACTTTATCTATCATATATGGACTAAAACATTTTGTGATTGTATCTTAGGGCCCTGTCACACGATCGGACCCTTCAGGTTTTGACGGCGGACCTGAACGGGCGCTCCATGCAGTCCTATGGAGCATCGGATGTCAGAGGAGACAAGAGCGCTGACATCTGACCCAATACGATCCGCCAAAATCAGACGGATGGCGATACGTCCCCATACCAAATCTCGTCGCTCTCAAACGCGGTGACGTACAACACATACAATGGCAGGGGAAGTTCAATTCCACTGGCACAACCCTTGGGGCTGCTTTTGCTAATCTCATGTTACTGCGTGTTAAGTAAAAGTTTGGAAAGAGACGATTTGCACTTTTCAGTCTGTTACAGCGTGACAAATGTGTTATCTCCATTACAAACGCTACTTTTACCGAAGGTGCGCTCCCGTCTCATACTTTATTCTGAGCATGCGCGGGTTTCTAAGCATAGACACGATCGTGTTTCTCGTCGAAAACCAGCCCGACGAGGACCACAACTCCCGTCGAGGAAAAAGAGAACTTGTTCTCTTTTTTCCTCGTCGAGTTCCTTGACAGTTTCCTCGATTAAAAACGTACACACGATAGTTTTCCTCGGCAAAAAAGCTCTCCCACCAAGTTTCTTGATGGATTCTGTCGAGGAAAATGGTTGTGTGTACGAGGCCTCAGAGAGAAGTGCCAGAATAGGCCAGGTATGGAGGTGGGAATAAAAGCCCTGTATTGAAAGGGGTTAAGTTTGACACTAAACTTCAAGGCGCTGGCAGCTTTTTTCACTATTCATTTTTCCTTTATCAATTGTTATAAATTTTTCTAGCGCAGCTTCAGCCTTCTGCCTTTTTTTTATCACATAACTAAAGATCTATACTGCCTTCCCTGATGTTGTAAAGCGCTGCGCAAACTGTTGGCGTTATATAAATCCTGTATAATAATAATAATAATAATAATATAAAGAGGAATTAGGACCTCCTTTCACCTGTTGTACTGACAGCTAAAGATCTATATGTAACTGTACATAAGGCAGTGGCGGCCCGTCCATAGGGGCGCCCGGGCGCCGCCCCCCATCACACAGTCAGTAAAAAAAAAAAAAAAAAAAAAAAAAATTTTTTTAAATCTGTCCCTTTAAGAATTTTTTTTTCCCAAAAAAGGGCCTTATGTCCGCGCGCCGGACGCCGGGAACAGTCCTTTAGGAGTAGCGCCACGTCTGTGCAATCACGGGATTGCAGACGCGGCGCTACATTGGCACGAAAAATATGCCTTTGTGGCGCTCTCCATCGCGCCACTTGCTTCTGGCGCGATGGAGTGTATTGTTATGGCCGGGCGGGTGCATACACTGTCTGTGTGCACCCGCCCGTCTCTGTGCTCGTTCCGACGTCACAGGAAAAACCGGAAGTGACGTCGGGTCAGCTCGAGCTCACTGCGCCCGACCGAGGAACAGGTAAGCCTGCCTGTCTCTACATCGGCGGCCGCTTCACAGCAGCATCCAACCCCTCCCGCGATTGCCACTATCGTATTTCCACAATCGTATTCGGCGGCCGCCGGCCCCCCCCCCTACTTATTCAAAGTTTCAAAGTTTTTTTTCTATTGATTATTCGTCGGCAGCACCCCCCCCCCCCCCCCCGCTTATTCAAAGTGTTTTTTCTATTGATTATTCTTCGGTGGCAATCCCCCCCCCCCGCTTATTCTATTTTTTTTTTTTTCTATTTAATATTCGGCGGCCCCCCCCCCCCGCTTATTCTTAGTCTTTTTTTTGTAATATGCTTAATCCAATTTCTTTTTTATATATTTTTTAATATTGTTTTTTTTTATTTAATATTAGTTAAATATATTAAGATTATTAACAGTTTATTTTTTATATTTGATTCAATTTAGCATTAAGTATAAAAAAAGTTTTTTTTTTAATAACTGGGGGGGGGGGGGGTGGTCTGGTGGGGTAGTGTTACCGCCCGCTGTAGTGTTACTTGTGCTGTAATGAATTTTTACATAGAAAAGAAATGTTGTTAATGGGTAAATGAATTAAAAAAAAAAGATTTTTCCAATAACGGTTATTAAAAAAATCTTTTTTTTATAATTCATTTACCCATTTATTAACCACATTTCTTTTCTATGTAAAAATTCATTACAGCACAAATAGCGTCCGGTAACACTACCCCCCCCCCCCCCCAGTTATTAAAAAAAAAACTTTTTTTATACTTAATGTGCAGGGAAAATATCGTCCGTCAACACCACCCCACCCCCCGCTTGCAAATTGTCCTGCGACTTGGGACTGGAAAGTTGCAGGATAAGTTGGACCCGATGATTTCCAATGAGAACTGTTCATATCTGTGCAACTTTGAAGTAGTCCCTGCATTACTTTTGTCCCACCTTGATGTGACTTGAGGTCCATAGACCTCCAGAATACATAGGCATTGCTTCAAGTCGCTGCAAAATCGCACCAAAAAATTGTGGCAGAATCTTGCGACTTTCAGGCTAATGCAGTCTGAAAGTTGCACAATTCTACTGCAATTCTGATGCGATTTAAAGCAATGCCTGTGTATTCTGGAGGTCTTTGGACCTCAAGTTGCATCAAAGTGGGACCAAAGTAATGCAGGGACTACTTTGAAGTTGCACAGATATGAACGGTTCTCATTGGAAATCATGGGGTACGACATGTCATGCAACGTTTAAGTCCCAAGTCGCAGGACAAGTAATGCCTGCAGTCTCTGGTAATCTTGTGCAGTATGTCCGCAGTCTCTGGTAATCTTGTGCAGTATGTCCGCAGTCTCTGGTAATCTTGTGCAGTATGTCCGCAGTCTCTGGTAATCTCCTGCAGTATGTCCGCAGTCTCTGGTAATCTCCTGCTGTATGTCCGCAGTCTCTGGTAATCTTTTGCAGTATGTCCGCAGTCTCTGGTAATCTCCTGCAGTATGTCCGCAGTCTCTGGTAATCTCCTGCAGTATGTCCGCAGTCTCTGGTAATCTTCTGCAGTATGTCCGCAGTCTCTGGTACTCTTGTGCAGTATGTCCGCAGTCTCTGGTAATCTTGTGCAGTATGTCCGCAGTCTCTGGTAATCCTGTGCAGTATGTCCGCAGTCGCTGGTAATCCTGTGCAGTATGTCTGCAGTCTCTGGTAATCTTGTGCAGTATGTCCGCAGTCTCTGGTAATCCTGTGCAGTATGTCCGCAGTCTCTGGTAATCCTGTGCAGTATGTCCGCAGTCTCTGGTAATCCTGTGCAGTATGTCCGCAGTCTCTGGTAATCCTGTGCAGTATGTCCGCAGTCTCTGTTAATCTCCTGCCCATTTCGAGTCCTTCATTACTAACAGTGTCATATTTTAGTTTGTTTGCACCGATCTGTAAGGCTGCGCTATATACCATGATTTGTGATGCTGGGGCTATATACTCTGTGCTGTGACGCTGAGCTGTATACTCCTGACATTAAGTGGAAGCAAGTGGAATACAGGGGACGGAGTGGTGGATTCTATAAGGGGTGTGGCTTATGAGAAGTGGGAGGGACCAAATGTGGAAGGGCGGGGTATTGCGCCCCCCCATCATAAAACTTCACCAGCCGCCACTGACATAAGGTCTCCAGAACTGGACATAGTTATCTAGGTGAGGTCTAAATAAAGCTCCATATAGTGGAATCAGGACGTTTCCTCCTCCTTCTGGTGATCCCTCAAGTGACACCCCATGAATTATTTTTGTATTTCCCACAGCCTGGCCACCATGTATGCTCATTTCGCAGCCATTTGAAATGATCACTCCCAAATCTTTTTCTTCTGGCCAACATTGTACTCTGGCAGATGAGTATTTTGCATTTAGAAATGTTGAACTGCAGTTTCCACTGCTTTTATTTCCAGCAATGCCAAACTATGTTCCATGTTAAGCCCCATACACACGGTCGGACTTTTGGCCAACCAACTTCAAAGTCCGCAACTTTTTGCATTTGTCCGACCGTGTGTACGTTCCATCGGACCAACTTTTTTGGCTTTCATCGGACAAAAAGTTGGGTCTGCAAACGGACCAACTTTACGTCAACAAAAGTCCGATGGTGCAAAGTCCAACCGTGTGTACAGCAAACAATCTGACTTTTGGGCAAAGTACAAATGCGCATGCTCAGAAGTAAAGAGCAGCCGGAAGTCTTCTGTCTAGTAAAACTAGCGTTCGTATTTGAAAAAGCACATTTGTGACGCGGCAAGTCTCGAAATCTAGAAAGCACTCACACGAAACGTCAACTAACTATAGAGTAGCTGAAGGAACACAATGGGTGACATTGGAGAATTGAACTTCTTCTTTTAAACGCTCGGCAGTACGTTGAAACGTCACTACGTTTGTGTTGGTTGCCGAAAAAGTCTGAGCGTGTGTATGCTATGGGTGTGATCGCACAAATCAATTAGGACAAAAATTCAAGGGAAATTTTGTTGGATGTCCGACCGTGTGTACGAGCCTTAACAAACACCTCAATGAATAATAACCCTATTGCAAACCTTTGTGTCATCAGCAAAAAGACACAAAGTGCACACATACACACACACATACACACACATGTATATTCAGTGACAATTTGCCTGCATGAAAGGTGCCTCCAGGTGTCACCTTTACACCCTCTACTGAACTAATTTCCTCTGAGATAATTAAGCACTAGAGTGGATGTTGCAGGCCAAACCTAATGTAATTCTTCTTCAGTTATTGTGTGTCACTGACAGTAACAATGAGAATGTTGTGTACTAGTGTCGCTATTATCAACACTATTATTATGGAAGAACAACACTCCATTAGGAGGGAAAATTGGATGTCTGTATAACCCCCCAGGGAAGATAATGGGTGTGAACAAGCCTATTAAAGGGAAAATGCTCCTTATTTAATTAAAGGTCACGGCTGCAGGACACAATAGACTGTTTACTTATTCAAACTGAAGCACCAATATTGCACTGAACAGCCCCGTTGGTCACTTTGCTAAATTCAAGATAAATACATTCCTATAGGTGACACACAGGAAGCCCCATCAGCAGAGTACATGATAAAACAAACATACAGCAACCATAATAATCGCATTGTAATGTTGATTTTATAGCAAAATCTTTCATATACAAAAGGATAATCAGGCACATTAGGATGGTTGAATCTGTCTGGGTTTTGATTCACCGAGGGTTCAGCAATTTAAAATTAATTGAACCAGAACCCCAACTTGGTAACGAATCCTACTGAAATCTATGAGGGGGTGAATTGTACCATATTCTTGGACCAATAGGTAAACTACTGTACAAAGGCTTGAGAAGGAACCTGGGCACTGTTATGGGGGACACATACCAATGCAGCTTTTTATGCAGCTTCAAGGGCAACATTGAAAAATAACAAATCCTGTATATAATGTAGCGCTACCCCCGGAGGAGCCGTTGGTTAGATTTGGGACGGCATGATTATGTTACCTCTGTGATGTGTCTAGGGATGATGAAGGAGAGGATGGTGGTTGAGAGCAAATGACGGAATGTCCAGACAGCAGGGTGACGTTTTCTGTGCTTATATTTCTGGTCCAACATGACCAACAGTCAACTCGAGGTAGATAGAATAGGTTGGTGAAAGGAGAGAAACTTGCAGATTCAGGCCTCTAGATAAGCGAAGCAGTCCTGCTTCAGGATAATAACTCTTGCTTAGTCACCACTCCAGCCAGAATGGGTGTAGTGCCCCCGGACAGGTCCCTCTCACAGGCCTGGCAGCCAGGGTGTCACTTAGAACTTCTGGGAAGGAACAAGTCTCTGCCACCGACTTGGCTCTAGTAAGGTTTAGATTTTGTAGTGAGACCTCTGCCACAGGCCCAATACTCATGAACATGGATGATAGAGTGAATCCTCCCAGCAAACACAATCTCGCCTGTTTGGGGTCACCGACTGACAGTTTGCAGCATACAACCTGTCAGTGTCCGGTCACCCAGATCCCCGATGGATCGTCTAAGCCCTATTGGATCACCTGCCTCCGGGTTCACCTCAGACCGACTCCCCACCGAACAGCACAACTCGCTTGGGATCTTCTTAAAAAGAGGTGGGGGACCCAGTAGGTCACTGGGGCCCCTTGGTAGCATCAGTCGCTCCGGGCCATGAGGGCCCAGAGTCAGGAACTCCGCGTGGCACGTGCGCCCTGGCCTGGTAAGCCATATCGCCGGGGCCCGTGATGTGCGCACACCCTAAAGATGGGTGCCACACCTGGAACCAGGAACAGGCGAAGAACCCCACAAAATGGCGTCTGTCACAGAAATACCCTCCCCCAGCATGGCCCGCGAGGGAAGCACTCCTCTCATTGGATGCTGGAGAAAGGCGCTCCGCCTGGACCCCTCTGGCGCCACCTGCTATCCAAAGATGGGAAGGTATCTTTGGAACACACTCTGACAACACAGGACAGCCCAGGGCTGACAGAAACCATAATTTAACAGATCAAAACGGATGAGAGCAAGGTAACTCTCTCATCCCCCAACTAAATTTGTCATAGCACCTGTACTGAAAAGTACACAGGCGCTACATAACATACATGTGTGAGGTCTTAAAATGGTTCTAAAGCCTACATATTTTTTTTTTACCATAATGAACATTAATGAGCATTAGGATAAAAAAATGTTTAGGCATCAGTACCCCATCCCCCTTTAACTTACTTGAGCCCTCATCAGTGTTGACAACCTACCAGATTGAAATTTACTGACACGACACCCAAGATTTATTGGCACAGACAAATTTCCAAAAGTTACAAAATTACAGTTTTAAGTGGAAATTTTTAAATTTAGGCTACAAAAAGTACAATATGCAATTGGCAATGTGATTTAAAGTAGATACTAAGGCAAAAAACATATTTCCTATTTTATTGTCGCTATAGTAAGCAAGTAGCTCAAGGGCAGAACTCCTCAGGAGGGCAAACAATTTGAATGTTTAGGCACACACATGAAATTTACTCTCCGGTGACAATGACAGCAGTGTGCAGCAGCACAGATGACAATGAAATCTCACCGACACGATACGTCCCCTCCTGAGTCACAGTGACAGACTCTCTCCATGCTAGATGGTCCCTTCAGTCCACTCCAATCCAAACAGCACTGATGCTCTCCCTCCTGATTGGCTGAGACACAGCAGCAGTGCCATTGGCTCCCGTTGCTGTCAATCAAAGTTAGTTAGCCAATCAGAAGAGAGAGGGTGCAGGGCCGACTGCATCTGTGTCTGAATGGACACACGGAGCTAGCTTGAGTGCCACCCATAGCAAGTTGTTTGCTGTGGGGGGAATCAACAGGAGGGAGGTGCCAGGAGCACCGAATAGGGACCTGAGAAGAGGAGGATCTGGGCTGCTATGTGCAAATTCACTGCAACAGAGGAGGCAAGTATAACATGTATGTTATTTTTTATTTTATTTTTAAAACAAGACTTTACAATCACTTTAAAGGAGAATTATGCAAAAAAAAAAAGATTAAACCCAAAATTGCTTTTTTTTAATCACTACTATTCCATTATATTGGTTTTTGATATTTACAAATGTAACAATTTAGAAATCAGATGAAAGGTTTAGCACTGGGAAACACTTTTTGATAGATAATTAGTGCATTTTATATACAACTTTATAGGTCAGACCAAAATGAGGGACAAATGAGTAGGAAATAGGGAGCTATGGAACTAACCAACATATGTCTAACTTTTATTTTATCTATGTGAATAGGGATGTACTACGGTGTATGTGAGTGATATAATGTGGTTGGTTTAGGTGCATATTGTATTTGTACCTATTTTTTTCTGTTTTAAATAATGCAGCAGTAAAATGTAAATCCAAGAATATATGGTAAGTTAAGCCCTTGTTCACACTGCCACAGCTTCAAAGTCATGTGACTTTGAATCTAACATCCTGTAACAGAAGTCAAGGCAAGTCATGTTGAAGTCGCACCAAAAGTGGTGCAGAAACCTTTCTTCGTACGCACCAACTGCCAGCATCAGATGACAGATGCTCATCTCGATCTGCCTATGTGCAAATGATTAACTGGAATATCCTTCAGCCAAATTATATATATATATATATATATATATATATATATATATATATATATATATATATATATATATATATATATATATATATATAAACTATATTGTCAAAAGAATTAGGACACCTGCCATTACACACGCATGAACTTTAATAGCATCCCAGTCTTAGTCCATAGGGTTCAATTATAAGTTGGTCCTCTCTTTGCAGCTATAACAGCTTCAACTCTTCTGGGAAGGCTGTCCACAAGGGTTAGGAGTGTGTCTATGGGGATGCTTGACCATTCTTCCAGAAGAGCATTTGTGAGGTCAGGCACTAATGTGGACGAGAAGGCCTGCCTCACAGTCTCCGCTCTCATTCATCCCAAAGGTGTTCTATCGGGTTGAGGTCAGGAGTCCTCAGGACTCAGTGCAGGACAGTCAAGTTCCTCCACCCCAAACTCGTTCATCTATGTATTTATGGACTTTTCTTTGTACCCTGGTGCACATTCATGTTGGGACAGGAAGGCGCCATCCCCAACTGTTCCCACAAAGTTGGGAGCATAATGTCTTGGTATGCTGATACCTTAAGAGTTCCCTTTACTGGAACTAAGGGGCAAAGCCCAACCCCTTGAAAAACTACCACGCACCATAACCCCCCCCCCCCCCCTCCACCAAATGATTTGGACCAGTGCACAATGCAAGGTCCATAAAGACATGGATGAGCGAGTTTGGAGTGAAGGAACTTGACTGGCCTTCCTGACCTCAACCCAATAGAACACCTTTGTGATGAATTATAACAGAGACTGCAAGCCAAACTTTCTCGTCCGCATCAGTGCCTGACCTCACAAATGCGCTTCTGGAAGAATGGTCTAATGGTCAAAAACTCTCATAGACAACATCTTGAACCCATTAGAGGTAGACTGGTACAGGTAAAGGCCCCATGCACACGAGACGCTATTACAAACGCCTCTAATCTCAGCTTTTCAAAGGCAAAAACCGGCATTTAAAACGCCCGTTTTTGCCGCGAATTGCGCAGCGTTTTGCCGCGATTTGCAGCGTTTTACCGCGATTTGCGGCTGTCAGCGTTTATCCCCAAAACACTGTAGACCCTCCCCAAGCTCAGAATCAAACTATTTGTGCCGCCTTTTGCCGCGTTTAGCGGCGTTTTGCCGCGTTTTGCCGCGATTTGCGTCTAAAACGCAAAAGTTGAAAGCTTCTGAACCCAAAATTTTGGGTTTGGAAAAACGGCCCTAAACCCAACTGCTTTGAAACGCCAAAAAACGTGATCGTGTGCATTGACACATAGGATAACATTAAATGTGTTCAGGGGCAGTTGAAAAAAATGCCCAAATGCCTCTGAACTCGAGTTTAGCAGCGTCTCGTGTGCATGGGGCCTAACAAGTATTATACTTATGCAAAAAACTTTATGAACCAAATATGTTACCACTATGTTGGTGACAAACGATTAAACTAAAATTGCAATAAAAATGTATTGCTGAAAAACGAAAACTCCCATAGACACACTCCTTGAAGATGTTATAGCTGTAAATGGTGGGCCAACTCAATATTGAACCCTATGGACTAAGACTGGGATGTCATTAAAGTTCATATGCATGTAAAGGCAGGCGTCCCAATACATTTGACAATATAGTGTATATATATATATATATATATATATATATATATTGTATAAATACTCCTTGAGTACTCTTTATGTTTTATTTTTCTGGTTTATGTGTATCAGCTCAAAAGCAAGCATACAGATGTGCACACATAAGGGAGGATTGTATATTAAAGCATTTGAGAAACACTGAAAATAACTTAACAGGTAGATGAAAAGTGACCTGCACCTTCCTAGGATATGAAAGCTATTACGAAGCACGTTTCCGGAAAAAATAAAGTGACTATTCTTTGAGTAAATAATATAGGCTTTCTAGATGCCAGCAGCTGACAGTTGTGACATTTGGAAAGCCTGCTAAATGTAACTTGATTACAGAATGAAAGGATCCTTTAATGCTGAGAGCCTACAAGACGACGCATTCATGCATAAACCCTGTAGAAATGGGCAGGTATCTCTTCTACCTCGAATAAGAAGCCGTCTCACAGCTCAGATCCTGACATAAAAAAAAGGATATTTAAGTAAACAGTAGCACAGGAATTGCCAAGCCTTAGGTTTTCCCATTACACTCTGTTACATCAGAAAGGGCACCTGGGGTGTTTTGGCTTTCTGGTGAGACACGTCCTTGAATTTGCATCATACTTTATAATGCATACTCAGCATAAAGCAAAAATATAAATAAATCAACATAGCTATGCATTAAATGTGTTAAACAATAATGGGAATTTATTAAAGTTTTTTAAGTATCAGGCCTCGTACACACGACCGAGTTTCTCGGCAAAAAACAGCAAGAAACTTGCTGGGATTTTTTTTTTCCAGAGGAAACTGGTCGTGTATACATTTTTCGACGAGGAAACTGTCGAGGATCCCGTCGAGCCAAAAAGAGAGCATGTCTTCTTTTCCCTCGACGGGAATGGAGAAACTTGCCTTGTCGAGTTCCTCGACAGCCTAACAAGGAACTCAACGAGGAAAACTATGTGTTTCGCCCGTCGAGTTCCTCGGTCGTGTGTACGAGGCTTCAGTGTGTGTTTTAATTTCCTTTAAAGCAGTTCTCCACCCTAAAGTGGAGTCCTGCTGATCGGAACCCTCCCCCCTCCGGTGTCACATTTGACACCTTTCAGGGGGGAGCTGGGTGCAGATACCTGTCTAAAGACAGGTATTTGCACCCACTTCCGGCCACACGCTACGGGCAAAAGACGGGTTTTTCTGACTTAACGTCTGTCGCCCGTTGTGTGCTGGGAACACTCGGCTCCCAGCACACAGCGTGTGAGCCAATCGGTGGGCGCAGCGCGACTCGCGCATGCGCCGTAGGGAACCGGGTAGTGAAGCTGGAGCGCTTCACTTCCTGGTTCCCTCACTGAGGATGGCGGGGGGAGCAGCAGAGAGACGAGCGATCGCTCGTCCTCTGCTGCGATCGGCGCGGGACTCCAGGACAGGTAAGTGTCCTAATATTAAAAGTCAGCAGCTGCAGTATTTGTAGCTGCTGGCTTTTAATATTTTTTTCCCATGGCACATCCGCTTTAAAAGATATTGGGATTGATTTACTAAAACTGGAGCGTGCAAAATTTGGTGCAGCTCTGCACAGAAACCAATCAGTTTCCAGTTGTTTTTTTTTTTTATCAAAGCCTAATTGAACAAGCTGAATTTAGAAGCCGATTGGCTACCATGCACAGCTGCACCAGATTTTGCACTCTTCACTTTTAGGAAATCAACCCCTTAGTCACCTTGCTCATGCAAGGCAAAGTGACAACGTGTTTGTAAGCGCCCTACTCCTTAGTATTCACCTTAATCACACAATGATACACGGTGCTTCCAGGTATTGGGGATAGGGTGACCACATTTCCAAACTACCATTCAAGGACACCCCCTTCCCAAAAATCAGCTTGTGCTGTAACAAATCACAGCACAGTGATTGGACACAAGAGGCGGGATTTATGATTTTTCCAATCACAAGCAGGGGGCGGGGATTGTGCTCCTCCAGGCATTCCCAGCCAGGACAAGTACTGTCAGTGAGTAAAGCGGTGATGTGGCAGCCTTTTTTGCGGGCATAAGATTGGCCCGGGGGGTGGCTGTGTCAGTTTCATTCCGGGACACTGTATTGTCCTGGAATGAAGGTGCCCGGGACAGACCTGCAAAATGCGGGACTGTCCCGGGCAATCCGGGACACGTGGTCACCCTAATTGGGGAGCATGCGACTTCCTGCTTGACAGTGCTTAGGATAAGCAGGCAATATCAATTCCGTAGTGATGTCACTGCTCTCCTTAGCATCTGACACCAGCTGGAATTAGGGATTATAGTTCCAGCAGCAACAAAGAGGAGGGAACATTGGCCATATGAGTATCAGGGGTTTGGGGGGCTTTACAAAGCTTAACTTTGCTCTGAATGGGCAAGGTGACTGTCTTTTTAAACCCATCAATTTACCAAAAATGGTTACATTCAAGGCACTTGGCCCCTGGTCTGTCTAGTAGGCTCCTGCGGATGCTTTACATGCATTCTTGGAAGAATACTTGGCAATTCAAAACCTGGCTGTGCCAAAGCTTTCGTGGTGACACTGTGGCCAAACTCCTCATACCTCTCTATTGGCTAATGAAGTGTAGCACTACCCCCGCAAGGGCCATTGTAATATATGGGTCTTCCGTCTCACACCAGTGATGGCTCACCCTCACCTGGATCCAAGTAACACCAAAACATTGTTTAAACTTTTAGCTGTTCTTTTTTTTTTTTAGAACTAGCAATAAGCCCTGAAAAGAGATAAACTGATTAACATAATATCAATATTAAATGCAATGATATAATACAACTGCTCAGTTAGGCTCCATTCACACCTAGGCGTATTTATGCCCGACGCTCAATACACTGGAGGGGAGAAATACCATTGCCCTCTATGGAGATGGTTCACATGTCCACGCCGAACGCCGAAACGCCGAACGCCTGAAGCTCAAAACAAGTCCCGGACCCTTTTTTTTCAGGCGGCTTCGGCGTTCGGCATAGGAGATGTGGACCTGGGGGTTAATGGGGGTTAAAATCGCGGCATTTTGTCACCGCAAATTGCGGTACAAAACACCGCAATTTGTCGCCGCAATTCGTGGGACAAAATGCCGCGATTAGGTGTGAATGCAGCCTAAAGGAAAACAGGATTGGTGTTCGTTCACTTGAAACGCCAGTGGGAGGCCTTGCCTGAAATGCACTGAACTGAACGAGTGGTGAACAAAACTGTACAATACAATACAATACAAAAATAATGTTCAACAATTTCCCAAAAGTGATATTACTGACTATAAGATCCTATCTAGGTCTTGTAGGTTCTAGCTAACCACTGGCCAGTGGGAATTCTATTCACACGCACACAGAGTCTGCCAGCTTTGGGGCCCTTTAAATCCTGTGTTTAAGAACTCAGACTTTTGTGGAGTACTATTTGTAATCCACATTATGGAAAGGGGTATCTTCGCAAAGTGTCACAAAGATTAACAGATGTGGTGATCCACCTTCAGATAGAGCTGCATTAGCGGTAAGTAGGACCTAGCAGGATTAAGCTAGATCCACTTACACAAGGATGGCAGAAGATCTCTCACCATTAGATGCACTTGATATATCTTCCTTCCAGCAATTGGTAGATTGATCGCTGTCTCAGTCGACTGGATGGCGATGGGAGCAACACATGCCACAGAATCCTCCAAACAGGACAATGATGATGATTGCTGCAGTACTGAAATTCGTCTCTAGGTTTCACTGCACTGTTAGCACATCTTCAGTAATCAGGCAGAATAACACACTGTACACTTCCCTTTATGAGAGTCACAGACAGCAACACAGGCTCTGGAAGTGCTCAGAAGACAAGCACATGGGATACCTTTTCTGTCTGGCTGCCACAATGCCAGTCTGTCTCTCCTCCCGTGTCCTCTTCTCTCTCCCCCAATCACAGCTCCCCTGGGCTGCTATCCAATCCTGTCCTTCCTTGTTTTTGTTGGTAGAGGTGGGCTTCCTTCTTAGCTGGACCCAATCTGCCTTCAATCCTGCAGCTGTACCCAATAGAGTCTCTCCCCCTGCTATCAGTTTAGCCAGAAAATGCAATGCAATGTTTCAGAGAGCAATACTCTGCATATACTACAGAGGCAATACTAAGCCGGTTCTACAGAAGCTATCTATCACATTCAGTTTCCAGTAGCTTGGCATGAAATGCTGGGTTGGAGTGCGACCATGCAAGCTCTGATCGGATTTTTCATAATGGTACTTCCAGGGGTTTAAGCCCCGAGGGCATTCTGGAAACATATTGATTTTGCATACTAGAGGCAAAACCCATTAATTTATAAAAAATAAAAAAACAACGGTTATATTCAAGGCACTTGGCCCCTGGTCTGTCTAGTATGCTCCTGTGAATGGTTTACATGTATTCTTGGTTTATTCCCAGAGAATACTTGTCATTTCAAAACCTGGTTGTGCCAAAGCTTGCGTGGTGGTACTGTGGCCAAACTCCTTACACCGCTCTATTGGGTAATGAAGCCATCTACTACATTCAGTTTCCAGTAAACTGGCATAAAATGCTGGGCTGGAGTGAGACCGTTAAAGCTGTGGTCAAATTTTTCATAATGGTACTTCCAGGGGTTTGGGGTTCCCAGGGCATTCTGGAAATATACTGATTTTGCATACCAGAGCCAGAAGGTGGCTTTTATGTAAATAAGAAAACAGTTTTAAAGATATCACAGGTTTGATAAAAAAAAAGATCAATAAACAATTGATCAAGCTCAATAGTGCACGGTGACTGGTGTCCTATAAAATCTGGTGCAACCAGATCACTCTGAAGGCATCCTTCTGTATATTGGAAGGGTAGTAAAATTCCAGCCATAATTATGACAAGTCATGCTGGTTGGTTATGAAGGCATTTACTACTAAAGATCTTGTAGCCCCACAACCTGCCCTAGATATCTGGTGTTCCCAGCAACCAATGTACTGTATAGTTCCAGAGGGTCAGGGTTAGTCATTATGATGTCATCACTTCCTTACTTCTAGGATTCTCACCTCTACTGTTCCCTATTTATCCACGTAAAGTCTTTCATGCCCTGTGTACCTCCACTAATATCCAAAGTCTTCCACTGTCTGCTCCCAGTCTCCATCAAATGTCACTCCACAGCCAATTACTATGAATTACAGCATGCTACAAGCTGACCATACATTATACACAGTGGCGGATTGTGCTCCAAAATTTTGGGGGGGCGAAAACAAACAAAAAAAAAATGGAAAAAAAAAACATCAATTGCCACCACTGTGCCCATCAAATGCAGTCACTGTGCCAATCAGACGCAGCCACTGTGCCAATCAGACACAGGCACACTGTCCATCAAATGCAGTCACTATGCTTATCAAATGCAGCCACTGTTCCCATAAAATGCCGCCACTGTGCCCATCAAATGCAGCCACTGTGCCATCAAATTCTGCCACTGTGCCCATCAAATGCTGACACTGTGCCACCAAATGCTCCCACTGTGCCTATCAAATGCTGCCACTGTGCCCATCAAATGCTGCCACTGTGCCATCAAATGCCGCCACTGTGCCCATCAAATGCAGCTATTGTGCCCATCAAACACAGGCACACTGTCCATCAAATGCAGCCACTATGCTTATCAAATGCAGCCACTGTTCCCATAAAATGCCGCCACTGTGCCCATCAAATGCAGCCACTGTGCCATCAAATTCTGCCACTGTGCCCATCAAATGCTGACACTGTGCCACCAAATGCTCCCACTGTGCCTATCAAATGCTGCCACTGTGCCATCAAATGCTCCCACTGTGCCCATTGAATGCTGTCACTGTGCCCATCAAATGCTCCCACTGTGCTCATAGAATGCTGCCACTGTGCCATCGAATACCGCCACTGTGACCCCCCGCCCACTCGCCATCTGGCCGGCACTTAGCCTGTCTTGATGAGGCAGCGGGTGACGGCGGCAAGCGGTGTCCTTGATGTTCTTCTCCCAGTCCTCTACTATAGCCGATTGGCGTCCAATCACAGCGCCTGTCGTTTCAGCCAAGCATGACTCTCGCAGTGCACCTTTTTTGATGCCTATTAGAGCCTATGGCTCTAATCAGGTGCTTCAAAAACACCCCCCCGCTGCTGTAATTTTGGGCCGGCCCGCCTGAATAAGGGTTGACAGTGGCGGCCATGGATAGATTAATGCTGTGCATGAATTTATACATTGGACATAGAGGAGGTGGCTGGAGAGAGGGGGCGGCGCCATGTACCCTTATGGACGCACCGCCACTGATATACAATTTTCTTGTTCAATTTCCTTTAGATTTACTTTCAACTATGTAGTGCAAGGGCCTTTCTGTTGCATACAAATTGAGTGTTTAGGTTTTACCTCATTATATATTTTTTTGTAAATCTACATTACAAAAGCTGGCTCATTGACTAGCACAGTTGCATTGTTCCCTGATTAGCACTAAGAAATAATTAACTGGCTTCTTTTAACCTTTCCTGTCTAGGCTATTTTATGCTTTTATTATTGGAGTGACACCTGTCAGCAGTGTGTACATGTGTGCATGGCTACTGGATATTTTCCAAGTTTTACAATTCATTTACAAATAATACACAGCTTAGTGTAAATTGCAAGACCGCCAGAAAAATGCATTAGGACAAAAGTACCTTGTTTATAGCCTGAGCAAGTTTCACCCACATCTATGTAAAATAAAATAGGCTAGTAAGGTGTAAACCTCTTTTAATTTGGCTATAGCTGCTATTTAATTAAGGAATACGACTTTAGGAAAACTTTCAAGTAAAACACGTTACTTTTAGTGCTCCTCCAAATGGCGCCCTTCACAAAGAACCAAGATTAAAGTGACTCAGGAGACATTTAATAGCATTCACTGTATTGTTTACACATTAAGAGAGTGCAGAATTATTACTCCATAAAACAGAATTATACATACATTACACCATCTTCCCAGGGAGTTTGGATGACGTTGGTTTACGAAGGAAGGGAGGTGAATCCTCCCATTTAATTATACCGTGCACGGGAACCTGGAAATGACTTCTGCTAAATCAAAGAAAGAGCATGAGGATTTATAACAGGGAAAACGTATAGGAAGTGAGTTCTGTTCCAGCCTTAAAGAAGAACTTAAAGCTGAATAATTACTTTGGTCCAGGTTGGATCATAGTAAATATGCATATTCCATGCCTTGCCAAGCCCTGTGGAAGCCACAACTACTATAGTGATCCTCGCTGTCTTCCGGGTCATGTGCCAAGTGGCTGCTGTGCTACATAGAAGGCACAGGGATATTTTTTTATGAGTGGTAATTTGGGCATGGGTGCCATTCGGAGAACATTTTGCATTCTAAAAGCGTTCTCTAATTGGAAGTGGAGAGGTGGCGTGGTGATGACACCATCTCCACCTGGTTTAACCTCTTCCCCACCACCTATGTAAACAAGGCAGATCGCCATTCTGACAGGGGAGAAGATAGAGATCTATCCAGTGAAGTGAATAGCCTCAGGCCTCGTACACACGACCGAGCTTCTCGGCAAAAACCAGCAAGAAACTTGCTGGGAGATATTTTTTTGCCGAGGAAACCGGTCGTGTGTACGAGAACATGTTCTCTATTTCCTTGACGGGAATAGAGAAAATTGGCTTGTCGAGTTCCTCGACAGCCTAACAAGGAACTCGACGAGGAAAACTATGTGTTTCATAATTTTTGCAATAGGTGAGATATTTGCAATAGGAACACATCTAAAGGGATGCAAGCCCTGCAGCTTTCCTCATTAGTGCCCTGCTGCTGCCACATCTGACTGATAATTATGAAACCACTCCCATTAGACCCACTATGCACAGGGGCACAGACAAACACACAGGGATTTTTTTCAGAATAACAAAAGGTAGGAATCTGCAACATAGGTTGTTATAATCCTTGCAATCAGTGACATTGCTGGCGGGGCAGGGGAGCGATCCGTACCAGGTGACACCCACCAAAGGGCTGACACCTGTGGGTAGTGGCACCGCTAACGCCACACCTACACTGATCTTTTGCGTGTCGCTGTCTGTTTTACATAGTGGAATGGACCAAAGCCACCTCCCCTCCTCTCTGTTTACATCTACAGGAGGGGGAGGTGGCTTCAGTCTGCTCCGCTGTGTGAGAATAATAAGGGAGTCCAGGGGACACACCACTGTATCTCACGCTGTTCTAAAGTCTGTAAAGTTTAATGTCTGCACTGAAGGAGGGGGATGGAGGGGGTCTGTATTTTGCACTGAGGGGGGTCTGTACTGATGGAGGGGGGTCTGTACTAATGGAGGGGGGTCTGCACTGAAGGGGGTCTGCACTGATGGAGGGGGGTCTGCACTGAGGGGGTCTGAACTGATGGAGGGGGGTCTGCACTGATGGTGGGAGGTCTGCACTGATGGGGTCTGCACTGATGGAGGGGGGGTCTTCACTGATGGAGGGGGGTGGTCTGCACTGATGAAGAAGGGGTCTGCACTGATGGAGGGGGGTCTGCACTGATTTAGGGGGGTCTGCACTAAGGGGGTGGTCTGCACTGATGGAGGGGGGTGGTCTGCACTGAGGGGTCTGCACTGATGGGGGTCTGCACTGATGGAGGGTGTTGGTCTGCACTGAGGGGAGTCTGCACGGATGGAGGGGGTAGTGCTGCCTATCAGTGCCCAACAGTACTCATTAGTGACAATCTAGGCAGCCTTATCAGTGCAGCTTCATCATTGCACATCAGTGAAGAAGAAAAATTACCTATTTGCTCAATTTTAAAACAGAAACTATAGAAACTCATTTTTGGTCTTTTTTCGCATGTTTATCTAAAAATATAAACCCCAATAGTGATTAAATACCACCACAAAAAGCTTTAGCTGTCGCAAAAAATTATAACAATTTTATATGGGTACAATGTTGCATAACTGCCCAATTGTCAAGTGTGACAGCGCTGAAATCTGAAAATTCACCTGGGCAGGAAATGGGTGAACAAACTTTTTTTTTATATCTTTTTTATTGGTATTCCAAGTGTACAAACACTTAACACTACAGTACAAGAAACAAACAACATAATATAAAAGGTCACAATAAATGACATAGTCGCCCATGCAGAGACTGTAGAAACAACATAATAAAACTCCAGGATCTAGGCGAGTGGCGACCATAATGAGTCTAAGAAAAAAATCGAATTGTTGTCCCAAAAATACGTCTGTTTATACATGTTTAAGATGCTAATATAAGAAAAGTTGTCTCCAGTAACACCCTCTACCTCTATATATATAAAGAAAAACAAAGAATGACATAACAGTACTATTATGAATTTTCTAACCTAGAGGTTGTGGTTGGGTCGGCCAGCCATTTGGACCACACTTTATCATATTTCTTCGGACAACCCCTATTAAAGTTGGTATCTTTATACAAAGGCAGGTTGTGACACTGACCAAATGTTTCCAGAAGGTGAGGGAAGGAGGAGTAGCCTTCTTCCAGGACATAGTTCTGGCCTTGCAGGTGTAGAAAAAAGCAAACTAAAGGTTCGTACACACGACCGGTTTTCCCAGCAGGAAGCCTGTCAGGAGAGCTTTTGGCCGGGAATTCCGGCCGTGTGTATGCTCCCTAGCAGTTTTCCCAACAGGAAAACTGCCAGAAAAAATAGAGAACCCGCTCTCTATTTTCCTGTCGGGATTCCTGGCACTGTTTCCTGCCGAGAAAAAATGGTCGTCTGTATGCTTACCTGAAGGGGAAATAAACCGTGCATGCTCGATAACAATTTGACGCAGACGGGATTCCCGGTCGTGTGTACAGGGCTTAAGCATGGTCCTCCCTGCCACCCTGGGAACCAGCTCCTCCACCAGCAGCAATAGACATATACTCACAGTAGGCATGAGAGAGATCTTAGCGATATAATTGATAATAGATATTACCTCCTCCCAGTGTTTGACAATAACAGGGCAACTCCAAAAAAGATATGTAAATAATCCGCAGGTGAATTGTCACACCGCCAGAATTCTTGAGAAACCAATGTACAATTTTCCATTAAATGAGCTTGTCTCTTTGAGAGACCAGATGACGGAAAGGAAGGTCCCAGATATCCTCCCAATCCTCGTCATCAAGCTCAGGTACATCCCTCAGTCACCTCTGCCAAAGAGTGAAAAGGTCAGGAAGGGAGACCAGCAGAGGTGGGTTTCTCTGGACACTCAGGGCTAGATTCAGGTAGAATTAGGCGGGTGTAGCGTATCTCAGATACACTACGCCGCCGTAAGTTTAAGCAGCAAGTCCTGTATTCACATAGAACTTGCACTGAAACTTACGGCGGCGCAGTGTAACTGGGCCGGCATAAGCCCGCCTAATTCAAAATAGGCTGGTTGGGGGCATGTTCTATGTAAAATACTAGTGACCCCACGCATTTGACGTTTTTAATGAACGGCGCATGGCCGTCCGTGGACCTATCCCAGTGCGCATGCTCCAAATGACGTCGGCAAATCGTCATGCTTTCGACGTGAACGTAAATTACGGCCAGCCCCATTCACGGACGAGTTACGCAAACAACGTAAATTTTTTAAATTTCGATGCGGGAACGACGGCCATACTTAACATTGGCTGCGCCATGTATTTGGTGGAATAATTTTACGCCTGAAAACCCCTTACGTAAACGGCGTATCTTTACTGCGACGGCCGGGCGTACGTTCGTGAATCGGCGTATCTAGCTGATTTACATTTTCTAGGCGTAAATCAGCGTACACGCCCCTAGCGGCCAGCGTAAATATGCAGTTAAGATACAACGGCGTAGGAGACTTACGCTGGTCGTATCTTAGCAACATTTAAGCGTATCTCAGTTTGAGCATACGCTTAAAGTTGCGACGGCGGGGATTCGGACTTACGACGGCGTATCTACTGATACGCCCGTCGTAAGTCTATGTGAATCTGTCCCTCAGTCTGGAATACATGCTCCAAATCAGATTGTTTCAACCTGAGGGAAATGTTAGGTAATTGGCTACTGAAAGCATGGGACAACTGAAGATATCTGAACAAGTGATAAGCCAGGACATTGTAGTCAGTGGAAAGGGATGTAAAGGACTGCAGGGAGCCATTAGCAAGTATGTAGGAAATAAGGAAAATGTTATGTTTGGCCATGCCTGTGGATCCAGCAGAATATAAAAATGTGATAAAGTTAGATTTGCACCACAAGGGAGCATTTGGGGATTAGTGTTGAGCGGAATACGCCATATTCGATTTCGCGATATATCACGAATATATAGACGAATATTCGTGAAATATTCGCTAAAATCGAATATTCGTGATATTTTATAAAAAATAAAAAAAATTGGCGAAATTTCGCTAATGCGAATGCGAAATTGATTGCGAAATTTTTACAACTGTGGTAGGAGAACTCTGATTGGCTCTGATGCAAAAGAAGGGCGGAGAAAGTATTCGCGAATATTCGGAAATCGAATATTGGTGATATTTTATCGAAATTTCGCTAATGCGAATGCGAAATTGATTGCGAGATTTTGACAACTGTGGTAGGAGAACTCTGATTGGCTCTGATGCAAAAGAAGGGCGGAGAAAGTATTCGAGAATATTCGGAAATCGAATATTCGGCAACATAAAAGGATCGCCTCAGCTTAGCTACTCGGCCCAGGGTCTCTAATCATACCAGCAATGCTTTTAGACGTCGATAGGATGTGATCTGTTTTAAAAATAAATTTGAAAAAATACGAATATTCGGAATAGCGAATTTTGGCCGCGAAATTCGAGTTATTCGCGAATATTCGAATATGCCATATTCGTAACGAATATTCGAAATGCGAATATTCGTGAGCAACACTATTGGGGATATAGTATTATGTCCCTCAGCCATCGGCTCCATTGTGATTCCAAAAAAGGGCTGGAGAAAGAGGGCAGCCTTGCCGAGTCCCCCTGTACAAGGCAAATTTAGATGACAGGCCTCTGCCCAACCTAATTACAGCTGTAGGGCTTTGATAAATCATTTAAACAAACTATTCTTAGCTTTCATAGAATGTCAATGTAACCACTTGAAAGCCTCCCAAAGTAGCCTATTATTTTGAAAGGAGGAGCTGTTAATTTAACACAGATAATCTTTTGCCTCCTCTCTTAGCAGTGAAGATATACTAACATGAAGTGTAGAATCTAACACTTTTGTCTCTACTTCCTCCAATACACTATTCTGTCTGTTACATTGAAGAATGTTGTAGCTGGACCCTTTGGCCATACACCGGTCCATATGCTGCTGCTGCTATAGCTATTTTATGCATAATAAACAAAATAGGTGATTCTTCTGTTTTATCATAGTGACAGCATCTGGGCATCCATGGGTGAGTGCCTGGGCAGATGACTGCCACATTATGGGTAAAGAAAGTGGGCCTTTTGTTCAGCCATACTGGGGTGCTGCCAGGCCGGTCACTAGTACAAGTATTTCCTTGCATGCTAGGCTTCTTGTCTCTCCCCTTTGGTGTGCTTGATGGCTGAAGAGGACAGCTAAAGACATCCTAGTCATTCCAGGATACTAACAATGTGACATGAGCTCCTTACTGGCTAGATTAATTGTCAATAAAAATCAAACCCCTGTCACAATGCACTTTTTCCTATAGTTCCCAAATGCCCCCTATTTGAAGGGACTGTCCTTCCTTTGGAAGCAAATCCCTTTGTCCCTGTTATGGTGCTCTTAGAAGCCCTGTCAGGACTTCCAAAACTCCTACTCTCAGAATCATTGCCAGGACTTCAAAGAGTACTCAGAGTCAGGGTCGATCCTAGGGCCAGACATGCCTGGGTGTAGAAATAGTTCTGGCGCCCCCGCGTGGGCGTGGTCATCGTACTAACTCCTCCCCGTTGCAAATGTTTCTATGGTAACGAGTCAATGGCCCAACACCTGAGGATAATGCTCAACAGCTTATCACTGGTAATTCTAAACTTTTGAGTTTTCGGTTGTTTCAGTAAGTCTAATGCCGCGTACACACCATCACTTTATGTGATGAAAAAAAACTAAGTTTTTAAAAACGTCAATTAAAATGACCGTGTGTGGGGGAAAACGTTGTTTTATGTCTTGTGAAAAACGAAAAAAAAAATTGAAGCATGCTTCAATTTTTTGTGTCGTTTTTCAAAAATGGCGTTTTTAAACCTGCACATGCCCATAAGCAAGTTAGGACGTGAGTTTCAATGGAACAGAGAGCCGTTGTACGTGCTGAACGTAACCGCGTTTTGCTAGAGCTTTTGGAAAAAACGATGGTGTGTATTTCGTTTTTGAAAATTAAGTTTGAAAAACTTTGTTTTTTTTCATCACATAAAACATCGTTTTTTTCTATCACAAAAAACGACCGTCTGTACGCGGCATAATGCTTGCACAAGCATCCTGAACTTTACCGTATATAGACCGTCGCATGTCTATATACGTCCTTACTTTGAAGAGGGATATCTCGATAATGGCAGCAGCTGCTGCCACAACCGAGGTATCCATCTCTTCAGGCGGCAGTCCTGTAAACGATAATGGTGGTCTCTTTGGCGGATTTACCGCAAGATCACCGTTATCGGCGGTGGGGGAGGGGTCCCCCCCTCCCGCTGCTCTCCTGCGCCCTCCGCTGCTTACCAGAGCCGGCGGTAGCGGCAGAGGTGGTCGGGACTTGTCCGTGGCTGGGTATGGAGATGAGTGAGGGCAAGATGGCCCCCACCCATCTCCATATCATAGCACTTTCGCCCATACGTTTTAAAGGGCAATTTTATTTTTGTCATTTTTACATTTACAATTTTTTTTTATTTTTTTATTGCCTTTTAGTCTAAATATGAGATCTGTGGTCTTTTTGACCCCAGATCTCATATTTAAGAGGACCTGTCATGCTTTTTTGTTTACATTCCTTGTAATCGGAATAAAAGTGACCCAATTTTTTTTTTTAAAGCGCCCTGTCCCGACGAGCTCGCGCACAGAAGCAAACGCATACGTGAGTAGCACCCGCATATGAAAACGGTATTCAAACTGTGAGGTATTGCTGCGATCATTAGAGCGAGAGCAATAATTCTAGCCCTAGACCTCCTCTGTAACTTAAAACATGCAACCTGTAGAATTTTTTAAACGTCGTCTATGGAGATTTTTAAGGGTAAAAGTTTGACGCCATTCCATGAGCGGCGCAATTTTGAAGCGTGACATGTTGGGTATCAATTTACTCAGCGTAAAATTATCTTTCACAATATGAAACATCAGTGGGCTAACTTTACTGTTGTCTAATTTTTTAATTAAAAAAAATTATTTTTTTTTCCAAAAAAAGTGCGCTTGTAAGACCGCTGCACAAATACGGTGTGACATAAAGGGGCTGATTTACTATTATCACTGCGCTGCGCCGGGGCATGGCTTAATTAGTGCGCTGGATGAAGCCTTAATTAGGCGCATGAACCGGAGTAGCAGCGGGCACAATGCAAGTAATATGTAAAGTCGCCGCCGAACTCCCTATAGAAGTCTATGGGAGAAAGTAAAAGTGTTAATTTTAAAGGTTAATATGCAAGTTTTGTCCTAAAAAGTGTTTGGAGACCTGAGTCTTGCCCCAGGGGACATGTATCAATGCTTTTTTTATTTTTTAAAACGGCCGTTTTTTCGGGATCAGTGAATTTAATAATGCTTAAAGTGAAACAATAAAAGTGAAATATTCCTTTATATTTCGTACCTAGGGGGGTGTAAAGTGAGCATGTGAAATATCGCATGTTTCCCGCACTTAGAACTGTCCCTGCACAAAATGACATTCTGAAAGAAAAAAAGACATTTAAAGCGGAGTTCCGGCCACAATTTCACTTTTTAAATATAAATACCCCTGTAATACACAAGCTTAATGTATTCTAGTAAAGTTAGTCTGTAAACTAAGGTCCGTTTTGTTAGGTTGTTACAGCATTTAGACACTTTATAAAATAGAAATTGACTGGGGCCATCTTAAGTGTGGGCATCATGAAGCCAGACTGTATGACTTCCTGGATTTCAGCCTTGCAGATCTCGCACATGCTCAGTGCTGCACAAGCAGTGTCAGATCAGGTTTCAGCACCTGTGCTGTCCAAGTCACATGATTCTTTGAGACTGGGGAGTGCACAGACTCCTGGAAAGTTACACCCACTACATTCCCAGGAGTAGGTTAGGAAGCATTAAGCACCTAGGTGCAGGAAGTGGGAAGATTAACTATTCTGCCTAGCAACAACACTTTGAAGGCATCTAAAAAAAAAAAAATTTTCGTAAAGGACTAATGACATGTTTTTAAAACTACTGATGTAATGTTATATTTATGGGTGGAACTCCACTTTAAAATTCACTCGCGGCAATAATTAATTGTTGGCTCCCGGCCCTTCAGGTCTGGTGTGGATTTTAAGGGGAACTCCACCCCAAATTAAAAAAAAATGGCGTGGAGTCCCCCCAAAAATCCACACCAGACCCTTATCCGAGCACGTTAACCTGGCCGCCGCAGAAAAGAGGGGGGGACAGAGTGCACCCCCCTCTCCTGAACCGTACCAGGCCACATGCCCTCAACATGGGGAGGATATCCCCATGTTGATGGGAACAAGGGCCTCATCCCCACAACCCTGGCCCGTGGTTGTGGGGGTCTATGGGCGGGGGGCTTATCAGAATCTGGAAGACCCCTTTAACAAAGGGACCCCCAGATCCCGGCCCCCACCTGTGTGAAATGGTAATGGGGTACATTGTACCTCTACCATTTCACCAAAAAAAAGTGTCAAAAATGTTAAAAATGACAGTAGCCGGTTTTTGACAATTCTTTTATAAAAAAATACAGTTTTTAAAACTTTTTTTCCATTGATACATGTTCCCTCGGGCAAGACCCGGGTTCTCAAAGACGTTTTCACAGGCATACTATAGACACCCAGCAGGTACAATATTTAAAGTAATTTTTCATTTTTTTATTTTTTATTTAAGCATCATTAAAATCACTGCTCCTGAATCTTTAGGTGCAAACTACAGAGCACACAGCCAGTACACACCAATTAGCTTTAGGTGTAAACTACAGAGGACACAGGCAATAAACCACGTAAGAATACTGCAGCTAGCACAATCACCTGCCTGCCAGTAAATTAGGAAGAACTGATCTAGCTAAACTATACAGTGTATAAATATATGTACAACACCTGAGATGTATATATATCCTCTACACACTGTAACTTTAACTGACTAGCCTGCCTGCTCTATTTACCTGCTAAAAATGACACTCTCTCTCTCTGTCCTCTCTTAACCACCGCAACACACTACAGAAGACCGACCTGCAGGCGGCCTTTTATAGTGTGGGGCGTGTACTAAACCCCCTGAGCCATAATTGGCTAAAGCCACCCTGGCTTTGGCCAATTATGTCTCTCCGTTTTTTGCAAGCTGTGTATGGCCAAGCATGCGGTCATAGTGCATGCTTGGCCAATCATCAGCCAACGATGCCGCAGTGAATTATGGTCTGTGAAACGTAACTTGAATTTGGCGCGATCGAACCGTTTTGTTCGTATTTCGACGAACGATCGAACATACGATGTTCGAGTCGAACATGAGTTTGACTCGAATACGAAGCTCATCCCTACTGGTCATTAAAGGGGGTAAATCCTTCCGGGGCTGAAGTGGTTAAAGGCATTTGACAGGATGTGAGAAGGTGATGTTTTATAAATGCTGCACCAATTTGTATATTCCGCATCATGCGTACATTTTACGCTGTTTCCGCACAGCATATCCTACGCCCATTAGCTTTTATGGGTTGGTATCGCCTGCCAAATGTGACAGGGAGATCATTTTTGCTGCAGACATGAAACAAAGCATTGTGGCTGCAGCATGTGAACACCCCTTTGCAGCTGAAGGGGACAGTAAAAACACTGCTGAACTGCATATTTTACCACCCCACAACCACAAGTATAAATGAGGGCGAAGCCCTATTTTCTAAAACTGCTTAGCAGATGTTGGTAAGGAAATAAAACTTTTAGGCTCCGTTCACAGTAATGATTTTGCCACAATTTTCAGTGTGATTAAGTAGTAGACATGTGCATTCGTTTTCGTCCGAATGCATTTTCGTCCGAATTTCGGGTAGTTTCGTTTTAACAAACGAAAACGAATGTACAGAATCCGAAAGATCCGACATAAAAAAATGCTTTATTTTAGTTTTCGTTGCTACAACAGTTCGATATAGATAAGAGATTTGACATGACGCTGACAATATCTGTGTCTATCGAATCTGTGGTCGAATGTGCCTAACCTTAACTTTATTAGTCCAAGATTATTCTACATAGAGAGAAAAGAATCGACATAGAGAGAAAAGATTCAACATTATAGAGAGGAAAGATTAGACACTATAGAGACAGTGTTGAGGTAGACCATTCGACATGAACGACGAAGATTCAACGAAGCAGCAAAAAACATACAAACGTTGAATCTGTCATTGAAGGCTTATGGTGTCTGTAGAAAGTTCTGAGAAGATTCGACGGAGCAGCGAAACTGTACAACGCTGCAATCGTACAATTCCAGTCAAATTTCCAGTTGAATGTTCCGCCTACAAGCTATAGAAGACTTAGAATGTTGGTTGACTAGTAATAATAATTTATAAATATAATTATTACTAGTGTCATACAACATTAGAATTCTTCTATAGCTTGTAGGCGGAACATTCGACCGGAAATGTACGATTGCGGCGTCGTACAGTTTCGCTGCTCCGTCGAATTTTCTTAGAACATTCGACAGACACCATAAGCCTTCAATGACAGATTCAACCTTAATTAATTCGGATTTTCGGATGAATGCATTTTTTAACTAAACAAATAGCCAGATTCACAAAGAGTTACGCCGGCGTATCAGTAGATACGCCGACGTAACTCGAAATCTAAGCCGTCGTAAGTTTAAGTGTATGCTCAAACTGAGATACACTTAAACCTAGCTAAGATACGACGGCCTGCGCCGTCGTATCTTAGGGTGCAATTTTTCCACTGGCCGCTAGGTGGCGCTTCCGTTGAGTTCGGCGTAGAATATGTAAATGACTAGATACGCCGATTCACGAAAGTACGTGTGCCCGTCACAGTAAAGATACGCCGTTTACGTAAGGCGATTACCGGCGTAAAGTTAGTCGAACAAATAGCTGGCCTAGTCAATGTTAAGTATGGCCGTCGTTCCCGCGTCGAAATTTGAAAATGTAACGTCATTTGCATAAGTCGTCCGTGAATGGGGCTGGACGTAATTTACGTTCACGTCGAAACCAATACGTCCTTGCAACGTACTTTGGAGCAATGCACACTGGGATATGTACACGGACGGCGCATGCGCCATTCGTAAAAAACGTCAATCACGTCGGGTCACCAATCATTTCCATAAAACATGCCCCCCCAATCCTCATTTGAATTAGGCGCGCTTACGCCGGCCCCATTTACGTACGCTGCCGTAAGATAGGAGGCAAGTGCTTTGTGAATACAGTACTTGCCTCTCTGACATAAGGCGGCGTAGCGTAAATACGATATGCTACGCCGCCTTAAAGATGCGGCGCCCTACATGAATCCAGCTAATAGAAGATAAAAAACGAATTTTGGGAGTAACTAAATAAATTTCTTTTTCGGACGAAAACGAAAATTCCGAAATGAAATATTTCAGTGTGCACAAGTCTATTAAGTAGTGCGACTTTGATACGACTTGTTTGTGTTTTTGCATATTTTCTGCGACCAGTAGCACAGGAATCTTTTCCAAAATGTCGCCATGTTAAATTGATGTCAATGGGCACCATTGATAATAATAATATGCCTTTCCGTTGTCATGCGATTAAATTGCTTTAGTCTGAATGGAGCCTTAAAATTATATTTTAAATGAGCCCACGTGTTTTCCTAGTGCTCCGCGCATAGCTCCTTGTCTGATGGAAGGGCGCGCTGTTCTATGAATTATCTGCTACATTGTAACCTCGAGGAAATGGAAGAAGAAGAAAAGAGAAACTCTCTACAGTCCTCTGCTGGAGAAGCTTCTGACATGCAGATGTTCACACTTCAGTCATTCCAGGCTTCGCCGGATGGCGCGTGGGATTTTATTTCCTGTACAATGCAGGGAAATGTCATTAATGCTTTCCTATGAATGTGACTGTATTGGGGTTTGTGGATGTTCTGCAGATTTCTGGGCAGCTATTGTATGTGAGAAAGATACAGTGACTGCAACTGTCCTGTTCATATCTGAGCGCTGTAGGAAAGTGCGCAAAATCACGTGCATTTATACAGAGCGCCAAAGCGTGCCCTGGAGTGCCACTTATACTTAATAAAGTGATATTAAAAACTCAGCTGATTTTATCTCTTACTGAGTATGCAGATTCTCTGGGGCAGATCCACAAAAGAATTACGCCGGCGTATCTATTGATACGCCGCTTAATTCCAAATTTTCTGCGTTGTATCTTTGTTTTGTATGTACAAAACAAGATACGACTGCATCTGGGATAGATCTGACAGACGTACGTCTTAGTACGCCGTCGGATCTTAGGTGCATTTTTTCGGCGGCCGCTAGGTAGTGTTTCCGTCGAATTCCGCGTTGAGTATGCAAATTAGCTTGTTACGGCGATCCACGAACGTACGTCCGGCCGGCGCATTTTTTTACGTTGTTTGCGTTCGGCTTTTTCCGGCGTACAGTTACCCCTGCTATTATGAGGCGTACTCAATGTTAAGTATAGCCGTCGTTCCCGCGTCGCCTTTTGAATTTTGTACGATGTTTGCGTAAGTCGTTCGCGAATAGGGATTTGCGTAGAATGACGTCACCGTCGTAAACATTGGCTTGTTCCGATTTTATTTCGAGCATGCGCACTGGGATACCCCCACGGACGGCGCATGCGCCGTTAAAAAAAAAACGTTGTTTTTACGTCGGGTCACGACGTATTTACATAAAACACGCCCCCATCACATCCATTTGAATTCCGTGCCCTTACGCCACCAAAGATACACTACGGCACAAATTCTTTGAGGATTCAAAATAAGTTACGGCGGCGTAGTGTATCTTAGATACGCTGCGCCCGGAGGAAATATGCGCCGAGGTACGTGAATCTGCCCCTCTATCTTTAACCCCTGCCAATGTTCCTGTTTTTAGCCGGTGCCATGATCACTGACCCGGGTTTTGTGTTTCAGGGTGACTCCTTTCTCTTACTGAATCCTATAGAGCCACCCTTGCATGCAGGGACTAGAGTTCTGTCTCTCTACATTGTGTGCATCAATACGCTGGGGGCTGGGCTGCCTGAACCTGAAAGAGACAGCTAGCTCAGGAATCAAAGATGGTGACGAGGGACACAGACTCCTGAACAGCAGATCGCTGCAGGATATCGCTGAATTCACTGGGCAGGCGAGTGTCTTTATAAAGAGAACCCAACATAACAGGTACGGGGGATGGGAAGAAGCCAAACCTGGGGTGGGGGGGTTCCTAAGTATTTTTTTAAGTGAATGACATTTAGTGCTCTTTTAGATGGGCAGTAAAAACGGCTGGCGGAGCCGTGGTTTTACCACTCCCCGGTCGCCCACCTGAACTGTCCCAATGCAGCTGGACGGGGGTTGCAGTCTATTTATCCCAAAGGTGTTCTATCGGGTTGAGGTCAGTCAAATTCCTCCTTCACCCCAAACTCGCTCATCTATGTCTTTAAAGTGGAGTTCCACCCATTTTTTTATGTTTGTCTGTGCTGCATGCTCTAATCTCATAGTGTTCAGAATGGACAATTTTTATTTAATTTGTTGCTTCTAAATACCTTTATTTTGTAGTCCTTCATTACTTCCTCCTCCTTATTTGCAAGGGTTTCTGGGATAGGCATCATGTTTCCCAGTAGTCCTTGCAAACCTGACTGAAACCTATTACACTGCTTGTGCACTGAGCATGTGCAAGATATGCAAAGCTGAAATCCAGGAAGTCATACCGTCTGGCTTCATGATGCCCACACTTAAGATGGCCACGGTCTATTTCTAGATTATAAACTATCTAAATGCTGTAACAACCTAACAAAACGGACCTTAGTTTACAGACTAACTTTACTAGAATACATTAAGCTTGTGTATTACAGGGGTATTTATATTTAAAAAGTGAAATTGTGGGTGGAACTCCCCTTTAAGGACCTTGCTTTGTGCACTGGTCCAAATCATTTGGTGGACGGGGATTGGGGTGTGGGGTTGTTTTCCAGGGGTTGGGCTTGGCCCCTTAGTTCCAGCGAAGGAAACTCTTAAGACGTCAGCATACAAAGACATTTTGGACAATTTCATACTTCCGACTTTTTTTGGGGATGGCCCCTTCCTGTTCCAATATGACTGCAAACCAGTGCACAAAGCAAGGTCCATAAAGACATGGATGAGTGAGTTTTGGGGTGAAGAAACTTGACTGCACAGAGTCCTGACCTCAACCCTATAGAACACGTTTGGGCTTAAATTAGAGCGGGGACTGTGAGCCAGGCCTTCTCATCCAACATCAGTGCCTGACCTCACAAATGCACTTCTGGAAGAATGGTAAAATATTATATATAAATATACCGAGAATTGAAGCTGTTATAACTGCAAATGGTGGGCCAACTCAATATTGAACCCTACGGACTAAGACTGGGATTCCATTAAAGCGGTGTTCCGTTCCCCCCAAAAAAACAGCAGCTTCACATTTTGCAGCTGCTGGCTTTTAATAAATGGACACTTACCTGTCCTGGAGTCTAGCGATGTCGGCACCTGCAGCGGATGTTTCCATCAGCTGTCGGGTGCTGCCACCGCCATTGTGGGTAAGGGTACCCGGTAGTGTAGCCTTTACGGCTTCATGCCGGGAACCCTACTGCACAAGCGCAATACCTGCTCCTCTCTCCTACTGGCCCGGTGGCCCAGACTCCCAGAAGTGGGAAAGGATACCCGTCCACCTCCCCCCCCCCCCCCCCCCGAAAGGTGCCAACTGTGGCACCGGAGGGGGGGGAGGAAACTGATGAGCGGATGTTCCACTTTTGGATGGAACTCCGCTATAAAGTTCATGTGCTGTAAAGGCAGGTGTCCCAATATTTTTGACCACAAAGTATATCTATCTATCTATGTTTACATATATAATTTTAATAAAAAAGATTTTCACAATTTTTCCTCCTTTGCTGCATATCAGTGCCGCAGATCTCCTGCAGTCCAACAATGGCAGCATGGCGTTTTTCATGGCGGGTTTTCATGGTGATAACTAACGGCGGCTGGTCCATAAGGGGCATAGGGACATTGCTCCCCTAATCTCCATGCGGGTACCAGATGCAAAGATTACGTTTTTTTTTAAAGCACATGATAAGAGCCTGAGGCTCTAATTGGCTTAAAAAATGTTGGGCTCGGGGCGCAGACCACTGCGCCCCGAGCCCACCCACTTGTGACATTAACAAATTCGCTATTGTCTTCCTGCTTCTCCTCCCAGCCATTACAGGAAGCAAGTCCTAAGACTGGATTGGCCAGGAGGAGAAGCGACAGGATTGGGAGAAGCTGTCTGCAAACCTGGATGGAGCAAGTGCGGGACTTGTGGGGGTAGGGGGTTTGTTTGCCACCCCCCCCCCCAAAAAAAAACAATGGAGCACCAGCCACCAACAGTGGACCAGGCTTGTGTTGAAATAGCTACTTGTAGTCTCCATCGGAAGATCATGTAACAATGACAACACTGGAGCAGAACATTTGGAAACAGGAGCAGAGTGTTGCCTCTCCATAGTGGAAGTCGCCTAAACACTGAACTCTGTTGCAGGATCACCCACTATTAGATTGCAAGCTCTTATGCAACATGCAATATGGCTACCTGGAGGTGTTCTGTACATAGAATGTATACAGAATGCCCCCCAGAAACATCATTTCCTGCTTGTGTTATTGGCTCACTGATTTTCCCAGAAGTCTGCACTACACTGCATTCCTTTAGACGTGATTTCCTATTAGGAGTATCTCACCAAAAATGACATTTTTGTTGTATCTACAAGTCAGATTTCAGGCATCCATTGCAACAAAAATGTCATTTTTGGTGAGATACTCCCAATAGGAAATCACGTCTAAGGCCCCATACACACGATAGAATCCATCCGCTGAAAAATCCCAGCGAATGGGTTTCAGCGGATAGATCCTATGGTGTGTACACGCCAGCGGATCTGTTTCCGCGGATATTTATCCCCAGGGATGGATTCCAGCGGATAAATATTTGATGACATGCTATCAAATCTATCCGCTGGAATCCATCCCAACGGATGGATCCGCTGGTCTGTACAGACTCACCGGATCCATCCGTCCTAAGGGATCCCCCGCATGCGTCGTAATGATTCGACGCATGCGTGGAATTCCTTATATGACAGCGTCGCGCACGTCGCCGCGTCATAATCGCGGCAACGGCGCGACACGTCATCGCCAGAGGATTTCGGCGCGGATTTCGATTCGATGGTGAGTACACTCCATCGCATGGAAATCCGCGCAAATCCTCGAGAGGATTTATCCGCGGATACGGTCCGCTGGACCGTATCCGCGGATAAATCCTCTCGTGTGTATGGGGCCTAAAGGAATGCAGTGTAGTGCAGACTTCTGGGAAAATCAGTGAGCCAATCACACAAGCAGGAAATTATGTTTCGGGGGGGCATTCTGTATACATTCTATGTACAGAACACCTCCAGGTACATAAAAATGTGTCAAAATTGTCCGAAGTGTCCGCCATAATGTCGCAGTCACGAAAAAAATCGCTGATTGCCGCCATTAGTAGTAAAAAAAAAAAAAATGCAATAAAACTATCCCCTATTTTGTAAACGCTATAAATTTTGCGCAAACCAAACGCTTATTGCGATTTTTTTTAACAAAAATAGGTAGAAGAATACGTATTGGCCTAAACTGAGGAAAAAAAATGTTTTTTATATATTTTTGGGGGATATTTATTATAGCAAAAAGTTACCAATATTGAATTTTTTTCAAAATTTTCGCTCTATTTTTGTTTATAGTGCAAAAGATAAAAACCGCAGAGGTGATCAAATACCACAAAAAGAAAGCTCTATTTGTGGGAAAAAAAGGACGCCGATTTTGTTTGGGAGCCACGTCGCACGACCGCGCAATTGTCAGTTAAAACGACGCAGTGCAGAATCGCAAAAACTGGCCAGGTCCTTTAACTGCCTAAAGGTCCGGGTCTTAAGTGGTTAAATGTGTATTTAATAGTTAGTATTTCTTTAAGAAGTCCAGGAAAGTTCCCTCCGGCAGAATACCTAGAAAGCGGCGATCACACCTGAGCCGCCTCACCCCCCGCGGAGGGATCCTCGCTCTTTCTATCACAGGATCACAATGAGTAGAGGGCAACAGAATGAGATCCATGAAGCGCCGGGTAGGCGGGGCCCTGAAGCCAAAGAGCGACAGGCCGCCCAGCCTATCAGCGGGCCAGGAGTAGGCGGCGCTTATCTCCCATTGGCCCGCATCGCTCATCCCCGGCTTGTGAACGGGAGAGCCGCCGCTGACATTGAGTAGTGAGGCGGCGTAAGAGGCACACTGCACACCGCACACAGGGGGAGACCTTCCCGGCCACGTAAGTACGAGATCCCCCCCGAGGAAGGACGAAGATGGCTTGTTGAAAGGGATCGGCCGCCGCCGCCATCCCTTCTCTCTCTCTCTCCCTGCACAGCCGCCACCTTGCAGCCATCGCTTTGTTTGTAGCTTTTTTTTTTCTTATTTCCTGCTGTGATGAGAAGAGGAAACATTGTATCATCTTTAGAGATCGGTGTCCTGGCCTGAACTCGGGATCTATCCTCCAGGACAACCCTCACCGCACAACTTTCACCATTCTTCCCTAGAAAAGTCGCCAAATCCAAGAATCATCTATTTTTTTGTAAATTCTATATTTTTTATCCCATAAAGGAGATATTTGAATAATAATAATAAAAAAAAAAGCAAATTATTTTTTCCGGATAATATTTTGCACCCCTTTAAGACTCAACCTTGTTCCACAACTACGTTCCGATCGCTGCCTTACCCCCCCAACACCAGATCGCCTCCGTCCTCGCCGATTCTTCCACTGCTGATTGCACAATCCCCCCAAATCTGCAGAAATCCATTGAAAGGACCCCCCAGATCTGCACGTATACATTGAAAGGACACCCCAAATCTGCACGTATACATTGAAAGGACCCCCCAAATCTGCACGTATACATTGAAAGGACCGCCAGATCTGCACGTAACCATTGGAAGGAAGACCCCCCAAATCTGCAGAAATCCATTGAAAGGACCCCCCAAATCTGCAGAAATCCATTGAAAGGACCCCCCAAATCTGCAGAAATCCATTGAAAGGACCCCCCAAATCTGCACGTATACATTGAAAGGACCGCCAGATCTGCACGTAACCATTGGAAGGTAGATCCCCCAAATCTGCACGTATACATTGAAAGGACCCCCCAGATCTGCACGTATACATTGAAAGGACACCCCAAATCTGCACGTATACATTGAAAGGACCCCCCAAATCTGCACGTATACATTGAAAGGACCGCCAGATCTGCACGTAACCATTGGAAGGAAGACCCCCCAAATCTGCAGAAATCCATTGAAAGGACCCCCCAAATCTGCAGAAATCCATTGAAAGGACCCCCCAAATCTGCAGAAATCCATTGAAAGGACCCCCCAAATCTGCACGTATACATTGAAAGGACCGCCAGATCTGCACGTAACCATTGGAAGGTAGATCCCCCAAATCTGCACGTATACATTGAAAGGACCCCCCAAATCTGCACGTATACATTGAAAGGACCCCCCAAATCTGCACGTATACATTGAAAGGACCCCCCAAATCTGCACGTATACATTGAAAGGACCCCCCAAATCTGCACGTATACATTGAAAGGACCCCCCAAATCTGCAGAAATCCATTGAAAGGACCCCCCAAATCTGCACGTAACCATTGAAAGGACCCCCCAAATCTGCAGAAATCCATTGAAAGGACCCCCCAAATCTGCAGAAATCCATTGAAAGGACCCCCCAAATCTGCACGTAACCATTGAAAGGACCCCCCAAATCTGCAGAAATCCATTGAAAGGACCCCCCAAATCTGCACGTAACCATTGGAAGGAAGACCCCTGAATCTACAGATATCCATTGGAAGGACTCCCCAAATCTGCACATATCCATTGGAAGGACCCCCCATCTTATCCAACAAGCACAAAGTCCCCCCCCCCCTCCTTTCCCTGGGATTTGGCTGCTCTGATGAACATACAAAGATCGAACCCTATTGCAATCACGAGATATGGGAGACCGCGGAATAAAACGCAGGATTTTGAAGAATTATCGTCCGTGAGGTGTACGGAGCCCAGCCAGAGCTTCAGCCCCAACCTCGGTTCCCCGAGCCCCCCAGAGACTCCCAACCCGTCGCATTGCGTTTCCTGCATTGGGAAATACTTATTGTTGGAGCCTCTGGAGGGAGACCACGTTTTCCGATCGGTGCATCTGCACAGTGGAGAGGAACTGCTCTGCAAGGTATGTATATGGAGGGAGAGAGCGCCCGGCGTTCTCACCCTGCAACCATTTCTTTTGTCCTGAGATAGCCTGCTAGGGTTATGGTGGCCACACAGCCTTCGATTTTCTATGTTCCCATTGAAGCCGCACACATAACTTCCCTCCTCATCACATTCAATCCAACCAAATCCTTTGGCCAAGGTGAAAGATTGATGCAAAAACGATCAATATTTTGGCAGCGCTGAGATACAAAGGGGGGAGATTTACTAAAACTGGTGTATCTGCGCATAGTAACCAATCGGCTTCCAGGTTTTATTGTCAAAGCTTAACTGAACAAGCTGGAGTTAGAAGCCGATTGGCTACCATGCAGAGATGTACCAGGTTCCGTGTGCTCCAGTTTTAGTAAATATCCCTTAAAAGTATTTCAGTTGATCAGGCTATGAAATTGTATAATGAAAACGGATGTGATTTGATAACTGTGGATCTTCGCGATCGATCTCCACTTCCCCATGTATTGAGCGAATGAGTTGTTGACTATCGATCGATTTTACTAGTTTGAATGGAAAATAAATCAATCATTTATCGAAGTGTGTATGACCACTAATAAACAGGAACTTCACCCCAACCTACCCTTTTTTTTGGTCCCTAGCATAAAAATATAAATTGGATACTAACTAGTCTAGCATTGTACTTCCAGCCCAGTATTGCTCGTTATGGTCCTGGTCCCACGGCAGCAGCATCTTCGGAGTTGCGTGCGTGCGTGCAGGCCCGCTCGCGCGCGGAGTTGCGTGCGTGCAGGCCCGCTCGCGCGCGGAGTTGCGTGCGTGCAGGCCCGCTCGCGCGCGGAGTTGCGTGCGTGCAGGCCCGCTCGCGCGCGGAGTTGCGTGCGTGCAGGCCCGCTCGCGCGCGGAGTTGCGTGCGTGCAGGCCCGCTCGCGCGCGGAGTTGCGTGCGTGCAGGCCCGCTCGCGCGCGGAGTTGCGTGCGTGCAGGCCCGCTCGCGGAGTTGCGTGCGTGCAGGCCCGCTCGCGGAGTTGCGTGCGTGCAGGCCCGCTCGCGGAGTTGCGTGCAGGCCCGCGCGCGGAGTTGCGTGCCCGCTCGCGTGCGGAGTTGCGTGCAGGCCCGCTCGTGCAATTGCGTGCAGACCCGCTCGTGCATTAAATTGTGCGCGGTCAGGCCAGTTCACACGCAGTCAAACCTGCTCATGAGTGGAATTGTGCAATCAAACCTGTTCATGCACAGGCATGCTTCCCATAGACCTGGTTTCTACGCAATTCCAAACATACGCAGGCTGCTTGGCTCTGGCGGTTCCATTGGGCTTGATTCACACCTTTTTGCAGATTTGCACTACAGTCCATGTAACATGGCTACCTATGGAACACATTCGGTATTGCAAATCTGTATAGGTGTGAATCCAGCCTTAGACCCCGTGGTGTGTTTGCGCATGCATGAGTTTGCACTGCACACCTCATCCCTTGCCTGGGTAGGGATGCATGAAGCTGACCAAGAAGTATTGAAAAAAATTCTCCCCTCCAGTTGTATAAGGCCACATCCGCGTGACACGTAACGGCGGATATTAAGTAGTAGTACATGCGCATTGTTGCACTATATGCATAGGGCAGCTCATTCATTTCAATGGACTGCCGTATGAGAGGTGAACGCAGCAAAACAGCTTGTGCGCTTTTAAGGGTTGAGCTTTTACGTGTTTTTAAAGCGCACATTTTTCAGCACGCCCGTTCGCCGTGTTTAGGCTATCATTAGAAATAAATGGCACACAAGTGCGACAAGCATTTTGTTTGTGTACGCAACATTGTACAACTTTGCGTGTGCTCATGACGCAATCGGCCGTAAGAGGCAGGGGGAGGAGTCATATTTATGGGTGAAGTTCCTCTTTAAGAGGCCATTGACATCTGTATTCGTGAATGCCATTAAAGAGATGTAGGCATTACCCGGGGATGGGGGAGGGGCAGGAGAACAGTCAATGACCTGAGGAGAAAGCTGCACTCTTTATATAATGGAACTATTTTGGGGAAACCCCTTTTTTTTTTTTGCAGGTGTTCACATAACTTCAGTAAAAAAAAAAAAAAAAAAAAAACCCTCTTTGATGTGCGCTTTTGTGCTAGTTGCGTTGAATACAAAGCGCCTTTTTAGCTCAGTACCTGGTGGCACCCTCACAGTCCTTGTAGATAAAACAAGCTATTGTACAAAGGCCGTCATCAATGGCTTCACTCTGCTTTTCATGTCCCGGCCTCCATTATTGCTGTGTCGGCAATATTCCGAGCCTTCCATGAGCAAGCAGCCTTGTTCCCCCCCCGCTATTGCCGCTGTCCGTATTGAGTTCCCCATTCATGGTGGCTTTGATTTTTGCACTGCTCCACAATAGAGGACCTTGTGGAAATGCAACGTCTAAAGCGGTGTCCTCATTCATTCATAAACAATGGGACGCGAATGATGTAATTGCAAACTGTAGACAGCTCCATAATTCCCCATGGAGACTAATACAGCAATCTATTCTGCACACTCTAAATGGAATGTTTTAGGTAATGCAGCTCCATGTATTTAGGGGGGGGGGGGGGCTAATGGGGATGCTGCTGGCGCAGTGAGTCATGTATTTTTTTTGCGGTGTTTATGAATGTCTTTCATTCTTTCACGTTTTTCTCAATTCAGAAGTTTTTTAGCTTGAAATACAGACCCTTCAATTGCATAAGCTGTCCTCCGAGGCCATGTGGCTCAGCCTTAAGCAAACCGCACGTTTCTGCTGACATATCCAAATGAAATTGCATGTGACAAAGCCGTACTTTCTTATGTGCTTTGTGCAATAATAGCAGAGGTTACATTATGTGTGTATGTGCGCACACCTTGCAATAAATGGACACGGACCACAAATATAAAATACTTTGCCCAAAAAAAAAAAAAAAATCCTTTAAATAATAAAACATGATTATTATTTTATTTATTAAACTTAATTTTTTTTAATCTAAAAAAAATTTTATTTTTTGTAATCTATCTCCAGTACATTTTTTTTATTTTTTTTAATAAATATATATAATATATATATATATATATATATATATATATATATATATATATATATATATATATATATATATATATATATAATAAATGCAAATTTAGCGCTTGGAGGGTATTTTTTTTTAATGATTTTATTAATTTTTTGATCAATGTAAAGTATTTTATATCAGCATGCAAGGTAGGACAGAACCTACCAATTCACACATTTTGTCCTCTTAGGTGGCGAAGTGGACTGCATAAATAGTACATATGTCCGGTTTCTAAATGCTCACGGCACCATCCAGACCTATTTTTATGTAGTTGGCATTTAGGAACGCACAAATATGCGCTGGTCATGTGGTCCATATTGAAAAAAAAGGACGCAGTTCACATTATAGCCGGCTGCAGTCACTGTGCAGCAAGTACGATGCACGATAACTAGGCAGATGTGTGTACCGGCTTATTTTTATTTTTATTTTATTTTTTTATTTTTTTGCAATCCGCAACACTGGCATACAAAGTACAATGATATATATCAGCTAATTAAAAAGTATAAAATAATGTGGTCAGACTGATGAAAGAGTGGCAATAGTTTGCGAAGGGTTACAGCACTTTAGATGTGCTCTGATGGTATGTCTACACTTGTAGCACATGTGAGGCTCCCCTCTGTGCTGACTTTTCTCAATCCTTTGTTCTGATGTCCCCTTCCCCCTTTTGCTTTTTTTTTTTTTTTTAATTTTCCCTTTTTTTTTTCTCTTTATAGGTTTTTGACATACGCTGCTATCAGGAGTCGCTAGCTCCCTGTTTTTGTCTACCTATACACAGCAACATTAACCAAATAAGTGAAATCATCCTCGGAGAGGCTAAAGCGTACGTGTTCTTTCAGAAAAGCCATGGAGACATGCATTCTTTTGTTCGTACCTGTAAAAAGCTCAAAGAGGAAGAAGCAGCTAGACTGTTCTATCAGATCGTGTCAGCGGTGGCGCACTGTCACGATGGCGGCGTGGTACTGAGAGACCTGAAACTTAGGAAATTTGTCTTCAATGATGAAGAAAGGTAAGGATTAAATGTGTATTTTATTTTTTTCTGCTTTTATTTTTTTTCTGAGTGTGTGTGTGTGTGTGTGTGTGTGTGTGTGTGTGTGTGTGTGTGTGTGTGTATATATATATATATATATATATATATATATATATATATATATATATAATCAATTTATATTTATTTATTTATTTATTTTATATATACACGGTATATAATTTTTTTTTTTTGGTTCCACTTAAAGATAGAATTTTCTTTTTTTTTGTTCTATATTTATATAGTTGAATAAAGCTGGTCATATATTATACAATTTTCTTGTTTAATTTACTTTAGATTTACCTTCAATTATGTAGTGTAAGGGCCTGCCTGATTACATACAAATTGAAAGTGTTTAGGTTTGACCTCATATTATGTGGTTTTGGTAAATCTAAAGGTAAATTGTATAATGTATGGTCAGCTTAAAGCGGGAGTTCACCCGAATTTTTTTTTTTAACATTGATTTTAGATTGATGCTCATTTTGTCAAGGGGAATCGGGTAGTTTTTTGAAAATCGAAGCAGTACTTTAGAGAGCGATCTTCTCCGCCGCTTCCGGGTATGGTCTTCGGGACTGGGCGTTCCTATTTGATTGACAGGCTTCCGACGGCCGCATACATCGCGTCACGAGTAGCCGAAAGAAGCCGAACGTCGGTGCGGCTTTATACGGCGCCTGTGCACCGACGTTCGGCTACTTTCGGAAAATCGTGACGAGATGTATGCGACCGTCGGAAGCCTGTCAATCAAATAGGAAAGCCCAGTTCCGAAGACCATACCCGGAAGCGGCGGAGAAGATCGCTCTCTAAAACGGTAAGTACTGCTTCGATTTAAAAAAAACTACCCGATTCCCCTTGACAAAATGAGCATCAATCTAATGTTAAAAATTAACTTTTCGGATGAACCTCCACTTTAAGGTGTAGATAAAGGGAAACCGGCAGCTCGATCTTCCGCAATGAAAACATTTATTAATCCAGGTGTGGTACAGAATAATACAGGACTTGCGCGTTTCGGTGTGTAGCCTTAGACATGGTCAGCTTAAGCCACCAATGGGGCTATTGCTTGTCCAATGCAGCACATTTACACTTATTTAATATATGAATAAAGCATAATCTGTCATTCTCAACATGTTTACCTTGGAGAATCCTTTGAAATTTTTGAGTCTCGGGGGAACCCCCTGCTAAAATTTGATTTATACCTACAGCTACTGGTACTATAGCATGATCGATAAGTCGTAGCAAGGTTTTTTAATGTGGCATAACTAGCATATTTGACATGCAGGTTAGGTCAGTTTTTAACACCCTGCTGTATACAAGATTATTTTCAGTAATAACGAAAACGTAAAATTTGTGGTGACCTTTAACATTAATGGTGAGTGTAAAGGCGACCCCCTTACATTTGGTGGTTTGTTGAAAAATTTCCAATTTTCATTGGCGGTCAATGTAGGTGGAATATCAGTGGTCAATGTAAAAGAGATCCCCTTAAATTGGTTGGTGTTTGAAAATTTTCAATTTTTATTGGTAGTCAATGGAGGAAACCCCCTTAAATTGGTGGTTAGTTGAACGTTTTCAATGATGGTCGTTATGGGTGAAACATCAGTGGTCAGCATAAGAGACCCCCTTACATCGGTGGTTAGTTGACAATTTTTCATTGGTGGTCAATGTACGTGGGACATCAGTGGTCAGCTTTAAAGGAGACCCCCTTAAATCGGTGGTTAGTTGAACGTTTTCATTGATAGTCGTTGTAGGTGAAACATCAGTGGCCAGCGTAAAAGAGACTAACCCTCATCGGTGTTTAGTTGAACATTTTCCATTGGCGGTCAATGTAGGTGGGATATCAGTGGTCAGCCTTAAGTGCTTGCCGACCAGCTGCCGTCATTATACTGTGGTAGGTTGGCACAATCCCATGAGCCGTCATAGCTGTACTTCGGCTCCTTTAAGTGGGATAGCAGGCGCGCACGCGCGCTGCATAACAGGGGGTGCTGATGCTTGTGACCGGCGGTCGCGATGACCACCGGCCACGAGCGATTGTGGGCACGAGAGGCAGAACAGGGACGTGTGCGTGTAAACACACAAATCCCTGTTCTGTGAGGAATGAGAGGTTATGAGTTCCTAATAGCTAGGAACCACGATCTGTCATTTCCTTTAGGTCAGTCCCCTCCCCCTACAGTTAGAAACACACTAGGGAACACAATTAACGCCCTTGATTGCCCCCTAGTGTTAACCCCTTCCCTGCCAATGACATGTATACAGTAAACAGTGCATTTTTTATAGCACTGATTGCTGTATAGATGCGAATGGTCCCAAAAAAGGTGTCAAAAGTGTCCGCCATAATGTCGCAGTCCCGATAAAAATTGCAGATTTATTTTTATTTTTTACTAGTAAAAAAAATAATAATAAAAATGCCATACAACTACCCCCTACTTTGTAGACGCTATAACTTTGCACAAACCAATCAATATACGCTTATCGTGACCTTGGATTGTAAGCTCCTTGAGGGCAGGGACTGATGAACAATACATACGTAAAGGGCTGTATAAATTGTCGGCACTTTAGAAGTGCCCTTAATAAATTTACTTTTCACAATAGGAATAGTTGTGAAAACCATAGGGGTGCCAATGTGGCAGAAGGATAATAGCGTTTTATATAAAAGGTTTGTTATCCTAAAGTGTTGAACGTTAAATACGTAAAAGAATGTGTACATTACTGTAGTCCTTCTTTTCCCCTTCCTTTTTTTTGTTTTTAATGCATGAATTGTGTATGTTAAGAAAGTCAGGCATTGAGGATGTAAATGCCACTCAGATGTGCAGAATGTGTGGAATGCAGTGTGCTAAACTCAAAGCCAAATCCAGGTTCTTGAATAGCTGAAATGAATGTGGTCACGTAGGACACAGGATAAGGCTGCAAGGTAATCTAATTATGCGCGCATCCTCTGTGACAAGAATGATACTTTCATGTGAGCGACTGAGCATACCACATCAAGATGTTTCATTTTTATGGTCTAACAAAACATTTTATTTTTATGACAGCGCCCCCTTAGATTTATCCCTGTCTGCCTCATACCCCTTTCACACTGAGACGCTATAATGCTAAAAATAGCGTCTGCAAAGCGCCCTGAAAGAGACGCTCCATTCACTCCAGTGTGAAAGCCCCGAGGGCAGGACCCTAAAAAATGTCCTGCTAGCAGCATCTTTGGAGCGGTGTGTATACCACTCCTGCCCATTGAAATGAATGGGCACCACGGCTATACCACTGGCAAAGCCCTGCTGCAGCAGCGCTTTGCAGTGGTTTTAACCCTTTCTCGGCCGCTAGCGGGGGAATATGTCTTGTCCCAGGGGACATGTGATGGAGAATGGGTCTTGGTCTATATGTGGGCTTTTAGGTGATTGAGGGTTCAGTTGTCTAAGTTCTGATGTTTGGAGTGGTGGTTCATTTGTTTGCACATGACTTGGAGGTAGGGTGTAATGTATTTAGAGCTCCGGTATATTTATGAAACTCTAGGCGACATTTCATATGTGCTTGGGGGTCGTCTTGTCTTTACTACAACAGCAAGGGAAAGCCGTAGATGTGTTTTGCAGAGATGCACAAATGAATAAAGTTAAAACATATGTAAACCTTAAAGTGGTTGTAAACCCTAAAAAAAAAACTGCAAGACAAAGGCATAATGAACTAGTAGGCATAGCGTACTAGCTCATTATGAATTACTCGCCTTACATCGAAGCCCCCTTCAGCCGGCTACATCTCTCCCGGGGGTTATGTCCGGGTATCGCTGCTCTGGCGATATGATTGTCCGGAGCCGCCATGACATCACTCCCGCACAGGAGCCGCCGGTAATGGCACACTTTCTGAAGCAACGGCACATAAGTGCCATTGCTTCAGTTTGCTCTAGTGCGCATGGACAGGGGATATCTCCTAAACCATGCAGGTTTAGGAGATATCATGGGTAGCTACAGGTAAGCCTTATTATAGGCTTACCTGTAGCATAAAGTTTACAACCACTTTGTCAATGGTCTTCCCTTATTTGCTCCCTTTTGGTCTGGTCAATATACCATTGAAAGTGTTTTGTTATGCTCTTTAACACAGGTGTCAAACACATGGCCCGCGGGCCAAATCCGGCCCTCTGGGCCATTTCATGTGGCCCTCGCCACTCTCCTGCAGGCTGCAGGAGAGCTCCATTCCTCCTGTGGTCTTCCTCCAGACCCCTACTTTCTGCTTTCAAGCAATGCATCCAGCTTCTTTCCAGCGGGAAGCATAAGGAAAGGGGGGTGCACTGTGATGTAAGGGAGAGTGGGGGACTCTACTGATGGTGGGTTGGCTCTTGACATCTAATGTAAGGGGAGGGGATGTGCTGGACATCTGATCTTACAGATACAACCGGCCCTTTGGAGGACAATCATAATGCTGATGTGGCCCACAATGAAATTGAGTCTGACACCCCTGATGTCTATAAGTGTTTGAAAATCTTGTTGATAACCCATCCTTGTATACATGGAGTTATGTAGATGAGAAGGGAGGAGGATATGTGTTCTTTGTAATCCATTAAAAATGAAGTAGGCAGGGCTGACACCACGTGTTGTAGAATTCAGAGCCAAAATACACCTTATTGTCAAAGGAGGCAGGGGCATGCTATATCTCTGGCAGATCAGTCTGTATTTTTCTGTACTTGAAGCACGTTTAAACAGTGATTCAGAGAAGGGATAGGTATGTGTAATGTAGAGATGTACAAGATATGATGACCCTTCATTGGTATACTTGTAATGGGGGCGCCCCGTGTGGTGTTGGATCCAGCACTTCATATGTGAGGTTAGGTTTGTTTTTCTGTGTAGAAATGTCGTCTTGTAGTCTAGAGCAGGGTTTGACAAATTTGCTTGGAATCTAGGAGCCAGCTAAAAAAGTTGGGAACCAAAAAAACGCACCCCCTCCAGCCAAGCTCGCACACAGAAGCGAACGCATACGTGAGTAGCGCCCGCATATGTAAACGGTATTCAAACCACACATGTGAGGTATCGCCACGATTGGTAGAGCGAGAGCAATAATTCTAGCCCTAGACCTCCTCTGTAACTCAAAACATGCAACCTGTAGAATTTTTTTAAACATCGCCTATGGAGATTTCAAAGGGTAAAAGTTTGTAGCTATTCCAAGAGCGGACGCAATTTTGAAACGTGACATGTTGGGTATCAATTTACTCGGTGTAACATTCTCTTTCAAAATATAAAAAAAAAATTGGGCTAACTTTACTGTTGTTTTTTCCCCAAAAAAGTGTGCTTGTAAGACTGCTGCGCGAATACGGTGTGAGAGAAAGTATTGCAACGACCGCCATTTTATTCTCTAGGGTGTTAGAATAAAAAATATATATAATGTTTGGGGGTTCTAATTAGAGGGAAGGAGATGGCAGTGAAAAAACACATTAGAACTGCTGTTTTTTGCTACTTGGAATGTAATGTAACCTGTAATGCCAACAGCCACCACAAGATGCCCACTCCTAGATCCCTTCTGCAGGCCTCAGCTTCCTTCTGTGAAGGCCGCAAAGCCGCGGCCTCAATTACCGGATGGCCCGCGCAGGCCGGTAATTGAGGCCGCAGCTTTACGGCCTTCTGCTGCCCTAAGCTTCCCCAGGCGCCAGGTCACAATTTCTTGTCGCAATTGCGACCTGGCGCCTGGATTTTGTCGAGGCCTGGTCTATAGCAAAGGTTTTAGCAGAGAGCTCTTTACGTACAGCAGTACATTTTTTGCTTACCTGACCTTATACATAGACTTAGATTCTGAACGTTGAGGAAACTCCATTAACATTCATTTTCAGCACAACTAAGCAGGAAATGGAGCCTGCACATGATCAAGTATGATTGACCTAAACCTAAATACCTTTTCAAACTACACCGAAGCAAGATTTAAAGTGATATTAAAGCTTCATGGCGTGTGGTCTTTTTTCAACTTGTTATACTTGCCTGTTCTGTGCAATGGTTTTGCAAGGAGCAGCCCAGTTTCTCTTCTTCTCGGGTCCCCTGCCGGCACCCTTGGCTCCCCCCACCTTGACCAATGACCCCAATTGCAAGTTGCTTGCTAAGGGGGTACTGGTGCGTGCAAGCTCCCGAGCCCCATTCTGTGTGTCCATAAGACACACCGAGAGGTTGCTTGGCCTCAGGTGGGCTTTCTCCTCATTGGCTCACTGGCTGTCATTTGACAGCAGTGTAGACCAATAGCTTCTGCTGCTTTCTCAGCCATTAAAGGAGAGAGAGACCTGGGACAGCCGAGGCTCCCGTGCACATCACTGGGTCGAGAAGGGACTCGTGAGCTATAACGCTAAAAATAGTGCCTGCAAAGCGACCTGAAACAGCCGCTGCTGTCTCTCCAGTGTGAAAACCCAGAGGGCGGTGCGCTAGCAGGACGGTAAAAAAAGTCCTGCTAGTAGCATCTTTGGAGTGGTGTGTATACCGCTCCTCCACAGCTCCTGCCCATTGAAACCAATGGGCACCGCGGCTATACCGCTGGCAAAGCGCCTCTGCTGAGGCACTTTGCGGTGGTTTTAACCCTTTCTCGGCCGCTAGCGGGGTGGGGGGTAAAAGCTCTAAATATAGCGGCGCTTTGCCTCCGTCTCAGTGTTAAAGAGGCCTTAAAGTAAACCTTGAATCAAAATTCAAAATATCATTATTTAGGGGAGTCCCATTACCTTGTGTAAAAGACACAAAAAAACAGGAATTGATTAAAATAAATAACTTGCTTACACCCTGGCTAGCAGTGTCCCCACTTCGGCAAGGATGACCTCACTTGGCCATCCAGTAAGGGCTTCTGAAAACAGGGGATTCCAAATTTCACAAGGATGTCCTGTACAACTGTACCCCTGGCTACCAGTGTCCCCACTTAGGCAAGGATGACATCACTTGGCCATCCAGTTGGGTCTTCTGAGAGCTGAAGAATACTTTTTTTTTGTTCAGTAACTGTCGTGGGTGTTATTTTGGGTTGTGTTTTTGTAATGCATTAGAAATTAAGCAGGAAGGACTTAAACCACATGCTTAGGAATTCAGTTGTGTTGTCATGGTATGCACGCTGTAATGCTTCCCTTAAAGCGGAGTTCCATCCAAAAATTGAACTTCTGCATTAAGTAAAGGTGACCCCCTTACATGCTACATATTTTTTTTTGGGGGGGGGAGCAGATACCCTCTTTTTAGGGGCATCCAGCTCCCACTTCCTCCCAGGGCTCTGCGGCACCGGAAGGAAGTTCACCTCTCCCTTCCTGCAAACTTCTGGGACACGTCACAGGTCCCAGAAGATTGCCCGGCCAATCACATCGCGTGGCTCATGCATGCGCAGTGCGTGTCCAGCTGTGAGGCCACAGCCGGGCGCCCACAGTCAGAATGCCGAGGAGAGGAGCTGGGCTTCATTCGCCCGCATTGCTGGACAGGTGAGTATCCGATTATTAAGTCAGCTGCTACACTTTTTGTCCCTGCTGATTTTTATATGGGTGGAACTCTGCTTTAAGTGACATTGTATTGCTAAAAATGTAGGTTTTCTGAAGACATAAATTACAGTCTATCAATTTGTGGGTTGGTTACCTTCTTAAGATTGTTCTCATTGCTGTATCTCCGACATTTCGAAGTCGAGCTATTCCTCAAGAGAATTATGCTGAGCTGCGCTACAGTAAGTTATGTCAAATAAGTAAACTTTTTTTGAGTTTAGGATATTTGCATTTCTGAAATGGTTTCCCATTCTGAGGCCTAGATTTGCACTTTAATCTTCACAGCTACAAGGCCTGTAGTTGGAGAAACATTGGGGTAGATTCAGAGAGAATTTACGCCGGCGTATCTATAGATACGCCGCATAAATTCAAATCTGCGCCGGCGTATCTTCTTTCTGTATTCAGAAAGCAAGATACGCCGACATTAGCCTAAGATACGACTGGCATAAGTCTCTTACGCCGTCATATCTTAGGGTGCATTCTCACGCCGGCCGCTAGGTGGTGCTCCCGTCGTTTTTGGCATAGATTATGCAAATTACCTAGTTACGCCGATTCATAAACGTACGTGCGCCCGGCGGTAGTTTTTTACTTTGTTTGCGTGAGTCGTTTTCGGCGTAACGTTGCTCCTGCTATTAGGAGGCGCAGCCAATGTTAAGTATGGACGTCGTTCCCGCTTCGAAATTTGATTTTTTTTACGTCGTTTGCGTAAGTCGTTCGCGAATAGGGCTGGATGTAATTTACGTTCACGTCGAAACCAATACGTCGTTGCGGCGTACTTTAGAGCAATGCCCACTGGGATATTTACATGGATGGCGCATGCGCCGTTCGTAAAACACGTCAATCACGTCAGGTCATAACACATTAGCATAAAACACGCCCCCTTCCACATTTGAATTACGCGGGCTTACGCCGGCCCCATTTACGCTACACCGCCACAACTTACGGAGCAAGTGCTTTATGAATACTGCACTTGCTCCTGTAAGTTGCGTCGGCGTAGCGTAAATACAATACGCTGCGCCGCCGTAACTAGGCGCGCAGGTACCTGAATCTGCCCCAGAGATTGATGTGTGTCTGGCTTGCTTGGGAAGGTGGCAAACCTCTTAGCATTGTTTTCCATGGAATGTTCACTTATTAAGTGTTTGGATGTCCTTGTGTCAAGTAGTGTTTCCTCCTATACTCGCTCAGTGTGAAGCCCAGTGCTGGCAGGTCTGAAAGTCCTGTAGAGATTGTTTAACAATGCCTTTCCTGTGTCATTTTATGGCAGTCAGCTGATTTTACTTATGGTATTGCTAACCTTTCTGACCCCACTCAAATTGAATAGCACACAAACGGGGCTCGAGGAAATTGTTAATCAGCTTTAGCAAAGAATACGATGTAATCTGGGTTACATAAAATATGATGACGTGTTTAGTGAGTAGGGTATTATGTGCATTATGATTTTGTGCTTGTACTGTGTTCTGGATACTTTTGCTTGGTGTTTTAAAGGACTAGTCCTGCGTGCAAACAGCTTTACATGAAGTTATACAAATGAATTGTCCATGACAACATGTGGGTGGCCGGCAAACTTCGTTCCACTCTGCGAACATCATTTGCTTAAAAAGTAGGCAAGATTATGCTATTTCCTAAAGACCACTCAGTTTGGTCTAACTGATGTCTTTCTGATCAGTCTCGGGAGTATGTGGGGTATTATGTTTTATCCCTTAAAGGCAAGTTCAATTAAAATTGGCAAAGAGTAAAAGTGATCATAAAGCCCCACAGCAGCAGCCCTAAGAGGGTTTTTAAAGTTTACCAATAGCCCCAATTTGTTTTACGTTACACAACTTTGAAAAATCCAATACCATTTTTTTCTTTGTAACAAGGTATAGAACAGTGGTCTCCAAACTGTGGCCCCGGATGCGGCCCTTTGCTTGTCTTTATCCGGCCCTTGGGGCACTCTCCCTCCCAATGATACGAGAAACTATTCTGCCATCTGACACCGACAAAGGAGCACCATCTATCCCACTGACACAACTAATGGGGCACAATTCCTCCCTATGATACCAGCAATAGGGCACTATTCCTCCCCTAATACCAGATGTTTACTCCCACTGATGCCAGGAAAGTTTTCACTCCCGCTGGCCAAAGTCCGGCCCTCCAAGAGTCTGATAGACAATAAACCGACCCTTTGTTCAGAATGTTTGGAGACCCCTGGTATAGAAGAATGAACACAATTGATCACATGAGATCATAGGAAAATGCAATTGCAATTTATCAAATTCCACCTGGCCCATGTTTGTGCAAAAGGAAAGTATACAAAAATTCCTTACAGGCTGAGAACGGACTAAAATATTGTACAAATCCAGCAGCAATATGTTTTTTAAGGCACATCAATGGGGAAGTGTGTTAAGAACGTCAAGGAAAATGGAATAGGGGGCCAGGGTGACAAGCCCTGGCAAGGGATGGAAGTTTAAGAAAGGGAATGGGGAGATAGAGAGGGGCCACTTGGTGACTTGAGCAGCCCAAAGGACGAGAGGGAAGAAGTGGAAGAGAAGGGGCGTTGCCTGGGGGGGGTCGGGAAGAAAAAGGGAAAACATCCTGTATGGTACAATCTGTCGTGCTACTCTAAGGGGAGGCGTATCGAGTATTGAGTCTTTGACGGTCATATCGATAGCCAAGAGTGGCCCAGGCTCAGGCTGTCATTATAGGTGAGCCAGGGGTCCCATACTTTTCATAAACTTGGAATGGGTTTCTGTGAGGATGCACGTGAGCTTCTCATGCACCATGGTTCCCATAGAGTGCTGTTTAACCTCAGAAAAGTTAAGGAACAGTTGACTCCCAGGCCTTAGCTATGGTCATGTGCTACCAAGAAGACAAACTCCACCAGCTTACTATAAGCTTTAGTCAAGGAGTGGATGGACCCAGATAATGGCAAGCAAGGGTCCACATCTGGCCCACAGACTGCAGTGTGGAGACCACTGGTCTAGAAGCAGGTTTTCTAGTGATACACGGTCGTTCCAAACCGATGAGAATCGACCGTAGTTCAGTTTCATCGGTCCAAACCGACCGTGTGTATGGCCCATCGGTCTGTTGTCCTTTGGTCCAAAATTTTAAAACATGCTTTAAAATCGAACCGATGGACCGCTGACCGATCGGTCCAAACCGATGGTTAGTATAGAAAAGCATCGGTTCAAAACCCACGCATGCTCAGAATCAAGTCGACGCATGCTTGGAAGCATTGAACTTAGTTTTTTTCAGCACGTCGGTTTTTGGAACGATCGCGTGTACGCACATCAGACCGTCAGGCCACTTCAGCGGTGAACCGATGGAAATGGCCCGTCGGACCATTCTCATTGGTTTGGATCGACCGCGTGTACGCGGCCTAAGGCTTTCCTATTGTGTTTCCAGGACAGGAAGTGAAGGGAAATCTCCCCAATTGGATACATGCAGCAAAATGAACCTGAACGGCAAGCTGCCCTTGTGAACCTTGCGTGGAACTTTAAAATTATAATGCTCACTGCAAAAAGAAAAAAAAAACGATTTTAGATCCTCTGCTTACATTTTGATAGACGTGCCTTTTGTCCCAGTAGCCCGTGTATTCTTATTTCTTGTTCTGATATCACAAGCGTAAAAAGACAGAAAAAATCTTGTCAATGGAGCCACTGAAAGCAATAAAAAAAAATTGATACAAGTTTGAGTCCCTCCCAACATTATCCAAAACTAAAAAAATCACGTTGGCTGAATTTTTTAACTGATGTAGTGTATATCATTGCTCTCCATGATTTGGTACATAATACACAAGTATCAATTTGGAAGGCCATCTTTTTTTTTTTTTTTTTTTTTTACCTGTACAGGGCAGACTTGCTGAAAAGTTGACATGTGTAGGTCCTAATTTTATTTTCTCTATATCTACCTATCCCAGGAACCTGTTTTTCTGTAAAGGGGTCAGCTAACCCAGGAATGCTTCTTGCATTCTCCGGGTGCAACCAAAGTGTAGTGCCAATCTGTCCTTTCCTACCGTGTCCCCCAACTAAGGTCAGCGGCCTAAGTTCACCAAAAGCCTACACACTGGAGCACATGCATATGGATAGGAAGGGTTGCACAAGGCTGCAGAAGATCAGCACAGATGTGCACAAATAATATGAAATTATTTTTCTGGGTCTTTTAGACTTTATTGGCCATATACATCAATCCATTTTCCAAAGGGACTTGCAATCAAATGTCATAACCAGTCATACAGTCACTACACCGTTTAGCTTGCTTTGGGCTATTAGCTAGGGTAAACCTTTTGCAAACATAAGGTCGACATAAAAACTCCAGGAACTCTACCAAGCACCATGTGGCAGGTGTGTTAACCATTCATCCATTATGTTTTCCTTGTGCAAATCACGAGAGTCCGTCAGTTGTATAAGCTGGTTAAAGTACATTTTGCTGACCCTACATTTACACATATTGAGACAGCAGTCCAAACTGCAATGTGTCATGTACGAATAAACAAGCATTGTGCTGGGGAAAGGCCATTGGCAGGGAATGAAGGATATGATGGAACCTGTCACATCAGCACATTCCTATATGAGCAATGTTTAAATTTGACCATTGCTCAGCATTCTGTGTTGTATGCTTTGCTCAGCATAGCAGGCATTCTCCATACTCCCCTTCTAGCCTTTAATTTTAGGATCGTGCACAAGTCTCAACTGTTTTGTTAAGAACAGAAATGTTAATTGCTTCTGTATGTCTAACATGATATGTATGGTGGTTGTGCTTTAGGCAGGCGGTTGTGTGTTTTTTTTGTTTTTTTTTTAAAGGTAGATTTGCCACAAATTGGCTTTAGTAGTGGGAGAAGCGCAGAGCTGGTCTAGTGAAGCAGTAGTATATTGTTTTAGGATATTAACTGACAGCCTAAAAAAAAAAGAAGCACCCGCCTGCAGGCTTTCATCTCATTTCCCGTTTCTGTGTCTGATTTTTTTTTTTTTAGGGCAGAAAGCGAGAAACTCTTTCATAGTTGCACTTTAAATCTATTTTAGTTTTTGGACTCTTCTAACCTTTAGGGTCCATGTATGATTCCTGTCAAATGGTGACCATACACAGCTTGATTTTTAGCATTCACTACTGTGATAATCAGGCATGGGCTGGGCAGATTAGGGCTTCCCTAGGGGACAATGACAAGTGCTTGCCCCCCTTTGAAGCCCTTGAGAGCACAAGTTTTTCTGAAATGTTAAAAAACGTGTAAGTCAGTCAATAGGAAGGAAAAATCAGGCGCCTAAACAGCATCTGCTGGCCAAGTCTGCATTTTGCAGTAGGTAATAACATTGTCGATGTCTGTACATGGTTTTGTTTTTAATATAGATAGAGAATATGGCCCGGATTCACAAAGCACTTACGCCAACGTATCTCGAGATACGCCGCGTAAGTGTAAGTATGCGCCGTCGTATCTATGCGCCGTGCCCATTAACTGAGATACGCCTAAAAATAGGCTTCATCCGACCGACGTAACTTTCCTACGGCGGCGTATCGTGGGCGCATGTTTACGCTGGGCGCATTTGCCGCTCCCATTGATTTTCTATGCAAATGAGGGAGATACGCCGATTCACGAACGTACTTGCGCCCGGGGCATAATATACACGGTCTGCGTAAGTCGTACGTCCGGCGTAAAGTTATTCCCCATATAGGAGGCACAACCCATGCAAAGGTATGAACCAGGGAACACAAGCCGTCGTATCTTTTGTCATTTACATTGTGTGTGAATATGACTAGGCGTAGGTTACATTCACGTCGTAGGCAGTGATCTGGCGTATCTCAGGGAGTAGTTCCGACGTGATTCTGCGCATGCGCACTGGGATGCGGCCACGGGACGGCGCATATGCCGTTCATTTTAAGTACTTCTATGGCGCTTGTCCCATTATTTGCATGTGGTCACGCCTCATTAGCATGGCTCACGCCCACTTCCACCTACGCTGGCTTACGCTGAGGAAACCCAGCGTATCTTTAAGAGCGAGTAGGAGCAAGTGCTTTGTGAATCCAGTGCTTGCCTCTGTGCGCTGCGCCGGCGTAGCGTATATTAGATACGCTACGCCCGCATAAATATGCGCCGATGTATGTGTATCTGGGCCTATATATATATATATATATATATATATATATATATATATATATATATATATATATATATATATATATATATATATATATATATTATGGTTAAAAGGAATAAAATTACAAGGACTGACTGTATTGGGCTGGTAAAACACCTAAGCACCACATCCCAAATACTTATATTGCCAATGGGAATAAGTGTACAACAAATCGTACCATGATAGTTATAGCTATAGATTTAGAAAAAAAAATTATATATATATATATATACACATACACACACACACACACAATTTAAATAATCTAACTTTTTTGTTTTATTATTAATACATTTTTTGGGAGAAATTAAAATACATGTAAGTTTAATATTCCATTTAGACACAGAGCTTCAGTTCTGCTCCGCCCCCCGCTCTCCTAATTGGCTAAGTGACTTTGACAACTGTGGGAGCCAATGGCGCCACTGCTGTCTCTCAGCCAATCAGGAGAGAGAGTCCAGGATGGCCAAGACACTTATGGACATCGCTGAACAGAGATGGGGCTCCTGTAAGTATTAGGGGGGATGAGGGGGACTGCTGCACACAGAAGGCTTTTTATCTTAATGCATAGAATGCATGAAGATAAAAAACTTCAGACTTCACAATCCCTTTAAATACCTGAAGTGAGGTGGGAAGAATTCTCAGGTCAAAAATCTGCTTCATCAGGGACATAGAAGGTATACAGTATATGAGGTTGCAGAGTATATAAAGTGGGTCTCAGAGCTCCCATAGAGCTTAAACCAATTGGTTGAATGTACTTACTGAGCAACTGAAGTCCTACTGTATAAGGTGGATGATAAATGTTATGGCACATTCTATGATTTGTTATACGTTTATCTGGCACCTTAAAAGTCCCATTGTCAATAAAAGTTGTTAATTATCAGAAGGTAACAGACAGTAGTGTTCTGAGCTTGGAAAGAACATACAAAGAAGTATACTTGAATCTACATACATGGTAGCTATACATCGGAGCCCACAGTCTTAGGGCCTCCTTGGTATATGATTCACATCCTTGGTCCAAAGTAAAGAAAAACACCGGAGCTTGCTACATTTACAGAGGTTATTCCAGTGATGGCAAACCTTGGCACTGCAGATGATTTGGAACTACATTTCCCAAGATGCTCAACTACACTGCAGAGTGCAAGAGCATCATGGGAAATGTAGTTCCAAAACATCTCGAGTGCCAAGGTTCGCCATCACTGGGTTATTTTTATCAATTAAACATGGAAATGCCGGTTCAAACAGTACAACCTATTATACATCCAACCCATCCTCTAGTTCTCCTGAACATGCACCTGGGCTGATGACCTTGGCACAGCAAGTGCTTCCCACATAGCCACTGTGCAGACATACCTCATGACAGAGCTTCCTTTTTTATTAACTGTTTTCTATGTGTCAAGAGACCCCTTCTGTATATTTATCCTGTTGTGTTTTTTTTTTATCTTTCTAATTGTCTTTTGTTATAAAACATTCCTCACTTGCCTTTGACTTGTTCAAAAGCTGCATCTGGCTAAGACATTACCGGGTCTTCTGAGATGAAGCTGAATGCAAAATGTTTTCCATTAGCACTGAGGGGAAACCACAGAAGTACAGCAGTAATTCTTGGAGACCGAATCTACGTCTTCGTCTCCTTGGAAACACGCAGGGAAATCCGTTAAAAATAATTCTCCTCAGATTTCTCTCATCAAGATGCCTCCCTCGATTCCCTGTTTTTCTCACAGCGCTCTTTATTTACGTGAAAATCCTGCCTAGGCGCTAGTGGGATACATTTTCAATCTATTCATGCTCGCTAAAGCGGTGTTAATTAGTACCGAACCTGGATCACAAATACAATTAAGCTTGAAGTGTGGTCTGTGGAAATGGCAACATACAGAAAAAAAAAGGTGTTGATCTATAAAATAGTTTCCTAACAATTTAATTGATCTACTTGTTTTTGTTGCTCTACAGACGGATAAAGAGTGTTGAATGCCATGATTGAATGCCCCTATCAAAGTCGCTTTTGTCTTGCTTGGGGTTCCCTGTCTGTTCCCATGGTGACGAAGATGCATTTCCTGTTTCTGAGGGCCATTGCTGCCTCTGATTCAGGCTTCTGTGGTTTCATTCACCGCTAATGGGAAAGCATTCACAGGTTCAATTGCTTCCTCTTTTGACAAGCTCATGACTGCAGAAGAGAAACAAAATCTAATCAGGCTGTCCATGTATTGATCTTGAATATCCTTTTTAAAGTATGGTCTTACATAGGTTTTACTTCTTTATAACCAAGCTATTTATGACCTCATAATCAGCAAGTTGATTCGAAGATTTTTGTTGTTTTAAGATCGGGGTCTCCAAACTTTCTAAACAAAGGGCCAGTTTACAGTCCTTCAGACATAAGGAGGGCCAGACTGTGGGCATTGAAACTAGAAAAGGTCCCGATATCAGTTGAAATATACAATGCCCCATTGTTGGTGTCTTTGGGAGTAATTCTGCCCCTTCATTGGTGTTAGTGTGGGGAATTATGCCCCACTAATTTATCTTTGGATGAAAACTGTGCCCCAGGGGCTGGATAAAAGCAAGTAAAGGGGCGCATCTGGCCCCCAGGCCACAATTAGTAGACCAGTATTTTTAGATACATTTTGTACCTTTCACCAAAACAAGCAGGTACCTCCCAGTTGCTTACATGCCAGGTTTGCACCTCTGTACTGCACCTGAGTAACCAAAAAGGTTGTCCTGTAATGTGCGATTCAGCTTCAGAAATCAATAGTTGAATTCTCTCTTCTGCCTTATTGGCTACCACGGCCACAGTATGGAGGGGGGAGAAGCCAGAGTCAGCAATAACAAAACTTAGTTATGTTACAGAGATACCTGGGTTTTTTGCTGGTACTTGTCCGCTGTACAGAGGAGCAAAACCGGCATGCAGACATTTGGAGAAAATAGTTTACATTTTGATTATATGACGAGGAACTCTCAAATTTGGTTCCTGATCGTAAATAAGCTGGAGCTAAATCCAGGGCTGATATCCACCAACCTTGTAAAGTATCACTGATGGCCCTCAAAGACAACATTTATAAACTGCTTCCCAGCACAGGACATCATGCTGGGGGACATTCCTCTACAGCAGGGGTGTCAAACTCCATTTCATTGTGGGCCGCATCAGCATTATGATTGCCCTCAAAAGGGCCGGTTGTATCTGTAAGATTAGATTTCAAGCGCATTCCCTCTCCTTTTACATTAGATGTCAAGAGCCAACCCACCATCAGTAGTTGAATCCCCCACTCTCCCTTACATCACAATGCACCCCCCTTTCCTTATGCTGCTGCTGGGAATAAGCTGGATGCATTGCTTGAAAGCAGAAAGTAAGGGTCTGGAGTAGGACCAGAGGAGGGCTGGAGCTCTCCTACAGCTACAGGAGAGGTGTGAGGGCCACATGAAATGGCATGGAGGGCCGGATTCGGCCCATGGGCCTTGTGTTTGACACCTATGCTCTACAGAATGCTGGTGGTAATGAGCACACTTAAGAATTGGATCATGCATGTAAATACTTTGATTAAAAAAATAAGTCTCTTTGGGAAGGGGGGGTAGCCAATAATTCTTATGGAGCATTGGTGTAATAATTGTAGGCTACCCCGCTGATAGTCAATATTGTTATTGATGGTACAATTATATTTTTTAATATATTTCTATATGCCTTTTTTTGGTGGAGGTTATGTTTATTCTGAAACATTCTTTTTGTTAAAACTGATGAGTATTTATGAGCTAACCCTGTTTTCCTTTTTCTTTATTCTTAGGACTAAAGTCAAGTTGGAAAGCCTAGAAGATGCTTATGTTCTGTCGGGATCTGATGATTCTCTATCAGACAAACATGGCTGCCCAGCCTACGTTAGTCCAGAAATCCTGAACACCAATGGCAGCTACTCTGGAAAGGCGGCTGACGTATGGAGTCTAGGCGTAATGCTCTACACCATGTTGGTTGGACGATACCCATTTCATGACATTGAACCTAGCTCTTTGTTCAGTAAAATCCGTCGTGGCCAGTTTAACATTCCAGAGACCTTGTCACCCAAGGCAAAATGCCTCATACGTAGCATTCTTCGACGGGATCCGTCAGAACGGCTTACATCTCAAGAAATTCTGGACCATCCCTGGTTTTCCACAGATTTCAATGCATTGAATTCAGGATATGGTGCTAAGGAGGTTTCAGATCAACTGGTGCCTGATGTTAATATGGATGAGGAAACGGACCCCTTTTTTAATTGAGCACAAAACTTTCCTTTTTTCGGTACTTGAGCTGAACGTGGCCACATGAAGGAGTCCTTCCGGACTATATAGTATTTGAAATCCGTATTGTTCCAGATGGTCACTTTGAAATATGCTGCTCTGGACTCCTTGGTTTTGAGAAGACGGTTCTGCAAGAAACTATTCTACAGATGTAGCATTGAGGCTGCTATACAGTTAATCTAGGTTTTCTTTTTTATTGTATTTTGTTTTTGTTTTGTTTTTTCGTTTCGGAAATCAGCATGGATCAGTTGTAGCTTTACCCTCTATGGAGCCAAGGAGACTGCACAAGCCAATTCCAGTGCAGCTTTGTCACTCCTGTTAATACAGTTTTCTCAATGTTTTGCCATGCACATCCTGGCATCGCACTGTTAGTTGTTTTTGTGCCATTTGTTCAGGGAAGGTACAATTGGCTATTACTTTTTTATACTTGTGCCAAAGTGGTACAGCAAGCTATAGAAAAGTAAAACTTAGTTGGGTGCACTGACATTAAAAGTAGGTGCTAATATTTAGAATGACTTTATTTTATTTTTGTTCAGTTTTTCCAAATTAAAACCCTTCTTTTTGTCCAATTACAAACTACTTAATATTCTTGTCAGGAAATGACTTTGTTCCCTTGTAGGGAAGCCATTCATTTATCAAGCTGATTTTATTATTTTTTTCCATAACTGGTTTGCTATAGAAAGCTGTTATTTAAACTTCCACATGCATTATTTTTGCAGTGCTAACACGTGAAGAATTTTACCTTTTGGAAAGCTAAAACAGGGTTTTGATCTACTGGTTTCCATATTGGCCATCTTGCACTTATAGCCAGGATCATATTAGTAAAAGCTATATAGCCATTCTAAAGGGCGTTCTCACAGTTTTTCTGGTTTAACCTTTTTTTTTTCTCCATTGCACCCCCACCTTGTGTGCCCTTGTGTTAGCTGTACATTATTTGTTTTCCCCTTTTTACACTTCCTTTTCTTTTTATTCCTTCCTTGAAAGGAATTGTTGCCCCCCCCTCCTTCTCTCTTTTTTTTTTTTCTCCTTTTTTACATTTCATGGGAAATAGTTTTATAAGCTCATAACTACCCTTTAGCCCCTGCGTGGACATGCATTAAAGTGCACCTTTTTGTATTGTCAAATTATTTATTTTCATGAAAATGTCACAGTTGTGATGTATTAAGCCAGTACTTCAATTAAATTACGGGTTGACTTTCAATGACATATTACATGCTGTGCTTTTTTTTTTTTTTTCCAATAGCTTGTATTAATTCAAACTGGCATTTCTTCCCACCCTCACCAACTCTCTTGCTATATAATAAAATATAAGCATAAATATTTGTGTTTTTATCCCGTACCTCAGTTGTTCTGATTAAACTGCTTGTATCTGTTTTGTGAAATGGTTCAAGTTTTTTGGGTAGGTACATGTAGACTCTGTAAGTATGTAATTGTTACTTGAATTTGTGCTTAACTGTAGTATGTGGCATGTACGTACAGCTACTTGGCATTTGAATTCTGGGACACTGTTTGCCTGCCCTGTGGGAAGACTTTATTTTTTATATATATATATTATTATTATTTTTTTTCCTTGAGAATTTTTTCCAGCTATAAAATACAAAACAAAACTGTGGCTGCCCCTGGTTTTATTTTGGTACTTTTAGTACAGATGGAGTGGAATAAACACTCAAGTTGGTGCTGTGTCAGAAGGACTTTAATTCCCCCTGTTCCTAAACGCCCATATTATTTTCCCTATCAGTCCCCCGTCTTTTTTAATACCTTATACGAAGAACGACTGGTGATAAAATGCATGGTGGGGTATTATTGCCTCTGGTGCTTTGAATGTTATGTATTTGGTTTATTGTTTTTTGTCCTAATCTCTTCAATAAATTGTGCATATTTAACTAAAAGCTAGTTTGGTCTTTGAGTTGAGCTTTACCCCTGAAAGCATTGTTTATAGGTCATTCTCCATGACCGCATGTGACCCAAGTGATTGTACCTGCCTACTCATTGTAACCTCTTGGTACAGGGTTTAGGGGATGCTATTGCAATGCTTTCTTCTGTCAATAGCAGGGCTTATTGTTATTCAGTATTATATATACAGTGGGGATTGAAAGTTTGGGCAGCCCAGGTAAAAATTGGTATTAATGTGCATAATGAAGCCAAGGAAAGATGTCAAAATCTCCAAAAGGCATCAAATTACCGATTAGACATTATTATAATATGTAAAAAAAAAAAAAAAATAGATTTTATTTCCATCATTTACACTTTCAAAATTACAGAAAACAAAAAAATGTTGTCTGCAAAAGTTTGGGCACCCTGCAGAGTTAATATCTTGTACTGCCCCCTTTGGCAAGTATCACAGCTTGTAAACGCTTTTTGTAGCCAGCCAAGAGTCTTTCAATTCTTGTTTGAGGTATCTTTGCCCATTCTTCCTTACAAAAGTCTTCCAGTTCTTTGAGATCTCTGGGCTGTCTGTCACGCACTGCTCTTTTAAGGTCTATCCATAGATTTTCAATTATGTTGAGGTCAGGAGATTGTGAAGGCCATGGCAAAACCTTCAGTTTACGCCTCTTGATGTAATCCCCCGTGGATTTTGAGGTGTGTTTAGGATCATTATCCATTTGTAGAAGCCATCCTCTCTTTAACTTCAGCTTTTTCACAGATGGCATCAAGTTACCATCCAAAATTTGCTGAAATTTTATTGAATCCAGTTTTCCTTGTACTCGTGAAATGTTCCCTGTGCCACTGGCTGCAATACAACCCCAAAGCATGATTGATCTACCCCCATGCTTAACAGTTGGGCAGATGTTATTTTCATTAAATTCTGCGCCCTTTCTTCTCCAAATGTACCTTTGCTCATTATGGCCAAAAAGTTCTATTTTAACCTCATCGGTCCACAGAACTTGTTTCCAAAATGCATCAGGCTTGTCTATATATTCATTTGCAAAGTTCAAACGCTGATTTTTGTGGTGAGGACGTAGAAGAGGTTTTCTTCTGATGACTCTTCCATGAAGACCATATTTGTACAAGTATCTCTTTATAGTGGAATAGTGTACCACAACTCCAGTGTCTGCCAGATCTTTCTAGAGGGATCGTGCAGTCAAACGTGGGTTTTGAATTGCTTTTCTCACAATCCTGCGAGCTGTTCTGTCTGATATTTTTCTTGGTCTTCCAGATCTTGCTTTAACTTCCACTGTTCCTGATGACTGCCATTTCTTAATTACATTCCGGACAGAGGATATTGACATCTAAAAAAAGCTTTGCCATCTTCTTATAGCCTTCTCAAGCTTTGTGAGCGTCAACTATTTTCAGTTTCCGTTTTCTAGACGACTGCTTAGAAGAACCCATGGTGCTGATTGTTGGGGCAAGGTCAGATGAGTCTGGGCATTTAAAACCTTTGAGATTGACATCACCTGGTCTTCCCAGTCGATGATTGAGAACAATCCATGACACTGGCAGGTCTCAGCTTTGCAAAGGGGGCAGTGAATGCTATAAATTCTGCAGGGTGCCCACATTTTTGCAGACTCCATTTTTTTGTTTTCTGTCATTTTGAAAGTGTAAATGATGGAAATAAAATCGAACTTTTTTTTACATATGTTAAGAATGTCTAATCTGTAATTTGATGCCTTTTGGAGATTTTCCCATCTTTCCTTGGCTTCGTTACGCACAAATGTTTACCTGGGGTGCCCAAACTTTCGATCCCCACTGTGTGGGTATGATATATATATATATATATATATATATATATATATATATATATATAGCTGCATGATTCTGGCTAAAATGAGAATCACTATTTGTTTGCTTAGAATAAAAATCAGGATTCTCACGATTCTCATGGCGTAACATCATCTTTCACATTATACAAAAAAATGGGGCTTATATATATATATATATATATATATATATATATATATATATATATATATATATATATATATATATATATATATATTGATTATAGTGTATTTTTTCCCAAAAGAATGCAGTTTAAAAGACCGCTGTGCAAAAAAAGTGTGACATAAAATATTGCAACAACCACCATTTTATTCTCACTTAGCAGGAAGAGACCTGTCAGAGCCCATTTGATTTCTATGGGGAGATCGGACAAAAACTTTTTCATCACATCCGATCCGCAAGTTGGATGGTGAACGAACGTATCGCCATTCGTCTGTTTTGAACAGATGTGTTTTGGATCATAGATATATATATATAATCTATATTATTAGAACTGAACCATGGGGCAATGGAAGAGAGTGCCCTGGTCTGATGAATCACATCCCTGTTAGTAGAACAATGGACTCACATAAAAAATATATATGCTGCAACACCCTGTTTACTATTAGGCCCCTTTCCCACTTGTGTGACCTGGCTGCAATTTTTATGTAATTTTGTAGCGACTTGAAGCAATGCCTGTGTAATCTTGAGGTCTATGGATCACAGTCGCATCACAGTCGGACCAAAGTAGTGCAGGGACTACTTTGAAGTCGCACAGATATGAACAGTACTCATTGGAAATACTTTTCTTCCTCTCTGTGTATAACACAGTCCCAAATTATCCGCAATGGCTTAAAAGTGATATGGTCCAGAAGTATTTAGACAAAATAAAGGGGAATAAAGCACCTGGACCAGAGATGGCATCCACCCACGGATCCTAAAAGAATTGAGCTCTATAATTTCAAAGGCATTTTTCTTATTTTTAGGGACTCGTTAATGACTGGAATGGTACCACTGGATTGGCGTAGGGCCAATGTGGTGCCTATATTTAAAAAGGGATCAAAGTCTTTACCAAGTAACTATAGACCTGTTAAACTTCTATAGTTGGGAAGACATTAGAGAGTTTAATAAAAGATCACATAGACGAGTTCTTGCTGTAGAAAAAAAAAAAAAAATGTACGCAACAAACCGCATGGATTCATGAAAGACAGAAGTTGTCAGACAAACCTGATTTATTTTATGTGGTGGTAAGTAAAACCTTGGACTGAGGGGTGGACGTGGTATACTTGGATTTTTCAAAAGCATTTGATACAGTTCCCCACACACGGCTCATGTGTAAGGTAAAGTCTACAGGATTGGAGAGATCAGTTTTTAAATGGATAGAAAACTGGCTAATAGGCCGTATTCAGAGAGTAGTGGTTAATGATTCTTACTCTGAATGGTCTAGAGTTATCAGTGGTGTACCCCAAGGTTCAGTGTTGGGACCCTTACTTTTTAATATCTTTCTGGGATTAAAAGTACCATTTCAGTCTTTGCAGATGACACCAAGCTATGCAGTGAAGTAACGTCCTTAAAGCGGAGGTTCACCCTAAAAACATGTATATTCCATTCAGCATACTGCCGACATGTACAGTATGCTGTTTTTTTTCCCCGCTGTAAATACCGCCGTATAACTATTTTCCCCCCCCTGATTCCGGGTAGTGCCTCCCGCGGGAGTGGGCGTTCCTATTCAGAGACTAAGTGATTGACGTGATGACAAAAGCTTCCCACCGGCGCATAATGCGCGTCACTGGTTTCCGAAAGAAGCTGAACGTCGGTTCGCAGGCGCCGTATAGAGCCGATTTGCAGTTCGGCTTCTTTCGGAAACTGGTGACGCGCCTTATGCGCCAGGGGGAAGCTTTTGTCATCACGTCAATCACTTAGTCTCTGAATAGGAACGCCCAGTCCCGCGGGAGCCACTACCCGGAAGCTGGGGGGGGGGGGGGGGAATAGCTATACGGCGGTATGTACAGAAAAAAAAACCAAAAAAAACAGCATACTTTACATGTCGGCAGTATGCTGAATGGTATATACATGTTTTTAGGGTGAACCTCCGCTTTAAAGGATGTCTCCAATTTACAAGCCGACCTCAATGCTCTGTCTAATTGGGCGACTGTCTGGCAAATGAGTTTTTTTTGTTAATAAATGTGAAGTTTTGCACTTGGGGGCTAAGAATATGCATGCATCATACATAATGGGAGGAGGATCTGGGGGTTTTGGTAGATCATAAGCTTAATATTAGCATGCAATGCCAAGCTGCAGTTTCCAAAGCGAGCAAAGTCCTTTCTTGTATTAAGAGAGGTATGGACTCCAGAGACAGAGATATAATTTTGCCCCTGTACAAATCATTAGTAAGACCTCATCTGGAATATGCAGTTCAGTTTTGTGTACCAGTTCTCAAAAAGGACATCGGGAAACTGGAGAAAGTGCAGAACCAAACTGATAAGAGGGATGGAGGAGCTCAGCTATCAGGAGATTAGAGGAACTGGATTTATTCTCTTGAGAAGAGGAGATTAAAGCCTCTTGCACATGATCAGATTTTCCGACTGGAATTGTGTGTTGACAGGCTGTTGGTAGAAAGTCCGACCGTTTGTACACTCCATCTGACAATTGTCGGATTTTCCACGAACAAATGTGGGATGGCAGGCTTTAAAATTTTCCAATGACAGCGGTCTGTTGTCGGATTTTCCAAGCGTGTGTACAAAAGTCCAAAGAACAAACACGCATGCTCGGAAGCAATGCTCACCAAACACAACATTTGCAGAAGGTGTCAAAAGGGTGGCGCTAAAGAGCTGAAAAACCACGTAGTACATACTACTTCTGTGTGTTGGCCGACAATTGTGTGCCGTTTGTATGCAAGATATGTTCCTGGCCTTTCCTGTTCCTTTGGAAACTGTCCAACGCTTTTGTCTGCGGAAAATCCGATCGTGTGTACGAGGCTTAAGGGGGGATAAGATCAACATGCACTAATTAATACATAAGGGGTCCATATAGTGAACTTGGTGTTGAGTTATTCACTTTAAGGTCATCACAGGGGACAAGGGGGCACTCAACGTCTAGAGGGAAAAAGATTTTATCTCCAAATACGGAAAGGTTTCTTCACAGTAAGAGCTGTGACAATGTGGAATAGACTCCATCCAAAGGTGGTTCTGGCCAGCTCAGTAGATTTCTTTAAAAAAGGCCTGGATACTTTCCTATATGCACACTAAACTGGGTACTGACATTCATAGGTAAAGTTGACCCATGGAAAATCCGATTGCCTCTCGGGGGATCAGGAAGGAATTTTTTCCCCTGCTGTAGCAAATTGGATTGTGTTGTACTGGGTTTTTCGTCTATCTCTGGATCAACTGTTTGTAAAGGATTGTGTATATGGGGTTGTATGCATGATAATTTTATATTATGATTTTTTTGGTTGGATTTGTGTCTTTTTTTTTTTTTCAACATGACTATGTAACTTTGAAATCACGGGGGTACGACTTGTCTTGCGACTTTGTAGTTCCAAGTCACACAAGTGTGAAAATGGCCTTAATCCCTGGTCAAAATCCCACAAATGCCTGTTGAGCATGCCAGTATAGTCTGCCTGTGATGGTGTGACAATGCTGCTGAATGCAGAACAGTCGGCTTGCAGTACATTGGGGTGAAAATAAACGTGTGGTTCTCAGCATTGTCCCTGCTTATTCACAAGCCTGTCCCATGTCAATAAGCACTTGGGCACACCCGATGTCCGCCGGGAACTTGAGGATTGGAGAGAGAGGCTAAAGAAGGCAGATCGCTGTTTTACTAGTAAGGAAGATAGAGATCTTGGGGCAGATCCACGTAGAATGGCATGGGCGAGCGTATAGGAGATACGCTACGCCGCTGTAACTTACTTTTTGATGCTTCGAATCCAGAAAGAATTCGCTCCATAAGTTACGGCGGCGTAGTGTATCTCTCGTGGCGTAACTGCGCCTAATTCAAATCGGCGAGTAGGGGGGCGTGTTTCATTTAAATGAAGCGCGTCCCCGCGCCGAACGAACTGCGCATGCGCTGTCCCTAAATTTCCCGCCGTGCATTGCGCTAAATGATGTCGCAAGGACGTCATTGGTTTTGACCTGGACGTAAATTACGTCCATCCCGATTCACGAACGACTTACGCCAAAAAAATAAAAAAATTATACGCAGGAGCCATACTTAACATTGAGTACGCCACGAAATAGCAGCTTTAACTATACGCCGACTAGAGACGACGTAAAGGAATGCGCCGTCCGCTCGTGGATCGTCGGAAATAGCTAATTCGCATACTTGACGCGGAAAACAAAGGGAACGCCACCCAGCGGACGCCGAAGAATTGCATCTTAGATCCGAAGACGTACGCCTGTCGGATCTAACCCAGATGCCGTCGTATCTTGTTTTGAGAATTCAAAACAAAGATACAACGCAGGAAATTTGAAAGTACGCCTGCGTATCAGTAGATACGCCGGCGTACTCTCTCTGTGGATCTGCCCCCTTGTGTCTCTGCTAAGCAGGAACACGGATCTCATTTTTTTTATTGGATATGTTTTATAGCAGAAAGTAAAAAAAAATATATATATATATATATATACACTGTATATATATTTATTGTTAAAAAAAATACCACCAAAAGAAAGCTCTATTTGTGGGGAAAAAAAGGACGAAGATTTTTTTGGGTTAAAGCGTCACAGGACCACGCAGTTGCCAGTTAAAATAACGCAGTGCTGTATTGCAAAAACGGCCTGGTCATGAAGAGGGTTAAACCTTCCGGAGCTGAAGTGGTTAAGCTTTGGCATAAAACCTGGAAGCTGATTGGTTTCTATGCAGAAGTGAGCCTGATTTTGCACTCTCCGGCTTTAGTAAATAAACCCCACTATGTCCTGCTTTGCCTGCAGATCAAACACATCTTAAAGTAGTTGTAAGCATAGGATGTTAGACACTTTCCAATTCAATTATGACTATGCAGGCACCTTAAATGCTTTTGCTTAGATAAAGAAATGATCTTTCTTACTTTTTTATACAAGGGTTAAAAAGTTCTGTCATGGGACCATGCACCTCTTCTTCTTGATAATGGGGGGGGGGGTGTAGTTACAGGACACTGTGCAGACACACAATGTGCCTGTATTCCATTGTATGTTCAGCCTGAGGGAAGATGCAGGCTGTGCCTGAGTAGGGGGGCGTGTTCAAGAGGCAAGCTGTGATTGGGAGGGGGTGTTTGACAGAAAAGCTGTGATTGGCCGCTTGGTGTAGTGGCCAAATAAACTACCCAATACAGATGTGCTAAATGTCTGCACCGTGTCCTGTACCTCTAAATGGGCAGCCAAAGGATGAAAACTGACCCCGCTAACACAGATCAGCTTCTTTGTTTTGTGTGGTCAGTTTAGAACAGGGAAGAAAGGTGACTGGCAGGATCAACCAGGTACTTGGCAGATAGAAGAAATAAATGAACATGAAAGAGACTATGGTTTATAAAAATATACACATGGATCATGCTCATCTGATACATATTTTCTGTTCCTACATTACTGGGACTGATTTGTGTGATTATAGCAGGCACATTTGTGTTCACAGCCCAAATAACCTACAATGGCCACGTGAGCATCAGAATTGGACCATGGAGCAATAGAAGAAGGTGGCCTGGTCTGATGAAACACGTTTTCTTTTACATTATGTTGATGGCCGGGTGAGTTTGTGTCAATTGCACACTTATGAACTCCTTGCTTTGCTCTCTTCCTCTGTCTGTGTCATGCAAAAGAACTTGATTGGCTCCTAAATGCTGTCCCACACTTTTCCATTCTGAGTGCTGCTGTACAGGGTACTATAGAAGACTGATTTTAAGACATATTTCTTTAACCACTTAAGACCCGGATAATTATGCAGGTTAAGGACCTTACCCCTTTTTGCGATTCGGCACTGCGTCGCTTTAACTGACAATTGCGCGGTCGTGCGACGTGCCTCCCAAACAAAATTGGCGTCCTTTTTTCCCCACAAATAGAGCTTTCTTTTGGTGGTATTTGATCACCTCTGCGGTTTTTATTTTTTGCGCTATAAACAAAAATAGAGCTTCAATTTAGAAAAAATGCTATATTTTTTACTTTTTTGTTATAATAAATATCCCCAAAAAACATATATAAAAAACAAATTTTTCCTCAGTTTAGGACGATACCTATTCTTCTACCTATTTTTGGTAAAAAAAAATCACAATAAGCGTTTATCGATTGGTTTGCGCAAAATTTATAGCGTTTACAAAATAGGGGATAGTTTTATTGCATTTTTATTAATAATTTTTTTTACTACTAATGGCGGCGATTGGCGTTTTTTTTCGTGACTGCGACATTATGGCGGACACATCGGACACTTTTGACACATTTTTGGGACCATTGTAATTTTCACAGAGAAAAATGCACCACTGATTACTGTGAAAATGACAATGGCAGTGAAGTGGTTAACCACTATGTGGCGCTAAGGGGTTATGTGTGCCCTAAGGGAGTGATTCTTACTGTAGGGGGTGTGGCTGTAGGCGTGACATCACTGATCGTCATTCCCTATATCAGGGAACAGACAATCAGTGTCACTGCCACAGTGAAGAACGGGGAAGGTGTGTTTACACACACCTCTCCCCGTTCTTCAGCTCCTGTGACCGATCGTGGGACCCCGGCGGCGATCGGGTCCGCAGTCACGGAGCTTCGGACCAGGTCGTGCGCGTCACAGCTGGGCTCTTAAAGGCAATGTACCTGTGCCCAGCCGTGCCATTCTGCTGACGTAAATGTGCAGGAGGCGGTCCTTAAGTGGTTAAATTTACTAGTTATATAGTGAAACACATTTAAATATTTATTTTGCAAAATCTATAACACATAGTACACTATAGCACAGTCATAGGAATACAAATCAATTTACAAAATCATTAGAATATTTCAAATTTTTATATCTGATGGATGGATTTCTGCTATTTTTCTACCAGATTTTACGATGACCCCCAGACACAAATTAAAAACAGCATTTATTTTATTGTTTGCAAGTTATATTTTTCTGGTGAACGTACCTGAATCTCTCTTGATACCAGCCTCTCCTAATCCCCATACACAGCAGGATTGAGAGGGGGAGGGGTGGCACCCTGACTCTACTGCATTGCATAGTGCTGTTCATCTACCACTGGGAGCTTCCTAAAGTATATGCAATACCAAGAGTAAAGCTATAATATATTGCAGCTTACCAGTCCTTAGATGTATTAGTTGCAAGTGAAAATATAGAAAAAAAAATGTTTTACCTATATTTTCACGCGGTAATCCTTCTCGTAATCCACCTTCTTTCCTAGAATGGCAACACTCCCTGAGCTGCAGAGTTGTCACCATTACCTTGCCCTCTTCTCATCTCATTGAGATAAAGGACAGATGTTCTGTAATTCACAGAGATAACTGAGCTGGGTTGATAATACTGCTTGACACAGGGCACCACTGGATTTCTGGAACGTTCAACAAATATTGGCTGCAAGCTCTGATCCAATGCTGGTTTTCGTTGGACCGTTAGAAGCCTTGCTGAACTGGCTGAATTTTGATTCGTGTATACCCAGCTTTAAGCCTCGTACACACAATCGGATTTCCATCGGACAAAGCGTAGGACTTTTGTCTGAAGGGCGTTGGCCGCAAACTTGTCTTGCATACAAATTGTCAGCCAACAAACACAAAACAACGTGGTTTTTCAGCTCTTTAGCGCCACCCTTTGGGCAACTTCTGCTAATGTTGTGTTATGGTGAGCATTGCTTCTGAGCATGCGTGTTTGTACTTTGGATTTTTTTCCGAAGGGCTTCTGTACACACGATCGGATAACCCGACAACACACATTTGTTGTCGGAAAAATCAGACAACAATTGTCCGATGGAGCGTACAGTCAGATTTTCCGACAACAGCCTGCCATCACACAATTACCGAAAATCAGATTGTGTGTACGGGCCTTTAAACTCATTGCTATCTCCATTGTTGGTGGTAGAAGTGTAGGATAGTAGTGGGAGGATGCTTTGGGAGGGGAGAGGGGGGTTTTGGAGACATATTATTGGTACCCTAGTTTTGCCTCACTTCATGTTACAAAACCCCTTAGTACCAACGCTGTATCCTGGCCTAGGCCAACAAGGTCCAGGCCTAGGGCAGCACTTTGCAGGGGGGCAGCACGGAAAGAGTCCCCGTCGGCTTGCGCTACACTTTTAGGCCTTGTACACACGAGAGGATTTCCGCTGGAAACGGTCCGCCGGACCGTTTCCAGTGGATAAATCCTCTGGCGGATTTTGATCTGATGGCTGTACACACCATCAGATCAAAATCCCCGCGGAATACATCTGCGGAGACGTGGCCGCGACGATGAAGCGGCGACGTGCGCGACCCTGGAAGGTAAATACTTCCATGCATGCGTCGAATCATTACGACGCATGCGAGGGATGGGATCGGACGGACTTATCCGGTGAGTCTGTACAGACGACCGGATAAGTCCGGCGGACAGGATTCCAGCGGATAGATTTCTTAGCATGCTAAGAAATTTTTATCCGCTGAAAATCCGTCGGCTGGATTTTTATCCGCCTGAAAATGTCCGCTAGGCCGTACACACGACCGGATCTATCTGCTGGAACTGATCCACAGATCAATCCCAGCGGATCGATCCGGTTGTGTGTACGGGGCCTTAGTGTAGCACGAGTCTTATGGGGCGAACTGGGCTGTGAGGGACGAATTAGTCTAGCGACCCCATAAAGCAGCCGCACTCCTGGTATGCGGGTGCCCGGCATTCCGCAACTGGGGGAGGGGGGCGCTGCTTCTAATTTTGACTGTCCTATGAACCTGGACCACAAACCTTCCTCACTGTGCTATATGTTTTCTTCTGCACCATTGGCATGGTTATATCTTCTTGGTCGTATCCATAAAATTACCAGAAATTTGTGCTTAAAGTAGAACTATAGGCAACACTTTTTTTTCCATTTTGGATAGAGTAAGAGAGGATTATAGCCCCTGTCAGTTTATTTTTTACCATCCCTGTCCCATTGCAGAGATTTACCATCACTTCCTGCCCCAGAGCCAAACAGGAAGTGAGAGGAAATCTATGCAAATTAAGGGAATTTATTGCCACCCTCAGAACTAGTGTCCCCTCTCGAAAATTTCAGGGCGGGTCTTAAACAGCAAGGAATGTGGCCTTGACAGAAAGGGGGGGGGGGCATATTTAAATTAAGGGGTGCACGAGTTTAGTCAGGCCTAGGGCAGCACAAAACCTAAATACACTACTGCTTAGTACAGTGGTAAGGTTGGAACTTTTGTCAGGATTTTATTACAATCTACTTATTCTCTAGAGCAGCCTTTCTCAACCTTTCTACACCAGAGGAACTCCTAACATTTTTTTTTTGTCTTGGGGAACCCATACTAAAATCAAATTATCAGGGGTCAATGGCAAAAATGGCCCTTACATAGGTGGCCAGTGGGAAGAATTCAGTGTTTATAGTGGGGTTCAGACTGGTACCCTAAGGCCCCTTTCACATTGAGGAGTTTTTCAGGCGGTACAGCGCTAAAAATAGCGCTGCTATCCTGCCTGAAAAACTCCTTCACTGCAGACTCAATGTGAAAGCCCGGGAGCTTTCATACTGAGGCGATGCGCTGGCGGGAGACCAAAAATGTCCTGTCAGCAGCATCTTTGGAGCGGTGAGAGGAGCGGCATGTATACCGCTCCTTCACCGCTCCTTCACCGCTCCTTCCCATTGAAAACAATGGGAAACCGCGGCAATACCGCCCACAATGCGCCTCTATAGAGGCGCATTGTGGGCGGTATTAACCCTTTATTGGCCGCTAGCGGCTGATTCCTGCGGCAATCCTGGCTGTATAGCGCCGCTATTTTTAGCGGCGATATACCGCACCTCCCGCCCCAATGTGAAAGGGGCCTTATTCGAGCGTTTTTGGTGCGTTATTATAGCGTTATTCGAGCGTTATTACAGCGTTATTCGAGCGTTATTCGAGCGAAGCCTCATCTGCAATACCAATGTGCTGGTAAAGCACCGCTAAGAGCCTAAAGTTTTAGGGCATTTTTGCAGTGCCTAGGTGTGAAAGGGTAAAGTATTTTTACAGCGCTTTTCAATTCATTTCAATGGAGAGGGGCGTTTTTGGAGCGTTTTTTTCAGCGCTCAAAAGCTGCTCCAAAGATGCTGCTTGCAGGACTCAGTGTGAAAGGGTCCATTGAGTTGCATGGAGAGCATTTTATGAGCGTTTTAAGAGCGCTATTTTTAACGCAAAACTCTGTAAAAACGCTTCAGTGTGAAAGGGGTCTTACAGACACCTAAATAATCATGTCATGCAGCTCTCTGGTTTGAGAACGGCTGCTCTAGCTACTTGCCGACCGCCCACCGTCGTTATACGTCCTCACTTTAAAGATGAATATCTCGGTAACGGCAGCAGCTGCTGCCACAATCGAGATATTCATCTCTTCTGTGGGCGGCCGTGTAAATGATAATGGCGGTCTCCGCGGCAGATTCGCCGCGAGATCGCCGTTATCGGTGGCGGGAGAGGGGCCTCCCGCCGCTCTCCCGCGCCCTCCGCCGCTTACCGTAGCCGTCGGTAGCGGCGGAGGGGATCGCGACCGTTCGCTAGCTGAGCGGGGACGAGACTGAAGGAAAAATCTCCTTCGCCCGTCCCCATAGCTCTGCTGGGCGGAAGTGACGTCAAAACATCAGTCCCGCCCAGCGTCTTAAAGAAACATATTTTTTTTTGTCATTTGAAAAAATTACATTTCCAAATTTTTTCTTTTTTTTTGCATTTAAGCCTAAATATGAGATCTGAGGTCTTTTTGACCCCAGATCTCATATTTAAGAGGACCTGTCATGCTTTTTTCTATTACAAGGGATGTTTACATTCCTTGTAATAGGAATAAAAGTGATAATTTTTTTTTTTTTTTTTCAGTGTTAAAAATTGTAAAATAAATAAAAATAAATGCGAAAACCCCCCCAAATTTTTTTTAAAGCGCCCCGTCCCGATGAGCTCGCGCGTAGAAGCGAACGTATACGCAAGTAGCGCCCGCATATGAAAACGGTATTCAAACCACACAAGTGAGGTATCGCCGCGATCGTTAGAGCGAGAGCAATAATTTTAGCCTTAAGCCTACTCTGTAACTCAAAAAATGCAACCTGTAGAATTTTTTAAACGTCGCCTATCAAGATTTTTAAGGGTAAAAGTTTGACGCCATGCCACGTGCGGGTGCAATTTTTAAGCCTGACATGTTGGGTATCATTTTACTCGGCGTAACATTATCTTTCACAATATATAAAAAATTGGGCCAAATTTATTGTTGTCTTATTTTTTAATTTAAAAAAGTGAATTTTTTCCAAAAAAAGTGCGCTTGTAAGACCGCTGCGCAAATACGGTGTGACAAAAAGTATTGCAATGACTGCCATTTTATTCTCTAGGGTGTTAGAAAAAAATATATATAATGTTTGGGGGTTTTAAGTAATTTTCTAGCAAAAAAAATGGTTTTGTCTCTTTAACACCGACTCTGAAAAACAGGCCCGGGGCTAAAGTGGCTAGAGAGACAACCCACACCTTCCTATCTGGGATATGGGGTTTCATCGAGATGTGAAATGAATGAAAACTGACACAGCAATACAATTTAGTGCTTTCCTTTTCCTCATATCAAAAAATAAATTTGGCGGGAAGCGGTGCTGGATTTAAAAGGAAGCCAGAGGGGGCCCCAGACTTTCTTTATATATATATAAAAAAAAAATAATAATAATTATAAAATTATTTTTATTAAAAAAATGATCAACGTGTGTGAGTGTCATGAAACGGAACAGTTAAGCCTGACTTCAGAGGCAAAGAAAGGGATGAGGGCTTTTGGCAGATGTTTCACGTTTCAACTTCAGCAAGTCAGCAAGAGCTGATGCTCCTGACGCCCTTGTAGAGATAAAACAACTCTGTTTGTAATGCCCTCATAGATGTTGAAAATGATTTGGAGCAAACACCTGAAGCAAGACATGAAGCTTGGCAATGGGAGACAAACCGGACTGTCTTGAAACCGCTCTGATGGCTAAGATCTGGAACATAATTCTTGTACAATTCAACAGTACAAGTAAAGCCTTCCATGACATTGACCTGAAAAAGGTGATGACTCTAGCTGATTCTGTGGAAACGTTTCTGTAATCAATGTGAGATCGGGGAGAAGAGCTGGAACTGGATACCAGGAAGCTCTGTGGCAATGCAGAGCACATATCAACTACCAGTAGGTCAACTAAGAGAAATAAGCGATATGATGCAAACCTAACATCAGTCTCTGAGGGAACTGTTTTTCTCCCAGAGAAAATATCAGATGTGAAACTTTAGGCTCATACACGCGATCTGACTTCTTGACAACAATTGTCCGATGGATGTGTTTTAGCGCATAATCCGGCCGCGTGTATGCTCCATCGGACAATTGTTTTTGGTTTTTCATCGGACAATTGTTCGCTGTGCATGCTCTCAAACTTTCCAGCAACAAATTCCAATGGAGGATAATCCGATTGTGTGTACACAAGTCCATCGGACTTAAGTCCAAAGTACAAACACGCATGCTCAGAACCAATGCTAAAGATCAGACAACGATAGCAGAAGTTGCCCAAAGGGTGGCGGTAAAGAGCTGAAAAACCACGTGATTTGGTGAAAGTTGGCTGAAAATGTTCTGCCGTGTGTACGCAGAACAAGTTCATGGCCAACGCCCATTCAGACCAAAATCCACAGAAAAGTCAGATGGAAGTCCGATCGTGTGTATGAGGCTTTTCAATGTTCTTTGGTTACTATGCACAACTGCACCAGATGCTGCATGCTCCAGTTTTAGTAAATCTACAGCTAAATGCTATGTACCTACTAACTGTCAAGAGCAGTGTCCTCAAGATGATACAATTTGATGAATTAGTTAACTACTTAAGGACCGCCGCACGACTATATACGTTGGCAGAATGGCACGGCTGGGCACATGGACGTATATATACGTCCCCTTTAAGAGCCCAGCCGTGGGTCGCGTAGAGCGCCGCGCTCGCAAACCCGGTCTGAAGCTCCGTGAACGCGCCCGCGGGACCCGATCGCCGCGGGTGTCCCGCAATCGGGTCACAGGAGCTGAAGAACGGGGAGAGGTGAGTGTAAACATACCTTCCCCGTTCTTCTCTGTTGCAATGTCAGTGATCGTCTGTTCCCTGATATAGGGAACGACGATTACTGACGTCACACGTCCAGCCCCGCCCCCTACAGTTAGAAACACACATGAGGTCACACTTAACCCCTACAGCGCCCCCTAGTGGCTAACCCCTTCACTGCCATTGTAATTTTCACAGTAATCAGTGCATTTTTATAGCACTTTTCGCTGTGAAAATGACAATGGTCCCAAAAATGTGTCAAAAGTGTCCGATGAGTCTGCCATAATGTCGCATTCATGAAAAAAATCGCTGATCGCCGCCATTAGTAGTAAAAAAAAAAAATATTAACAAAAATGCCATAAAACTATTCCTTATTTTGTAAACACTATTTAGGTATTTACACTAAAAATAGGTAGAAGAATATGTATCGGCCTAAACTGAGGAAAAAAATTTTTTTTTTTTATATCTTTTTTTGGGATATTTATTATAGCAAAAAGTAAAAAATATTGTTTTTTTTTTCAAAATTGTCGCGTCGGTGATCAGATACCACCAAAAGAAAGCTCTATTTGTGGGGAAAAAAAGACGCCAATTTTGTTTGGGAGCCACGTCGCACGACCGCACAATTGTCAATTAAAGCGACGCAGTGCCGAATCGCAAAAAGGGGCAAGGTCCTTAACCTGCATATTGGTCCGGGTCTTAAACGGTTAAAGATTTTGCAGACCCCAAGTGCAAGAAGAAAAACGTTTTGTAAATATTATAGTGTGATGCATAAGTGTGATGTATGACTTGCTAGTTCCAATTACCTGTGTATTGTGTATTCTAAAGCCTCCTACACACGATCCAACTTCATCCAATTTTTATGTAGATTTTTATCCGAAGGGACGTTGACCATGAACTTGTTGTGCATACACACGGTCCAACTTTTATATCCAACATTCACCAAATCATGTGTTTTTTTCAGCTCTTTACCACCACCCTTTGGGCAACTTCTGCTATTGTTGGCTGATGTTTTGCAGTTCTGAGCATGCTTGTTTGGATCCATCAGATTTTTGTTGGACCAACTTGCAAACACGATCGGATAAACCGACGTAACAGACTTATGGTCCAACAATTGGTGAGTGCGAAGAGCCAACTTTTGTTGTCGTTAATTCAGCCAATAATTGTCTGATGGAGCGTACACACGGTCGGATTTTCCGAACCAACTCATTGGCCATGAAGTTGGATCGTGTGTACGAGGCTTTAAGCCTCGTATACCTGATCCAACTTTATGGCCATAATTGTCTGATTTTAAGGCTCGTACACACGGTCAGACATCCAACAAACTTTCCCTTGGATTTTTGTCCTAATTGATTTGTCCGGTCACACCCATAGCATACAAACGCTCAGACTTTTCTGCAAACTTTTCAAAAAATTACCCAACATCACGTGGTTTTTCTGCTTTTTTCTGCTCTTTACCGCCACCCTTTGGTTAACTTCTGCTATTGTTGGTTGCTTTTAACATTGGTTCTGAGCATGTGTATTTGCACTTTGTCCAAAAGTTGGTTGGATTGCTGTACACACAGTCAGACAAGGCACCATCGGACTTTTGTTGCCGAAAAGTTGGTTCGTTTGCAGACCCAACTTTTTGTTAGATGAAACCCGAAAAAGTTGGTCCGATGGAGCGTACACACGGTCACACAAATTAGAAAAGTTGACGATTTTGAAGTTGGTTGGCAAAAAGTGTGACCGTGTGTATGGGGCTTTAGTCTGTTACAACGGTTTATCCGATCGTGTGTATGCAAGTTGGTCCAACTAAAATCTGATGTATTCAAACACGCATGATTAGAAAAAGGGAGTTGCGCTCAAAAATTCATATATAAGTGACTATATAAAAAGAAAAAAAAATTTAAACGAGTTGTGTAATGACACCTCTCAGTAGTGACCAAAAGGTCAACCAAATAAAGTCCAGAGAAAAGTGTACATATAAATTAGAACAAATGTTAATTAATCAAAAATAAAGTTCAATATTATGAATATTGCTGAGTCCAATTTCTTGTGTATAATGCTGGATCGATTTCTGGATGAAAAAGTAATTCGTTTGACCCTTACCGGAAATAAAGATCACAAGGATCAGAATGAGCCATCCATAATGGAGATCAAGAATCCGTTCACAGTGGATGTGGAAGCTCCAACTTCAGCAAGCTCGACCCAGTGACAGGGGAAAAAAAACAAAACAATAGTGCAAAAAACTTTTGGTATGAACACTCTAACTGGCCCACAGTGGCTAAGATTGACAGACACTGTGATTGAAAGACAGAGTACCACCACCAAAAAGAACACACTGACCCTTACCACAATAGGGGATCTCGGGTGCATAGATAAATTATATGATGAATAGCAGAGAAACGGTCTCAGATGGTCCTTACGATCCAGGAAATCAGGTGGCCAGATCATATATAAAAGAAGGACTCACATGGTGAAGTACCGCCAAGTTTTTAATAAAATAAAGTAAGTAGAACACTTACGATTAAGAAGTTTTCTTAGAGCAGATAATAACAGTAGCCGGCCGGCAAACAAACGAGGCACGTCCTCGGTACGCGGTGACGTCAGCACGACAACCTCCCAACGTTTCGTCTTCAAAGTAGACTTGCTCACGGGAATTCCCGTGAGCAAGTCTACTTTGAAGACGAAACGTTGGGAGGTTGTCGTGCTGACGTCACCGCGTACCGAGGACGTGCCTCGTTTGTTTGCCGGCCGGCTACTGTTATTATCTGCTCTAAGAAAACTTCTTAATCGTAAGTGTTCTACTTACTTTATTTTATTAAAAACTTGGCGGTACTTCACCATGTGAGTCCTTCTTTTATATATGATCTGGCCACCTGATTTCCTGGATCGTAAGGACCATCTGAGACCGTTTCTCTGCTATTCATCATATAATTTATCTATGCACCCGAGATCCCCTATTGTGGTAAGGGTCAGTGTGTTCTTTTTGGTGGTGGTACTCTGTCTTTCAATCACAGTGTCTGTCAATCTTAGCCACTGTGGGCCAGTTAGAGTGTTCATACCAAAAGTTTTTTGCACTATTGTTTTGTTTTTTTTCCCCTGTCACTGGGTCGAGCTTGCTGAAGTTGGAGCTTCCACATCCACTGTGAACGGATTCTTGATCTCCATTATGGATGGCTCATTCTGATCCTTGTGATCTTTATTTCCGGTAAGGGTCAAACGAATTACTTTTTCATCCAGAAATCGATCCAGCATTATACACAAGAAATTGGACTCAGCAATATTCATAATATTGAACTTTATTTTTGATTAATTAACATTTGTTCTAATTTATATGTACACTTTTCTCTGGACTTTATTTGGTTGACCTTTTGGTCACTACTGAGAGGTGTCATTACACAACTCGTTTAAATTTTTTTTCTTTTTATATAGTCACTTATATATGAATTTTTGAGCGCAACTCCCTTTTTCTAATCATCCACGTTTATGTTGTATAACATTTTTGAGTTTGCTGCTGTTTTTTATTTATTTTACTTTTTGGTATGCGCTTTTTTTCACTTTTCACATTCAAACACGCATGCTCAGAACTGCTAAATATCAGAAAACAATAGCAGAAGTTGCCCAAAGGGTGGCGGTAAAGAGTTGAAAAACCATGTGGTTTGGTAAAAGTCAATAAAATGGAGAAAAACAAAACAGACAAGTGTCTTCTTCGGAACCTAACGTATTTTTTTTAGAACAAATGTGGTTTATCATTCGTTTCAGTTCACTTTTTTATTTGTCTAATAATATAATTTCTATGTTAAGGGGCCCCCAAACTTAAAGCACCCAAGGTCTTTCGAGTCCAAGATACATTGTAACCTGTTAGACATTCATTGTTTAAAAATAAAACCTAACGACAATGAGCAATCTAGTTTTGTCCCTGTCAGCAAAACAAGAAAAGTAAAATTCACACATTTTCCACTCCACTTCTCTTGACTTATTCCTCATGGCATTTGTTGGCACAGTCTGTACTCCATAAGTTCTGCTTGAACAGGATTCAGGACTGATGATTAGTGGGTCAGACTATAGAAGTCGCTTTTCACATCAGAATTTCCAGCAGGAAGTGTTGTCATTGCCTCCACATGTTGACAATTTTTTCGGATAACTGTTAGTAATTCTTTTCATGCTGTGACACTTTGTCCCATTATCTGTCAATGTCATCCAAGCTGGCAAGGGCGTAGAGCAGACAACAGGACACACGTTCCCACAGAAAGTGTGCTGTGAACTTGGCCTGGAATGAGCCCTCATTACTAATTGCAACACTTGGAACATGTAGACCTTTATCTAGCCTAGTGATTTATTAGTTCAGCAAGTTGATGATTTAAATCCAATCTGTACACAAGAGAAGAATGCAGAAGTTCACAAATTAAATTCAGTTGTGTTCCTGCAGAGCCTGCCAGTGTCCAGAGTAGAAGAGTAAAGTAAAACCTTGTACACACGCACGTTTTTCTCTGCAAGAACCAGCAAGAAAACTGCTGGCAGAGCTTTCTTGCCGAGTAAACCGCGAGTGTGTACGAGGCTTTAAGGTTTCTCGTCAAGAAAACTGCCCAGTATTTCGACGAGAAAAATCGAGAACCTGCTCTCTATTTTCTCGTCGTGTTTCTCGGCAGTGTTTTCCTGTCGATAAACCCGAGCGTCTGTATACTTACCTGTCGCCGTGGAAACCCGCGCATGTTCAAAATGACTTTCACGCATGCGTGGTAGCTTCCAAGACATATGTAGGGTGTAGCAAGATGGCGGCGATGGCATCAAATGTGACGAGCGCATGCTCGTCGTAGTCGATGACGTCACCGCGTTTGTGCCATTCAAAAGAACGGCGGTTCATTTGAATGGAGTGTCTGTACACTCAGGCCTTGTACACACGACCGAGTTTCTCGGCAGAATTCAGCCAGAAACTCGATCGGAGCTGTATTCTGCCGAGAAACCCGGCCGTGTGTACACTTTCGGCCGAGGAAACCGACGAGGATCTCGTCGGGCCAAATAGAGAACATGTTCTCTATTTCCTCGTTAGTCAATGGGGAGACTTGTCTCGCCGAGATCCTCGGCGGCTTCACAAGGAACTCGACGAGCAAAACAATGTGTTTTGCTCGTCGAGTTTCTCGGCCGTGTGTACGGGGCCTTAGCCAGCAAGAGATTCGTGCCAAGAATCTCGTCAGGTAAAACAACGAGATTCTGGGCCGTGTGTACAGGGCTTGACACTAACCTCTGGTGTAAAAGAAAAATTCTATTTAAGTATACAGGTGCATCTCAAAAAATGTGAATATCATACAAAAGTTCATTTATTTCTGTAATTCAATTCAAAAAGTGAAACTCATATATTATATACAGTAGAATCATTACACACAGAGTGATATATTTCAAGCATTCATTTATATTTTATTGTTGATGATTATGGCTTACAGCTAGTGAAAACCCTGAATTCAGTATCTCCGAAAATTACAATATACAATTAAAAAAAGGATTTTTAACACAGAAATGTTGGCTTACTGAAAAGTATGTCCATGAACAGTATAATATGCACTCAATACTTGGTCGGGGCTCCTTTTTCATGAATTACTGCATTATTGCGACGTGGCATGGAGGCGATCAGCCTGTGTCACTGGTGAGGTGTTATGGAAGCCCAGGTTTCTTTGATAGTGGCCTTCAGCTTGTCTTCATTGTTGGGTCTGGTGTCTCTCATCTTCCTCTTGGCAATACCCCACAGATTCTCTATAGGGTTTAGGTCAGGCGAGTTTGCTGGCCAAGCAAACTCAGTGATACCATGATCATTAAACCAGGTATTGGTAGCTTTGTCAGTGTGGGCAGGTGCCACGTCCTGCTGGAAAATGAAATCCACATCTCCATAGAGCTGGTCAGCAGAGGGAAGCATGAAGTGCACTAGAATTTCCTGGTAGACGGCTGCACTGACTTTGGACTTTATAAAACACAGTGGACCAACACCAGCAAATGACATGGCTCCCCAAATGATCACTGACCATGGACACTTCACACTGGACTTCATGCAACTTGGATTACATTCCTCTACTTTTTCTCCAGACTCTGGGACTTTGAAATGAATGAAATGCATAATTTACTTTCATCCGAAAAGAGGACTTTGGACCATTGACCAAAAGTCAAGTCCTCTTTCTCCATAGCCCAGGTAAGAAGCTTCTAATGTTTTTGGTTCAGGAGTAGCTTGACACAAGGAATGCGACAGTTGCAGCTCATGTCCTGGATACGTCTGTGTGTGGTGGCTTTTAAAGCACTGACACCAGCCGTTGTCCACTCCTTGTGAAATCTCTAAAGGTCGGTGTCAGTGTATGATGCCCAGTACCTTCTTGATCCTGGAGGTGCTCTGCTGCTTCTTCCAGCAGCTCCCTGCCAGCTTACGCCTCCCGCTCGTCCTTGTCCTCCAGGCCTTACTGCTGATGCTGGAGCAGAGATCAGGTTGGAGCAGACGGAGTCCAGGCTTTAAGACTCCGGTGATACTTATGCGTGCCGCTTCGGGGGTCAAGGAGGCTGTGAAGCTCTTCTCTCTCCTAGGCTCCCAGCTGCCCTCGGTGTTCATCCTCCATACGGGCTGCCCACTCACCATGTGGGGGTATATGCCTGCACCATGCCCAGAGGCATAATTAAAACACTCAGGGCCCCGGTGCAAGAAACCATTAAGGGAGCCACCGTCCTGGGCCCTTGCCACTGATCCAGGCTCTTTATCATGGTCCCACAGCAGAACCCTTTCATGGTTTTTTTTTTGTGTTCAGCCAGCCATTGTAGGGGGAGAATGTAGCTTAATTAGTGGTGGGGCATATAAAAAGGGCCTAGTTCTAAAAAAAAGTGCCAAGTTCTACAAGAATCATGTAATGCCATACCCCTTTTGCACATCTCTACACCCCCCAGAATGCCTCTGTACCCCTCAGCACACCTCTTTACCCCTTGCACATCTCTGTATCTCCAAAATAATCCCTGTACTCCTATTTTACCTCCTTACCCCCTGCACACGTCTGTACTCCTTTGCACATCACTGCACCTCTTACAAATACCTCTGAAGCTCTCAGCATCCTCCGTATCTCCCGCCCCCCCCTTGCAGCACACCTCTGCACCCCCCACACACCACTGCACCTCCTAGAATCCTCTTTATCCCTCAGTATTTCTCCATAAGCCCAGCAAGCCATTGTAACCCCCAGCACGCCTCTGCAACCCCCCCCCCCCCCCAAAACACACATACACATCTTCATTCCCCAACCCCTTTCCACCCCCCCCCCCCCCAGCACATCTATGCACTATGCTGCACATTTCTGCACCCCCACACCTATGTACCCACCCCCCACACATACATCTGCACCTCTGTATCCCTCCAGCACACCATTATACACTGCAGAAAGTGAACTTTGCACCCCACACACCCCTAAGGCCCCTTTTACATAGGGCAGACCCGTCAGCATAATCTGCTTGTTCAGTGGGGGATCTCTCCGTTGATTACTACTGAGCAAACGCATATGTCCATGTCAGCTCCGCTGATGCAGATCGGACATGGACACAGCCCGCTGCTCTCTATGGGGCTGTTGGATGGAAATGGACTGCCTGTCCATTTCCATCCGACTGTCATGCAATCCAATCTGCCAGACGGATGGGGAATGGATCTCCCATCTGTCTGTTTTTAGCGGACTGGATCGGATGTGGCGGATGTCAGTGGACACAGGTGAGAGCAATGAATGTCCGATCGGGTCTACCTAAAAGACTGACAGGTGGTCCTGATCAGTCCACATCGCATGCCACCAGTTGCGGATTGTCACTTGCCACAAGGTCACCTGCCACTAGATGCGGAATATTACTTGCTATGTCGCCTGCCACCAGATGCGGAATGTCACTTGCTATGTCGCCTGCCATCAGATGCGTATTGTCACTTGCCACATCACCTGCCTTCAGATGCAGCTTGTCATTTGCCACGTCGTCTGCTACTATATGCAGTTTGTCATTTGCCACGTCGCCTGCCGGCAGATGCAGATTGTCACTTGCCATGTCACCTGTCTTCAAATGCAGCTTGTCACTTGCCACGTCGCCTGTCACAAGATGCGGATTGTCACTTGCCATGTCGCCTGCCTTAAAATGCAACGTGTCACTTGTCACGTCGCCTGCCACCAGATGCAGATTGTCACTTGCCACGCTGCCTGCCACAAGATGTGGATTTTCACAGCATTGGTTTCAGCACTGGTCCATTGAGCACAGAGGCAGGGTGCAGTGTGGGTAGGAGAGCAGTGATGCAGGGCGGGCGGAGGAAAATTTCATCTTTCTGCTCCCCGCTGCACATCTGAAAGTGCAGCCTTCGCAGCCCGGCTGCAGAGAGACCACTGCCTGGGGGTTGGGGACCCCTGGGCTAAAGATTTTTCTAATTTTGTTTTTGCATTTAGTTATGCTTTAAATTACAATAAGAATTTTAACTTGTGCCCCTTGACTGCATAGTGCATTTTATTCCAAAGTTGAGTTTTGACTTTACATACACTTTAAAGGTATTATTGACACTATTTTTGAACTTGGTAATGGTTTATAACCTTCTATCTGGAGATTTTTATTTGTATATCTTGCGTATGAACAAGAAGTTAACTTGAAATGTGAAAGGTCAGAATCCTGTTCCAATTATTTCACTGGAGCACTTGCAGCAGATTATGGCTTTCATAGAAGTCCCTGGATAAACACCCTTTGCAGAGAGCTAGGTTAAATCCTGCTTAGTTTCTGAAAGGAATGGATTTGGTGAATTTTAGGTCAGATCACATTTAAGCTTCACAGAAGCACATAGTGTTCAGTCTTAGCTTTCTGCCGGGAAAAAAGTTTCACAAGCCCTTCTTGCTTTTTATATTTCAGTACTATCTTGAATTATAATGTACAAGAATTGCTGCTGTTTTGACCTATTGTTCTCATGTAAAACCATGTTTTCAAAGAACGTCCAACTTGATCCAAAATTCAGTAATAAACACATAAAGTAAAACGTTTTTTTCCTATGTCTGCTTATTGCTTATGGAGGCACTGGTTGGAAAAAATACATTACATAAATATTTCAGCCTGTAGAAGAAAATAAAGACTATTTTAAGGGAACCTGTCCTGAGAATTCTAGTTGCCTGCGTCTCCCCGCAGGGATGTAGTCCCAAAGGAGGGGGCGAGCACGCTGACTAACCCCCAGCAAGAATGGCTTGGATGATGGGGGCAAGCTTACTGAGGAGGAACAGGAAGTGAGAAATTCAGACCAAGAAAAAAAACGTTTAGAAGGGAAATCGAAGGAACCAACAATGCACTAGCTTAACCTCCCTGGCGGTATGATTCTGTCTGGAATTACGTACCAAAAGCGGTACAATTATTTTGCAAGGAAATTTGGTGTTTTATACTGTAGGTCTGTAATTTTTAGGAATAACTCACTTAAATCTGACCAAACAAGAGTCTTGTAGGCATCCCGAGTATGATTTTTTTTAAAAAACAAAATTATAAATTATAATATAATAAATAATTATAAATAATTATAACAAATAATAATATAATTATAATAAAAATTATTCAATAATGTAATCAACTCAAAATCACTGAAATTTGCTCAGTTGCAGAATTGTCGCTGTCATTACTTTTTTTTATGACGTATTTCCCCACAAATCGCTATCGCACAATTCTGCAAGTGATTATAATTTATTATCGCTGTTTTCTAGCTGCTCTAAAACCATTTTTGACATAAAGGGACACTTTTGGACAATCTACAGTTTTCAGGCAGAAAGAACAGTTTTTATTATACAAAAGAACATGTAGGGCACATGGCAGACCACTAGGGACAAGGGGGGTGTGTATTTTTTACATACAGTACTGTAATCTATAAGATTACAGTATACTGTGTGTATTGTGTTTATTTACTTTTTTGAATTTGGCGCCGTTCTCCGCCCCCGTGCGTCGTAACGTTGCAGGGAACGGAGATCGGCGGCACACGGGGAGACTGTGAATCGAGCGAGGAGGACCCGCTCGCTCACACAGCAGGGATGCATCGCAGGATCCAGGGACAAGGTGAGTAACTTGTCTGTGGATGCTGCGAGCAGGTAAGCTGCGCCGCTGCACACTCTGCACAGCTACCCCGAGCGTGACTCGGGGATACCGATCGCAGCATGAAAAAAAACACCCCGAGTCACGCTCGGGGATACCGCCAGGCAGGTTAAAGGAACCTATTTAGAAAATAAAAAACAAAACTTTAAAACTCCTTTAAAGAGAATCTTCGCCCCACCCCACCCCCTTCTCCCCCCCCCACTTACCGGGTGGTCCATTATTCAACTTTCCACCCACCCAAAGGATCCAGCATTGTCCCTGAGATCCTCTTGTATTCTGCAACTACCTCTTGGTCTTGCGCCACCATATTGACATGATCAAGAGGCCCACTGGCTCTTCCTGGTTCAGCCAATGCGCCGCTGGGCACTACCCCCTCCTTCTTCCTGAATGAAGTGCTATGCTTCCTGGGATATTTGACGTGCATATCCCAGGAGGCGAAAGGGAGGACAGTGTACGTCATTTGCCTAGGTAAATGAAGTGCAAGAGTGTTGGAGCCGCACTTTTTTGTACTAAAAAAGTAAACAAACAAACAGCTCTATTCTGGTAGTAGAGGGAAGGAGAGGTGGATGAATGAATGAATGAATTGTATAGCGCAACGCATGCGAACTGAATCGCCTCTGGGCGCTTTTTCCAGCCAGTATCTGCTTGGCTGGGGCGGTCATTTTTACCCCGTAGGATCATGACACGCTAGGGACACACAGTCATACACACATATATACATATATACTGGGCCAATTTGGACGAGATCCAATTTACCTACCAGCATGTCTTTGGAGTGTGGGAGGAAACCGGAGTACCCGGAGGAAACCCACGCAGACACAGGGAGAACATGCAAACTCCAGGCAGATGGTGTCGTGGTTGGGATTCGAACCAGCGAACCTTTTGCTGCTAGGCGAAAGTGCTACTCAATGCACCACTGTGCTGGATAAGAGTGAAGTCTTTATTGAGGCTGAAGATTTTCTTTAATTTATGCATTTTATACCTGCTAAAATTACATTTCTAGTGACTTATGCCGCGTACAGACGGTCGTTTTTTGTGATAAAAAAAACCAGTCGTTTTTGAAAACGTCATTTAAAATGACCGTGTGTGGGAAAAACGTCGTTTATGTCTTCTGAAAAACAACAAAAAAAAAAGTTTGAACATGCTTGAATTTTTTGTGTCGTTTTTCAAAACGTCGTTTTTTGTGTCAATTAAAATGATAGTGTGTGGGCAAAACGACGTTTAAAACGACGTTTTTAAACCCGCGCATGCTCAGAAGCAAGTTATGAAGCTAGCTTCAATGGAAAAGAGTGCTGAACGTAACCGCGCTTTGCTAGAGCATTTTGAAAAACCGATGGTGTGTAGGCAACGTCGTTTTTGAAAATGAAGTTTCAAAAATATTTCATGATTTAAAACGTCGGTTTTTTTCATCACAAAAAGCGACCGTCTGTACGCGGCATTAAAAAGTATTCCCTTAACGATCCCTATTTTGTCTTTCCGTTTAGATACTTGCTCCCAGCAAATACTTTGCTTCTGTCTACTCTGTATGCATTTATTTTTTTGTGATTGTCAAATTGTAGCTCATTGCCTGTGGGATGAACACACCTCTAAAGCAGGATCTGGTAAATACCTTTTAATTGTGTACATTGTTAGGTATAGAGGTTTTTCTGGATGGAAGCCATTGGGAATCCACATACTTCCTTTCTTCCCCCCCTGGCTATTAGACCCTCTCCGGTCCATTCATTATTAAAGCACTACACTCCCATGGAGGAGGTAATTTTAGACATCTTAATTACTGCCTGAGTATGTCACAGGAATTAAAAGCATAATCTACTGTTGACACGGGAAACAAACAATAGTTGTTTCTTAACAAAGACAAAGAAACACAATGTAAACACTGTCAATAGCGACATACTAACATTATAGAGTAAAACACAGTGTTTAGTAAGATACGGGTTGTATTAGCCCTGTGTGATGCCGTTGTTTCCTGTCTTGCTTTATTCAACTTAAAGCTATGTGAATCATTTACTCCACATAGGGTGTTTTACTTACTACAGAAGCTGGCTGTAGACATAGGATGCTTGCCGGATGTGTGCTCATGTTGTCATCATAAACAATCTTCTTATCATATGAGGAGCCATAGGAGCGTCACTTGCTGCTAATAAAAGTAGCTGAATCAGAATATGTTCATCTATTTTTCTTAATTTCCTAAATCTTTAGTTGGAACCAATAAGAATTAGCTACGTAAAGAATTCAAAGCTAAGGGCCAGATTCACGTAGAGGGGGCGCAGCGTAGCGTAACCGGTTTACGTTACACCGCCGCAATTTTTCAGATTTAGTGCCCGATCCACAAAGCACTTACCTGGAAATTTGCGGCGGTGTATCGTAAAGCAAGGCGGCCCAATTCAAATGGGGGCGGGTACCATTTAAATTAGGCGCGCTCCCGCGCCGGACGTACTGTGCATGCTCCCGTCGCAAATTTCCTGACGTGCTTTGCGCGAAATTGCGACGTGCCGACATTTTGTGAATCGCGACGTGAAAAAAAGACTTACGCCGGGAAAAATATTTTTTTTTTTAAAAATTCAAAAGCGATGCGGGAAAGACGGGCATACTTTAACATGGTGGAGTACTTTTACACCATGTTAAAGGTGCCCTATCTTTGCGACGGAAATCTAACACTTGCGACGCCGAAACGATGGGAAAAATCTTTGTGGATCGCTGTAACTCCTAATTTGCATACCCGACGCTGGTTTACGACGCAAACTCCCCCCAGCGGCGGCCGCGGTACTGCATCCTAAGATCCGACAGTGTAAAACAATTACACCTGTCGGATCTTCTGGCTATCTATGCGTAACTGATTCTATGAATCAGTCGCATAGATAGAAACAGAGATACGACGGCGTATCAGGAGATACACTGTCGTATCTCTTTTGTGAATCTGGCCCTAAGTTTTTAGGTATTTTTTCTTAAATCAGCACAAGGGATGGTCATTACATTTAATCTGAAGTGACTTTTCTGCTGGTGCTGATCATCATAGTTGAAATCCTCTGTCCCCTCCCATTCCCATAATCTCTCTGTGCTTTCGGGGTCTTTAGAAACTAAGGACTTTTCATAGGCCACTCAACAAGACTAAGCCAGATCCTCCCACCCACCTTCTCCATTCATAGAAGCTGTACTATAGCTTCCATAAATGAAAAGTGCTCTATGAATGGAGAATGGATGGGATGAATGAAAGGTCCACCTCCTCTTTCCAAAACTGTTTGGCTAAGTTCACACTTTTCAGAGCGCAGCAAAGCAGCAGGCTGTTAGGCGTTTAGGTGGCGACCCCGTCGCCTCCTTAATGCCTGTTTTCTTTTGACGAGCGTCAAATTTACAATGAGACTTATGTGCCGCAAACACGAGCCTGCCATTTAGTTTGTGATTACTGCATGGCCCCATTGACTCAAATATTCGAATTTGACACTCTGCACGGTCTGTCATGTTGCATTTAATTTGTGAACAGTGCCTCTGGCTTTTTTGGGGACTTTAGATGGGGGATGGGGAGTTTAAAACTGAATGTTTTTAACACCCCCCCCCCCCACCACCACCACCTATACGAAAGAAGCCATGTAGTTACTAGTGTGCTTATGTTGGCTGTCAGCTGAACTGTCAAGCCATCATATAGTTAGTGTCATAGCTGATTACATGTGTAGCACCATGGAAACTGCAGCTCAAACAGAGGCTAAGATGACAGCTTCCTTGGCTGTAAAGGATAGGAGGGTTTAGTTCCACTTTAGGTGCAATACAATAATGATTTCATTTTTACTCCCTAGGCAATTATAAAGCTGATATTTGGAGATAGAAGGCTATATTAAAAGAGTGTAGTTGTGGCCCAGATTTACTGCCTGCAGGGTAAGGAAAATCACACAGAGACTGGTTGATGAAGCAAGGTATATTAATGTAATGATGTGGAAAGAGAACAGCGAGTCCTGCAGACACACTGCCACACCAGACCAGAACACTTACAATGAGCCAGACAGAGATCACGTTGCACAACGAAGACAACCAACAACATGCGGTAGGGGAGGTGGCTGAAAGGCAGACCAAAAAAACAGGCTCGACACAGAAAGACTACTGATGGTACATAACACGAGTCCCTGCTCTGTCCCTACTTCACAGGAACCTGACTGACTAGGGATGAGCCGAATACCCCCCTGTTCGGTTCGCACAGAACCTGCGAACATACCAAATGTTCGTGTGAACTTTAGAACCCCATTAAAGTCTATGGGACTCGAACGTTTGAAATCTAAAGTGCTAATTTTAAAGGCTAATATGCAAATTATTGTCCTAAAAAGTTTTTGGGGACCTGGGTCCTGCACCAGGGGACATGTATCAATGCAAAAAAAGTTTTAAAAACGTCCGTTTTTTCGGGAGCAGTGAATTTAATAATGCTTAAAGTGAAACAATAAAAGTGAAATATTCCTTTAAATTTCATACCTGGGGGATGTAAAGTATGCATGTGAAATAGCGCATGTTTCCCGTACTTAAAACTGTCCCTGCACAAAATGTAATTTCTGAAGGAAAAAAAGTCATTTAAAAATGACTCGCGGCTATAATGAATTGTCGGCTCCGACAATTCAGAGAGAATTCATTCATAAAGAAAAAAAAAAAACATGGGGGTCCCCCCAAATTCAATTACCAGGCCCTTCAGGTCTGGTATGGATATTAGGGAAACCCCGCTGTCAATTTAAAAAAAAAATTACGTGGGGTTCCCCCCAAATTTCCATTCCAGACCCTTAAGGTTTTAAGGGAAACTCCACCCCAAGTAAAAAAAAAAATGGCGTGTAGTTCCCCCAAAAATCCACACCAGACCCTCCTAAACCGTACCAGGCCACATGCCCTTAACATGGGGAGGATGTCCCCATGTTGATAGGAACAAGGGCCTCATCCCCACAACCCTGGCCGGTGGTTGTGGGGGTCTGCGGGCAGGGGGCTTATCAGAATCTGGAAGACCCCTTTAACAAAGGGGACCCCCAGATCCTGGCCCCCCTATGTGAATTGGTAATGGGGTACATTGTACCCCTACCATTTCACGAAGGAAGTGTAAATAATTGTAAAAAAACACACACACACCGTGGAAAAAAGTCATTTATTAAAAGGAAAAAAAAATCCAGCAGTGTTAATCCACTCTAGGTCCCCACTCCAACGTTGTCGGTATCCAGCGACGGGTGATCTCCTCTCCGCCGGGGTCCAGCGATGAGAAGATCCATCCGGGTCCGGGATCCAGAGCGCAGCATCGCCGGGCCGCCTGGGTCTGGAATGAATATTTGGGGGGAATCCCACATCATTTTTTTTTAAATTGACGGCGGGGTTCCCCTTAATATCCATACCAGACCTGAAGGGCCTGGTAATTGAATTTGGGGGGACCCCACGCTTTTTTTTATGAATGAATGAATTCTCTCTGAATTACCGGGAGCCGACAATTCATTATAACCGCGAGTCATTTTTAAATGACTTTTTTTCCTTCAGAAATTACACTTTGTGCAGAGACAGTTCTAAGTACGGGAAACATGCGCTATTTCACATGCATACTTTACACCCCCCCCCGGTACGAAATTTAAAGGAATATTTCACTTTTATTGTTTCACTTTAAGCATTATTAAATTCACTGCTCCCGAAAAAACTGCCATTTTTAAACCTTTTTTTTTGCATTGATACATGTCCCCTGGTGCAGGACCCAGGTCCCCAAACACTTTTTAGGACAATAACTTGCATATTAGCCTTTAAAATTAGCACTTTAGATTTCTCCCATAGACTTTAACAGGGTGTTCCGTGGCTTTTCGAATTTGCCACAAACACCCCAAATTGTTCGTTGTTCGCCCGACAGGCGAACAGGCAATGTTCGAGTCGAACATGAGTTCGACTCGAACTCGAATCTCATCCCTAAACCTGACCCTATGGTGCTCTGACTTCCCCTAGCCAGCGGGAGATCTGTCCCTAACCTACTGCGCTGAATGCATGCCAACCTCAAGCAGACAGTGCCCACTTCAAAGATGGCCGCCAGGTCAACCAGGGCAGTAGCATCCAATCAGACAGCTGCTTCTCTGAAGAAACCTATGGATGCCTCAGAGGGACCAGGTTCCCCCTTGTCCTCCACCCTCTCTGCAGGGCAGCTGCTGAATAGCACCACCCTCGCAGGGAGGCTGCACTGCACCTGCCTACAAGAGTTGGACAGTTTCAGTTTTTCAGCAACAACCCGTTGATCTGCTGCATTATTTAACCCATCATTGTTAGCCATGGGGGCCTATGAAAGCTTGTGAGTGAATGGGAACCTAAAGCTGGCCATACACCAATAAACGTTCGTATTAACATTGATACAGAAATAGTCACGAGTACATTCAATGACATGACAAATGTTGTTCAAAAGTTCTTCAGAAAAGTTTTCTTTTGTGATTGAATTTAAAGTAAATGGGTGTTCCCAAATGAAAACCACATTCACTTTTTTATAAATTGTTTCAAATGCAAAATAGTTTCTATTTTGCTTCTTCAAATTTCCACATCATTACAATAATAAAAAAAAAAAACATTAGTTTGACCCCACTAACCATTAGAAAGTTGAACAAAAACTTTCTTAAAATTAATTTTTTCAAGCAAAATTCTACTATTGTACATCTAACTGAACTAGGTAGGGGGTTGATGAAATTGCATCGCTTCTCATCTATTACATATTACCATTTGTTCACAGCAAAATGTGTGGCCAAAGATTAGCAGATTTTGCGCCAAGAACTGCAGAAGTACAATAGTGACGTTGTGGCCAGCATCCAAATTGACAGTGCAGAGGGGGACGAAGGCATTGGAAACATCAGAAGATCTAAGTACTATGTTCTAAGATCTACGTGTGAGGCTTGCAGTCCGCCAAGGATTATTACTCTTCATTTATAGACTGCCTTTTTTAGCAACATAGTCACTAAGTAAATGTTTTAATCAACTCATGGTTTGGTATTAACTGCTGACAACATACATTAAAATGTATTACCGTATCTAGAAGAAAAAAAACGTTATTTCAATTAAATTAAAAATGAAGAGTCACACGATATGTAACTTTCCCTCCTCTTATTTCATGGATGTCATTTAATATTGTCTCTCCTGCAATTTATTTTCCTATATTACATCTTCTTTTAAGTTGTGAAGCTCCAGGCAGTTTTATCCATATTTATTATGCACTGGGCTTGTACACTGCTGGCAGCTCTTATAAATGTATTCAATGCTTCCTGCCTTATCCCAGAGGGATAGAGACAGCAAATGTTGGAAACATAAATAGAAACACAACTAGATGGAAATAATATGAGGAAATAAAGTCAGCAAATCGACAGGATGTCGGAACAGAAAAAAAAAAACAACATGTTAAGCCAAATATACTTTTATTGGTAATACATGTAACAACAAGATCGGTGCATATAACATACATTTTGTACTAAAAAGTTTATTTTTCACAAATCATTTAAATGTTCAATTCACATAAGCATAACTAATGAGGATTTTCCCAGCATGTGTTGTCTTTTCTTTAAGAATCAAAAAATGATTTTTCAATTTAATAAATGCATATTTATTGCCCACACACCTAAGTTAATGATTTAAAGGGTATATTGACTGTGAAAGCCAACTGACAAATATTATCACTCAGGTTGTGACTCCTTAAAGAGGAATTCCAGGTATGGATCTTTTTTACATAGTCCAGCTTGGCAAATGTAACCATGTACAGTATATGGAAGCCTAGCTACATATAGGCATATATGGTGGTTCTGCCCCAAAGTTCCATCCATTTTGGGAGGAAGTGGCAAAAATTATCTTTTTGATAGAGGGGGAAGTAATCAGGTAGAACCACTGGCATTCCTTTTTCATTGTACAGAAGAGTCAATAGGTCAGTATAGGGCATCCACAAATCCACATTTATTGAATGCCGGCAAATCTCTAATTCCATCATATTGGGGAAACCAATCGATCTCTACAATTTCTCAATGATTATCGATCTCCGTTTAATGGAAGAATTAACATGTAGGAATAGGGGGCTGATCAGAAGACATTTCAAGAAATGGGCAAAATGGTTTGAATTTAAAATGACTTCATCGTACTTTGAATGAATTTCAGACTCTTAGGCCCCGTACACACGACCAAACATGTATGCTGAAACTGGTCTGCGGGCCAGTTTCAGCATACATGTTTGGTCGTGTGTAGGCGCGAGCGGGCCGAATTCCAGCAAACATTTGCCCGCCGGGCCTTTTCCCAGCGGGCAAATATTCCTGGACGTGTTTTAAAACCGTCCGCTGGAATCCTGCCCGCTCGGACATGTACGGTCGTCAGTACAGACCTACCGTACATGTCCGAGCGCCCGCCGTCCCTCGCATGCGTCGAATGACTTCGACGCATGCTTGGCACGTCGAGTTCCTCGTCTCGTTTTGGGATGAAGCCGCCGAGGAGCTCGGCGGGCCGCCTTCTCCTATAGAACAACGCGGCCAACGAGAAAATAGAGAACATGTTCTCTATTTTCTCTTCGAGCTCCTCGGCGGCTCCATCGAGCCAAAACTGTACAGACGACAGAGATTCTCGGCAGAATCCGGGTTTTGACCGAGTTTCTCGGCGAATTCTGCCGAGAATCTCTGTCGTGTGTACGAGGCCTTAAAGTCTATGGGACACGAACATGAAAAATCAAAAGTGCTTATTTTAAAGGCTTGTATGCAAGTTATTGCCATAAAAAATGTTTAAGGACCTGACATTTTAAAAACTGCAGTTTTTTCAGGAGCAGTGATTGTAATAATGCTTAAAGTGAAACAATAAAAATGAAATATTCCTTAACCGCTTGCCAACCGCCGCACGCACTTATATGTCAACAGAATGGCACGGCTGGGCAAATGGGCCTATATATACAGTACGTCTCCTTTAATTTGCCGGTCGTGTGGTCGCAATCTCCATGACCTTGCGCGCAGGACCTGCGGACTCGATGTCCACCGGTGTCCCGTGATTGGGTCACAAATCTGAAGAACGGGGAGATGTCATTGTAAACACAACATCTCCCCGTTCTTCCTAGTGACATGTCACTGATCGTCTGTTCTGTCATCGGGAACAGCAATCAGTGACGTGTCACGGCATGCCACGCCCCCTAACAGAAGCACTCCCCAGGTCACACTTAACCCCTTTTAGCACCCTCTACAGGTTAACCCCTTCACTGCCAGTGTAATTTTTACAGTAATCAGTGCATTTTTATAGCACTGATTGCTGTAAAAATGACAATGGTCCCAAAATGGTGTCAAAAGTGTCCGCCATAATTTTTTAAAAAGTAAAAAAAGTAAAAAATATTGCGTTTTTTTTCCAAATTGTTGCTCTATTTTTGTTTATAGCGCAAAAAATAAAAACCGCAAAGGTAATCAAATACCACCAAAAGAAAGCTCTATTTGTGGGAAAAAAAGAACGCCAATTTTGTTTGGGAGTCACGTTGCACGACTGCGCAATTGTCAGTTAAATCAACTCAGTGCCGAATCACAAAACGTGGCCTGGTCTTTGACCAGTCAAATGGTCCAGGGCTTAAGTGGTTAAAATATCGTGTCTGGGAGGTGTCCTTAGTATGCCTGTAAAATAGCACATATTTCCCGTGTGTAGAACAGTACCACAGCAAAATAAATTTTCGAAAGAAAAAAACCTAATTTAAAACTGCTTGCGGCTGTAATGAATTGTCAGACAATATAGATAAAAACCATGGGGAAAAAACGGCATGGTCCCCCCCCCCCAGTCCATACCAGGCCCTCTAGGTCTGGTATGGATATTAAAGGGAACCCTGCACCAACATTAAAAAAAAATGATGCAAGGGTCCCCCCAAAAAACTACCAGACCCTTATCCGAGCATGCAACCTGGCAGGCTGCAGGAAAAGGGGGGGACAATACCAGGCCACATGCCCTCAACATGGGGAGGGTGTTTGGGGTCCCCCCCAAAACACTTTGTCCCCATGTTGATGGGGACAATTAAGGGCCTCTTCCCCACAACCCTTGCCCGGTGGTTGTGGGGGTCTGGAATCTGGAAGCCCCCTTTAATAAGGGGACCCCATGATCCTGCCCCCCTATGTGAATGGGTATCAGGTACATTTTACCCCTACACAGTGCATTGATGGTCTCGCCGTTCATTATAGGGCGTTCTGCGGGCACTCAAATTTCCTGTGAACGCCCCAAAATGTTCGGTATTCGGCAAATAGGCGAACACACAATGTTCGAGTCAAACTTACGTTCAACTCGAACATCGGGATCATCCCTACATTTGAATTGGTTATAGAGACATGTGAACTAACACTGTTGTGATACCATTTGGGTGTTTTGATATAGAATATGCTGTATTATTTTTCTATTTTGAAATAGTAATGAAAAGTTATAAGAAAAGGAAAACTAAATATATGATATACCTGGATAATGCCCCTGGAAGCTGGATATCACTGAAGTAGACACCTCTACTCCAGTGATCTCCACTTACTTCCGGGTCCGACACTGATTGGCTTCCCTGCTACATTTTGAACACAGGGTTTTCTGTTTGGCATGGTCGCAAGACCCAGAAGCAAGTGGAGATCACTGGAGTAATGGTGTCTAATGGTAATGGTAATGGTATCTACATCGGTGCATGGTTACATTGATCCAAGCTGTACCAATGTAACTATGTATTAAGGGCCAGATTCACAACGAGCGGGCGCAACGTAACTTTTCTGATTTAAGTTACACCGCCGCAAATTACACAAGTTAGTTCCCGATCCACAAAGCACTTACCTGGAAATTTGCGGCGGTGTATCCTAAATCAGTCTGGCGCAAGGCGGGCCAATTCAAATGGGGCGAGTCCCATTTAAATTAGGCGCGTTTCCGCGCCAGACGTACTGCGCATGCTCCCGACGCTATTTTCCCGACGTGCTTTGCGTTACGTTACGCCAAGTTTTGTGAATCGCGACGAGTAAAAAAGAGATGCGGCGGGAAAAAATATATTTTTTAAAAAATTTGACAGCGACGCGGGAAAGACGGGTACACTTTTACATGGTGTACTAACTTTACACTTTGTAAAAGGTACCCTATCTTTGCGGCGGCAAACTAACACTTACGGCGACTTAACGAAGGGAAAAAGCTTTGTGGATCTCCGTAAGTGCTAATTTGCATACCCAACGCTGGATTACGACGAGAAATGCCCCCAGCGGCGGCCGCGGTACTGCATCCTAAGATCTGGCAGTGTAAGTCCATTACACCTGTCGGATCTTAGGACTAGCAATGCGTAACTGATTCTATGAATCAGCCGCATAGTTAGAAACAGAGATACGACGGCGTATCAGTAGATATACCGTCGTATCTCTTTTGTGAATCTGGCCCTAAATTTCCATACCTGGAGTGGAGTTATTCATTAACAGAAGTCTACCTCCAGGGTGACAAGGTCTGTTTTAAAGAGGTTTCTGTTGAGAAGAGCAAGAAAAAAGGTTGCTTTAAAGTAGATCTAAATATTAAGGGCCCAATCACACTGCACTGCAGTAATGCACATTGTCCCAACTTAGTAACACAGCAGCAAGCAACTCATCCATATTTCAGCTCACCACTTCACATAAGTGTTGTAACACACTGCTTTAGAAAAAGAAAATGGGTCAAGCTGATTTTACCTTCATTGTGATGTGTTGGCTACCTACTCAAAATGAATGTGTTGCCTTCACCTAATGAGCAGTGACACAAGACATAAGGCAGCACTAGAGTTTAACGTGGGTGGTTTTGGGGTGGTAGAAACAGGCAGTTTAGTCCTGGTTTTACCACCTATCTAAAGCCTAAAATACAGCTGGTGTCACCGGTGGCACCACATGTCAAACTCAGCCATCTGAGGCCCCATACACACCATAGAATCTATCCGCAGATAAATCCCATCAAATGGGTTTCTGCGGATAGATCCTATGGTGTGTACACGCCAACGGATATTTATCCGCGGATAAATCTCCCCTTGGATGGATTTCCAGCAGATGGATATTTGCTGACATGCTCAACAAATCCATCTGCTGGAATCCATTCCAACGGATGGATCCGCTCGTCTGTACAGACTTACCGGATCCATCCGTCCAAAGGGATTCCCCGCACGCGTCGTAATGATTTGACGCATGCGTGGAATTCCTTATATGACAGCGTCGCGCCCGTCGCCGCGTCATAATAGCGGCGACGGCGCGACACGTCATCGGCAGAGGATTTCAGCGCGGATTTCAATGCGATGGTGTGTACACGCCATCGCATAGAAATCCTCTGAAATCCTCGAGAGGATTTATCCGCGGATACGGTCCGCTGGACCGTATCTGCGGATAAATCCTCTCGTGTGTATGGGGCCTGAGTCAATGGGGTTATGCCAAAACCAGAAACCAAATGCTTGACTCGCCATTGCAGTACATTAGTCCCATTGTAAATTGCTATTCAGCAAATAATAATAAAAAACAGACATTCAGGATCGCCTACGGGCATGGGCACCCCTGCTATTGGGCACACAAAGGTACACAACCACTCAACATGTAATTGACGATTGACAAACAGAAGAGTCATTAATTTTATGGACTTAATGGATTAATTCTTGTGCTGAGAACTGTTGCAAAAGTGAGTTGGACTGAGCCTGTGGCTGCTTCCAGTGTCTGAAGTGTATCCTTAGTACCTGTGCTGTTGTGAAGTAAGATAGTGCCTTGTTAAGCCTATCCGAGACAGTGCATTTCATGAGGTACGCACTTTCTGAAGCAAGATCTTGTAAAACCAACTGTGGGCAAACCTGGCCTGGGTGAAGATGGTAGAAAATGGAGAAGAAGCTCTGTCCTGGAACCATGTGCAAGACACCGGGCCCGGTGCAGGTAGTGCCCTCTGCCACAGGAGCAGTGTTGACAAGAGCAACTAGGAGTATGGGGAGTAGGTGCAATGGGTGCACCTCGTCTTGGACACACTCTACATGGAGGTGTGTGAGAGATATATAGCTGGATTCAGGATGGCGGGCGCATAGTTGCGTATGGCATTTACACTACGCAGCTGTAAGTTTGCAAGGCAAGTACTGTATTCACGAAGAACTTGCCTGCAAAGTTACGGTGGCGTAGCGTAAATGGGGTCGGCGTAAGCGCGCCTAATTCAAATGAGGATGTGGGGGGCGTGTTTTATGTAAATGAAGTGTGACCTGACGTGATTGACGTTTTTTAAGAACGGCGCATGCGCCGTCCGTGTACATATCCCAGTGTGCATTTCGGCTAAGTACGCCGCACGGACCTATTGGTTTCGACGTGGACATAAATTACGTCCAGCCCTATTCACGGACGACTTACGCAAACAACGTAAAATTTTCAAATTTCGACATGGGAACGACGGCCATACTTAACATTGGCTAGGCCACCTAGGGGGCATGTTTATCTTTAGGCGGCCTATCTCTTACGGAAACGGTGTATATTTACTGCGACGGGTGGACGTACATTCGTGAATAGGCGTTGAGAATACACTTAAACTCAGGACAGCGCAAATTCCGAGTTAGGTCGGCGTATCTGCTAATACGCCGGCCTAACTCTTACTGAATCCAGCTAATAAAGTACTAGAGTGTTATGGGCTAGGTGTAGCCTGAGAGATAGGCCATAATCTGCCTTGTTTTACAGTATGTGGCCTCTAGTGGAGGACATGTGGGTGACTCAGTCACGTTTTAGGCCACGCATACAGGACCAGAGCATTGGCACCCTATAACATGAACCTGCATGGCACTATCGGTCATGAAATCTGGTGTTATAAACAGATTGAAAATGACTTTTGAAATCACATCAAAACTTACATGAAATTTAATGAGTGTGACTTTGGACATAGCGGTAATAAAATAATGACTCATGTGAAAACTAGTTTTTCAACAGTTATTAGTTTCAGAAAAATACAAATTCCACACCTACGTGATATATATGTTTGTGCATTGGGCATTTTCAAGAGATCATGAGATAAAATAACACGCGGATTTAGGAATACTCTACAAATAGCAGTGTAGAAAACATGTGACAAACATATGCGTAAAGCAACTTTTTCCTTTGAAAATGTTTATAGAAAATTATGTCAAAGAAGATTTATTCAGCTTAACAGCTCACCATTGTATATTCAGTAAAGTCTTTTGAAGTCTGTCATCCAAGATCCAGTTATTGCATTACTGGGCGCTATTATCTTGCACAGAATATAAGAGATGACTAAAGTCTGTCAATCACACGTGAAAGACACCTTTGCCCATCTTGTGACAGTCAAGTGTCACTGCATACATCAGAGGCTGGGGAAGAGGGTCGTTAGGGAAGGAGACAAGGGCTTAACACTATTGGGGTGCTTTAGCAGTAGCAGCAATTATAAGCACCCCTGGTCATTTGTCCCCCTATGCCCCTTATGTAACAGTGCTGGGTGCTTGAACAGCCAATCACTAAGTATCAATGCTGACATTTTCTATTGCTAATCTATGCGCTCGGCTAACCTTGACTAGTGATATAGATGTAGAGCTGGATAGGGACCCTTGTATAAACCCTGGACCTTAATGGTCTAAATATGGTGACTTTTACAGGATGCATGTTTTTGATACTTTCTGAAGTTTGTTTTATCAATAAAAGAAAAAGGAGAGAGTTTGGTCAGCGGGACTTTAAATGAGGCCAATCACCATGCAGAGTAAGCAACACAAAAGGGGGGAGTTAGTTTGGGACTTTGAATGAGAGATGTATACCAAAAAGCAGTCTTAGCAAAGAGCATTTTATTATACCTTGTGAGATCATGTACAGCATACTGAATGACAAAAATTGCATCCACAAAATCGCATAAACATGCTACAAATTACATATGCATATTGACACCATGGTACTTGGCATATCGTGGAGTAAAGACAAGTACTGCACAACATGAACCACTGGAGGGGCTTGATGGTATAATGAGAATCTAGGAGTAAAACGGTATAAAAAACATCTATATGAACATCATGCATCAATGTATGCACGACGCGTTTCGTTGGGGTATTCCAACTCTTCAGGGGCGAATGTAATGGTGATCTTTAAAGAGACATAACCATATGGTATAATTTTGTAGTGGAATAAAATAAATAATGTATAAAGAACAAGATAGATAACCCTATTAATACTCACGTCAACTGTATAGATGGGAACACAGGACCAGAGCCGTTGAAATTGTCTGGCATGTTTTATCAATGGACGCAAATATCCCTAACTTACTTAGCTACACCATGTGACCAAAAATTTGTGGGCACCTGGCTATCATACCCAACCATATGGCTAACAATATGTGCATGCTCTTCAAACTTACTTAGTTCAAGTGTTTCCAGTGAAATGCTGTTAAAAGGTTTATTTCACTTTCATGGAAAAAACATTGGACAGGCACCAACAGATGTAATTTATTATTTTAATTGATTTTTTAGTTCATCTGTAATAGAGTTAACTGCATTGCGACCGCCTTATGTAGGTGTACAGCGGCAGAGGGGCTCTCCAGCGCTGGATCACGTATCTAGTACGTGATGCAGCACTTCCAGGCAGGGGGCGCGCAAGCGCACGGCCAGCGCGCTGGTTATGCTGTGATTAGTCAGGACCTGGGCAATGATTGACCCCCGACACCCGCTGATCGGCGAACAGGATGACAGGACAGAGCTCTGTAGATGTAAACAATACAGAGCTCTGACCCGTCAGCTGGGATGTGTCGCTTTTGCGGGGAGTAAAAAACTTCACATACCTTAGTAAAAACAGCACACAGTGAATGCACCAAGCACAGTTGGGCACACATTTAACCTCTTCATTTCCCAAGATTTTAACCCCTTCCCAGCCAGTCTCATTAGTACAGTGTCAGTGTATATTTTTAGCACTGATCACTGTATTAGTGTCACTGGTTGAGACAAAGTGTCAAAAGTGTTAGTTAGTATCGGATTGCCTGACATACTATCACAGACCCACTATAAGTCGCTGAGTTATCACAGCCATTACTAGTATAAAAAAAATGACAGTATACAGTATATACCATAGTTTGTAGATGCTATAACATTCGTGCAAACCAATTAATATACACGTATTGGGATTTTTTTTAACCAGAAACATGTAGCAGAATACATATTGGCCTAAACTTTTGAAGACATTTTTTTTTTATTATTGGATAGGTTTTATAGCAGAAAGTATAAAAACATTTTTTTTTTTAGAAAAAAGTTTTTGTCTATAGCGTGAAAAATAAAAAATCCAATGGTAAAATACCACCAAAAGAAAGAAAAAAATATATAAATTTCAATTTTCTATAGTGCTGCATGACCACGCAATTGTCATTTAAAGTAATGAAGTGCCCAAAAAATTGCCTGGTCATGAAGGGGGGAGGGGGGTAAGTCTTCTAAAAGGCAAGCGGTGTCAGGTGAGAGCTAACCTGTCACTGCTAAGCTCAGAAAACAATTGACTGATGGGTGGATTTAAGGTTAGGGGATTTCTAATCCCATTCTTTCCTTCCTAATGAAAGAGTTTTTTTTTTTTTGTTTTGTTAAAGTGGAACACCCTTTTGAAGTTTTTAAATATATCTGGAGACCCGGTAAACAATTGAAACTCTTTTCCACTAAAGTTTAATGAGCTTCTCAAAACTTAATTTAGCGCTACCCCCTCAGGAGCCGCTGGTAGTTGTTGGGATCGGCATATTAAGTTACCCTTTCAGTGTTGTCTAGGGGTGTGGTTGATAAGTAGAGTAGCTTAGAGTAGTGAGCGAATGTCCAGTCAGTGAATAAAGGTTTTCAAGTGCTTTATTTCCAGGCCCAACATGGCCAACATCAACATCAAATGAGGAGAAAAGGTTGATGAAGCAAGAGAGAACTTTGCAGTATCAGGCCTGGATATGAACCGAGCAATCCTGCTCTCAGTAGTATCAATTGCAATCCGTCACCACTCTAGCCAGAGTGGGTGAAGTGCCCCCGGACAGACTCCTGTCACAAGCCTGGCAGCCGAAGTGTCACTTTAGGTTTTCTGGGAGGAACAGGCCTCTGCCAAAGACCTGGCTCTAGGGCCTCTGCCACAGGCCAATTACTTGAATGAGCTAAATGAACAGATTGAGATTGAGCAAATCCTCCCAGTAGATTAAGCATAGGTCACTGGATGACAGCAATAGTGTACCTGTCAACATTCCAGTCACCAGATCCCGATGGTTCGTTCAAGCCCTGTTGGACAACCTGCCTCTTGGTTCTCCTCAAGCCGACCCCCCATCGAACGGCATACAGCCTGAGATCTTCTCAGCAAAGTGGGGGACCCAGCAAGTCACTAGGGCCCCCTCAGGAACATGGAGCTCTGCGTAGAATGTGACCCCGGCCTGGAAGGCCATATCGCTGGGGTCCAGTGGATGCGCACACCCTAAAGGTGGGTGCCGCACCTGGAACCCGCAAAGAACACACAAAAATGGCGTCTGTCACAGATATACTCTCCCCCAGCATGCCCCGCGAGGGAAAACTCTTCCAATTGGCTGCTGGGGAAAAGCGGCTCCGCCAGAACCCCTCTAGCGCCAACTGTCGCCCAGGGGTGGAAACAACACCTCTGGAGCGCAGACTGACCTACAGGACAGTTCAGGAATGACAGCAACCTAATTTAGAAAATTGTGAATGAGAGCAAAATAACTCTCCCATTCCCCACTAACTTTAGCGTAGTGCCCATACTGAAAGTAAGGGGGCGCTACATTAATATAATTAAGAGACACACACATCCTTGACCTGCAATCAGCTGCCCGCCCTTGGTGTCACAGTGAAGTATCTATAGATGTCTGAGAATCTTCTAAGGCCACCCATATACATCAGACAGCAAGGTTGATTTACTAAAGGAACAGAGCATGTTTATTTTGCAAAGTGTACGATCACTTTGCTTAGTGAATGAGGTAAAGCTGTGTATACTTCAATTTTCCTTGCACATGATTGGATATTTGAAGAGAACACTGCTTTGCCTTATTTACTAAGCTATTTGAACATACTCTTTGTAAAGTAAACAGCCTTTACAACTTTTTTTAATTGTTTTTGCTTAGAGGTCACATCATATATTTTACAAACATTTTACAAAAATCCCTATCAGAGTCTCCCTTACATCAGAGTCCCCCTTACCTCAGGGTTTATATCAGAGTCACCCTTACATTAGTTTATGTATCAGAGTCACCCTTGCATCAAAGTTATCCAGTTAAATCAGGCTCACCATCAGAGTCCCCCCTTGCATCAGGGCTCCCCTTACTTAAGAGTCAGCCCTTCCATCATGGTCCCTACCAGAATCGGAACCTCTTTTATCAGGCTCCCCATCAAAGTCCAGTTTACATCAGAATAACCCCTTAGATCAGCGTCCCTATCAGAGCCCTCGTTTATCAAGCTCCTCCTTACATTACCTCCTCCTCCTTACATCAGAGTCTGTCTTTAGATCCGAAGGATCCCCATTTATATCTGCTGACCTGCTGGCCTCTTTTAGGAGCCCGCAATGTGCAAAAACAAGACACCAAAGGGAACCAAAAAGGTGCATTTGAACACACACAACAAAATTGCACAAGGGTGTGTCAAATGGTCCATTCTCAAAGAGGAAGAACCCCCTTTTTGACTCCCCAGGGCACAAGACTCTTGGTGGGGGGTGGGGGACAAGGTCTATCTAGCCAAAAGTCCTGGTAGACCTCGCTCCTCTTGATCAGTCAAAGCCAACCATGGAGGAGTACTGGATGGGAGGCTGTCCTAAAGACAGACCCCCCAAGGTAGGGGAAGAAGGAACCTAATAGCCACATATTCTCCCCCTAGACTTCAGGGAAGGCCTGAAGACCCACATCCTACAATCATAAGTAAAAGGTGACACACAAAAAAGTGAAAGTGACAGAAACTTAGAGAAAAAAACAAAAATGCCAATGTGCAAGACAATGGCTAGACCTTTACGGCATAGCAACAAATATTGACCCAGTCTTAGACAAAAGCCCGAGCTCATGAGAAGTAAGTCAGAAAAAGCACAGGTGTAATGGCCTAGTGCAGTTTCACATAGTGGGGTCCCAAACACGTAGTGCTAACCCAGCACCCCCAAGACAAAGTACCACAGGGCGTTTAACACTCTGCCTTCACAGCCCCTGACCAGACAAGGTAGCACACTTAAATCAGGGGAATAGTCCCTATCCACACCTCAATTCAGTTTCTTTCCCACAAGGAAGATCTCTTAGAACCCCAAATAATACCAGGGATACTATACAGCCAGGCATCCCATCCAGAATACCAGATAGATGGTGGAGCACCCTTACTGGACATTGATAAGAACAAATACTACACTTAATTTTAGCCAAAGGGCCAAGAAGGGACCTTAAAAGCATTCGACTTTGTGGTGCGGACTTTTTGTTTGAGAAGATGATCTGGTAGCAACTTTATGAGTTATATTACACTCTACTTCCTCCTCCATATTAGCATTATCCTCCAAGTCCTTCTCAGCATCAGGACAAGCAGGGATCCCTCTGCTGACCAACATTCCTCCATTAGGATTGGCAAGAGATGCTGTTTTAACATTGCTTTGCATAGATATTTAAAGGGGTTGTAAAGGAAAACATTTTTTTCCCATAATAGCTTCCGTTACCTTAGTGCAGTCCTCCTTCACTTACCTCATCCTTCCATTTTGCTTTTAAATGTCCTTATTTCTTTCGTAGAAATCCTCACTTCCTGTTCTTCTGTCTGTAACTACACACAGTAATGCAAGGCTTTTTCTGTGCATTACCCGCGTGCGCCACTGGGGGGCGCGCAGCAGGTAAACCCTGTGCCGGCGCATTTGCTGGGAAGCCAATGTGTGTACCTGGCGGCTGTGATGTCCGCCGGGTACACGCGATCGGTGGTGACAGCAGGGACGTGGAGCTCTGTGTGTAAACACAGAGCTCCACGTCCTGTCAGGGAGAGAGGAGACCGATCTGTGTCTCTTGTACATAGGGACACAGCATCGGTCACCTCCCCCAGTCAGTCCCCTCCTCCCACACAGTTAGAACACACCCAGGTAATACATTTAACCCCTTCCTCACCCCCTAGTGATTAACCCCTTCCCTGCCAGTCACATTTATACAGTAATTAGTGCATTTTTATAGCACTGATCGCTGTATAAATGTGAATGGTCCCAAAATTGTGTCAAAAGTGTCCGATATGTCCGTCGCAATATCACAGGCCTGACAAAAAAAAAATCGCAGATCGCCGCCAATACTAGTAAAAAAAAAAAAAAAAAAAAAAAAAAATCATAAATCTATCCCCTATTTTGTAGGCGCTATAACTTTTGCGCAAACCGATCAAATACGCTTATTGCGATTTTTTTTTAACAAAAATATGTAGAAGAATACGTATCGTCCTAAACCGAGGGAATTTTTTTTTTTTTAAACTGGGATATTTTTTTTTAACAGGTACGTTTTTATTCATCAAAATGCACTACAAAAAGAACACAGTACATTATATCATGGTACATAACTCAGAACACACAGGTGTAGTCATTTAAATGGGATATTATTATAACAAAAGTAAAAAATATTGTGTTTTTTTTCCAAATTTTCTGTCTTTTTTTATTTATAGCGCAAAAAATAAAAATCGCAGAGATGATCAAATACCACCAAAATAAAGCTCTATTTGTGGGGAAAAAAATGATAAAAATATAGTTCGGGTACAGTGTTGTATGACCGCGCAATTGTCATTCAAAATGCGTCAGCGCTGAAAGCTGAAAATTGGTCTGGACTTGAAGGGGGTTTAAGTGCCCAGTAATGAAGTGGTTAAAGCTATAGCAGAGCGGTCAGACCTTCACTGATCATAGGTATGAGCCTTATGATTGCTGTATATAACATGGTTCCAGGGCTGATACTGAAATGGTAAAAAGTAAGGGGAAACCAACATACTACTGGTATTCAAATAAAGAATGAGGGGTCCCAGGGATTCCCCACAGTCCCAGAGGCTCCTACTAATGGTATTGTAAGTGACCCACTCAGTCAGAGAGTGTGATGTCATCAGCCCACCTCTTCATCTCAGCCAATCAGAGGAAGTCTTGCACTCATTCACAGAAGACAAAGCTCCCTATGAATGGCTAAGCATTGCTCGGCCTGACTATATGTTGTTCCGGGTGTGAAACTGAAAGTCTCTGTTCATACAGTGCTTAGAGCCAGTGCATCACTTAGCAAAGGAAATAAACCATGCTGGTCCAAACAAACTATTTAAGGAACCATGGAGATCAACTTTAAGCTAAGAAAGATGATTGCTGACCTGCAATGACTGAAATTATTTTGCCAAAATTAAAGTAGAACTGTGGCTTTCCATGGAAAAATATTTGCTGCAGCACTGAATTGTCGGTACATCTGCACTTACAGTTTTCACTTAGAAGATCGGGACCGGACGTGACTAGAAACTACACCTCGATGTATGTTTCTTCAAATACCGTCATTAGGAAGCACCAGAATCAGGGACAGTTCATCTAAATCAGGGACAGTTGGGAGCTAAAGTGTATGGTTACTGTGAAAGTAATCGGTGTGGGAAGGACAGTCACTGAGTTATGAATATTTGTCTGACCCAACCAATCCCTGAAGTCTTTGTTCAGAGGAATTGTTGGGAGTGATGATAAATATTTGGAGTTCTTTTTCTGAGTGTTCTTTCACTCCTTTGTTTCTGCTTGGAGAGGATGACAGTATAGAGTGTGCTTTCTTTTGAGCCTCACCCTAGTCAGAGGCATCTCCTAGGGGGCTAGGTGTTTATCTGCCTTGCTGGAAGGTGTTTATCCAAAGAAAGCTGGACAAGAAGATGGCTTCCTGGAAGGGGGACCTGTAAGGATTTTTTTTGCTAAAGAATGTAGCAGTGAAGGTATCTTTGGCTGCTGTCAAAGGGTCAAGGGACACATTTATTAAGGGTAGAGATCCACTGCAACTTAAAGTGGATGTAAACCCCCACTTTTTTTTTATGTCACAATGTAGAGTATAAGATTTCCTATCATCTGTGCCCAGTCTTGCCACACAGAGTTAATCCAGCTCTGAGCAATCCTCTTTTATTGTTCAGTGAAAATTAACACTTACAGATAAAACCCTGTCTAAATACAAAGTCCATTCTTCTCTCCTTGCTTTGAGTGACAGGTTATTTACATCTAGCTTGGACATGTTTATCATATGTTATGTTATGTTTATCATAATATGAGGTGATCTACAGGTCAGTGTATATTACCAGGATGTGTTATGTGGGGGAGGGGTGGATTTATCACTTTTTATACTGTGGATCACCTCATATTATGATAAAAATAACATAACATATGATAAACATGTACAGGCTAGATATGTAAATAACCTGTCACTCAAAGCAAGGAGAGAGAAAAGGACTTTGGCCCGGATTCACATACATCGGCGCATATTTATGCGGGCGTACCGTATCTAATATACGCCGACGCAGTGCACAGATGCAAGCACTGGATTCACAAAGCACTCGCTCCCACTCGCTCTTAAAGATACGCTGGGTTTCCTCAGCGTAAGCCAGCGTAGGTGGAAGTGGGTTGAGCCATGCTAATAAGGCGTGACCCCATGCAAATGATGGATTGAGCGTCATAAAGATACGAATAACGTACAGCGCATGCGCCATCCCGTGGACGCATCCCAGTGCGCATGCGCAGAATCACGTCGGAACTACTCCCTAAGATACGACGGATCACTGCCTACGACATGAACGTAACCTACGCCCAGCCCTATTTACGTACTACGTAAACGGCATAAAATACGACGGGTCTGTTCCCTGGTCCATACCTTTGCATGAGTTGCGGCTCCTATATGGGGAATAACTTTACACCGGACGTAAGTCTTACGCAAACCGCGTATATTATGCGCCGGGCACAAGTACGTTTGTGAATCGGCGTATCTCCCTCATTTGCATATGTGCATAGAAAATCAATGGGAGGGGAAAATGCGCCCAGCGTAAATATGCGCCCACGATACGCCGGCGTAGGAAAGTTACGTCGGTCGGATGAAGCCTATTTTCAGGCGTATCTCAGTTTATGGGCACGGCGCATAGATACGACGGCGCATACTTACACTTAGGCGGCGTATCTCAAGATACGTCAGAGTAAGTGCGTTGTGAATCCGGGCCTATGTATTTAGACAGGGTTTTATCTGGAAGTCTGTTAATTTTTGGGTTTACATCCACTTTAAGGCAAGATTTTGATTGATCCGATAGGGTCATAGATCTGTCGGTCCTCAGAGGGCCAATAATTACCAAGAGACAGATACAGTATTTAAGGGTCCGCAACCCTCATAATACCTGTCCTATTTTTATGCTCTATTTGGGTATCCTGTACCCCTAAACCCTCTCTCCTAGATTTTGATTCAGCAAAAAAAGGTAAAAGACTAAAGTGACTAGGACTCAAAGGCATCAAAAGTGTTTGACAGGTGGTGAAGAGGTTATATGTCGCCTTCTTGCTGCCTTTCTAATCCTGAAAATGCTGCACCACACATAACCGCCATGTGCATTGCATGGGGTTGCAGGACATTTGCAGCATGGCCCCATTCCCTTGCCAGTGCAGCTTATCGAAACCATGGCATGTCTACAACCCAATTTGTTGCCTTTGTATCTTAAAGAGGAAGTAAACCCTCTTAAAATAATCCAGAAGAAAATCAAAAAATCAAAGCCCGCGAAGTGCTCCTCGTTCCCCTCTGCTGCTGCCGCAATGTCCCCTCGGAGCTTCTTCCTGGTAACGCTGATCTGGCGCTGTGATTGGCCGGAGCGGTGATGACGTCACTCCCGCACATGCGTGCGGGACCGGCACGATCCCGCACATGCTCGCGGGACCGGCATAATCCCGGCCTGATCCCATTCATTATGCCGGGAAACTCAGTGTGCCTGCGCCGTTGTCTACGACGAGCATGCGCCGTAGACATTGGTGCAGTGTTTTCTGCAAATATCTCCTTATCCGTGTAGGTTAAGGAGATATCTCTTGCACCTACAGGTAAGCCTTAATCTAGGCCTACCTGTAGGTGCAAGTTGTCAAAGTGAGTTTACAACCACTTTAAGAGGGAGCAGTTGTGGGTGGTCAAAATGCATCTCAAATATGTATTTTTTCTGCCCCTCAACCTAAATGTAAACAGAGAACTACCATGGCACGGCTGTGCTATTTTGAAAAATAAATTCACCAAAATTCTGAGAAAAATAATGAAACAGCATGAGATGTAATAGCTTAGAAAATTGACATTAATATTTCCTGAACAGTAGATCTAGCAGCTCATTAAGTGATCTTAGAATTGCTAAGATCTGCTGAGGCCAACATTTTTGAAGGAAATAGAACTGTGTGCTCCCCTCCCCATCTACTCCTTCTGCCCCCCCTGATTGTGCATTGCTCCTCATGATGCCACCCTTCAGTTCCTATGCCCCTCTCAGTGCACAGTACGTATATCCTAGAGCCGGGAGGAGATGAAATGATTTCATGCGGTGTGCTGTATATAATTCATTAAACCAATGTCTCGGAGAATAAATGACTTCTCATAACTTAATGCTGAATTAATTAGAACATTTATTTTCAGCAAAAAACAAATCAATTTCCCAGCGCCGAATGCTAGAACATTTTTCAAAGCGTAGAAATTGTTTTTTTTTTTTCTGTTGGCCGGTTTCTATATCTGTTTGCTTTGCACATCAATAATTAAATAATAAATGCTAGTAAGTACCTAATTCTAATTAGCAGCAAAACTGGACTTGTTTTGCACATAAGCATTTTTTCTTTGTATATCAGGGCTGCACAAATCCCAGGAGGCGGGTGGCTAATGTACCTAAAAATAGCAAAAATGTTTTCAAATAATTTCTGTTAGGGATGGTGCATAGTGCTGTTCTGATGCTGCTAGGTTCTGATCGCATCTGCAACAACCCCCCACTGTTTTTTCATATCTATGTATTTTAGAACATAGCTCCCAACTGTCCCTGATTTCAAGGGAATGTCCCTGATTTGGAGCAATGTCCCTCTGTCCCTCAGTCCTACTCATTTGTCCCTCATTTTGGTCTGATCTATATAAATGTATATAAAATGCACTTTTTATCTATCAAAAAGTTTTTTCCAGTGATAAACTTTCATCTGATTTCTAAATTGCTGCATTTGTAAATTCCAAAATCCAATATAAAGGAATAGTAGTGGTAAAAAAAGCACTTTTGGGTTTAACCAATCTTGTTTTTTGTTCAATTCTCCTTTAAGGGGGCGTGGCAAGGGGTGTGTCTTATGCCTGCATACTTTTGCTGATAGGTGTCCCGCATTCCCATCTCAAAACGTTGGGAGGTATGTATATATATATTTTATTTATGTATGTGCATAAGGGCAGCCAAGTTAGCTAATTTCCCTCTTCACTCTTAAGCCCCGTACACACGGTTGGACTATTGGCCAACCAACTTCAAAATCTGCAACTTTTCAAATTTGTCCAACCGTGTGTACGCTCCATCGGACCAACTTTTTCTGGTTTCATCCGACAAAAAGTTGGGTCTGTGAACGGACCAACTTTTCGGCAACAAAAATCTGATGGTGCTTTGTGTGACCGTGTGTACAGCAATCCAACCAACTTTTGAACAAAGTGCAAATACAAATGCTCAGAACCAATGTTAAAAGCAACAAACAATAGCAGAAGTTAACCAAAGGGTGGCGGTAAAGAGCAGAAAAGAGCAAAAAAAAACACGTGATGTTAGGAAACTTTTAGAAAAGTTTGCAGAAAAGTCTGACTGTGTGTATGCTATGGGTGTGGCAGGACAAATCAATTAGGACTAAAATCGAAGGGAAATTTTGTTGGATGTCCTACCGTGTGTATGAGCCTTTAGGCCTTGTACACACGACAGAGAAACTCGACGGGCGAAACACATCGTTTTGCTCGTCGAGTTCCTTGTGAAGCCGCCGAGAAACTCGACAAACCAATTTTCTCCATTTCTGTCAAGGAAATAGAGAACATGCTCTCTTTTTGGCTCGTCGAGTTTCTCGACCGTTTCCTCGATGGAAATGTACACACGACCGATTTCCTCGGCAAAAAAATATCTCCCAGCAAGTTTCTTGCTGGTTTTTGCCGAGAAACTCGGTCGTGTGTACGAGGCCTTAGTAGTGTTGCATGGTGTTTGAGCATTACTGTTCATCTCATGCCGCGTACACACCATTGTTTTTCTTGTCGTTCAAAAACCCATAGTTTTTCACTACGTGATTCCTCTCCAGTCTGACTTGCATACACACGTTCATGCAAAAAAACATCCGACCAAAGCGCGGTGACCTACAACGCGTACGACAGGACTATAATGGGGAAGTTTCCTTTCAAATGGCGTCACCCTTTGGGCTGCATACTTGATTCTGAGCATGCACATTTTTTCCCCCTCGGAAAAGTATACACACGACCGTTTTTCGCGACGAGAAAAAGACTGGTGTGAAAAACGACAAGAAAAAAAGATAGCTGGTTTCAATTTTTTACAGGCAGTTTTTTTGTCGAGAAATCCACTAGGGTGCATACACACAACCGGTTTTCTCGACCAATATAAAAAATGGCAGTTTTATCGTCGTGAAAAACGGTCGTGTACGAGGCATAAGTCTCCCAGGACTAAAAATCAAGGGCCAGATTCACGTAGAGCGGCGCAAATTAAGTTGTCATTTAGGTTACGGCGCCTTAATTTTGTGTCGTAAGTGCCGTATCCACAGCGCATTTGCGCCCAAATTTGCGCCAGCGTAACTTAAATCCCGAGGCGTAAGGCGGGGTTATTGCAAATGGGAAGGAAGTGGGCGTGCTCCATTGTAATGAGCCGTGACCCCATGCAAATGAAGGGCCGGCCGCACTGCGCATGCGCGCACGAATCTGCACCTCACTGGGCATGCTCAGAACTCGGCTCGGCGCAATCAGTGAGATAGGTAAAAGGCCAAGCGTACTTAGTTTGAGAATCGCCCTGTGTATAAATAGCCCCAGACAAACACACTTCCCTTGCAAAAGTACATCCATGTTTTCCCTTCCTAAAGCAAGTTGCTTTTGCTCTGTCATTGTTATGACCCTGACAGTGAGAGGACTCTTTTTAAAGGTTAGACCGCAGCTGTAGAGGCTTATCAGAAATGAACCACCAGATCACTCTCACTGAACAATAAGAGTTTGGGGTTATATCATCATATCCTCTAATGGAAACAAATACAAGAGTAATAGCTTAATTCCTCTTAAGCTTTAACTAATGAATACAATCCGGATACTACAAGTATAAAGTCTTGTTTAAGTAATTTCAACAATAAAGGGTAGTAGTAATACAGGTATTGTAGGATATCTCCACACTGGTATCAATAGAGTGAAATATCTCTGCTGTAACTGATGCTAGTATATAGTAACAAGTATAGAGTGAGAGACACAGTTCTGAGATATACTAGGAATCACTGTTATTATAAGAAGCTGGTTTCAGATATACTTGCGGTTTAGGAGGTAGTCTGTACCGGGAATGTCTGCACAGGAGGTGGTGGTATCTTTATACAGCAGTAGTTTGGTATTTAAATATACTTGCAGTTCAGGAGGTAGTCTATACCAGGGATGTCCGCACAGGTGGTGATGGCTTTATCCAGTAAGTACTGAAACACACAGGACTTCCAAGGGGTCAGTTGTGGAGAGAGGTGCTACAGAGAGTCTGCAGCTTGTCCAGGGTTCCCAGATGGCGGCAGGGTCCAACAGGAATATCCGAACACCCTGCCGCCATTCCCGGGAGTTTAAATAGCCCGGGCTGTGGGCTGAGCTGAGCGCCACACGCTGGAACGCACTTCCGCGTTCCAACGTGGAGCGCAGACGTCCGCGCACCGGAAGTGACGCGGACGTGTATCTGAATGGAGCGCAGCTGTCATAAGTGACAAGCCTGCGCTCTGTGAAAAAGGAGTAACGCTGACGGCGTTACATACTCCCCTCCTCAAGGGGGCACCTCCGGGGCGCCCAGTAAGAGATGGTTTATTAGGATATTTATGATGAAACTGCTTAATGAGACGAGGAGCATGAATATTTGAAGAACATTCCCAGGAATCATCTGTGGGAGAATAGCCTTTCCAACGAATTAAATATTGAATAGAGGATCCTCTCTTCCTAGAATCAAGAATCTTCTCTACCTGATATTCAGTTTCACCAAAAACTTGAATTGGAGGAGGAGGTTGTGGATCTCTATCTGGAAATGGATTAGGTTTGTAAGGCTTAATTAGTGAAACATGGAAGGATGGATGAATCTTCCAATCTGAAGGTAGAAGTAATCTAACAGCATTTTTGTTTATTACATGAGAAATTGGGAAAGGTCCTGTGTATTGACGACCAAGTTTCTTTGAAGGAATATTAAGTCGCAGATTCCGAGTGGATAACCATACCAAATCTCCAATCTTGTATGGAGGTGATATTGTTCTATGAGAGTCATAATATTTTTTTTGTCTAATTTGAGCAGCTTCTAGGTTAGAACGAAGAGTATTTAAAGTGTTTTTTATGGTTGAGAAGAAATTCTCAACAGCCGGAACATTATTTGGAAGAAAAGTAGATGGTAAACTATTAGGATGAAACCCATAATTTGCGTAAAAGGGTGAAAACTGAGAAGATGAATTGGAAGCGTTGTTATATGCAAACTCTGCATGTGGAAGTAAGTCAACCCAGTCATCTTGAAGATGAGTGCAATAACAGCGCAAATACTGTTCAAGTGTTTGATTGACACGTTCCGTTTGCCCGTTTGTTTGGGGATGATAAGCAGTAGACCTGCGATGATCTATTTGTAATGTTTGGCAAAGGGCTCTCCAAAACTTGGAAATAAACTGTGAGCCACGATCCGAAATGATCTGGGATGGAAGACCATGCAATTTAAGAATATTAGATACAAAAGCCCTTGCTGTTTCTTGAGAAGTAGGTAATTTTTTCAAAGGTACAAAATGGGCCATCTTGGTTAATATATCAACAGTGACCATGATGGTGTTAGCTCCATTTGATCTAGGAAGATCTACTATGAAATCCATGGAAATAACATCCCAAGGTCTATTAGGTATTGGGATGGAGGTTAATAAACCATAGGGAGGCTTCCTTGAATGCTTGTTGGTGGCACAAGTGTGGCAAGAACTCACATAGTCGTGAACAGTTTTTGTCAGATGAGGCCACCAATAATTTCTCTTCAGTAAATGAAGGGTTTTACTAATACCAGGATGACCTGCAAGTGGGGCGTCATGGAGTTGTTTTAATAGTATGAGTTGTAAACTTGGTGGAACATAGATCTTGTTGTTGAAAGTTAATAGTCCATTAGACTCCTGTTGTAGACCTTTAGGGAGTTGAGATCTGTCTTTGGAAAGAGTTTGAATGAGCAACTTATTAAATGTCAAAGTTGTTCCAATGAATCGGTTGGAGGGAATAATGGAAAGTGGAGGAATGTCCATGGATTGATCTTCATTCATACGAGATAAAGAATCTGCTTTAATATTCTGAGTACCCGGGAGGTATGAAATGACGAAATCAAATCGATCAAAAAATAAACTCCATCTGACTTGACGGGCAGAAAGAGTTTTACAAGTTTTAAGATGCTGTAAATTACGATGGTCGATGAGAATAGTGATGGGGTGTGTAGAACCCTCCAGAAGGTGTCTCCAGTTTGCGAGAGCATCCTTTATTGCTAACAGTTCCTTCTCACCAATCGGATAGTTCTTTTCAGCTGGTGATAAAGTTCTGGAATAAAAGGCAACAGGATGTAGTGGTTGTGATAATGTGGGTCGTTGGGAAAGTACAGCACCCAAAGCAAAATGTGAGGCATCAACTTCCAAAGTGAAATGAAACATTGGATTGGGTAGTTGGAGAATGGGAGCTGAAGAGTAACTGAGCTTAAGTGTTTCAAAGGATCTCTGTGCTTCCTTGGACCAAATGAAAGGTATCTTAGAACTAGTTAAACTAGTAAGTGGTCTCACAATTGATGAGAAATTTTTAATGAATTTTCTATAATAATTAGAAAATCCAAGGAATCTCTGAAGGGCCTTTCTAGACTGGGGAGAAGGCCAGGACAAAATGCAATCCACTTTAGTATGGTCCATCTGAACTCCGTCAGGAGTGATTTGATAACCAAGAAAGGAGATAGTCGTCTGACTGAAGACGCACTTCTCAAGTTTTGCATATAGAGAGTGAATTCTGAGCCTATCCAGAATCCAACGCACATGCTTGTGATGTTCTTCCAGAGTATCAGAGTAAATTAATATGTCATCCAAGTAAATAACAACACAAATGTCAAGCAGATCATGAAAAATATCGTTAATAAACCACTGAAAAGTTGCTGGGGCATTACATAACCCGAAAGGCATTACACAATACTCGAAAAGCCCGTATCGAGTTTTAAAAGCAGTCTTCCACTCATCTCCAGAGCGGATCCTTATCAGATTATAGGCACCTCTGAGGTCCAGCTTTGTGTAGATCTTAGCTGTTTGTAAACGTTCAATAAGTTCTGGAATGAGTGGTAATGGATATCTATTCTTTATAGTGATGTTATTGAGAGATCGATAATCTATTATCGGCCGAAGTGATCCATCCTTATTTTTTACAAAAAATAGAGCTGCACTAGCTGAAGAAGTGGAGGGTCTTATAAATCCTTTTTTAAGGTTCTCATCCAAGTAATCTTTTAGGTGTGTAAGCTCTGGTTGTGAAAGGGGGTAAATCCGAGCGGTAGGGATAGGACTGTCAGGAATTAAGTCAATAGGACAATCATAAATCCTATGTGGAGGAAGTTTATCTGCGTTAGTCTTACTGAACACATCAGCGAAATCTTGTAAGTAATTTGGTAGATTAGCAGGATGAACTTCTGAAAAGGAGATGATACATGGAGGATGACAGAATTCTGTACAGTAAGTAGACTGTAAGGAAAGGGATCTTGTGGACCAAAGAATAGTAGGCTGATGAAGATGCAACCATGGTAGACCTAAAACTATAGGGAAAACTGGAGATGAAATAATATCAAAATTGAGAATCTCTGTGTGGCCAGTGGCACAAGAAACTGTTAAGGGAACTGTCTGAGATGTAACTGGACCGAAAGAAGAGTTAGAACCATCAATAAAAGTGAGTGACACTGGAATCTGCTTTAACACACTGGGAATTTTATTAGCTTTTACAACATTTGAATCAATGAAATTGCCACATGCCCCGCTGTCGACCATTGCTTCAATGGAAATCTTTCCTTGATCCCACTGTAGGGTGAGAGGAACAAAAATATAATGATTAGATATGGTTCCAGGTGAATTTAATTTACTAATGTGGGAGAAATTACCTTCTGAATTCTTCTTGAGAAGAGGACAGGTGGAAACGATATGGTCAGGAGCAGAACAATATAGGCAAAGATTGTTAGCTCTGCGGCGCTGTTTCTCTGCAGAAGTTAAAGGTCCTTTAATAACACTAAGATCCATTGGAGAATCTTTGGGAGGTGATCTAGACCTCCTGAAGGGAGTGACAGAGTAAGTAATGGCACGTTCGGTCTTTCTTTCGCGAAGGCGACGATCAATAGTCACTGAGAGGTGCATGAGATCTTCCAAAGTAGTGGGTAGGTCAACGCGGGCAAGCTCATCCTTCATGGCCTCAGATAAACCCAAACGGAACTGGTTTCTGAGAGAAATATCAGACCATTGAGTTTCTCTGCACCAACATTTGAATTCTGAAATAAAATCTTCAACAGGCCGCCTTCCCTGTTTAAGACTCCTGATTGAATTCTCAGCTGTTAACTGTTTGTTGGGATCTTCATATAACAAAGACATTTCATCAAGAAATGTGTCAAAATCTCCTAGGAGATCTCCGTGTTCTTCTACGTAGGTGTCAGCCCATACCCTGGGCTCACCTTTAAGATAAGTAATTAATGTGAGGATCTTTATCCTATCAGAATGATAAGTACGTGGCCGCAGTTCAAACATCAATCGGCATGAACTAATAAACTGTCTGTAATTTTTTCTATCTCCAAAAAAAGGTTCCGGAGAACAGGCCTTGGGTTCAGGTCTTTCCCTGGCTTGTGCAAAATTTTGATCTCTTAAAGCATCATTCTGCATACGTAACTCATTCATGTTGGTGGTAAGATTATCAACCCTTTGAGAGAGTGCAACTAAATGATTTGCAAGGTCAGCTGGATCCATTTTAAAGATATATGTATATATATATATATCCTTTCTTCCTTTATTTTGGGGTTCGGATATTATGTTATGACCCTGACAGTGAGAGGACTCTTTTTAAAGGTTAGACCGCAGCTGTAGAGGCTTATCAGAAATGAACCACCAGATCACTCTCACTGAACAATAAGAGTTTGGGGTTATATCATCATATCCTCTAATGGAAACAAATACAAGAGTAATAGCTTAATTCCTCTTAAGCTTTAACTAATGAATACAATCCGGATACTACAAGTATAAAGTCTTGTTTAAGTAATTTCAACAATAAAGGGTAGTAGTAATACAGGTATTGTAGGATATCTCCACACTGGTATCAATAGAGTGAAATATCTCTGCTGTAACTGATGCTAGTATATAGTAACAAGTATAGAGTGAGAGACACAGTTCTGAGATATACTAGGAATCACTGTTATTATAAGAAGCTGGTTTCAGATATACTTGCGGTTTAGGAGGTAGTCTGTACCGGGAATGTCTGCACAGGAGGTGGTGGTATCTTTATACAGCAGTAGTTTGGTATTTAAATATACTTGCAGTTCAGGAGGTAGTCTATACCAGGGATGTCCGCACAGGTGGTGATGGCTTTATCCAGTAAGTACTGAAACACACAGGACTTCCAAGGGGTCAGTTGTGGAGAGAGGTGCTACAGAGAGTCTGCAGCTTGTCCAGGGTTCCCAGATGGCGGCAGGGTCCAACAGGAATATCCGAACACCCTGCCGCCATTCCCGGGAGTTTAAATAGCCCGGGCTGTGGGCTGAGCTGAGCGCCACACGCTGGAACGCACTTCCGCGTTCCAACGTGGAGCGCAGACGTCCGCGCACCGGAAGTGACGCGGACGTGTATCTGAATGGAGCGCAGCTGTCATAAGTGACAAGCCTGCGCTCCGTGAAAAAGGAGTAACGCTGACGGCGTTACAGTCATCTGTTGGTGTGTGTTGGTGAGTGTATTGTTAGATAAAAGATTTGGAGGAGTAGTAGATTGTAGTAGCTATGTTTTTTTTCTGAGTGTTTTTTCTGATTGTTTTTTTGGTGTTTGTTTTTTCTGATTGTTTTTTCGGTGTTTGTTTTTGAATTTGTATTAGCTGTCTGCTTGTGTGGTTTTATTTTTGTGTGTGTTTGTTCTGTGAGTATTTGTGTTTGTTTGTTGTGTGAGTATTTGTGTTTGTTTGTTGTGTTTGGTGCTGAGTGTTGGGTGTTATGGCAGCTGAATTTTTCAGTGAGAGAAAAGCAGATACTTGCTAGGGCCATCACCCATTTCGGGCGTTATTTGCATGGTCCTGAGAGCCGGGACACCACCCCGGCCAGGAGGAAGGAGATCATTCAGCAAATTACTGATCAGATCAATGCGGAGGGGGGGGGGAAGACGAGGACCCCCAGTGGGATTCAGAAGAAGATCAACTATCTTAGAAGCCTGGTCCGGGAGAAGATGGCCAAGATAAATGCCCATGACACGGGTACTGGAGGAGGACCACCCTGCTCCGTCAGGCTGACTGAGGAGGAATGGGCAGTGGCCCGGTGCTTCCATAGCCAGCAGGTGGTGGGACTGCCTGGCTTTGAATCTGATGCTCCTGTGAGGACAGGTAATTTTGGGGTTTTTCTATCTGGTGAGTAGCATGTGTGGGTGGGGGAAGGGAATATGTGCCAAGTGTGTGGATCCTCCAACCTGTGTATGTTTTGTGTCCTCCACAGATGGCCAGGAGATTGCTGGGCCATCAGGCCAGGAGGTTGCTGGGCCATCAGGCCAGGCTGCACCACCCCCAGGACAACATGCTGCAGAAGAGCCCCAAGAATGGCAGGAGTCCCCAGGGGAGGGGAGTGGCCACACCTCACATCATGAGGAGGTTGAGGGGGAGGAGGATGAGGGGGGGAGAAAGAGGATGAAGATATGGACATTGCCAGGGAAATCCTTTTGGCCTCGGATGTGTTTCCCCCTGAGGCTACCCCTGAGGCTGGCAGCAGTCAGGCCACCATCAAGGGTAGCCCCTCCCACTCCTCCCCCAACAGGCCTCCCCCACAAGGGTCTCTCTCTCCCCTCCTCCCAGGCCACAAGACTCAGCTGCAGGCAGGAAGGCTACCCATAAGACCAGGGGGGTGGCCGAGTGTCTGCCGGCCAATCTGCGGAGGGACAATGCCCTTCAGACCCGCCATCTGGGTCAGATCAACCGGACTTTGACCCAGATGGAGGACAGCCTGGGCTCAATTAAGGAATCACTCACTGATGTGGCCACAAACTCCCTGGCGGTCATCACATGCATTTGTGAGCTGCAGACCGCAAAAACAGGCGTGGCCCAGGAGGTGAGTGCCCTGATCCAGGCTGTCCAGGACAACACCCGGGCTGTCCAGGCCAATACAGCTGCCCTCACACTGAGTCTGAACAGGATAGCAGTGGCCTTGGAGGGCAGGCCAGCAGGAGGACAGTCACCAGGGGAGGCTCCTCCTTCCCCTGCTCACCCCCCCATGAGTCTCCTCCTTCCCCTGCTCCCCCCCCCCAGGAGTCTCCCCTGGTTGGCCGTGGCCGGCCCAGGCGTAGCTCACGCCGCCGCCGTTAAGTTTGGGGGTACTTTTTATTTTTTTTATTTTTTTATTATACTGTGCTTATGATTTGTTTTATGTGTGTGAATGATGTATGAATGGGGGGGGGGGGGGTGGCATTCCTGATTAAATAAGGGTGTCACCCTCAGTTTTGGTGGAGTAGGGATCCCCAGGACCAGGGAGAAGTGATGCCAGGTCCATGTGAATGGTGTATGAATGCACAGTGACATAATTGGAGCCGTGGCGTGGCGTTACTGCTCCCAAGTACCATTGGGGGTACTTGGATCTAATCCAATTAGATGTGCATGTGATGTGTCTGTGCTAGGGACCACAGTGGGTGTGCATGCATGCATTCTCATTGTGCCATGATTAATGTGTGTGTTTACTGTGCAAAGATGCATTCTGCGAGGCGTCTCCTGACTGCTGTTCCCTCAGAAGAGGGGGTACCCTCGGTTACTAAAGTCACTAGTATAGTTATGAGCATGGATGCCCCTGGCATGGTGGCATACAGATTGTTGTCCTGCAAGTGTGTGTGCTCAGCTCTTCCTTAATGGTGTTGCTTTAGCTGACCTTTACACGGCTGGTGCAAAGTTAGGGCACCTTTTATAAAGTGTAATTTTACACCATGAAACTAGCAGATGCCCACAGGGCGTAGCCTACGCCGCACACACTTAATTTTGTGGATCGCCTTATCTCCCTCATTTGCATCTTTGCCTATCAAAACAGTGGTGTGTCTAGCGTATTTTGCGCTCGAAGAAGCGCCGGTGTAATTCTTTTAGGTAGGACGGAAAAAAATGAATTTCAGGCGTATCTTGTTTTGAGGATACGGCGCAAACATACACATGTTTCAATTACGCCGCGCATCTCGAGATAAGTCGGCGTAAGTGCTTTGTGAATCTGGCCCCAAGTTTCTAGGCAGGTTATACTGTTATCTCATCCATATGTACAGTATTACTTGTTATAATACTTGTTATAGTACTTGTTATAAGTAAAATTCTGTTGCAAAATTTTCATCTTCAAAACTTTTGTTCATTTTCTAATGGTTAGTGTGGCCAAACTGATGTTAATTTTGAATAATTTTTGGTTACAGTTTGAAGAAGCAAAACATTTTTCTTAAATGAACAAAATTCAAATTATGAATGTATTTTTTTTTTGTTTGGGAAAAATGTATAAGTTGTAATAAAACCTTTTTGATACAATTTTTTTTCACATGTAATAAACCAACTGCAAAACTAAAAAAAAAACCTCTACTTTTATCATTAAAGCTGAAGTTTAGATATGAATTTCTTTGCATGGTTTCATTGGTCCAATTTGGACCAATCTAATGCCCCATACACACGATTGGAAATTCCGACAGCAAAACTCCGATGTGAGCTTTTGAATGGAAATTCCGACCGTGTGTATGCTCCATCGGACTTTTGCTGTCGGTATTTCCGTCAGCAAAAGATTGAGAGCTGGTTCTCAAATTTTCTGACTGAAAAAATTCCTATCCGAAAATCCAATCGTCTGTGCCAATTTCGATGTGCAAAAATACTGACGCATGCTCGGAAACAATTCGACGCATGCTCGGAAGCATTGAATTTCATTTTCGTCGTAGTGTTGTACTTCACCGCGTTCTTGGTGGTCGAAAGTTCAGAGAACTTTTGTGTGACCATGTGTGTGTAAGCCAAGCTTGAGCGGAATTCCGTCGGAAAAACCATCCAAGGTTTTTCCAACGGAAAATCCAATTGTGTGTACGGGGGAATTAGTATGTACTGTATGTACCATACCTGACCAATTAGTGCAATAGGCACCGCTACTACAGTAATCACTGCTAGCTTCTGGGTCCCATGCCCATGTTCTCTAATTGGACAAAGTGAAAGGGCCTGACGTGACGTGACAATCTCCAACTCATGTGTAGCGCTACCCCCGAAGGAGCCGCTGATTTATTTTGGGATCTACTCTCTTGGTTTGGCTCACCCCTATTTATTGGCTCGAACCCTCCCTTGACACATCAGAAGTCTGGTGGGTAAGGTATTGTGACCTCTGCTGCGCCGGGGTCACAATAGCAGGCATGCAATATACAGTGACAATATAACAATAGTATTACCCACTTTCAAGGAAAGTCCCTCCAGACGAGAAAATACACTCCACACAGTGAATATACAGGAAAGGTAAGTTTACTGTATATGAACTTGAAGAACAAGCATGGGTTCAGATCACAAACAAACAACTGTTAGACAATATCTCACTATGATTCTGCAAGGGCCCTTGCAGGAATCAGCAAACAGTATGTGGTAGGTAAAGGTTTAAACTAAAGAATGGTACCATTAACTTAACTAAGCTAGTCAGTCTATGCTCATGAGCGCCCTCTAGCGGGCAGTCCTGTAAACAGTTAGAGCTCACATTGCGGCCGGTTGGTGCACGTTAAACTTATAATCCACAAGTGGCAATTGATGAACGAAGCTACACAACAGAGTATCTGGCGCAGTAAACGTTGGTGAATTGATCTCTCATCAGCGTCAGTCACTTCTATGAACACTTAAATGGTTAATAAGGCCTCCAAGTCTCAGCGGGAGACCAACATGTATCTCCGGCCTGTGAGGTGGCACTAAGGTGTCTGTCTAAAGGGGAGGTAGGAGTTGAGCGTGTGCTCTCTCACCCTACAGGCTGATCCGCCTGAATTCTGCTCGGCATGGGACCTGGAAACTAGCAGGGATCACTGTTGCAACAGTGCCTACTATAGTAATTTCTTGCTTACACCCACATCAGCTAGGTATGGAATATACATACTTACATTTCTTTTAAGCTGGACCATTGTAACCATGCAAAAAAGCCATACATAAACTTGTCATGGCAATGGAGGGGGGTGCATGTACATAGTTGATATGGGTAAGAATGGGTGATAGTAGGGGTTCAATTGTTTCCATAAGGGGCATAGGATTTTTTTTTTTATACCACAGGAATTAAAGAGGAGCTTCAGTCTGTAAACAAAATAAATAAGAGTCAACAGCTACAAATACTGTAATGTCGGCACACTGAGCCGACTCATCAATTGGCTTTGGGTGCATGCGCCGGCATTATAAGTAATGGAAACCGGCAGTGAAGCCTTCAGGTCTTAGGCTTCACAGCGAGTTTCTTCCTGCACATGCGCGAGTCCCACCATGCTTTCTGAATGGTGTGCCATCTTCTGTGACCTGTGTGTCTCAGAAGGCAGCGGAGGGAAGGAGGAGGAGACGAAAATGACGTAGATCACCCAATCAGTGATCTTATTCTGCAGCAGGTTCCATGTCAAAACCAGGTACCCGCTTCCACCTTTTGGGTGGAGCTCAGCTTTAATTTTAAAGTGACCAAAGTCATTCCTTCTGCTTTCCTTCTGCTTTCCTCCGCGGACCGTTTTCATCGGACATGTCCGCTCGTCTGTACGAGGCCTTACACATACACAGATGACTCTCTAGCACCAGGTTGCCACAATGTACTTTTTAAAAATTTCAACAGCTTTATATTAAAATATAAAGGTAGTTTTTATTAACATTTTACAAAAACAACTTGTGTAGCAACTTTATATGCTATAGTTTTTTTTTAATGAAAGTTTAATCTTTCTCTAATTCAAGGAACACGTATATGAAGGGACAGGGTTTCTTTAATTAGTCCATATATTGCAGTGCAGTGCCAAATACATGATTTGAAAGGCAAATCATGGTATTAGCAGAATGCTTCTCACAGATATTTGGCAGAACATATATAATTTAAAAGCACAATCATTTTACTGCTGTAATATGGCCAAATCTGAGCACTGTAGATCCTTTGGTGTTCCTAGATTTTCCCGTGTTAATTATATCTGTAAGTCTTAGAACCTGTGTTAATCCAAAGCCAAGATGCATGATTTATTTTATCTGTTAAGCCTACGAGTAATTATAATGTTCATAAATTGACTTAACAAGATCTGCAATGTGCTGTTCCTGCACTGATCCTCAGACTGTCTGTAAACTTTTCAAAACCTGTGAATGCTAATGATTTACAGGCTAACCATATGCACAAAGCGTCTTTGTGGTGTGGGGCCTCGTACACACGACCGTTTTCCTCGACAAAATCCATCAAGAAAAATGCTGGCAGAGCAATTTTGCTGAGGAAAACGGTCGCGTGTATGTTTTTTGGCGAGAAAACTGTCGTGGATCTCGACGAGAAAAAAAGATAACATGTTCTCTTTTTTCTCGTCAGGAGTTTCAATTTCCTTGTCGTGTTTCTCGTCGGGCTGGTTTGCAACGAGAAACACGTTTGTGTGTATGCTTAGAAACCCGCGCATGCTCAGAATAAAGTAGACGGGAGCGCACCTTCGGTAAAAGTAGCATTCGTAATGGAGATAGCACATTCGTCACGCTGTAACAGACTGAAAAGCGCGAATCGTCTCTCACCAAACTTTTACTTAACACGCAGTACCATGAGATTAGCAAAAGCAGCCCCAAGGGTGGCGCCAGTGGAATCGAACTTCCCCTTTATAGTGCCGTCGTACGTGTTGTACGTCACCGCGTTTGAGAACGACGAGATTTTGTCTTGACAGTGTGTACGCAAAGAAAGCTTGTCAAGATTCTCGTCAAGCCTGACAAGGAACTCGTCGAGGAAAACGACGTTTCATCTACGATGAGATTCTCGGTCGTGTGTACGAGGCCTGAGTGTTAGGAACATGGAGAATTCAATGGCCCGGATTCACAAAGCACTTACGCCGACGTATCTACAGATACGCCGCGTAAGTGTAAATATGCGCCGTCGTATCTATGCGCCGGACTCTGAAAACAAGATACACCTGAAAATAGGCTTCATCCGACCGACGTAACTTTCCTACGCCGGCGTATAGTGGGCGCATATTTACGCTGGACGTAGGTGGCGCTCCCATTGATTTCCTATTCAAATATGGAAATGAGGGAGATACGTCGATTCACGAACATACTTGCACCCGGCGCATAATATACGCGGCTCCCTAAGTCGTACGTCCGGCGTAAAGTTATTCCCCATTGATGAGGCGCAACCCATGCAAAGGTATGGACCAGGGAACACAAGCCGTCGTATCTTATGTCGTTTACTTTGTACGTGAATATGACTAGGCGTAGGTTACGTTAACGTCGTAGGCAGTGATCCGTCGTATCTTAGGGAGTAGTTCCGACGTGATCCTGAGCATGCGCACTGGGTTGCGTCCACGGGACGGCGCATGCGCCGTTCATTATATGTATCTGTCTGAGACTCAACCCATCATTTGCATGGGGTCACGCCTCATTAGCATGGCTCACGCCCACTTCCACTTATGATGAATTACGCCTAAGAAACCCAGCACAGATTTGGCAGCACTGGCTTTGTGAATCCAGTGCTTGCCTCTCTGCGCTACGTCAGCGTAGCGTAAAGAAGATACGCTACGGCATAAATATGTGCCAATGTATGTGAATCCGGGCCATAGTGTGCAGAGTCATGAATGGTGTTCTCTGTAGGACCAATAAAACCTAAAACAAAAACTTACATTCCTTTTTCTTTTACATTCCTATACAATTTATTAAGTAAAGCAGTGCAGACAAGCAACAAGGGCGTGGAATGTACAAGACCCTGCTGGAAAGCCTCTGATAAAGCATTTTTTGAATATTATTTTTATGTTGGAATGTTGGAAACCTTCCTCAGAGATTTTGGTCCATATTGACATAATATCATCACACAGTTGCTGCAGGTTTGTCGGCTGCACATCCATGATGTGAATCTCCCGTTACACCACATCCCAAAGATGCTCTATTGGATTGAGATCTGGTGACTGTGGAGGCCATTGGAGTACAGTGACCCCCATTGTCATGTTCAAGAAACCAGTAGTGAGATGATTTGAGCTTTGTGACATTATCCTGCTGGAAGGAGCCATCAGAAGGTGGGTACACTGTAGTCATAAAGGGATGGGCATGGTCAGCAACAATACTCAGGTAGACCGTGGTGTTTAAGTGATGCTCAATTGGTACTAAGGGGCCCAAAGTGTGCCAATATCCCTCACACAGTAGCGGATGCTTCATACAGGGCGCAGAGTCACTGCCCTCCTAATTCATGCGCCTGGCCCCTAATTTATATGCAGGGCACCAGAAGCATGGTTTTCAATTGTTTTTTTGAAGCACATGATTAGGGCCTAAGGCTCTAATTGGCTTAAAAAAAAGGGTGATCTTGGGGCGCAGAACACTGTACCCTGAGCCCACCCAGTTGTGTGATAATAGCAAATTAATATTCATTATTGTCTTCCTGATTCTTCTCCCAGTCAATCAGGAAGCGGGTCACCCAATTGGCCAGGAAGTCTTAGGACTCACTTCCTTTTTGGGTCGGGTCTTAGGGCCCACTTCCAATTCGGCCGGGAGGAGAAGCAATGGCCCAGTGTCACAGCAAGCTGCAGCAGTTGGAGGGGCAGCTTCCAGGAGCCCTACCCTGGATCCCCAGCACCATATCCTAAGGTAAGGACATGGATGGCATCCAACCCTTCCCCAAGGGGGGGGACTAGTGCCAGCTAGGGGGCCAGGGGCAGCTTCCATGTGCCCAAACCACCTCCGATTCCTGTCCATCTCCTGCGGGGGGGGGGGGGGGGTTGATTGGGTCTCGGCTGGACATGTATGGCATCTGACCCATCCATGCATGGGTCATGTGCTAGTGCAAGTGAGGGGGCCAGGGGCAGCTTCCAAAGGCTTGCACCACCTCTGATTCTCGTCTGTTTGAGCACCAGCCGCTACTTCCCCCACACCCTTACACCACCACCACCAGCCTGAACCATTGATACAAGGCAGGGTGGATCCATGCTTTCATCTTGTTTATGCCAAATTCTGACCCTACTATCTGATAGACGCAGCTGAAACTAGAGACTCATCAGACCAGGCAATGTTTTCCAATCTTCTATTGTCCAATTTTGGTGAGCCTGTGTGAATTTTAGACTCAGTTTCCTGTTAGTTGACAGGAGTGGCACTTGATGTGGTCTTCTGTTGCTGTAACCCATCTGCTTCAAGGTTTGACGTGTTATGCATTCAGAGATGTTGTTCTGCATACCTTGGTTGTAATGAGTGGTTATTTGAGTTACTGTTGCCTTTCGATCATCTGGAACCAGTCTGCCCATTCTTCTCTGACATCAACAAGGCATTTTCCTCCACACAACAGCCACTCACTGGATATTTTCTCTTTTTCGGACCATCCTCTATAAACCCTAGAGATGCTTGTGCATGAAAATCACAGTAGATAAGCAGTTTTTGAAATACTCAGACCAGCCCATCTGGCCCCAGCAACCATGCCACATTCAAAATCACTTAAATCCTATTCTGATGCCCGGTTTGAACTTTAGCAAGTTCACCATGTCTAGATGCCTAAAAGCATTCAGATGTTGCCATGTGATTGGCTGATTAGCAATTTGTGTTACCAAGCAACTGAACACGTGTAAGTGGCTGGTAAGTGTATATAGTTAACCAATGTTACCAATTTAATAAATACTAAAACTAAACCAAATAAACCCTATATCCAATAAATAATATGATAATTGTTGGATTCTAAGAGGAGTCTTTGGTGTCCCCTAGCCTAAATGATTGACTATGATCCAACCCTGTGCCCAACTTAGGGTGACCACATTTCCAAACTACCATTCAGGGACACCCCCCTTCCCAAAAATAAGGTGGGATTTATGATTTCTCCAATCACAAGAAGGGGGCTGGGATTGTGCCCGGGAGATGGCTGTGTCAGTTTCATTGCGGGACACTGTATTGTCCTGGAAAGAAGGTGCCATGCAAAAATGCGGGACTGTCCCGGGCATGCCGGGACACGTGGTCACCCTAGCCCAACTACAGCGCACCTGCTGGATGACACCTCCAAATTGACCATCTTCTGCCTTCCCAAAGGGTAAGGGATGCTTTGATGGAGACCCTGTTATTAAAGCGGGAGTTCACCCAATTCTTTTTTTTTTTCTCTTCTCCCCTTAGATGGATGCTCGTTTTGTCTAGGGGAATCGGCTATTTGTTTTAAAATATGATCCGTACTTACCCGTTTTCGAGATGCATCTTCTTCCGTCGCTTCCGGGTATGGGTCTTCGGGAGCGGGCGTTCCTTCTTGATTGACAGTCTTCCGAGAGGCTTCCGACGGTCGCATCCATTGCGTCACTAGTAGCCGAAAGAAGCCGAACGTCGGTGCGGCTCTATATTGCGCCTGCGCACCGACGTTCGGCTTCTTTCGGAAAATCGTGACGCGATGGATGCGACCGTCGGAAGCCTCTCAGAAGACTGTCAATCAAGAAGGAACACCCAGTCCCGCAGCCCATACCCGGAAGCGGCGGAGAGGATGCATCTCGTAAACGGGTAAGTACGGATCATATTTTAAAACAAATTGCCGATTCCCCTAGACAAAACGAGCAGGAATCTAAGGGGAAAAGGTGTTGGCTATGGGTGAACCTCCGCTTTAAGAGCTCTCTTAGACCTGCGGCCAAGGGGGTGGTAAAAACAGGCAGCTGAAATGTGCTTTTACCACCCCTGAGTTGCAACAATATAGCCAGACAGGGCTGAACTCATGCCACGGCCGTGGAATTTTTAACTCAGGTTGCAGAGTTTGACAGACTCCCCATTGTGCTCAAAGGGGCGCACCACAGCCAAGAGCTGAGTGAGCCCAAAAAAAGGAAACAGGCACTCGGGAGATGTCAGTTGTACCTCCTGAGCGACTGTGCGCCACTACTGATCCACCCTCTAAAAAGCAATCCACTTTGGATTACATTTCAGAGGGTGGTAAGCAGTATTGCAAGTCTGAAAGCAGCCTCAGGAGGATTCTAAAATGAAATCTAATGTAAGGGAGTAATTTTCTTTGTTTTATTGAGGTTCTTATTTTTTGGTTCTGAATCATATCACACTGATGCCAAAAAAAGATTTAAAGCGGTTGTAAACCGCATATATAATTTTTTTTTTTTTTTTTACCTGCAAGGCAAAATGCATAATCAGCTAGTATGCACCGCATAATAGCTGATTATGAAATACTTACCTAAAAACGAGGTGAACAACACTTACCTGGTTCACGCCGAGCGAGATGTCATCTTGCTCCGGCGTGTCTTCCGGGTATCGCCGCTCCAGCGCTGTGATTGGCTGGAGCGGCGCCGCTCCAGCGCTGTGATTGGCTGGAGCGGCGATGACGTCACTCCCGCGCATGCGCGCGGGAGATTTAAAAATCGGCAAGGTCCGGCGGCTGCCGGATCTTCCGCCGTGGATCCCCCCTGCGCATGCGCCGCCCGCATTGCGAGGGGAATATCTCCTAAACCGTACAGGTTTAGGAGATATTCTTTTTACCTACAGGTAAGCCTTGTTATAGGCTTACCTGTAGGTAAAAGTGCAAATTTAAGGTTTACAACCGCTTTAAGTAAAATGTATCCATTAATTTAAAATATATGTGGCCTCCGTACTGAAAAGTTTGGAGTCCCCTGCTTCTAATTGATTAACCACTTAAGGACCGCCTCCTTCACATATACGTCGGCAGAATGGCACGGCTGGGCACAGGCACTTACATGTACGTCGCCTTCAAGAGCCCAGCCATGGATCACGCGCGCACCGCGACGTGCGCACGCGACCCGGTCCGAAGTTACATGACCGCGGCCGTGGGACCCGCGGACCTTATCGCCGCCGGTGTCCCGCGATTGCTCCCCGGAGCTGAAGAATGGGGAAGGTGGGTGTAAACCCACCTTCCCCGTTCTTCACAGTGGCAGTGTCATTGATCGTCTGTTCCCTGATATAGGGAAAGACGATCAATGAATGTCACATGTCCGGCCCCGCCCCCCTACAGTTAGAAACACATATCAGGTCACACTTAACCCCTACAGTGCCCCCTAGTGGTTAACTCCTAAACTGCAATTGTCATTTTCATAGTAAACAATGCATTTTTATAGCACTTTTTGCTGTGAAAATGACAATGGTCCCAAAAATGTGTCAAAATTGTCCGATGTGTCCACCATAATATCGCAGTCACGAAAAAAAAAAACGCTGATCGCCGCCATTAGTAGTAAAAAAAAATAATTAATAAAAATGCCATAAAACTATCCCCTATTTTGTAAACGCTATAAATTTTGCGCAAACCAACCGTTAAACGCTTATTGCGATTTTTTTTTACCAAAAATAGGTAGAAGAATACGTATCGGCCTAAACTGAGGAAAAAATATGTTTTGTAAATATCTTTTTTGGGGATATCTATTATAGCAAAAAGTAAAAAATATTGATTGTTTTTCAAAATTGTCGCTCTGTTTTTGTTTATAGAGTTGATCAAATACCACCAAAAGAAAGCTCTATTTGTGGGAAAAAGAGGACGCCAATTTTGTTTGGGAGCCACATTGCACGACTGTTAAATCGACGCAGTGCCGAATCGCAAAAAGGGGCAAGGTCCTTAAAGGGTCACTAAAGGAATTTTTTTTTTTTAGCTAAATAGCTTTCTTTACCTTACTGCAGTCCTGGTTTCATGTCCTCATTGTTCGTTTTTGCTCTGATGTTGCTGTAATTCTGCTCTGTTCTGGACACTTCCTGGTTGTCTGTTTCCTGATGACCACAGTACTGGGAGCTTCTAGTTTCATTTTCCAAACCATCACTTCTCTATGGCTCTATACAGCACAGAGGCAGGATAACATGCAAAAAACGAAACTGAAACTAGAGGCAAATTATATGATTGATTTTTATCTATTTTTAATCGTTTTTAAAAGGAATCAGTTTACTATTGTGTCTCTATACCCTGTAAACAGTCATTTGAGCAAAAAAAATGTTTTCCTTTACAACTTCTTTTAACCTGCATATTGGTCCGGGTCTTAAGTGGTTAAAGAGTAACTCCACTTTTATTGAGAAAAAAATATTCTCCTCTGGGTGATCTATGTACAGTACAAGGATTATAACAAACGTTGCTGCAGATTCCTACCTTTTGGTATTCTGAAGAAATCCCTGTGTGTTTGTTTGTGTCCATGTGTAGAAGTGAGTCTAATGGAAGTGTTTTCATAATTAGCAACTAGTTGCTGCACCTGCAGCGCTCTAATGAGGAAAATTGCTGGGCCTGCATCCCTGATCCCAGATGTGATTTCCTATTGGGAGTATGTCACCAAAAATGACATTTGTGTTTCAGGGGATGCCTGAAATCTGACTTGTATCTTAGTGCAGACTTCTGGGAAAATTGGTGAGCCAATCACACAAGCAGGAAATGATGTTTCTGGGGAGTGTTCTGTATACATTCTGTGTACGGAACACCCCCAGGTAGCCATATTGTATTACATTTTACAGAAAATTAGAGCTGCAGATTGAAAAGGAAAGGTAATTTTTAATAACATTCAATTACAATATGACTTGTGTCACAGTTGTTTATGCTATGTTACTTCTTTTTTTTTATTTGCTATTTTTTTAAGTAAGAAGTAAGGACAAAATAAAATACGGAAAGTAAGGAAAAGTAGATCTCCTGCTGCTGCGCCTGTTGTGAAGAATTCATCCTCTAAATTGTTTTCTGAAACTGACTCTTCCAGGAGTGTCGATCTGCTTTTTTCCCCACAGCACTCAGCGGTTCTTTCAGCCAAACATAACTACAGAACACAGTAGGCCAGCAGGAGGAGCTACTGAGAGCTACGGGGGACACAGAAGTTGGACTCCCAGAAGCGTTTGTTTCTGAAGAAACAGAGGAGGATTTCTTCACAACAGAGCAGAATTCAGTGGTATGGGGAAGCCTGTATTTTATTGTTATATTTTTACAAGGTGAGATTACTTTGGTGTCCTGCCCCACTTTTATGTAATTTTACTGTTTCATTTATCTGCATGAGGCTATTATTGCTTTGTTGTATGATGACATCTAGTGACAGTTTTGTGCAACTACAACTTGTTAACTATATAGTTTTGGTTTGACCCTTTGTCTTTCCCTAATCTTTTTAGTGCTCGTTAGTTTAAAGCGGACCTTCAGTCTTCAACTTCCAATTTTCCATCTATTACATCTTCTGCCCTTGTTGTTTTAACTTGGATTGTAACTATTATTATTTTTTCTGCTAGTAAATACCTTATACAGCCCACTTTATGTTTTTTGTCTGGTAAAAGGCCTTGGCTTATGACATCATGCACAGCTCTATCTCACTCTCCTGAGAGTTTGCCAGGAATTGAGGGGGTGAGTCATAAGAGGGCCAATGAGAGCTGCAGGGCTGCAGAGCAGGAGATGTGCCTTTGTTTAAATCCAGCAAGGGAACAGGCAGCAGCTTCCGCTGCCCACAGTTAAAATGATTGTAGCCATACTTAGTGGAGGGATATTTCTGCAGCATATTTGGCAAGTACCAAATTGCAGTATATATAAAATAATATGCAAAGTGGTTAGAGGGAAGCATCAGAACTAGGGTTGAGCGAACCCGAACTGTAAAGTTCGGGTTCGTACCGGACTTTTGGATTTTTGGTACCCGGACCCGAACCCGAACAATTTGCTGTAAGTTCGGGTTCGGGTTCGGTGTTCGCCAATGTAATGGCGCTCTGCAGGGCAGCCTATAAACATTCGTTTAACTTGTCGTGTGACCTAGAAGCCATCACAGCCATGCCTACTAATGACATGGCTGTGATTGGCCAGTGCAGCATGTGACCCAGCCTCTATATAAGCTAGAGGCACATAGCACAGCATGTCACTCTGCTTTAGATAGGGTAGGGAAAGGCTGGCGCTGCTGCTGCTGCTGAGGGAGAGAATTAGATAGGAGTCAGACTGTCCTGCTTCAGAAATCAAATTACTCAGCGATCTACATAGCACGGCAAGTCACTCTGCATTAGATACTTTAGGGAAAGGTTCCTGGTTTTGCTTTTAGGGAGAGAAATATATAGGAGTCAGTCCTGCTTCAGAAATCAAATTACACCAGCACTGCATATGTTACTGTGAGATACTCTGCATTAGATACTTTTCTTCTATTGTGCTATTCAAAAAACATCCATTTAGGGAAAACAAATTAAGATTTGCAGTGTTTCCTCCAGTGTTTGCATTGTTTCCTCCATATCTGTACATGTGAGATAAACACTTTACGAACATCCAGGTGTCCGCTCAACTCTAGTCAGAATGGCAAATATGTTTTTATTACAAATTATGTGAGCAGACTGCAGTTTTCTTTAACCCTATCTAGGCCTCTCCTGTTTCCTTCATGTTCCTTTAGGCCTGATTCACACTTGTGCAGGTTGCAGATTGCATATTGCAGGTGCATTTTTGATTTTTTTCAATACACATCTTTAAACCAAGATTATGGAACCAAAAACCAGAAAAAAACCCTAACCCTTTCCATAAAATGCACAGATGTGAACTACATCCATGGGAAACCATGTTAAATAGACTGTAGTGTGTTTCTGCAAAACTGAAAACGTGCTAAAAAATGCATAGGTGTGAACCAGGTCTTCGTCAATGTTAGTACTTCACAGAGACAGGGCTTAGGATCCTCTTATGCCCCGTACACACGATCGGAAATTCCGACAGCAAAAGTCCGATGTGAGCTTTTGAACGGAAATTCCGACTGTGTGTATGCTCCATCGGACTTTTGCTGTCGGAATTTCCGCCGGCAAAAGATTGAGAGCTGGTTCACAAATTTGAATCCGATCATCTGTAGCAATTCCGAAGTGCAAAATTCCGACGCATGCTCGGAAACAATTCGACGCATGCTCGGAAGCATTGAACTTAATTTTCTCGGCTCGTCGTAGTGTTGTACGTCACCGCGTTCTTGACAGATGAAAGTTCAGAACTTTTGTGTGACCGTGTGTATGCAAGCCAAGCTTGAGCGGAATTCCGTCGGAAAAAAACAAGTTTTTCAGACGGAAAATCCAATCATGTGTACGCAGGATTACACTTTAAAAGACTGGTAAACGTCACATGTTTTACAATTACCGCATTTATCAGGGTATTGCGCGCTCCGGCGTATAGCGCGCACCCCTAATGTGGACCCGCAATTCCTGTAAAAAAAAACATTTTAGTACTTACAGTTTTGGTGTCTTGCGCGGCATCCATCAGCGGTCTTGTCGGGTCCGGCGTCCGTCTGCAGCTTCGGTGGTGTCCTCCCGGCTTCTCCCGTGCTGTCTCCCCGAATCGCCGCTTCCCGCGCTCAGTTTGAATGCCTGCGCCGACATATACCGAGTGCAGTACACTCGGCTATATTCGGCCAGGCTCGGCATCGCTCGTGCTCACGCTCTCTGTGACGTTTATGCGTGAGCACGAGCGAAGCCGAGCCTGGCCGAATGTACCCGAGTGTACTGCGCTCGGTATATGTCGGCGCAGGCATTCAAACTAGGCGCGGGTATCGGCGTATATCGCGCACCCAAGATTCCCCCTTATTTTAAGGGGAAAAAAGTGCGCGGTATACGCCGATAAATACGGTAGCTGATGTAAAATAGTTTAGATTCAAATTATTGAAGGTGTGTCAATGCATAAAGCAGCATTGGAAACAGAACTTTCAGCAAGTCCTGCCAAGCTCAACTGCTTCCCATTTAATGGCCTTTCATGAGTTTCATTGAACACCAATGAAATGCATTTCTCCAGCTCAAGTGGAAGCACCAGAATAAACTATTTCCAGGTGAGATACATTTGTGTTAAATCAGGATTCCATGGCGCAACTGTAATTTGTTACATTTCCTAAATAACCCTCCAAATGTTAGAAATATATTGTTTGTGGGTTTGTTCTGCAAGCAGTTTGTGCACGTAGTATGTGTTGATTGGATCCTCTCCATTATTCATTGTTTCAGCGTGGATGTCGTCTCCCCTTCCACTATACACACTGACCTGCTTTCTTTGAAGTCTCCAACTGTTGTTTCTCTGTTTTCCAGAAATAGTATTAATGAGACCCACTGGGATGTTTTAATCCATCTGCTTCATCTGTTACTACATTTCCTTCTACTGCAAAGTTGCTGTTTTATTTTTTTAGCAGGGCCACCAACTTCACTGACTTTGTTCTGTATCTTTATATTTGAAGTGCACCTGTCTCCCTCTGTCAGCAGTTATTTTTTGGAAAGAGCTTATGTAATTATTGGGGCCATTAAAGGAACACTAAAGGTTCGTTTTTTATTAGATCCATTGATTGCTGTAAGCTAGAGCATTTAAATATCACTTACCTCGTTTTTCCTTTTGACCTCCAAAATACAGTAATCCAGGTTTGAAAATGCCATTTCCTATCACTCCTCTTCTTGCTTTCCACCAGCACCTGAGCCGTTTTGCATGGTGGAAAGCAGAATGTGCTCACCCCCTCCCTATGACTACAGCCCTGCGTGAAGATGCTCTCTTATCCCTCACAGGCATGGAGGCTAAGCCTAATGGGAACTGGAGTTCCCATTAGGCCGTGATGTAGCAAGAATAAATGCGCACCGCAAACCAGGAAGTCAGTGAGAATAATGATTCAGGAGTGACGAAGGTGAATAAAACAGCTCGATTTCAACAGGTATCAAACGACCGCGGACTTTTTTGCCCTGAAAATCAGGGCAAAATCGTGGGTGCGCGATATACGCCGTTACCCGATTCCCGCGCCGTGTTTGAATGCCTGCGCCGACATATACTGAGCGCAGTACACTCGGGTACATTCGACCAGGCTCGGCTTCGTTCGTAGTCACGCTCTGTGACGTTTATGCGTGAGAAGCCGAGCCTGGCCGAATATACGCGAGTGTACTGCGCTCGGTATACGTCGGCGGAGGCTTCAAACTTAGCGCGGGAAGCGGGGATTCGACATGAAGACAGCGCGGGAGAAGCCGGGAGGACACCATAGAGGCCGCAGACGGACACCGGACCGGACGAGGCCGCTGATGGACGCCGGGCAAGGCACCAAAACTGTAAGTAGTAAAATGTAATAAAAAAAAATTTATGGGGTGCGCGCTATACGCTGGAGCGCGCAATACCCCGATAAATACGGTATAATGCAAAACATTACTTTTTACTTTATCAGCTACTGTCAGACTTTAATTTAAGAGGAAAATATTTTTGTCTTTACAACCCCTTTAATAAAGCTTGCAATCAAACTAAAGGCCAACTCTAGTCAACCAATGGCCAACCTCCTGGAAATAATCCTTTTTTGACCCAGTGATATATCTGCTTAATTTTCCTCATTTTAGAGTATCGGTAGGAATAGATGGAGGGGCACCCTATGTGTCTTCCTGCTGTAGGGGTACTATGCTGGACAGTAGCCTCCAAAAGCTCTCAGCAAGCAGCCATTGTGACAGACCTATCCGGGACAGAGGCTTTTGGAGAGGACCGAATGCTAGCCTCTTGCCTTCTGATTATGGGCCATGGATTTTAAGGGAACAATACTCTTTGCAAGGTGTATGCCTGGGGACCTTGAAGTAATGTTACTTTGGAGTCCATGTCCCCCCACAAGCTCTGGGAACACTGTATATACCATATTATAGTGATGGCTTCATAATGTTGGGACTCATAGAATATGCTGATGTCATCAACTCCAGCCACCTGTCTGTCTGTTGTCTGCTAGAATGTGTTTATTGTAAATAAGTCTATTGTGGGTCCTTTACCCAGTGTTGTTTGTGTCAATCATCTCTGCTATTGTGTGAAGGAGTACTGTGTTGATTTATTATAATGTGTATTGTAGTTAGGGAGCTAGGAGACAGCAAGGCTAGGTACTCAAAGGTCATGCCTAGGTTGTCTAAAGGATTGGTAATTAGCTCATGTTCATTTGGTTTCTGGTTACAGCTTGTACTGTCATCCTTCTGTGTATATTGTGTGAGATCTCAAATAAAAAGGTATTCCTGATGTACTCCAAGGCTGGTGTAGTCTGCTGTTTTTTTTACCCTACACTGAGGTGTTGTCTGGTGACTGGGAGGGCTGGAGAATCTTGGATGGTGCTGGTTCTGGACGGAGGAAGCATTGACGGTGGATCTAGTTCTGTTTGAGGACAGAGGGTTCGTCACAGCCATATTGTGGGCTCTTTGTAATTTTTGAAACATACTTAAGAGCAGTGGTCAAATAAGGGTAATGGAGGAACTAATAAGCTTTCAAGAAAATACAGAAATAAGATTTCAAGAAACATGGGATAAATGGAAAAAATTTAAGCAATTACCGACCTATTTGAATATGATGGGGAGTGAATAGGAGCTGTGAATGGGTATTGGGGGGAAGGGGGGACGAGGGATGAGGAGGAGCTCCCCTTTTTTCCCCCTCCTTTTTTTTTTTTTCTTTTTGCTGTTGTTGACACAATATGAAGTGACTGAGGGAGGACAGATAGCCCCCCCCATCACACTTCCTTAAAAACGAGGATACACGTACACATAGGGGCATTGGGTTAGATATAGGACACATGATAAAAAGGGGAAATTTTTTCCCCCTCCCCCTTTTTTTTTTTTAAGAGATACACAGGTGAACACATAAGGTGATGGGCTGAAAACGGGGGAGGGAGACGACCTGGTGCAGACTATATGAAAACACCCGGCGGGTCCCACCCCGCCCCCCTCCTTTTCTTCCCCCCCCCCCCCCCCCCCCCCCCCCCCCCCCTTTTTTTTCTCTTCTCTCCCCTCTCTCCCTTCCCCCCCCCCCGGTCCGCCCTCCCTTCTTCCGCCCTCCCTTATTATGATAGATGGATATAGATGTGCAAATTAATATGTATATATCGGGTCAGACCAACACGAGGGGGAAGGGGTGAGGACTGGCGGGCATGACCACCCCACCAACATCAAGGGGCTCAGTAATAACAAGAGAGGTAGAGCAGGAAATGAAAAGGTGCTAAGGTATAACATAAGTCCCATTAGAGAACTAGGATTAAGGAAGGATGGATCTAGTGATGTACCCATACAAATATTTTTATGTATGTATTATGTTGTATATGTTAAAGTATATGTATTTTATGTACGAAAAATCTATGAGCCGTGTATTGGTTGATTTTAAATAAAAAAGTTTGTAAAGATTTTTCTATGTGAAAAGAATAAAAACAATTTAAATACAAAAAAAAAAAAAAAAAAAAAGGGCCCACTAACAGGCCAGGTTTTATGTATTACCCTGGGGAGATGCAGACTAGAATACTGCAATCACAGAACAGCATTTGATATCACCTGTGGTGTATTTCAGTTATCTTGCAAACCTGGCCTGTTAGTGGGCCCTGAGGACAGGGTTGATGACCACTGCATTTAGAGGGCACAATAGCACATCTTAGCAGTAATCACACTAACTTAGTGGTGTCCTAAAGAGCTTAGGTGGTCTCTGGCCTAACCCAAGGTACCCCAAATTCCAACTCCCCCTCTAGAGCATGTCTCAGCCTTACTTCATGAAGCGAGAAACAGTTTTTAATAACCCCTTGTGATTTCACTACCAATCTTGTAAGATTCTTGCAAGGGTTGCTTTTGGATAACGTGATCAGAATGCCAAAATGTATTTCCTATTGATAGAACTACATCTCCCAAGAGTCTCTTCCCTACACAAAGTGAGTGGGCAGGCTCTTGGAAGTCAAGAGAGCAAAAGTGTGGGGTCGGAAGTAGGTGCAGTTCTGCATTCCTGCAGGGGAGAACATAGGATGGACTGACAAAGCACAGTTGTCAGCTCTAACAGGGAGTTAGGAGCACACTTGAATTCTAGCAGATTACTAGGTATTTTTCTTTACTTTACCCAAACCAAAGTTTTATAATTTTTTCACACAAACAGAGCTTTCTTTTTGTGGTATTTATTAAACTTTTTTTTTATTATTTTCTAAATAAACAAATAAAGATGAACATTTTGAAAAATATAAAAATAAAAATATGTGCACTGATGGGCACTGATGTGCATTAATGGACACTGATAGGCTGCACTGATTGGCACTGGTGAGGCAGCACTGGTGGGCACTGACGAGGAGGCACTGGTGGGCACTGGTGAGGCTGCACAGATAGGCAGCCCTGATAGGTGGCACTGATGGGCAATGATAGGTCGCACTGGTGGGCACTTGTAGGCAGCACTGATGGGCACTGGTAGGCCACACTGATAGGTGACACTGATGAGGAGGCATTGATAGGCACTGATTGGCAGCACTGGTCGGCACACATTGGCAGCACTGGTGGGCAGTGTTTGGACTTCAATAGTGAGAGTGATTCTGCGCAACGTATCTCACAAAAATGTGACACCCAAAAATACACAATGGAAAAAAAAAAGAATAAATATAGTGGTAAGGTGATAAATGCAATAAAGTAATAAACTAATGTAATAGGAGAGCTATCACACTCAATAATGCATCAAACCAAGAAGTGCAATAAAAAGTCCATACTGTGAACCAAATAAATGTGCAAAAAAACGTGCAGCAATTTTAAAAACGAGCGGCGTCCACAGCGCCGGCTTACGTCACTCCAGGTGTACGTCCCGTCCAATCCCTACGCGTTACGACACGGGATCCCCAGACGAAGACACGTGATCCCGTGTCGTAACGCGTAGGGATTGGACGGGACGTACACCTGGAGTGACGTAAGCCTGCGCTGTGGACGCCGCTCGTTTTTAAAATTGCTGCACGTTTTTAGTCTTGTATATGTAAGCACAGGTTTTTCCTTCAATAAATTTTCCCCTGGTTTACTGTACTTCCCTATCGGAGGCTCCTCTCTGTTCTCTCTTGTTTGCATTGTGGGCGGAGTGCTGTGTGGATTTGTGAAGGAGACGCGGTAACTGCTCAAGGGGTGGACGGACAGGAATAATCCATAGAAGACTGCAACTGTGTGATATACTGGATGCTCATTTACATTTGCCTGGAGGTAAGAGGCTTGTGAGCCTAGTGAAGGATACGATCCATCACATGCTTGTCACTATCAGATTACAGAATTCAGCATTATCAAGCATAATATCTGGCAGCTCTCATTTTTATTTTAACACATATTTTGAGGACTCTATTTTGTTTTGTTGCACACCACCTATTACAAACCATTTATTTGGTTCACAGTATGGACTTTTTATTGCACTTCTTGGTTTGATGCATTATTGAGTGTGATAGCTCTCCTATTACATTAGTTTATTACTTTATTGCATTTATCACCTTACCACTATATTTATTCTTTTTTTTTTCCATTGTGTATTTTTGGGTGTCACATTTTTGTGAAATACGTTGCGCAGAATCACTCTCACTATTGATTTCTGTCTCGTGTATGGTAAACACTGCTAGGGTTTGCTGCATTGTATACATTTTGTTGAGGTTATTGAAGATTGGAGGATCTATATTAGCGCAGAAGCACTTGTCACTTTATTCAGTGTTTGGACTTCACTGATAGACAGGACACTGATAATCAGTGCACATGTCCCTTTTGGAGAAGCTGGTTATCAAACTCTCTTCTCCCTACTCAGCATGAGGAAGAAGTGACAATAATCGGCTTCTATTTACATCCGTGATCAGCTGTGATTGGACATCGTAGTAAAAAGACACTGATTGGCTCTTTACTTCAATCTGTGATTAGCAGTGTCCTCCAGACACTGTGATCACAGAGCGCACGGCAGTGGCCTCCCAGAACTAGCCATCTGCATTGTATCCATGCATTGGCTTTAGCACGTCTGGCAAGTGGTTAATAAGAAATAATTCCAGGTATTGATATTTTATACATAGTTACAATATCTGTTTAGTTTGGACCAAAGTAATTATGTATACACTATACCAGAAAAAATAAAATAGAGGTATAGTTGTAAAAAAAGGCCAGATATGGCACAGGTGCCCCTCACGTAGCCCACAGTGTCACTGCAAAGAACCTCCAAAATGGCAGGCCCACCACTCAGGACATACTACTGAGAATCATGAATTGGATGAGGGTAGGGGTGAGTGGAGTCCAGAAAATATACAGCTCTCCCAAGGTCTAAGACAAAGAAAGCCACAATGAATTCTAAAGTCTGGCCATGTGGCTCCTGTCTCTGATCCGGCAGGTCACAGAAGGTAAGCTGGGTGAAAAGGGTGGGCATATTGAGGCTCTCTTGATAGTAGTGTGTTACAGCCCTTTAATTATATTAACCCTGTAAAGTTATGGCATTGGAGGTGGGAGGAGGGCATGAAAGGAGGAAGATTTCTACTAACATAAGAGGAATCAGCAAAAGGGACACATCCTACTGATAGTAAATTATGTCCTTTGAGCTGATTTTAACTTTTTTTTTTTATTAAAGCTTAGGCTTTAATTTTGATAAAGACTATGGGCCAGATCCACAGAGCAAGTACGCCGGCGTATCTACTGATACGCCGGCGTATTTTCAAATTTCCCGCGTCGTATCTTTAGTTTGAATCCTCAAACCAAGATACAACGGCATTTGGGTAAGATCCAACAGGCGTACGGCTTCGTACGCCTTCGGATCTTAGATGCAATACTTCGGCACCCGCTGGGTGGAGTTTGCTTCGTTTTCCGCGTTGGGTATGCAAATTAGCGATTTACGACGATCCACGAACGTACGCGCGGCCGTCGCATTTTCTAACGTCGTCTGTAGTCGGCTTTTTCCGGCGTATAGTTAAAGCTGCTATTTTGCAGGGTATAGATAGACTTGCCATGTTAAGTATGGCCGTTGTTCCCGCGTTTTTTTTTTTGCGTAAGTCGTCCGTGAATAGGGATGGACGTAACTCACGTCTAAGTTAAAAAAATGACGTCGTTGCAACATCATTTCGCGCAAAGCACGGCCGTAAATTTCTGGACGACGCATGCGCAGTTGATTCGGCGCGGGGACGCGCTTCATTTAAATGAAACCCGCCCCCTGATCGCCGATTTGAATTCCGCCGCCAGAAATACACTACGCCGCCATAACTTGCGGCGCAAAATCGTTGAGGATTCGAAATTCCGCCAGGTAAGGTACGGCGGCGTAGCGTATCTCTGATACGCTGCGCGATTCCAATTCTCTCTGGATCTGGCCCTATACTTTTTCTTTGAGCATACTCTATTTCTAATATAAAATGTTTATTTGCACATTTAATGCAGCTATTATTTAGGTTTTTCCAGTTTGTGGTGCACAAAGGTGAACTCACACATTCATTTTTCCTTCATGACAGATAAAAATATACACTGAATGGAGCCTGCTGTGCATAACTAAGATTAGCATACTAGGTGCATGACCCAAAGCAGAAAAACACTGTTATCTATAGGAAATATACATCATTTTTTATCACTTTTACAGAGCACTAACCCCTCATGCTGCATTGAGATCTCAACTACAGCAGCCTCTTGTCAATGAGATAATGGATATCGGCCATCAGGTAGGAACTGCACAAAAGAAACAGGAACCTGGCTTTCTTTCTGAAAGATAAACACATACTGTATAACGGCCATTGTGACTCATATACCAAGAATGTAATTTCAGTTAAGGAAGATGCATTGAATAAATACATTTTGGTTAGTTAATTGAAAGAATTTTTAGACCAGCTTAGGACTTTGTCCACTTTGCATTCACCAATACTCACCTTTTCAGCTCTTCCCTGCTGCTCATTACAAAACACGTGTAAGCTCCAGATCTGATGGTGTTAGAGCCTATAGGATTGTGTCATCCTCATCCTTATGTTAAAGTTTTAAGTCCTGGGTGGCCAATCAGCAGCCAGCACTGCACCCCAAGAAGAGGTTGCATGCTCCCTCTCAAAGGACTAGGTATTTACCGAGGGCTCCTCAACACAACAGCAGCAAAGTGAGATGGGAAAGAGGGGGTGAAGGAGAAAATTCTTTAGTTTTTAGGGGCACTCAGTCCAATAGGCACTGGAGTTTGACCACATTGCACTACAATAAATGTAATACAAAGATCAGCCATAACATTATGATGACCCACCTAATATTGAGTAGGTGCCCTTTGTTGCCACCAAAACAGCCCATTTCGTTGCCAAAACAGTCCTGACCCAATGAGGCATGAATGCCACTAAATCTCTGAAGGTATATTGTGGTATCTGACACCAAGCCGTTAGTAGCAGATCCTTTAAGTCCTGTAAGTCAGTGGTTCTCAACCCTGTCCTTAAGTACCCCCAACAGGTCATGTTTGCAGGATATCCTTTGTCTTGCACAGGTTGTTTAAATCAGAGTCTTGGTATTTTGAACAGATATTTTATCTAAGAAAAATTCCAAAAACATGGCCTGTTGGGGGTAATTGAGGACAGAGAACCACTGCTGTAAGTACTGTCACTGCCAATTTGCCTTCTTCCCATATTACATCCTGGTGCCATCTCTTCCCCAGGTAAGCAACACACACGGACCCAGCCATCCACATGATATAGAAGAAAAGCGTGATTCATCAGACCAGGCCACCTTCCTTGGCCACTCAATTCAAATTTTTAAGCTTGCTCATTTTTTCTGCTTTCAACATCAGGGACAACATGTTGTTTTTTTCTGCCTAATTTATCCCACCCACTTTCAGGTGCGATTGTAATGAGATAATCAATGTTATTCACTTTATCTGTCAGTAGTTCTAAAGTTATGGCTGAACAAAGTATATCAGACCTGGTCAAATACATCCCCTTTCTTCATTGACATTAGAAAGCATGTGGTGGGAGCTGCGGTCATTAGGGGGTTGATTTAGTAAGGATTTTGCCCCGAAGCTTAGTGCGTGAGTTGAAGCTATACTGACTTCATTATCCAGTCATGTGAAAGCAACAGTGCTTTGTATTTCTTTTACTGTCATGTGATTTGGATATTCTTTGCAAAGTGAAATTTCACTGCATTCAATAAGCTCTGGAAAAAATTCCCTTGCAAAGTGCAACTTTCCTTGCAAAGTGAACAATCTATTTGTCCTTAGGAACTCTACTCCTTTCTATCTTTGTCAGCACAGGGCCCTGGAATGGAAGTACAGCGGGTGCAATACCACTAAGAGAAGAGGATTTAAATGCATTTCCAATGCCCCTTCCATGGAAGTACAGGAAATGTCCCTTGGCTTCCTGTTGGAAAGGGGGCAGTGGGAAAGCACTTGTTTCTTTTCTAACCTGAAAGAGTCATATTATGGTTTTATTTCTAAATTCTTTTTTTTATTGCTTGACCTTGAACTGACCTACCCGTGATAGATTACAATCTGACAGGGTGGGGCAAGTGGTGGAAAAGGCAATAACAGTGAAGAATGAGCTGATGGAAGATTTCAATTCTCAGTTGCTAGGTGGAGGCAAGATAGGCTTCCCTGAAGAGATGAGTTTTCTAGGATGAACTAAAGGTGGACAAAGTAGGAGTTAGCTGGACAGTTGAGGATGGAAGAGGCTCTAGAGAAGTCCTGGAGGCAAGCATATGAGGAGGAGACAAGGGTGCTAGAGAGCAGGAGGTTTTGGGAGTAGAAAAGAGGATGGTTTGGGTGATACTTTGAGATTGGTGATGTAGCTCTGGGCAGATTTGTGCATGCCATTGTATGTTGTTGTTACCAGGGCTCAAGTCCTGCGGGATTGCGTGGGAACGGAGTTCCTGCACTTTTTTCACAGCAGGAACGCAGTTCCCTTTGCAGGACTAGAGCAGCCGAGAGTAGCCGAGCCACCCGAGCCAATCCTTCACTAAGCGGCGATGCCCAGCTCGAGTCACTGTCAGGGGCAGGCGAACCTTAGTAATCCTTTATGTTACTGGCCGCTTCATGTATATGGATTCATCGGGTAGTGTCAGACATTGCGGCATCAAGGAAGTGACAGAATACCCACACACTACCCGATGAATCCATATACAGGAAGCGGCCAGTAACATAAAGGATTACTAAGGTACAGTGGATCGAAAAAAAAAAAAAAAACATGCGGTTTAGTAATTATGCATATGAGCGTATAATTTTTTATTTTTTTTGGTGGGGGAGTGGATCTTGGGTGGGAGTTTCCACACTTTTTCCCCAGGAATTGACCCCTGGTTGTTACTATTTTAAATGGTATTAGTTGGGCAAATGGAAGCCAGTAGAGGGATTGGCACAGAAGGGTGGCAGACACTGAGCATTTGGTAAGGTAGCCTAATCTCTAACAGCAGCATTCATGATGGACTGTGGGGGGGGGGGGGGGGAGTCTGTGTAGAGGTATGCCTGTGAGTAGAAAGTTGCAAAGCGAGAGATAATAAAGGAGTGAATGAGTAACTTGGTGGCTTCATTGGATAGAAAGGGGCATATTTAAAGGGGAGTTCCACCCACAATTTCACTTTTTAAATATAAATACCCCTGTAATACACAAGCTTAATGTATTCTAGTAAAGTTAGTCTGTAAACTAAGGTCCGTTTTGTTAGGTTGTTACAGCATTTAGATAGTTTATAATCTAGAAATAGACCGTGGCCATCTTAAGCGTGGGCATCATGAAGCCAGACTGTATGACTTCCTGGATTTCAGCTTTGCATATCTTGCACATGCTCAGTGCACAAGCAATGTAATAGGTTTCAGTCAGGTTTGCAAGGACTACTGGGAAACATGATGCCTATCCCAGAAACCCTTGCAAATAGCCTAGGCAAATAAGGAGGAGGAAGTAATGAAGGACTACAAAATAAAGGTATTTACAAGCAACAAATTAAATAAAAATTGTCCATTCTGAACACTATGAGATTAGAGCATGCAGCACAGACAAACATAAAAAAATGGGTGGAACTCCACTTTAATAGATGTATTGGCGGTGAAGGCTACAAGCTTTGAAAAATAATTGGATTTTGAGCTGAAAGGAGAGATCAGAGTGTAGGAATACATCTAGTACCCTGGCATAAGGGGAGAGGCTGATAGTTGTATTATTGATGAAAAAGTGAGGGAGGAGGGCACAGACGTGGGGTATATTAAAAGCTCAATTTTAAAAATTTTGTGCCATCTATGTTGATATGTCAGTTGATAAATTAGTAATGCAAGAGGAGACTGAAGGAGTAGAGATATCGATTTGGGTCGCATCAGCATAGAGATGGTAGTAAAAGCTGTGGGAGGTTATCATGTGATTAAGAGGGGAGGTGTGGATAGAGAACAGAAGGTGTCCAAGGACAGAACCTTCAGGGACCCCTACAGAAAGAGGAAGTGAAGTACAGCAACTAGATTTGTAGGAAACACTGAAGGAATGCTGTGATTGATAGGTGGAGAACCAGGAAAGAGCAGAGTCCTGGAGGCCAATGGAATGGAGAAGGAGTAGGTGGTCACTAGTATCAACAGCAGAAGAAAGGTCTGGTAGTAATAGTATAGCGTACTTGCCATTCATTTTAGGAGTTAGCAAATCATTAGACCCGCTAAATACTCTAAACATAACTACAAAACACATGAGATTGATTTGTTAAATTCAGAATGAAGTCAGAACACAAGATCTGTATATAGATTCTTGGTCAGTGACATCCCAGTACAATTTATTGTAAGAAGGATTTACTTTCTGGCATACCACTGTCAGCTTTACCTACATGAAAAGGACCAAAAATCTGAGTTAGTGCTGTGATTTGCTTGATGTTTCAGATGTTTGCATTTAATAGCTCCAAAGTTATTCAAATACAATAATGTAAAGAGATCTATGACTAGCAGACAATGTCAAGAGCAAGAGGTTGGAAGA